>NC_139947.1:41530560-42170560 GCF_963454915.1 Gymnoscopelus microlampas | reverse complement strand
CCTTTCACACAATACATTTCCATTAGATAGTGGGCTGTTTTAATAAGATGTTTATCAGAATATGAATCTCAGGAAATTGCTGGCTATTTATTTTACTGGGCGACGCTCACTCGCCTCGGCTCTTGATAAAGCATTTTGTTTTAATTAGACACATTTCCACACTCCACCAGGGATGACCTCTTATAATGGTGAAGTGGGCCTGCTCAGCAGTGCAGTCAGTCAGGAATGAGCTCCAGCACGCATCTCAATCATTTCTCATCCACGCTCATCTCAGGGCCCCGAGACCAAATCAAAGGAGCCACTATTAAGCAGAACCAAATTGTTTAACGGAGTAATCTCCCACATATTTTTCATTTTTTCCCTATTCGGAATTGGAAATGAGGCATGGAAAAAAAAATAACCTAGCGCATTGTTTTGCATACTAACAAGGCGCCTTGGATATCCCTATCCTTCACGGTTACAGAGGATGGGATGGGATAGGTTCCGCAACAATGACAATCACATTTCCTCTCTCGTGGGTGTTACTAGGGGAAAAACAAGACAATCAGTTTATCCACAGCAACGGAGGAAGGAGAGGGAAAAATCCCAACAACTGGCAGCATGGGGTTGGATTACCTCTTTATACCATATAGGTCATTGTTTGATTTTGGCTATTTACAGTCCCAGAGAGTATAGCGTGTAGAACTAAGAGACATGATTTCAGGACGTGTGATGCCTGTAAGACAGGGTGGGAAGTTGGGAACAACATCAGTCAGCACACACCATCTGCTGCCTCCTACAGTAGTTACGTCAACATGAAACAGACAGCAGAGTGCTGCAAAGCTAGCTGTATGTCAGGAAAACATTATCGGCTATACCGGGAAAAATACATAAATAAATGAAATAAATATATTATGTTCTGACTTCTCGAAAGGGTTTTTGTTGGTTTACACCATTTCCTGACACACATACCTCACAGCTAACATGATGATCACTACCAACCCCGATGTTCACTCCCAACCATGCAAACCAAATAAAAATAAAAACACTACATGACATGGAGAGCTCGTGTTTTTTTCTTCTTCTTCTTCTCTTTCTCATATCATCTCATTTCATTTGGCTATTGCAACTCGGAGATGAGAGGGGGAAACGGACAGATAAAGGACAAAGCAATTACATCCACCATTACATGCCACCGTGGCTGATCTCCTAGGTGTGGGGGGAGGAAGGCTGTGAGGCAGAAGGTGAGACTGATGAGGGCTTACCAGCGGCGTGAGACCTGCTCCGCGCCAGACAGGGATTTAGGTCTCTCGCCTGCCCGCCTGCCTGTCCGTAAGGTAAGTCACATCTGTGTGATACCTTAATCCAACCGGGCCTTCCGCATGGGGCCCAGCCAGTGGCCCATGCAGATATGAAATGTAAATGGGGGATTGAATATGTCAATGGGGAAATGCCAGGATCACACCCTGACAATGTCATTAACTCTTCTTTGTGACACAGGCTGGGTAACTGAAGGCATGGGCACAGGGGATGTACGTGATGAAAGGAAATCCAGGAAGACCTTGAGATCTCTTGAAATGAACACACACGCACGCACAGACACGCACGCACAGACACACACACACACGCACACGCACGCACACACACACACACACACACACACACACACACACACACACACACACACACACACACACACACGCTGAGAAAGATTCTTGCTCTCACCCCACAGTGACCACGCCTACGACAGCTTGCTTATATTACAGCTTGTTATCTCCAAAGTCAGAAAGATGTTGAAATAAGCGCTATTGTTTGTTTGATAGGGAAATGTAATGAAGCAACAAAGTCAATGCCCAGGGGAATGAACAATGGTTAACCACTTAAGCCCTATTTTATACTTGTAGATCAGCTATTTTCACTATGTTTGTGACACTGTTGTATGAATAAAACACGGCTCAAGTGGTTAATCAGACTTAACGATTTAACTTTTTCGTAAAAACATGCTTCTCGATTATTCGATTGATCAAAAACGTTATCAATAGAATAGATACTAAGAAAATTATCGATAGTTGTTGCCCTACTTTCATGTCAATTGTAGTATTCCCTTGGCCAGTGAGTAACCCACAATAAAGGCAGCATCTCTGACCTATACACTACATACAAGTACATACTTAAAGTACATTACTTAAAGGGACAGTACCCTGTAAAATACTGAGTATTCATTTAAATCTGAGTTTGACAGATTTGACAGTGTATGGGAAGAAGGTACGGGATGAAGAAAAACTATTTACAGAACAGGATTTCTCCATGTACACTACAAGATATACACACAAGGGGCTTAAACATTCAAGGGTTTCATTAAAGCCACACTTTCATCATGCATTTTAATTCACACTTGTAGCAGTGTCTCTCTCTCACACAAACGCGAACGCGCACGCGCGCACGCGCACACGCACGCACGCACGCACGCACGCACGCACGCACGCACACACACACACACACACACACACACACACACACACACACACACACACACACACACACACACACACACACACACACACACACACACACACACACACACACACACACACACACACACACACACACACACACACACACACACACACTGCATTATACTGATGATCAGTTGGATCACATGATCCACATTGGTTGCCCATATGGAGACAGACAATTCCATTCACCTGAAAATGCAATCAACTCTGCGTGAATTTCATGTATTCACCTCAGGAATAACTAAAGTGAGCCTTTGTACACCATGTGAACTAATACCCTGTAATGTAGCGAAGGTTATTACCAGGATGGTTTTTAGAATTGTCTGCCTTTGGGCAGAAGAGACAGCTGGCCAGCCAGCATCTACCAGCATCTGGATGCTTATTCTTGGTCCCTCAATCATCCTTCTCTGTGCTATGGATTTAAATTCAAATTAGATTCATTCAAAGTTTCATTTTTTAATCATGAATTATTCAGAAATGAAATCGCTCTGAACCACCACCAAATGTATCCTGTAGCAGTTCTGAGCTATCATTATCTATAAAAATGATATTAAAAATGTATCTAGCCTGAGGATTGCCTCAAAAAAAAATTCAGCTGTTCCCCCCATATCTGATTTTCAACAACTTTCATGGAATGCATGAAACTGCGACTTGAACTCTAACTGCAAGGAAATGCATATCAATCTCAGACACTGAATAAACACACTTTGATATCTAGAATGAGTTGATTCAGCCTTGTAGATGTCCACGACATCTACAAAGAAACTGACCAAGTTATTCTTAAATATGCATAAAGTCATAAGCAATGCATGGAAATTACTTCCAGGAATGAATGGCGAATCTGCTGGAAGAAAGGGGGGGATTAATGAAGTCTCTAAATGTAGGTGTGGAATCTACAGACCTACATTAGCTTCTTTTAAATGACAATCTGTATGAATTTATTGCACTGGAGCTGTTGAACAAAACAAATTTCCTTCAGGATTAATAACGTCTCTCTCTCTCTCTCTCTCTCTCTCTCTCTCTCTCTCTCTCTCTCTCTCTCTCTCTCTCTCTCTCTCTCTCTCTCTCTCTCTCTCTCTCTCTCTCTCTCTCTCTCTCTCTCTCTCTCTCTCTCTCTCTCTCTCTCTCTCTCTCTCTCTCTCTCTCTCTCTCTCTCTCTCTCTCTCTCTCTCTCTCTCTCTCTCTCTCTCTCTCTCTCTCTCTCTCTTACAGCAAGGAAGGAATATTTATTAGAATACTGTTTATTGTAAACCTGCAAGACTCTTTATTAGAGGTCGACCGATATGGATTATTCAAGGCCGATACCGAATCCGATTCTGATATGTTGGCTGATTGACTGATATCAATCAATTTAAAAATGTCCTCTCAAAGATTCTGAATTGATGTAGCACAGGGGTTCCCAAAGCTTTTCAGCTCGAGGCCCAAATGAGAAATGTGGTGTCTTCCCAGAACCCAAACGTGTAAAAATACTTAATTAATTAACCACTTAAAAACCTTATTTCAAAAATATAAAAAATAGCTGATTTACAAGCTAATGTTACGATGCGACGGATGTGAGCTTATAGATTGGCTATTTTCACTAAACAAAATTATAAAATAAAGTGAAAATAATCTAATTACACCTGATAATCTGCATAATTATCTATTAAAAAATTATAATATTTTCAAGCCAATATATTGAACTATCACTACTCTTTATTGCATTGACTGATGCCTTCCAGTAGTGCATAAAGGAGGATTTTCACATTTGTTAACGCCATGTCCAAAAGGCATGAATATAAGAATGATATCTGTGTCATGTCATGTGCCATTTTAAGTATTGCCCTATGAATACACCAATTCTGTGACATGGAAGATGCCCTCAGACACCCTTGGCCAATAGTAACAACAACAATAACGCTATACTAAGGTGACACAACCTCTGTGTGCTCCTGAACATGACATCCATGTGCAGCCCCTCTCTGTCTCCGTGCAAGGTCAATCCATGTTTGGCCCATACTGTTTCTCAGATCCGGGGGTCAGAGCAGGGTCACTACACTGTGCACCTTTATTGCCACTCAGTGCTGTCTGTAGTCCCTGTGTCTCTGGTCTCTTTTACGTCCTCTAGATAGATCTTTGCTTTCACTCTCTAGCCTCCACACCCCCACCAGAAACACAGGGGTACTGTAGGGGGGGGGGAAGGGGTACTGTGGCCAGTCGAAATTCCTCAAGGCCTATTCTGTTGCAATTCTGAACTTGTAGATCTGCTATTTTCGAGAAATGTAAAAAAAAAAGTAAAGATAAATGATAAATCCTGCTTGGATTTTTTATTATTTTATTTTTTTCATGTTGAGAGATTTTGGGACGCCTGGGTGAAAGGGATTAATAATCCTACTATTTGTACACAGCCTGCCATATGTGTTTCATGCTCTCCAAAAATATTTTTCAAAGGAAACAGCTCCTTGGAACACAGATTTCTAGTTCTCAGACGTTTGGGTCTTTCCTGTGTGCCATCGTCACCCATTCTGTGGTGTGTTGCAAGTTGTTGTGGTTACAGGAAATGTCAGGTAGGAGGACAATATCAATTCAAATCAAAATGTCATATATCAGCTCAAATGGTACCAAATGTTTAAAAAAATGGTCTGGACCCCATAGTCGGGGTAGAATTCTTTATATGGATATCCGTGAATTTCAAGTACAATGGCTTTGTCTCTTCTCTCTATTCTTTGTTGTGGTCAAAACACAACACAAACCACTTCTGAAGCATTCAAAAAACCACACGCTAACAGTCACCATATATACAGTCCTTACAGACTTGTACAACATGTAAAGGGAAGTGAAAGTATGTGGTGGTTGGCCATTATACTCTGTCACGCGGCGGTGTCATGTGCTGAAAATAGCAGATCTACAAGCTCACAACGTGCCGCTATGTGATGCCTTGTAAACTTGTAGATTTGCTATATTCAACACGTGACACCATCATACTTTGAAGTATAAATCAGGCTTAAGCGAACAGCCAAACAAACCCAGCCTTCAGTGTGTAAACTGAGACAAGATCCTCTGAAATGATGGACGGCGACAAAGCATTGCATGTTGTACTGATGAATCCCCTGTACTATTCAGAAGCCATAAGTGCTTAGTGGGCCATCACTCTCTAACCATAGTCCCCCAGCCATGTGCCCATTTGAACAATAGCCTGAACCCAGCTGTGTTAAATCAAAACTCGATCTTGTTGCTGTCATTATGGTGCTCTGTGCCCTAAAGGCTAATGAAGTAAGACTCTGTGGTGTTCACAACTCATCATGGGGTCTAAAGAAAAGAAAAAGTAAATAGGCTTTTGTTTCCTCATTTTTCCGCTGCGATTCCATTTTGTGCATAGTGGCCATGGTGTGCCCTCAAGCGTGGGCACAACTCTCTCACAGAGTATATAAAATGGACACCGTTATTTACTTTTTCTCTGAGGAAGTGCTGTTTTTCTTGCGTGTCGTGGTGGTGTTGATGTTGGAGCCTAATTATAAACTGCATTCCTAGTGGAAAATTACAATGTCAGTAATTTCTAAAAGGGGGCCTGTTAGGGACACCCGGTGAGTCTGCACTTGACTCATTACAGCTCAGTTAAAATGGCAGTTAAGCATTTATGGAGCTGGATCAGCATGAGATACGATGAGACAATGGCCAAGTTCAGCTGGATGGCAGTGCAGTCATGCACATCATCCCGAGCTCCACAAAACTTATTATTTAACGACCATTACCAGGAAACATGGGAAATTGCCCTTTAATTGGCCTTTTAATTGCAGTGTAAATTCAAAGGCAAAACCACCCATCAAAGCACCATTGCCCCCAGAGCCATATGGTTCAACTAAAGGTGCCAGGCTTCTTTCTATGCAGTGAATGGAGAGATGCATGTTGGAACAGGATCTGAAGGTCAGTGTCCTCTCCAAAACATCAACCTAGTGGACTACTGAATATATATAGTTATATAGTTATGGCTGAGTCATGGTGACATGAGCGTGACGACGTAGTGATAATGTATGAGCGTGGCGATGTGGTATGCCCATATTGGGACCAAGTCCGAGATCCACATTGGAGCCACGCAGTTTCTATGTGGATCCCGAGATCCACATAATTTCCTAGTGACATTAAATTAACGCTCGGCCTTGAATCTCCTCTCTCAGCCTTTATCATCAAGTTAATGTTGGACTTCTCCTCAAACTCTCCAGCAGCTAGGCAGCCTCTCTCTGTCCATCTGCACTGCTGTTGATTTGTCTGTAAGCTTCCCTGGGCTGACTGATTCCTGAGTGAAAGCTTAAGGTACGTGATTGACACCGCATGATTATTACTGTTCACACATGACTGCTGCCTGCCAGTCCACACAGCAACTCCGCCCGGACAGGATCGAGGCATGCAAACTTTAAATGTGCAGTAATCCAGTGGTTCTCAAACGCTGTGCCGAGGCAGACTGGTGTGCCGTGAGACACGTCCATGCACAGAAAAATAATCGTTATTAAATGGATCTTTAAAAGACTATACGGTTCCAAGAATCACCTACTAAAGAAACATGGGAACAGGGAACTACATTTTATTTCGTGAATGGTTCTTCATGTTCCTCATATGGTTGACATTGGTTGTAGAGAAAGAACCTTTTTGTCAAAGTTGTTTGCAGAACCAGAAATGGTTCCTCAAAGAACACATTTTCAAAGTTCGTTGAGGCACCTTTAACTACTTAAACCCTAGCATCCTAATTTGGGCATGTCTTTTTCGCCGAAAATAGCAGATCTACAATCAGCTATTTTCAACAAAGAGACGTGGTGTGGAGAGAAAAATATAGACCCCTGGGTGACACTGGTCGATGAAGTACATGGTATGGTAAATGGTTAATAAATGGTTCTTTAAAGAATCTAGAAAGAAAAGGGGTTCTTCTATGGCATGACTCTGAAAAACTAGTTTTATAGCAACAATTGCTGTGTGGTATACCGTTAAAGTACATGTGTCCACGGTCCACCTTTATGATTAACGTCTTGCTTGTGCATCGGCCTCTTGTTTGAAAGTGTCTGTGGCATATTTTAACTCGTATTGATACAAATAGTTCGACGGTCAGACGGGGGCTCCCCTGAGGTCGGGTGAAACATAGCTAAGGCCGTCACTGGCTGGACTGTAATATTGACTTGGGGATTTGTTGGGGGGAAAAGTCATTTTATGTGAAATCCATAAGGCCATCATGCTAATGTAGCATGAAGTCAGTTTCCTTCTGAGAGTTAATGGAGCCATGACCCAATGGGTTGGAGGAAAACAGAGAAAGCACATTTCCTAATTTATGCTTCGGCAAAACGGTGTTGAGCTGTATGATCTGTCGCTTGACAAAAGTGACCTATTTTTGACATGTTGCATGAAACTTTTTTGCTGAAGCATAAATTAGCCATTAGCAACAGTAACCATAGACCCAAATGTTCTTTGGATTTACTGGTACAGTATATAGGCTATGTGGTGATGGTTGCATTTCATTATGTGTGTGTCATTGTAGGAACATGAAGCAGTGTACACTGCACGTCTCTTGACAGTGGAGTAAATTATCCAGTTCTAATGTCCCATTGCACCTTGTGCCCTCTGCGGAGTAGATAGAATTGGATCATAATTGAATCACTTGGAGCAATTATGACGGTGTGCCCTTGGCCACACAATATGAAAGTGTTATGGTGAAACCCTGTCTCTCTCTCTCTCTCTCTCTCTCTCTCTCACACCATATGGCATGACACTGGTGTCCCTTGCGTCCAAAGCACAAGGGCAGTCCTCCTACCCTTTAACCAACAACTGGATGAATTAACAACAGCATGAGTCATCACACTCTGTATGTGAGTCTTTCAATCAAAATAGCTTTTGACACATTGGATATAGGTCATTGTTGTAATAATGCTACTGGACAAGTTCTCACCAAACCCTAATCTAGAAAAGTTTTTTTTTAACCACATGTACCCTAGCCTAGCTTGCCTATTCTGGGGCAAAAATAGCCAATCTACAAGCACAAAGCACAATGAGTCACAACGCATTGTGAGCTTGTATACTATAACACGCCTACCAATGCAAACACAGATAACCAGAATAAAGACTTGTATTTATATGGAATAAAGACTTTTATTTATGCCTTATGACATGTGAAGCACTTTGAATTTCCGTTGTTTAGGAAATGTGCTATACAAATAAATTGTGCTTTGCCTTAAGCAAGGGAGGCCGGAGAACCCCAGACGATTGCAGACCTTTCTCTCGCAACACACAACCTCTTTCGTTTAACCCTTGTCCCCCAGTCAACTAGATATCCCCAAACACCCAGAGTTTTAGGGTTGCCAGGCAACAACAGTCCATGAGTGCACCATGTAAGCCGGTCTGGCTGTGGTTGATCTGCTTGTCAACGCAGATGTGAAGAGCTGGGGAGCACAGAGGCCAAAAGCTGAGCTGGGGAGCACACAGACCAGAAGCTGAGCTGGGGAGCACAGAGACCAGAAGCTGAGCTGGGGAGCACAGAGGCCAAAAGCTGAGCTGGGGAGCACACAGACCAGAAGCTGAGCTGGAGAGCACAGAGGCCAAAAGCTGAGCTGGGGAGCACAGAGACCAGAAGCTGACCTGGGGAGTACAGAAGGTAACAAGTTTCTGAAGGAGGGTAGTTTGTTAAAGTGTGTGGCCTGATCTCACCATGATTCAAGAAAAAAAAAACGTGCACTGTTTTATTTGTGTTTTGTAATGCTTTTAAGGATAAGATAGGGTGTACTTAAAAGACCTTGACTTCATTTTAGAAACTGTATTTACAACTGAAATGGCAAGATGGTTTGTGGGCAACTCAAAATCCCTTCTCGCATTTACTGGCTAAGTGATTCATCTCAGAGAAAGATAACACTATCAGGAGACAAATACCCCAAGGCATTATTTTACAAAAGGAAATGCATCTGAACCTGTCCTCTCCGGTGAGGGAACCTACCGCCCTGAATTACAATTAGAATTAGCCAGTCTTGGTTGAGAACAAACGGGCAGCACATTAAATACAGAGCCTTTAAATTAACATGATTGTGTGGGCAATTACACTAAAAGTGTAGAGTGGGTCTTTTTAGAAGGCGCAGTGTGATCTTGTTTTAGGGGATTGGATTTGCTAATTCGGTTATAGCTCCACTATCTCAAGCAGTGCCACTGACCCAGAGTTATGCCAAGCCACTCAGTGGATAGAAAGGGAGGGGGGCGGGGAGTCTCACTCAAGTAAAGATGGAGAGTAAACACTCATCCATTTTATACAACATTTGACATGCAGGGCCCCTCAAAGTCTCCCACAAGCTAAACAACATGTCGACCACGTCAAATGAAGATTTTAACCACTTAATCCCTGTTCATGTATACTTTCAAAAATGTTAAAAAAGTAGCAAAAATAGCCGGCCTACCAGCTGACAAGTCACATATCACAATGCACTGTGAGATCTGCTATTTTCTTTATTGAAAAAGTATTGCCCAAAATAGGGATGCCAGATTGAAAGTGGTTAATGCGAGGGTATAGAAGTGTTTCCATCCTTTCCTCTTGTTCCAAATAGTTTTGCAAGACATTAAAAAGTAGGTAAAGGTTTTTCTGAAAGAAAGCCTTTTTGTGACACCATGTTGTCCTCAGAATACTTGAAAACGTTGGACATGTTTTGACGTGTTGGTGTTATGCTAGACGGATCATGAGACCCTAAGCATTTTCCCTGTTTATAAAGCTGAAGTCAGGAGCAGTTCAAGGTCTGTAAATGAACACCGGCCCTTCTTTTAACTGTGTTTTGGTTGTATGTGGCTCCAGGGATGTGGGAGTGAACACTGGTGTGGGTGAATCAAGTATCCCTGACTAAAAACACACCATGCCCTGTGTGTGCGTGCGTGCGTGCGTGCGTGCGTGCGTGCGTGTGCCTATTACTATACTTAAGAGGGCCAAATGTCCCCACAAGTACAGAAATAGACATTGTGAGGATAATGGAGATAGGCTTACAATAAGGAAACAAATTCAGGTTGGGGTTAGGGTTAGGATTAAGCATTTAGAGGTTAGGTTTAGGGGTTAGGGTTGGAGTTGTACAGTACCTGAATTATACTTATTTGCAGACTGGTGTTCTGCATTAGATATAGCAGATTTACAAGCTTACAACACGTCACGCTGCAACGTATTGTGAGCTTGTAGAACGGCTATTTAAGGTGTGCAACCACCATGCAACTAAATACAACTCTGGCGTCCTTTTAATGTCTTCACAAGTATAGAAATACAAACGTGTGTGTGTGTGTGTGTGTGTGTGTGTGTGTGTGTGTGTGTGTGTGTGTGTGTGTGTGTGTGTGAGAGATCAAGTTGACAGGCACGTTTGTTTCTCTTGGCCCCTGACCATGGTCTTGGCTCCTCTTGGGTTCATTCAGTGTGAAACCAAATCCTTTAATCAATCCTTTAAACTGCCTTCACCTTTTCCACTATTAAAGCAATTACATTATTAGAGGCCTTCAGGTTTTCAAACCCGATAATGACCATGGGTGTGCTGTACCGTGGCTCTGTTGTTTTGGTTGTTTCAGGGCCAGTTGAACCACTGACCCCCACCCCCTCCACTAACACATGCACCCACCCACCCGCACGCACGCACGCACGCACAGACAGACCTACTTCAACCCTGTGGGGAGTCTCCCTCGCCACACTTGAAGAAAATCACTCTCACTATTGGATACAAATAATGTGTGTAAAAGTCAGTGAACAAACCTATTTCTAAACCCTGCAAAGCAAATAAATAAAATAATGAAGAATACAGTATGCACGCCCATGTGTGAATGTCCATGAAAGGTCTTGGAAAACACTGGTAATGAACATCCCTTTGGATTGAAGTTAACGGTTCTACATTCAATTCCATAGTGTGCAGGGCCTGGGTGCTGATACATGAACATGAGAAATGTGTAAATGGTCATATGGTTGAGGTAGAATGTTTATTTAACTTTCTTTGCTCCACTACTCTCTCCCTGCCCCTCTGTAAAAACCCACTGGAGGAACTCTATAATTAGTCATAACGGAGACCAGTGCTGACATGAGAGACTGGTGCCTCACTGGTATCAAACCACACCACAGACCCGCAGAGGGAATGGAAGAGCTGCTCTGCAAATGGATTTATCTAAAGCACAACCACTTTTGACATCCAAAATGCAATACAAGTTCCAATTCAAACTTGTAAGTAAAAAAGAAAAAGGAAAAGATAGAGGACACTTTAAAGCCTCTGCTGTTTGAAGTGCTATGAAACTGTTTTCCAAGGTCAAAATAAGGGGAACTAAGGAGAGTTCTGTAACACTTAAGGCAATGAGTGTGGCTTTTGGACTGTGTGCCAGAACTTGAATTGTTGTATGCGTATTATGCTGATTTCTGTTTAAGAGAACATACAATCTCAGCAGATTTACTTTCCTAAAAACACAACTCGACAAAATCTGTGGCCAAATATCTTCTCTGTCTACTTCAGTGCCAGCACCTTTGCTTGACTACGTATCTCACACATCACACTGTACACAAGAGAGCTCACACTGACCTGCTGTATGGCAAAGAGACAGCTCCTTACACACTGGGGGCGATTTTTTCATGCGAATAATAGTTTTTTTTTAAAAACCTTATAAAGTCAATGCAAGCTTCCACGGAGCGAAAAAGCGAAAAAGCGAAGCGAAAAAGCGCCTTTTAATTATTCGGAACGAGTCCGAATTTTGCGTATATTCGCATAACCGCCGGTGTGTTATGACCTTTAGGCCTGCATTTATTATTTGTCGTACAATGGTGTCGCTCCCCCAAAATAGCCGATGTACAAGCTCAGAGATCAGCTATTTCCTACATTATTAAGCATATCAGCAAAAACAGGGAGTGATATGGCTTCGAATATGCTTCAAGATGTATTCATTTCACACATCTGGAAAAGGAATTACATTTCCCATTTGCCATGTCACAGTTTCCCCTCCGTGCTACCTGGGTGATGTGTGACCGCGTGTCTGACCTCCTCCGACCTTTGCCCTTCACGGTTCATGTGGCTTATATCGACTCCCGGGGATGACTGCCTCCGCTAACTGCTCATCAGTGTGTACCCTCACACAAAAGGCAGAAGAGCCTGTTATCAGAAGTCAGATCTCGCTCCGACTACAATCCATTTCCTCCCTCGCCATACCGCGGACTCCGTCGCCACCACATGACAGCAGCTTTTCCGCCTCATTTCATCGGAGATGGCCGGCCGCATCACCCAGAAGACAGGGGGAGACAGCTCCATGGTGACCCTGATTCAATCACAGAGGCTTTATTTAATTGATTCCTGCTGTTTTGTAAATTAGGAGCAGCGGCACATGGCATGTCATCCTGGTAAATATATGCTGAGGAGACACTAGAGTACAGTATACTCTTAAGGCAGTGAGGTCTAAAGGGCGCACCAAGGAGAACTGGACCGCCTGGCACAGCTTTTAAAAGCCCAACCCCAGGTCTGAATCCCCTGAAAGGCTCATTTAACCCTGATCCTCCTATAGGAATGGAAATGTGATTTGCTCGCTGGTTAATGTACTAGAGGACCCTTAATGAAATTTGAAAGCAGGCGGGGGGAAGGGAGACATCGACGTAAATTGTTATTTCAAGCAAAACTCCACAAGAGAATGGAGTGCTTTTGAATCCACCTTCCCCAGGACGGTCACAGGGGAGGATCGAGGGCATCTCGGGCTGATCGGGGGCAGTCTCTGATGGGACGAACAAAAGGCAGCAGTCTCTGGCTTTATCTCACCGGGCAGGAGGACTTTGTTAGGCCCTCTATAATAAAGTGAATGCAGGCAGGCACCGGGCTCTAATTGAATTTCCCGGAGCTGGCGACTCAGCTGCTCACCTGCTCACTGTGCCCATTGTTATACTGGACCTCCACCGGCCTAGCTGCCATCTCTCCACATGAAGCAAGTGCTTTTCTATCACTGTGGAGGGGAAGAAGGAGATAACAATGAGACCTTCGAGTAGAGAGATGGAAAGACAGAGGGTGAGAAAAAGGGTGCTTGTGCACAGTACAATTCTCAGTTAACAAATGTAACCCTCATGGGTCCATTTGGTTACATTTCTACACTCTCTGAGGTACAAATGGATACATTAACACTGAGGTTTTTACTTAGTGTGTGTGTGAGAGAGAGAGAGAGAGAGAGAGAGAGAGAGAGAGAGAGAGAGAGAGAGAGAGAGAGAGAGAGAGAGAGAGAGAGAGAGAGAGAGAGAGAGAGAGAGAGAGAGGGGCTCTGGAAGACATGAGTTGCCAAATTTCGTCTTTTTGAGGTCATGTTCCATGTTTTCCTGGCATCTGCTTATGTTTAATCAGGTAAACTCTACTGCAGTGACTCTTAATCTTGTCACATGGATTTGAAATCAAACCCTATCCCTAAACTTGAATTTAATTTGACTTTCATTTCAGATTTTAATTTATTTAGCCTTTTACATAAATTTGCATTGCACCGAGTTATTTAAAGACATTTCATGGCAATAGACAAATACAGAGAGATGAGGAATAACGAAGGAGAAGGAGAGACCGTTGTGGATTTCAAGAGAGGGATTTGAAAAGAGTGAGAAAGACAGAGGATGAGAATGATACACAGAAGATAGAAGTGCGTCTATCTGTATACACATGCTTCACATGGTTATACTGGTAACATTTCAAATGTGATCTTGTTTGTTTTGAATATTTTACATTTCATACATTTATTATTATTTTATGTTTTTCAAGTATTCAAGGTTACTGCTGTATTGGAAAAGACCAACTACTGTGGGAGCAATTTAGATCAAGCTTGTATCCCTGCAGGTACGTGTCACAGTCAATGAGCACCTGAAAATAATTGAACACTCTCTGACAGGAACAATTAAATAAATAAAATGTAATTATATTCAGAGAGATATGTGTATGTTTGCTCTGCTGTGGAGCTACAATTGTGCAATAAGTAATCAGAATGCTATGTTTTCATGTTGTGCATTTACCCTTTTTTGACAAGATGTGAGGCTTTGCTGAAAGCTTGCACAGCTAAAAATCCTGAATGAACTGAACGAGGACACTAGTGTTAAGTTAACACTCAGGATTTTACTGAGTACTGCTCTGATCAGTCGTTATGGGTTCCCCGCTTGTGATTAATGTATGAATAAATCTACAATTTGCACACAAAAAAATGTTTGTATTTAAAGGCCAGAAATGTTTCCTTCAAAACCTACGCTTGTATCCCCTACATACTTGAGTGCTTAGATTTGTAGGAGAAACAAACTAGAAACAACCTCTGTTATCATCCAGTTATTAGCAGTATTCAAGTCATTAATGGAACAATAATGTGCAAAATGAACGTAGACAAGATACACGTAGTTTATCATCAACTCCCATCCTGTTCCGACACTACTTATGCTAAATACGAGTGGGAAAGTAGATGCGCTGCGCCGGTGAGGAGCGCGTGACCTTCAGGGAGCCAAGGTCACAGTCCTATGCACAGCTGGGAAGAGAAGCTGACAAGTTACCCTCTGAATTAATGATGCAAGTCAAGGTCAAGTACCAACTGATTATGCACCCCTTATGCAGTCTGGGGAGGAAAAAAAACACACACTGCAAATACCTTTACACCTGGAGAAGTGATTATGCACCACTGTCTATAGCTAAGCTGTGGCTCCCTTTCCCCCATTGCAGGCTAAGGAAGAAGCACTTTTGGAGAAAGGTACGTACTATCAGCCTGAATTTGAAATAGGGAAGCGATGCATTTTCACAGCTCTTCTCTGCAACCGTAACATTCCACTGACAGCCTGGAGCATAGTGAAGTGTGAGATCAGTCACAGAGGCAGGAGCAACATCCTGAGAACATGTAATCAGTATCTGGGCTGCTGTTAATTGAAGATGTTAGCGCAGCGGAGTGGGTAATGACATGGTAACTGTTTCCCTGCTAGCCACAGATGGACTGTAGATGTCTGTTGTACTGCCAACCCCTATAGACCCCCTTTTTTGAGCCACACTAGACATCATCATTTTACGTAAGGAGGGGCAAAATGAAAGATGATTGTAAAGAAAGTGAGTGTGAGAGAGTGTTACTTTGGTTGGTGCGACAACTGTTTTGTTACAATATTTCCTCAGGGGCACAACAGTTAAAGGTTTAACAGAAATGTTCATTCAAAGTTTAAGTTATGCATATCCACACAGTTTCTCAACTAAAAGCATCCCAACTGAGGTGTTGAAAATTAATGTCTGGTGCATGTATAGTCATAGAACACATAGGATTTCATATAGGAGTTCTTCTGACAAATAGATTACCATACTGCCCCCTAGAGGACAGAATTAATATGAAAGGGAGCAACAGCTAAGGAAAAAAGAACAAAAGTTCTGGTGCATTCAGCTCCCCTAAATGGTCTTTAAAAAATCATATTGATTCGAAATAGTAGTTACACCAAACTGAGCTCTGTTACAAATGAGCATAATTGATAATTCATGTCCATTTTAGCATATTTGACTGAGTAAAGAAATAGATTTCTCCTTGCTGACACAATGTCATTACTTATGAACTCGACACAGACCTTCAAGACAAATCTGTCAGCATTCATGCGTAAGGTTCAAGGCACCATTAATGACGCACCAATATTCTGTTTCCGACAGCAAGCCTGCAGATGCAGAGACTTTTCATAGCCTTGTCTGATTTCTTCACCTCAACTCAGCAGTTGCCAAAGTTCATCCTCATTACCAAGGTTCCCCAAAGGCAGAATACATACATACAAAAGCTATTATGACCCATCCTCAAAAATCTATCTATACATTCCACAATTCTCAATGTGTTAGTCTGTCCTTCGCATATCTGGAGAAGCACTCAACCAATCGCTTTCACATTTGGCATGTGTATTGTTGATGCCCCACATAAGTGCAAATAAATAAATAAATACATGACGTGATGCAAAATTATGCTAATGACGGGCATGCAGGTATAGGCCTGTAATGACATCGTAGTACAGTACCCCACTGACAACAGGTACTGCACTAGTAGTACAAAAACATGAATAGTGACACACAATTCTGCACCGTTCTGCATCTATCCCTCTACAGCACCTCAGCGAAGAACAACCTCCCTGTGAGCATGGCAGTTCTGGTGTTCATGGCAGGGATACGGTGCTGTGTGTATTCCAGCAAACAAACCTGTATGATCCCTATCTGAATAGAGGCTCATTATCTCAACATGCAGCCCCAGTGTGTTGTCTACACAAGGCCAAGGAAACTCTACCAGACCCTCAAAGCTTTGCATCACTTTCCAGCTCTCTCTCTCTCTCTCTCCCTCTCTCTCTCTCTAAGACACACTTAACGGATCTCTAATAGGCAGGTGACCTTTTTTGTCTCTGCTGATAACAGCTCTGAGAGGGAGGGGCTCTCATGAGCAATTTCATCCCTCTGAACATGAGACGGAGCGACCTCACACCCTCTGCATATAGACAGGCAACCCTGCCGCGTGGCGCTGGGTGCCCCTGTCACAGGGGGCATCGAGGGGTTTGGATGGAGCGAGGAGGAGGAGAAATGCTAAAGCACAGCGGTCAGTGGTGACAACTGAGATCTTTAGGCTGTAATGAAGCGAGGAGAATAATGAACTCGGCGCACAGGCAAAACATGCAATCAAGAGGCAGTGAAGCATAATTAATACGTTGCCGTATGACGTGTCGCACAGTGAAAATAGCAGATACAAGCTCACAAAGCGTTGCATGTGCTTGTAGATCAGCTATTTTTTGCATGCGACACCATCGTTTGACAGAACATCAGCTGGGCATGACACAGAGAGACAGAGAGAAGAAAGAGCAAATAATAGGCAATAAGGCTGACGTTTGAGACCCCCACCACCACCACTGCGTTAATGTTCTCCCAAACAATTGTGTCTTCCCAAAGCCATTCTTCTCTGTGTCTCCTCTGAGACATGGGAGTCACGTCTGACTCCAGCTCTAATAGCAGCATTTGTGGGATAAATAGCCTTCCACCCAGCTATCCCATTTTGAATAACAACGCAGACAGATGCATAAGTGTCCCTAACAGACAACAGTGGTACTTGTTTTGGCTCCCTGTCCGGGGGCACATCAGCTCTGTAGGCGGATGAGGGTGTTCAGCAGTGGCAGCCATTTAACGCTAACGTGTGTAGACAGGCGAACGTGGTGGTGGTGGTGTGGCGTGAGAGAAATTATGCTATCACAAGACTTTTTCTGCCCCTCCAGCGGATTTTCCTTTTTAATCAAAAAGCTCATTACGGTACATGCAGGTTGACTTGTCCTTTATGTCTTGCAGAAATGTGATACGGCTAACCTCCGGAAGTCAATGCAATTATTGACAAGAGGGGAGAAAAAGTCAGCTCCCCAGCTCCCGCACAGTCAGGTTACCTTAAACATTTACGCCGGCTTTTGTTTTTGTAGAGTTCCAAGCAATTCGATTTGATTTCTCATTACTCCCAGAGTAACAAAATGAGAGCCACAGGCGATAATGAAGGCTCTTTGTTCTGGCCTGCAGCTCTCACGGCCATTTCCTGCCATTCCCAAAGAAAGTAATTTGAAATCAGGTTTCATTCAGGAAAATGGCCCATCACAGTGATCCAATATAACCTCCATGGCCTGATTCTCTCTCTCAGTCCCCTAGAACCCTGGATGGTATGTTTTGTGATGAAACGACCCCTGCAGGCAGTGATAATATGCCTAATGTACAACACTGCGGCAGCTCAAATCCTGCAGAAAAAAAGTAAAATCAGTCAGAAAGCTGAACAATGGTGTTTTTTTTTAAATGACTTTCTAATTGAGGCATATGCTGTGGACATGACAGATAAATTAGCTATTGTCAACGCATTCAGCTGAGGAGCATCACTTGGCTCATGCTTTCCTTTTTTCTTTCCTTTTTTTGAACCAGCCAGCTCAATGTGATGTTGGTGTTTGTGTCTGATTTTATGCTGATGTTTAGCTCGTGCTCACTCTCCAAACTAAGCAAGTGTGACTCATTCAAACAATCATTCTGTGCATTTCAAGGGTGTGTCCTTGCAAGTCCAACATTATTTGCACATACTATAAGCATTTCTGTCTAGACAAGAACTTCTACCAACAACAATCAATACTGAGTATATTTTTGAGGGTGTGCACCACTCATTAAGGAAAGAGAGAAAGGAGAGAAAGAGTGGAAATGTTTGTCTTTTATGTTCCTTTCCCTAAACAGATGGCTATGCAGCTCACTGTGCCGTGAGTCTACCAACTAACTTCTAAACAGCTCGGCTTGATTCACACAGTGACTGTAGACCGCTGTGAAGGAACTTGTGGAATAAACAAAACTGGGCACAACAAACTTGTTAAACTGAGCCAATGTGTTTATTTTTTATATATTCAGCTGTTCGGATGGGCACATGCACTTTGCACTGTGAACTTTGCTACACATGCCAGAGCTGCTACCCACGTTTCATCAGCATTTGTGGCAGCCACTGATGTCTGGGACACAACCGCGATGAAACATCCTTAAAAAAGCCATTCAATACTGACCCAACATTGCAGTGTACCCTTTCCTTTAATTTCATCAGGATGTCGACTGCATGGATGAAAAGAAGATTCCCCCCCCCCCCGATCAACACAAAACTCGGATGAGTCTACTTTAGATCTTGAGCTGGCCCAGGTGGTTTTAGACTTTAAGACGTTTGGTGGGTGTGTCAGACAGAAGGTTCCCTAGATGTTCTTTGTGGCTGGGCCAAGAAGCAGATCTTGTCATCTCATATAAGAGTACTTATATGAGAGTTGAGGTTGCTGCATGGTCTGCTGCATGGTCTGCTGCATGGTTGCTGCATGGTCCCCATGATGTACCATTGATCTCCAGAGGGCAATGACATGGTGGGCTCTCACTGAAGTCAACTCTTATTCCCACAGTCAATAGTTAGTTAGTAAAAGATACACCCCAACTGGGACATGGAGCTGGCTTGTAGCGCCACTGCTGAACGAATATTGATAAAACCCAACATCAACAGTACCCACTTGGGGTCCATTCACCACGTCCCCCAGTCCCCAGTTGCTCAGTGGGTGCTGTCTAAACCGGTCACGACTGCTGGGCACGTGTCTCTAAATGGAAGTAAGTGTAATTACACAACGACAGAGGCAGCTAGCAGCCAGCCAGGCAATCACGTTCCCCTGATTGAGACTGAACGCTAAGGTCTGAAAGGCCACCAGAGTGTGAGGCGGCGGCAGGTGCAATCTGACGCCTGAATAAACCTGGCTGAAATTAGAGCCTTCCTGCTCTGTTCTACATGGCTCCTGGATGTTGGAATGGCTCTCTCACAGCCAGCTGATGGGCGGAGCACAGCAGGCTACACCGGTGTAATCATATTCCTCCTTTAATGTCAATAAGGCTTCTCTCATGTCTCAGTTAGCACTCCCTTCTGCAGACTCACAGCAATCACTTTGAAATAGGCACAGCTATAGATCTCTGAGCACCGAGTGATGTGATGCATGATGTAATTGAATTTATTTATTCATCCAAACAGCAGAATATTTCCCCAGCTGTAAGTGAATGACGGAGCTACAGCCGTACACAGGGTTAGTATGTCTATATTTGCACAACACTAATATTCATTCCAATGCCAGATTGAGCAGAAATATATACAAATTACCCTGAATGTTCCAAGTCATTGCAATGTAACATGTAATTAATTGATAATCATGTCTTGTCATCTCGTCAGCAGACTAGGCACACCTTAGGCATTACTGTAAATTGTATCTGCTGGAGATTGACATTGATCACACTAATCCCTTTGTTCATATGTATTCAGCATCTAATCCAAGAACAGGCAATTACATACGCCACTGACATAGCGCAGTACAAGGGGGGTTGATCTTTTTTTCTTTTACAGAGAAACAATACATAGAGGGTCTAATAACAGCCCATGCTTCCCTGTGCAATCTGTTAACAAGTTAGTTACTAGTGAAGTTTGCAGCATATAGCAGTGTGAGTGAGCTGTGATTGGTGTAGCAGTGTCATACATTTTGAGCAATGCCTATTCATCAGCAGTGATGTGCTAGCATCCTACATCTTAAAATGTAAACTTCAGCTTACTTTAGTGGGACTTTTTATTTCCTTACATTGGGCTACAGTGATTAGAGTTCCGATTTCAGTCCCAATGCTGTAGTTGCACTGGTGTATGTGATGTGTATGTTGTTGACGGCTGGCCCCTTCAGCTCAATGCTGTACAAATGCTGCAGTGGCACTGATGTATGTGGTGTTCATGAAACCGTAGAAGTAGGCTAACTGATATACTGTACAGACTTGCCAGCAAAAACAAAGTACTGTATGACAATGTCAGTTATTAGAACCCCCCCTTTAGAACCCCCATTAAGCCCCAATAATCCAAATTGAATGAACAAAAGCCAAATAAAAATGTATTTGGCTGCTCTATACAAGACAAATACACTGACAGCCGTTCAAAACTGAAAAGCACTTGTTCGCATTTGGACAAATAATTAGTCCAGCTGATGCTTTCTACAAGTCATCAGGTGTTAAAACACAACAAAAGCCTGACAATCCACCTGCTCTAAAGCGATTTTACTTTAGAGCTGGAAAATTCATTTCTCATACAAATATGTCTGCTGCGTAAGTGGATTACAGCTGATTAGTAAGAGGTGATATAGCAGGATGGGAATGTGGGGGTGAGGAACTAAATGGCATTGTGCTTTAGCCCCCCTGGGAGACTAAGCCAGTTCTGCATTAGCTCCTTGCAGTGAAAAGCATGGCTGATACTGAGCCTTCAATTAATGAAGGACAAGAAATAAAGACAAAAGAGAGGGCTGGAAAAATAACAACAAAAGAAAGAGAGGAATTTTTAGGGGAAATTTGAAGTTGAGTGGAAAATTTTGATTTTAATTAACTTGCCATATGCCATCAGAATTAAAAAAGGTTAAATGGTCTGTGTTCTCACAAGTTAAAGGTAGGGTAAGTGATATTTTTGGGTTAAAACAAAAAGTATTTTGTTAAAAGGTTAAAGCACTATATTCTGATAGTAACCATTGCTATAAAGTGTTTGTTCAGTAACAGGAGTCTACAGGAATAAACAGAGAATACATTTTCCGGTAGGTGTCAAAATCTCAGCCAATCAGGAGAAAGTACCCATTTTTAAGCTTCATTTTATAGTGTTCCAGTTCCAATTTTGCCTGCTCATTTCTTAGTGTCATCACTTCCAATTTCACTTGTTTAATCTATATCCTGATTGAGTTCTCTATCCTGATTGGATAAAATTGGAAATGAAACTGAAACTGAAACGAAAATGCATTTTCTGTTTTATAAAGAGCTGGAGAGACAAGGAGACTCCTTTTACTGAACAAACACTCTATAGCAATGAGTACTATCAGAATATAGAGCTATTTAAGACTTATTTTAACCAAAGAAAATCACTTACCCTACCTTTAAATAAAGTAACTTTGTGCGTTAATTTGCAGTTGGAGCAAATTTCTGTGTGCAAGGGTCTGGTCCTGAGCATCATCAACTCAGCGTATGGGGAGAAAACATTCAACATATCTTCTACTGTAGGCTATATTGGGGGGCAGATTGATATTGTCTCAGTACTGGGGGTGACACAACCCCCACTAGCTCTGGTCCATAGTGTTAGAAGGAGTTCTTAACGTTATGTTACTTTTCAGCCGTTGCCCCGGTAGAGCAGCCCGGATCCTCTCACCAAAACAAAGACAGTTTTAAAATGCTGAAAGCCTACTTTCCTTAGAGTGGGAACACTCCAAGCACCCCCACCTTTCTGAAAAGAAAATATTCCACCGGATGGAAAAAAGAAATGTGTTACTCCACTGCGCCCCCTACAAATCCTGTCAATAGAAAAACATTCCAATACCAAATCTGTAGGGGGCGCAGTGGAATAACAGAAAATCTATCTATCAAAAAAGTGTATTTTAGACTTGAGGTGGGGGGCCCGAGTGTTCCCCACTAAGGAAGGACTTAAAAGCGTCCTTGGGACCCAAGTGGATCCCGCTGACATTGCCCACTGTAGGCCCTTATAGAGTTATAGTTCAGCCCACCTTGAAACCATATGGGACCCACGTCAGGCCCACATAAATTGCCAAGTTGGGGTACACCTTGGGCCCAGGTAGAACCCACTTAAAGCCTGCATGGGCAAACCCAGTTAGGACCCACCTCGGTCCCACATAAACTTGCCTAGTTGGGGCCCACCTAAGGCCCAGGTAGAACACACTTATCCCACAAGGGCATCCCAGTTGGGACTCAAGTGGATCCCGCTGACATTACCGACATGGGGTCCATATGGTTTAGCCCACCTTGAAACCATATGGGAACTACGTTGGAGTGCTGGCTGGAATGCAAACGCTGCGTCATACCTGTAGTGTGTAGTTTGATGATGTGTGTGTGTAACAGACATACCTGCGGTGTGTAGATCGATGTCCATATGAAAGTCAATGTCCAGCAGTGTCTTTTGTTTCTCCAGCAGAGTTTCTAGTGTCTCTATCTCTCTCTGGAAGAGGTTGCACATGAACTCTGCAGCCGCACTGAGGCGCTCCAACACAAACACTCTGACATTAAGCTTCACACAACAAACATCAGCACCACGCTGCTGTTTGTCCAATACACACAATATCTCCTCTCCCACCGACGTCATGTGTTCATTTATCGACAGCCGTGCAGACTCCATTTGACACATTCTACCTTGTTTATCCAGCTCTCACTGACTCTCCCCTAATAGAACTGAAATGATCTGAAATGACTACATTACCCATAATGCAGCCTAAACATGCATTGCACGCACAGGGCGGACCTGCCATTACTTTAGTTTACTGGAGTTACTGTGGAGCTACACATAGTTCTCCACAAGACACACAAGCCCACAAAATACACCATCTACAATGGACTAACTGAGCAGCAATATTAACATTCACCACACTAACGTTCATTGTTGACAAAGTGATTTCACAGCTGCTTCAGCCTGGAGCCATGACAACCACGTTAGCGTTAGCTACATGCTAACGGTAAAAGTCCGTTAGCGTTAGCCACATGCTAACGGCTCATGTTAAGCACCCCTGGGCACTAATCAGTCAAGTACAACGAACGCTATCACAGTAGTGGACATAAACATTCTTTACATTAGTAGCAGGCCGCAGTGACCTAAAAGTCTTGACATTATGAATGACAGGGCGATTTATTAGAGAAATAACAGTGATTGTGCTGTCCGGCTCAGCTCGCACAACTATCACGGAGCCCTGTCGTTGCTGCGTCTGACTGTGATGGCGGCAGCGTCTTGTGCGAGCGAATATTCGTGCTGCTGTCTGGAAACTGCCCTCAGCATGACACGACCAATGAGAGTTGGCGCTTTCGTTGTTGCTAAGATACGGTGTATGGCACATAGCGTGTCTGCCCCATAGCTTGTAGATCTCTTGCACATGATTGGCGTAGCCTGCGTTGCCATCTTTTTCACGCACATGATTGGCTGTTAAAATTGTGAGCTGAAATATATAGCACTTTATGATTATTAGAAAAGGAGACACATATGAAGGTGGAAAAGAAAATAGATGATAGTATCTACTTTTGCATGAGCGATCTTTGTAGCAAGTTGGGAGAGAATTGGACCACTGGTTTGGCATGAGTTGTTCGTAAAGTTTTTGGGTGCAAAAAGGGTCACCCTCTCTGATTGCGTTGTGAAGATTTCCTGTGTACACGGTCCAGTCTGGTGTACAAGCATGACCACTTGAATCCTAGCGTCCCTCTTCTGGGGAGAACAAGCGGAAAATTGACACTTCACCGGCACGTTTCACCGTTTTAGCGGTCCTTCAGCAGCCGCTACTTATACATTTCGGCGATAGTTCAGTCTTCTTTCACTTTCTCCCCGCCATTTGGTGCCCCGCCAAGGTTGGTGCCCTGTGCTTCAGCACCTAAAGCCCTTCCGTTAATCCTGCACTGCATGTTGAGGGCTCTGTAGGCGACATTGTGGCAGTGCGTTTTGTGTTTGTAGTACAACACACATGTTACAGCAGCTTATTCACCCGAGATACATGAAAGGATAAATGAACAAGCTTGTCTCTGTCAACAAAGTGATCTGCTGGAAAGCTATGGCAAAGCTACTGCCAGTGTCACACCATAAATGGTGGCCTATCAAAACCCTGAACTAATACGGTGTGTTGTTTACAAAGTGTGACTATCAAAACATTTGACCTCAGCGGCTGCTGTTTTTATCGCCAAGGTTCACCGCCAAGAGAGCCAACACCTGAGACGCGGTGCTGGGAAGAGCAGCATGCCTAGCATGTCCTCACTACAGAAAAGCATGGCAAAAAGGTCCTGGAAATTTCAAATAACGCTTTCGCAAATGAGTCATGAGGAAAGATTAAACCCATAATGATTAAACACATATAAATGTGTTTTTTTTTTGCTGCCGTCTCACCAAGTATAATAGTCTGTGTTGAGTCATAACCTTTTAGAGCAACATTAATGTTTGTGCGTCTTAAATTGGTGTATTCTGCTAAAGATCATTTCTCAGAAAAATGTTTGATCATCACTGTCACCCTGGCTGTTGGTGACAATGCCACTGACATCTATATATTACCGTGCTATTACCAAAATAAAGGTATCACCATCACTTAACAATGCAAAAAAAAACATGTGGCAATATTTGTTTATCTGTATAATCTCATACGAATGTCTGACTTCAGCACAACACAACAACACAACAACACAACAATTGATTGAATACAATAATGGGCTACACCAGCATAGAAAGTCCCTCAACCTCCTTCCCCAGTGAGAATAATCACTTTTTTTCTTGTTTTAAGGTAAACAGACTCAACCTGCCGGAAATAGCCCTACCTGCGGAGGCTAGCCCACAAAACCTCTCAGAGGCTGACGTGTACAGAATATTTAAGTGGTCGAACATAATGATGCAGTTCCTGATATGAAATCCCAGGCCACATCCTCAAAGCTTGCACACATCAGCTGATGGGAGTTTTTTCAACACCTCCCTCGTTCAGGCTGTTGTTTCTGCTGGCTTCAAAATGTCCACCATTTCCCCTATCCCCAAGCACCCCAAGGTAACATGCCTGAATGACTGGATACCTATAGCCTTCACCTCAATTGTCAGTAAATGCTTTGAGAGGTCGGGAGGGGATTTAATTTGTTCCATGCTGCCTGCCACTCTAGACATATGGTAATTTGCATATCGGCCAAACTGTTCTACTGACGATGCATTTGCCATTGCCAATTGTCGTTGTGTGTGTGAAAGCTGTTTGTGCACTTGTGACAGTCAACACTATAGTGCTGCCAAGCTCAACAGCAAGCTCAGGGACCTGGGCATGCCACTGACCCTAAACACAGGAGCCTCTCAGGGATGCGTGCTGAGCTCACTATTTAGTCCCTGTAGACACACAATGCATGGCCGCACAGCTCCAAAGTCATCATCAAGTATGCTGGTGACACGATGGTGATGGGCCTGATAATCATGGCTGATGTGACGGCCTGCAGGGACAAGTTCAGATCACTGGTCCATCGTGTCATGCAGTGCCGCTTTAGACTCCACAGGGGCCCTACGCAGGATACGGGACACATGTGTCCCTCCCGCGGATAAAGTTACTTTTTTTGTTACTTTATTTCCGTTTTAGTGTGCTGCGCAGCCTGCGCTGATGTGAACGCAGTAATGCACGTTATTTTCTGCTGAAGGGAGGGGGCGGAGAGGGGGCCTCTTTGATCGGCGGGTAGGCGGGGCCCCACGCAACCTGTGTAGTGTGCGTGTGGGGAGAAGCGGCCCTGGTGTCATGAGAAAAACCTCATGACACGACCTTTTGACGGCCGAGCACACCGTTTGGAGGTGAGCTTCTTTACCTCCGGGACATATATGCCTTGCGGTGCGTAGCCAAGGCCAAGCGTATTATCAAGGACACTAACCACAACGTGTTCACGCTGATACTGTCATGCAGGCAATACCACAGTATCAAGTAGCATGCAAACAGACATAGGGACAGTTTCCACAGCCAAGGCAACAGGCTGCTGAATAGACACTGATACCTGCAGCCGTGTCTATATGTGAATATATCTGTACAGTATACATTCACAATATAATGTATATCCATACTGTACCTATCTCCTACACTTTGACTGTAATGTCTTCTCTTCTGTTTTAACATGCACTACAGTATTTTGCACACGCAGGAACATTGACCTGTCACACACTTTATGTATACGACTGTAGAGACATCCTAAGCAATACTATTATTGGATATCTGATCACACAAATAGAACAGTACCGTTCTTGTGCTTTGGATAGCTTTATGTTTTTTTCTCTTATTTTGATTCTCTATTTAACAATGTAACTCAAATTCATAGGAAGCCAATTGCACAAAATAATTTCACCCACTCCTTTATACCGGTCTAAACTTCATTATATGTCAGTTATCTTCCTTGAAACATGTATCAGAACTCACCCTAGAAAAGCCCAAAACTACCTAGCAAAGTTATTGGGGTCAAGAAAGTGCAATATAAAGAGTTAATTCCCAGCCCTGCCTGTGTCTGCCTGTCAGCAGAAAGCAGCATATTCCTCTATTATAGAAATACCCTCTAGGGAATATCAGGCAGAGGAATGGTGTGTAGCTGCTCCATAACTAATGGGCCTTTCACCAGTAGGATGCAGGGATTACTCATTAGCTTTTATATGATATAAAAAGCACAGAATGGGATAATCATATAAGTAGTATAAATGCTGAAATCACATTGGACCATGACTCAAAGCATACAAAATCCTGTGTATCCAGTGCACAAGTTTGTGCACTCTGAGTCCATTTGCATCTACATATTTATGTCTATGTTCACCACCACCAGCAGCGTCTAGACTCCAGGGGGAGGGTTCTCTCTCTTCCATCATCATACTGTAGGCTCATCACCGCATGTCGCTTTAGTCTAATCACCAAAATTGGAACCTTTTATCTCAATAAATTGCAATGTGTTCACAATGATCTCTCCTTGTTGAAATAACATTTGGGAGCCTAAGCACATATAAATAATGAATGAGGACTTTTAGAAAACATAGGCTAAAATATTTTTAGCCGATTTTTTTCTGGGTTTGATAACTATCACACCCAAACGCAGAAAGGCCCCTTAAGGATGATAATTACTGTATAGGAAGTGAAGTCCTAACTGGGTGCACAGCAAGACTACCACTACCATGAAAATCAATCCAGCTGAAGATGAGAGAGGAAATTGGTGTCGAGCACTCCAGTGCCTTGATTGCTATCTGGAGATGTCCATGTTCTTTCCTTCTGCTAATCAATACTTCTACTACTATCTAAAAAAAATGAAGACTGGGCTGTAAGAATGATGTGCACCTTTTATCAATTTTCTTTTTTCTTTTTTAGAGTATCCAATTATTTTTTACCCCTATTTTTCTCCCAATTCATTTGTTATGCCAATTATACCTCCCCACACATTTCTGGGTTGCCACTGCTATTGTACCCTATTGGCTCACCTGCCAGTGAGAAGCACCCACCCTCCACTTAACCGTGCTGCCTCAGCCCATATAGGAGTCTCTAGTGCAGCGACAAAGATCCCCCTTCCCGCCAGGCTTCCCTCCCGTGAACACGGCAAATTTTGTATTCAGGCAAGCTGAATACACAACGGTGCATTCAAACCCCTAGACTCTGCAGTGGTACCCTGCATCACCCGAATGCACCTTTTATGAATTTTCTATATGCACTTCATTTGGCTTCTGAAACTCACAACGCGTTCATGCTCCACTTTATTGATACAGTATGTCTCCATTCTAGATTAAGCGACAACATGCACTGACTTGCACTTTGTGTCAAATTTTCTGGGTCAATGGCTTCTTCTTTTTTTTTTAAATGATCACCTGGTCTGGAGCTACCTTGGGTAGGTGTGACACATAGACGCTGCCGCTGCAGTCACCCTCAAACCTGCAGGGGTAATGCTACCGAGGGATGGAGTCCCAAAGGACAGTAGCTGCAGAAACGTAAGAATGGCAATGTAATATGTTCAGTATTTGCTTCCTTATATAAATAAATGGCACAAGGTCAAAAGGACTGTAAACCACCATTATTCACAGCTTAAGTTGCGGGGCATGCTATCAAAGAGCAATGACTTGAGCGCATATTTGTGTGAAAAGTACGCGGCATGAGGGCATTTCATCTACATCTCCCCCTTCTCCAGTATTCACGAGGAATTCATGTCCTATGAGCAACTGAACATATCTATACAAATGTGAAAGGACAGATTTGCCATGCACAGCCACTGGGGTTATATGAAAACAGAGTGGGGGCAATGCAGATACAATTTGTCACCAACGTACCAGATTTCCTGTCAAATCACTTTTGAAGTCGGGATAATGAAGCACCCCCTCCCATATACACACTCACACGCACTCGCACACACACGCACACGCACACACACACACACACACACACACACACACACACACACACACACCTTGGTACAGTACGTCTTCCCTCCTCGAGCTGTCATGAATCTAGACAGCCAGGCAGCGGCATCTATTCACAATCCATTGGAATTGCTCTCTGCCCACTTTGATTGAATTTCACTTCAGCAGTAGGGACAATTAAGATGATGAGTGTTTTTTTGGTGGGTGGACAGCTACAGAAAACCATCTCTCCCTCTACAGCCTGCAAGATTCAAGAGTTTTCTATTGTTACATCTTGGGTATAGGTACATAAGAGTAAAATGATTTTGTTCTCAGACATTGTGGCAGCAATACTAATAATATACATATAAACAATAACAAAGAAATAAGAAAAAAGGCATAATCAAAGAATAGCAGCAGTATTAAGACAGTACGATGGTCCTAGCAGTAGGTGCTTTGTGTGTGTGCTGTTTTTGCGTGCGTGCGTGCGCGCCCCCACATCTCTCCCCCCCGGCCCCACACACACACACACACACACACACACACACACACACACACACACACACACACACACACACACACACACACACACACACACACACACACACACACACACACACACACACACACACACACACACACAGTTTGGGCTGGGGACACAGCCGCAAAAACTCAAATAGAGGCACTCAATACAGGCACAGCAAACTAATAGTTGAGTTGTGAACATCAAACGCAGCACAGCACGTTGTCGCTTGTAGCATGCCAGAATAGTGTCACACTATGGTGTGGCCCAGCTGAGTGGGTAGAGAGGCCATCTGAGAATCGTCAGACCTTCGACTCGCCCATGTCGAAGTGTCCCTGAGCAAAACAATTCTCTCTTCACAGCTCCCCTCCTGTTCGCTCATCTAAGCCATCTGAGCAGCCATCAGCTGAAGGGATAAAAGCAATTTACCCTCCCCCTGGGACCAGGAAATACCCCCCCCCAACCAGCTGTGGCAATGCAGTGGAACTAGGACACGAGTCTGTATCATGTGCATGTGCAAGGGAAACATTGACTAATGCTAAATAGAGGTACTTTTTTGTCAAATGGTGTTTCAAAGAGCTTTGCACACACACACCAAGAACAGTTCCCCATATCCTCAATGAACACAGACTAAATCGGTACCAGTTGTTGGTCTCTCATGAAGTGAGTGACTCGACTGGTGGGGAGTTGAGAGAAGACAGGCAGATGTGATCTCTCTCCATCTTCTGTCAGAACAGCGAGAGTCGTTTTGTGGACAGGAATCCATCACTGAGAATAATGAGGAGCAAACATTTGCATGATGCAGTACTCTGTGGAACAAAGAATATGTATCAAAACATCGTCAACAATAGACTGAATAATGGATAACTGAAAATTGGGTTAGGGTTAGGGTTAGGGTTAGAGAGAACACTGGCAACTTAAAAATGGACAAAGTCAATAAACAGGCAAATTGAAAAGCGGGAGTCAATGTTGATTGTGCTACACAAAAAGAAAAAGAAAAACAACATGAAAGTGAAATTACTCTGCCTTAGTTACAATAGCTATGCCCTCAAGGCTTTACTTCATATCAACCTTTCTCTGCAACTAAAGAATTATTGGGCCATGTAGCAACACAAAGTTTTAGGGTCAACTATTGAAAGAACCATGTCATTTAAATAAGCAAAAATCCTTCAAGGAGTAAATGGACCCTCATGGGTCCATACATTCTCAGAGTTAACTTAGCTTTCAGGATTTTGCAGCATAGCCTCGGTTCAACGGTGTGACCCTGAATAGACCGAGAAAAGGGCAGTGGTAAGAGGTAGTTAAGTGTCTTCTCTCTCTCTCTCTCTCTCTCTCTGAGCCACAGGGCAGTGGAACAGGGACAGAAGAGTGAAGACAGAGAGAGAGAGAGAGAGAGAGAGAGAGAGAGAGAGAGAGAGAGAGAGAGAGAGAGAGAGAGAGGGGGGGGAAACATGGATGTCCAAAGGACAACTCCTGGCCTCAAGGCCTTAATTTTACTCCATTAGGTGAAGTGACCTGGAGAGGATGTAGCCAAATATGCTGAAAGGACACAGAGAGTGTGGCAGAAAAAGAGCATCTTTTCACTTTGTGCAAAATTCTTCTTTAAAAAGGTCTCTTTGTGATGACAAACCATCTGATGGACCCAGCCTGAAGGAAGAGGCTTTCAGAGTGAGAGTGTGTATACATGTTGTACAAGACAAATGTGCAATTGTGCATGCATGTGCATGCTTCAAATAACCAAAGAGCAACGTTGGACATACTGTATGGCAGGCTGAGATGGCACACAGTAAAATCCAGATTAGCCCTTACGGGTCAATTTTTACACTCTGATACTTGCAGAGGAACGTGTGGTAAGGTCATTCAACATAAGCCATGTCTCCACTGTGCTATACAGTGAAAGCAACGTTTGATATTAATGTGTTTGTTTACTGCATGAATGAGCATTTGGGTCTACAGTAAGCGCACATGTACAGTATGTGTGCGCACGTATGTGTGTATATGTGCATCTGTGTGTGTGTGTGTGTGTGTGTGTGTGTGTGTGTGTGTGTGTGGGGGGGGGTCGTAAGCAGATTCTAATTATCGCTGTATCCTCTGTCTGCACGGTGTGGGTGAGTGGTAGAGTGTGACAGATACAGCTGTGAGCGTGTCATTGGATGTCTGGGACCAGGGTGAGGGAGGGGAGGAGGGCAAGGGCACTGCCACACTGTTAGCCTTCACCCCCCCCCCCCTCTCTTCTCCTTCCCTCCCTCTGGCCCTATAGCCTTTCCTCACCGGCCTGATTAATACGACTCGTCAGGTACCGTCCGCTGCCACTCAAGCCAATTAAGACATTAGGCTTTTCCACATGGCTTCCTGCTCTTAAACAAACAGCGGGACTGCTGGGCCCATGCTTACTCTCACTCTCTCCCTTGCCATCCACGGGCACTGACTCCCTCGCCCAATCAGCACCCTGCTGCCCCAGCGGGACCTGCATGTCTGTCGTCGTTGCGGGAGACAGACGGTCTGAAAGCAAGGGCACTGGGGCCCGTTAGCCTCCCACAGCGGAACCCCATCGACTGAAAACGGAGCAATCAAAGCAGAGGTGTCAAACAATCCCTGCGTGACTGACAGCCCTCCGCAGTGAGAGACGCCCCCCCCCCCCCCCCCCCCTCCCCCTCTCTCTGAGTGTCTGTCTCTAGAGGAAGACTTCTTATAGGCCTCATCTGGCTCAATGAGTCAGGGTTTGAACCAAAAAACAACAACAAAAACTCTGATTGGATCGATTTTTCTAATGCAACAAGGGGGAAAGTGAATTACTGCCTCAACTTGATTGAATCCTCTTAAACCCTGATTGTCAGACATTTTGAAGTTAATCATCCCTGACCCCTCTGTAACCCATGCCAAGAAACCAAACCCAATAGGTTATCCTACTGTTGAGGTGGTCGATCAAACGTTGTCTTCCATAACGGCAGATCTTTGTTTGTGTAATCAAAGATTATACCTCATCTGTGCAGGTCTCATGGCAGTCTGCCTTCTGCTTTATGACAAACCATAATGAGATTAGCCATGGATATCAGTTAGTCACATCAGTTTGTGTAGAGAAAGCAAGAGAGAGACAGACAGAGACGGGCTCTTAATGTGCAGTGATTCGTTCTGTATGTCTGAGCGAATCTCTGTGTGTCGGGAACAGGGACATGCGCTTGTGGTCTTTGTGTTGCTGTGCCTCCAGTGTGCATAGCCGTCACGTTACGTTAGAGTGCCAGTCAATCAAGTGGCAGGGGCCTGTCTCTCATCAAGGTGCTATGCATGACTGCCAATGCCTTGGATGTGAAGAAATTTGCACCTCTCCAGAGAGGGACCCCGCTGACAGGAGAGGACTCATCTGTCACACAGACCACTGTCCTGATCCACAGTGACAGATGTGCCATCTGACTCATGGATGACAGCGCTGTACAATAGACCTAACAGCAAATACTTGCCTATACCGTGGGGACAAGGGCTTATGAAAGACACTAACATACCGTCAAACATAACATGCTTATTGACGATGTACAGTACAGTACGTACATTCTGTACAGCGCGTCATCATTGGGTTTTATAACTATTTAATGCCACAGATCCCCACTTCAAATTATAGTGTCTTAGGAACCCTGAAATCATGAAAAGGTTGATATAATTTAAATTATATCAAATTGCCTAAATGTCATAACTGTACACAAGAAACAGATTAAAAGTCAAGTATAATTTTACGAATAGTCAATCATAAATGTTTTTGTATTGTAATAATAATAATTCCAAGTGAATTTAATAATAATTAAACTACCCCTCCCCACACACACGCCATTGCAGTATGTTACTGATTTATGGACATTATGTATTGATGTTCTACTTTGTCTGAAAGTTTTAAACTGTGTATTGAAATGAAATAATTATGACAGTAAAGTGGATCTCTTTGGAGTAATTCTGCAAAGTGCTGTTCATTTGTTCATACAGTCATTTTGCACTGAAAAAACTTAATCTGAAATCACTCAAATTCCAACCTCAACATAGTGGCTTAGGGTGCCAACTGAACCCTTAAATGTATTTTTAATACATTCTTTCCTCTTTGGTGTTTGCACTTCTACAACCACGACTCGTCACAGAAAACATGTAATTTAGAACGAGGGCCCATGGTTTTGTGTTCTTTCTGTCCGTAATCATTCTCTTTGTTGAACCCAGTCACATTTTCATCCATTCTCCCCAGTGTCGTGCCACCAGGCTTTTGGAACTTAGTCAAGTCTCTTGACCTGTAAAACAGAAATGAAAAGGCAGAGAGCAGAAGGCAACAAGCGCTCCATTCAGGAGCGGCTAAATTAACAGAGTAAAGGGAGCGAGAGAGAGGGATGGAGAGATGGAGGAATGGAGTTGGGCCACAGCACTGCAGAGAGTCGGGGGTGGGGTGGTGGTGGTGGGTTTTCTGTGTCACTGCAGTCCCACATTGTCCCCAGAAAATGTCACTCTGCCCTTGGGAGGCAGAGCTCGGAGGCGGCTCTCATCTGTCTGACCACATTTAGCGAGATGTTTCATGGCCAGAACCCGAGTAGCCTGGGAGGCATCTTGCTGCACTTTGTTTGTCCACAAACATGAACGAGTTCTACACAGACCTGTTCAAAAGGTTCACGACACTATTTGGAAAGGAAATGCTACTGTAATGGTACTGTATGTCTCTCAAAATCTTTTCCATTAATTTCTTCATTCTTTTTCCATTTTTTAGTAACCTGTGTGTCAATACCAGTGGTAGAAACGTATTACTCAAGTACTGTACTTGAGTAAAATTTTGCGGTACATCTACTTTACTTGAGTATATATATTTTTTGATACAAAGCATACATTAACCAATTAAGCCCTATTTTATACTTTGGCTATTTGAAAATAGCAGATCTACAAGTCACAACACATCGTGATGCGACATGCTTGTAGATTTATTTTGAGATACATGAACTACAGACGGCAGACGGACGGACAGAGATTATGCACATTTATTTGAAGATGTTGAAGAGCACTCGAGTGGCACAGCGGTAAAGTAACTGTCCACCACCGCGGAGACTAGGGGTTCGATTCCACTACGGTGCATCTGGCTTTATCAATCATCTACAGTATATACTGTAACACCATTGGCCAGTGTTCGGAGGAGGGAAGCCGGGCAGGGAGGATGACATTTGTCACTGCACATACTCCTACGGGCTGGGCGGCATACAGGGAGTGTTGGGCGGGAGGAGTGGGACGGAGGTGCTGCGTCCTCCCGTTGGGGGCTCCTCACTGGCAGGTGAGCCAGCAGCTTGGTTTCTTCTACCGAAAAGGTGTTGCTTTCAGTGGACTAGAAAGTTTTTTCTAGTCCACTTTTCCTTTCTGCTTTGGATTATGGGGACATCGACATAATTTACAGAAATGCATCAGCTTGGACTCAGTTTATCACTCTGCCCTCAGATTTATAACTGGCGATAGCTAATAGCACACACCATTGCATCCTCTATAATAGGGTTGGTTGGCCTCCCTTGCTATTAGGAGATCAGCACAGTTTCTTTTGTTTAGTTTTTTAACTCAGAGTTTACCCCCCTATTTAACAATTTACAGGGTCTGCTCAAGTGCAATTCCCTTGTTCCCCAGGGACATTTTCAGTCTGACATACAGACATAATAATAATAATAATTATTATTATTATTATTAGGCTATTATTATTACAGGTGAAATTTGAATTCCACCGTTTAATTCCTGTACTGATGTTGATGAAATAAGTGATTCCTTTTGAACAAACAATTTATATATCACAAAAATGCCTGATAGATTGTTTTCCAGGGTGATTCTTCCATTTTCTGTCATGACTATTACACAGAAGTCTGTGACTGGCACGGTTGGCCATTGAGGTGGTCAGTAATTTTGTCAGGGAGGCCATGGCCACAACTTGGAGGCATCACCTCTCCACACGTCATTGGGTATTGACATTGTATATTGGGTGATTCGGTAATTAAGGAAAATGTGTATATTTTTGCTAAAAATGTACTCTTATTTAGTTCATTGGATGCCAGATATATGTAGTTAAGTAGCTGCCAGCATGTTGTAAATAGTACCACTGTATTCCCCATCCTTGAAAATGTAGGATTAGACACTGGAATCATGATCCTCGGTGGTCTACAAGTACAAGAGTTACTGGCAGCCATTTTGGAAAATGACTACCGTGGTTACCATGGGACAAATTTGCGATGGCCCTATAGTCAAAAACGGTTCATAGGGCAATAGGGCATGCTCTAACAGTGTATCAAATGTCATGCTTTTATCGTAAAGTGCACGATTCCATCAAAATATTGCGCATGACTGCCGGACTAGAAGTCACCATACGCTTCTTTACACCTGACAGTGAGGAGTTTCACGTTTCTCCCTGCGGTGATGGGTAGGAGGGAACCATACCGCTGCGCCACCCAGACAGCCATTTACCATTGATTAACATGTGTTACACATGCGGAGGAACACGCTATCCTACCTAGTACCGCAATCCATTGAACAGGTGCCCTGACCACCCTGTTGCATGGTGCAGCAACAGAGATTTCCCTGAATGCCCTCGCCGTGGTTTGAGCACCCGGCCAAGTCTGAGTCACCGTGGAGGATTCAAACTCCTGGTCTCCATTGTCTCCTGGTCTCACCGGACATCCATTTACCATTCATTTGTTTATATGGTAACATTCTGACTGTTAATTTAATCCAGGGAGTGTAAGAATTGACACAATATGCACTCAGAGTCAAATTAACACTCCAGATTTTGCTGTAGAGCACTACTGTAACTCCGTGAGCAGTGCTGCTGTGCCATGATAAATTACTTATCATTACAAAAATAAAAGTATAATCTGAATTAAAAGTGACAAAGGTGACAAGATAGTCATTAAAAAAGAGGCAGGGAAAACAATCAATCAACTGTCAAAATGGTTTCTTGAGTAAACACTGTGTCATGTTCAGTCATTCATTTATCATAAGTGCTCATCTCAGAAATAATATTAAATACTGCCCATGTCAGCCTGCTGTAATAACAAATCTGTGCCAACACCAAAACTTTCCTCAACTGTCGACTGCTAGCTATAGCCTGATTTATACTTCATCGTATGACGATGTCAAGCTTGTAGATCAGCTATTTTGACAGGACATACGAAGTATAAATTAGTCATGGCACTCACAAAGCTTTGTATGAGTAGAGGAAGTGTTTCATTACTTCAAACAAGCATAGATAATGTGAATATTTTTGCACCCTATTTTTGTAGAACACAACACTTAACATGATTATTGGTTAATTTAGCCATTTTCAAGATCTCATCTGCTTTGAGTGGAATTAAACCTCACCAGACGCACCCATGCATATATGCAAAATCATCATATATCTAGTTTTACAGCTAATAAATGAAGGATGGTTCTTCATTAACCACATGAGCATTCCTATTCAGGGGCAAACATTCTGCAAAAGTAGCAATTAGCCATTAGCTAATCTCCAAGCTCTTGTGAGCTTGTAGACCGGCTATTTTTGGCGTTGAGGGAAGTATGTAGTAGAGCACTGGAGGACCCCAGACAACTATGTAGTATGGTTTAAAGTGGTTAAAGTGAAAATATTTTTTGCCTCAGTCCAGCTTTTCTAAAGTTATTATCAAAGGCTACGTTCAAGTCAATATCTGTCAGAAAAGCCATGTCATATTAATGTCATTTTATTGATTTCAAGTTATCAGTATTTCCAACACCTAAAATAAACTGCACTCATCTACTGCACATTTTATTGAAGTCGTTTGAATAAAAATGTTTTCTGTCTAAAATCACTTTCTCTCATTTATAGGAGAATGACTGCCTGGCAGAGCAAGCCATGTTTTTAACACACGCCATCAAAAACATGGATGCCTGTCTGGAGCTGCAGATGTGTCCCTAAGGAATGTATCACAGATTTAAGAGATGTCACTTGTTGTAATACAAGCTGATGATAGGAACACTGACACAGCCAGTGGCTCTCACTTCTTTGTACGGGATTCCTGGAATGGCTTGTATTTGTGAATTAGAAGCATGAATACAAAAATGTGAGCAGCCTAATCCTCTAATCGAGTTCATTTCTGTCGTGCCGAGAGGCAAGCGGTGCCCACTGCTAAGGATTAAAGGAGCTCATTAAAGAGAGGCATCCATGATTGAAATAGGCTGAGGGCTTTATTTTAATGTTTCCCCCACCTCCATACCAAATTGAAGACAAAAATGCTGAAGGAAATAAGGGGTTTATCAGGCCTGGGCAGCACCCTCGTCTTGTCTCTTAGACACCCTGGATGTGGCATCGGCTGCATCGACTCGGCGGAGGACCGAGATTAAATGGCTTATTGACTACTACAGGACAGAGGCACCACAAGTGTAGATTCACATAGACAGAGTCACCTTCAAATGTCATCCAAACCACCATTTCAGATGAGACACGCGCAGCGATGCATGACTAGATCCGTATGGCAACACGGCTGTGTTTACAGTAAGGAGGAGAGCTAAAATGGAGCTGACACAAGTCTATTATGTGCCCTGATTTGTGTGTTTGTGTTCATTTTTCAAAACAGCAGGACTACAGACCATATATAAAGTGTCATTGTATGGCATAATGTACAGCAGCCTGCATTATAACTGAGGAGAGAAACTTCATTACATGGTCATATGAACTGCCATCTCTCTCCACCTCTCCCATTTTCAAACATAAAGGCCAGTTAGTGATTGAGTCACCTCCGAGAGCAGACGGACATGGCGACAAATGTGATGTGGGAATTGTGGCTTGTCTCTGTAACAAATGTGTGGCCTCCTCCAAATCACTGACATTAGCTCCTGCGCTAGAAGTTCCTCTCCACGCTGGATAAGCGACCAGAAGCTTTAATAATTTATAAGGACTCAGCGGCATTCATGGAACGCAAGATTGAATTTTTTCCCACATACAGTTTATCTGGCACTTGCAGCTGGGGGCTTCTTGAAGGTGTATTCAGGACCTTGTCAATACGCCTGGCCCGTAAAGGCTGTGACATTAAATTAAATAGGTTATTGACTGGCAGGTGAGTTGGCAATGAGGCTGCTAGAATGCACACTCACTGGCTCCCTGACCCAACCGGCTATGGATCAGTGCTTCATAAATCTAAACATAATAGATCCCAATCTTCAATCACTGTTTCCCTCTGCCTCCTTTTATTAGTTTTTAATTTGTATCGATGGTAATCCCATGGCCCGTCTCAAATATATAGAAGCAATAACAGTGGAAATGCATTTCCACTGTCTCCCGGGCTGTTTGTGTTGTGCTCATGGTGTGTTTCCCTCCTCAGTTAGTGTACTGGCTATGTTAGCAGACAACAATGAAGTCTGTAATGGGTGTTTTTTCCCCCTGCATCAGATGATTGCACCTTGGTGTAGTTTGATATGTCAAGTTACTAAGCCTCTCTCTCTATCGCTCTCGCTTTTCCTCACTCAACTCTCACAAAAACATAAAACATCCATACGCCTTAGAGACAAGGAGGACATTATTGGAAAGAAAACTAACTTCTGTCCATTTATTTAATTGATTTCAATCTTTTAATACAGTGTGACACACTTTGAGCCTCCTTAGCGATCAGCAGCAGTATAGTTTGATTTTGATCTCCAGCAGCTAGTTTTTTTTTCTTCAGCTAATCTCATATGATTTTTTTTTATGCCTGGACAGTTGATTCAATGACTTTATGCTAAGTGCAGATAACGATTTTTCTGTTCTAGAGTTCCCTCTGCAATAATACGGCTCTACACCCGGAGTGAGTTGCCAGAAATAAGGTACTAGAATAAAGAGTGCCCTATAATAGCCCTGTAACCCTGCCAAAAAAGGGAGCACGAGATGCTCAAGCTACACAGCGGGTCCATTGCGGAGGCAGAATGGTGGGAAGAGAAACACAATTACAGCGAGCAGCCATTCCTCCCGTTCTGCCGGTGAGGCCTGGCAGCGGCCGCGTTTGATTGATGCAAGGCCACCTGCCACGCCGCGAGGCGCGCTCAGACACTGGAACATGTCGCCGGCCAGATGTAATTTGGTTAATGTTGTGTAGATGTGTCTGCGATAATGATAGAATATCACTTTCCGGGTCTCCTCTGTTTTGCAGAGGAAGGGAGGAGAGGAGATGATTTATACTTAGTTGCTCAGCGGTGTAGTGCACCGAAAATAGCCGATCTACAAGCTCACAACTTGTTGCACTGCGACACGTTGTGAGCTTGTAGATCTGCTATTTGATGCGCAGCAAAGTATAAATCAAAGAAGAAGGTGCCAGGTCTGATGGAGTGGGGAAGAGCCAGGTGAGGTGTAGGAGAAGGAAAGACAGGGAACAGGAGGTGGGGGTCGGGGGTGGTGGGGGTGGGGGGTCTGGGTGAGGGCGAGGTGCATAAATCAGGACCCGCAGCTAACTGTGTGAATGTGTGCCTCATTGCACACCAGGAGAAACAAATGTAGTGTGTGCGAGATTACATGACATTTCCTCCTCTGCCCAGTGACCAGGCAGGACACATCTGGGACCAACACAGTCAGTCAGTGGCTGAAAAATGACACAACTGACAACCTTTTCGGAGGCAGTCTCCCGAGTGCCACCCAATTGCTGCCTGGTGGCCAGATATGGGAGTGTGCTGTGCTGCGGGTCATCATGATGGGATGCTGTGTACCAACATGCCACGGAATGCGGTGCACATTCCACAGAATGCACATGTGCCATCCCTTTGTTGTAACAAAATAATGTAAGTTAAACAGGAACAAGTAAACTAGTATTGAGCAGAGTTCAGGAGGCATCAATACTACTACGATTTTTTAAGTTTTGTTTCCACTTTGTAACCCCCAACCCCCCCAACACCACACCTTTCATCGTCTGCCGCCTCTTCAACAAACGATAGCATCGCGGCTGAGAGAAGCTAGAGAAAGCCAGTGCTTTTCTAATGCGGTAATGTGTCTTTTCTTCTTTGCCATTCTCTTTTGTATTTACTTTTAATTTGTATCGATCGCTCGCCCGCACCTCAATTTTGCTGATGTCAAAGAGGTGAGGGAGCATTACAATATACAATGTCCTTTTTTTCTCCAGCTCTCCCCTCTTATCGTGGGCGGGGGAAATGAAAAGCAAATGACACCTTTGTCCAGGACGTGAGATCGTCTAGGCGGAAGGGCTTTGAAGAACGGAGGGGCAGGTTGGGGAGGGAGGGGGGGGGGGGGGGGGGGGTTGAAATTGGAAAAGGTTGCGAGTTCACATCCCTGGACAATGACAGCCCCTCTGCCTCCACTCCTGGAGCTCACAGGAGATTAGAGGAGTCAGAGAGATAAGAGGGAGCATCGGCTGGACGTTTTACTGGGCAGAGCCGGATCGAAAAGCTGAAGTGCTCGTGTTTGCCAGAAGTCAGACAAATAGGTAGAGACAGACAGACAGACGACAGACAGAGAGGCAGACAGAGCTCTTTCAGGACTGACCTTGGCTCGATCTCTGCCCAAGGACAGGAAAAATGTAAGAGGGACTAAATAATTCAATAATAAAACAACACAGCATCAACGAATAGGTTTTGAAATGTTATGGTATATAGAGTCAGAGGATGTCAATATGACAGCTTATGGGGGGTGATAGATCTGAAGCATTGAACTACAAACATTCAATAACACTTCATTCTCAGACTCACATTCAGCGGTAATGCTTATGTTTGTATATACAGTAGATACAAATAGAACCTCTGGACAAGAACACATGTGCAACAAGCACACACACACACACACACACACACACACGACCCAAATAAAATATGATAATGTATGTAGGTTGCCTGTGAAATAGCCGAGGCTTAAGGGAAATGATGGAAGACCACAGGGACCAAGGAGACCTGGTGCCCACCAAGGAGAGGACACTGGTGGTCACCAAGGAGACCTGGTGGCTAGTGGCTATACTATCTATTGAGACACTGTCAGTCATGCAGCAGAATTTGTATTTCTGTTAGATAGTGCATGAAAATGACCTCAAGACCTTTTTTCTGGTGTGTGTGTGTGTGTGTGTGTGTGTGTGTGTGTGTGTGTGTTTTGAACTAATGTCATTCACCATACACACAGAGGCTGCCGAAGAGTCTTAGCTCTCCAAGGCAACGGCCTGCATCACCATATTTCCAGTCAAGAGATGACTCGTCAACATAGATTCCATCAACCCTCCTCAAACAGACCCGCTCAGCTCAAAACTGCGGAAAGCTGGAAGATGCCCTCACATCTTCAATCTCGCCAGCAACAGATCAATTTTAACCAAGCCTCAGAGACAGAGAGAGAGAAAGAAGAGAGGGACTAAACAACAACAACTTTTCTTTTTCTCTCTCTCTCTCTGATATAATAATAACAATATAATAATGTATCCACTGCAGAGGTGATGGACGGCGAGGACGTAGGGTCTCTCTCTCTCTCTCTCTCTCTCTCTCTCTCTCTCTCTCTCTCTCTCTCTCTCTCTCTCTCTCTCTCTCTCTCTCTCTCTCTCTCTATTTTTTTATTAGATCGGCTCGCCATGTTCTGTCTGGTCTGTGTTCCTTCTCCTCTCATACACTCTGACCCACCTGATGTTTGAATTAGCCCCTTTAAATGACAGGGCCGCCTCAGTGTGGCGCCCACAGGCCCCGCTCTCCCGGGGTTTCAAAGGCCCAGCGACCAGGCTGCTGTCGGCTGTCAAGAGTGGGGAGACGGGGAACGTGTGGCGGAGAGATAACCTGTACGGGACGGAGCCCACGGCCGCATGCCTCTTTGACAGGCTTATTAACGGGAAAGCCGGCTAGAAAAAAAGGACCGTATCAGCACCGAGATCAGGGGAGAAGGAACCTTCCCTTATCACCAGGACACCAGGGATTAGAGCCTGGTCTGCTCTGATAAATTAATTATTCTCTTATCTGTCACATTTAAAGACTGTCAGACGAACCCACCCCGAACCACAGCATGTTTGCCAATACAGAGAGAGAGAGAGAAAGAGAAAGAAAGAGAGAGAGAGAGAGAAGGAGAAAGAAAGAGAGAGAGAGAAAGAGAGAGAGAGAGAGAAACAGACGTAATACCATGCATGCCGTAGTGTAGTTCCTATGAGGCTTTTTTTTTTACCTTTTTGTCTTTGTGTGTACAGTACAGTCGGCTCTCTCCCTTGATACTGGATACTGCAAAAGTACAGAGGAAATAAAAGCCTATCTAGGTAAAGCAGGTAAGGAATATTATGGGAAATATAAAAAGGAAAAACATGGGGAGACAGGGAAGGTGAAAGTGTGACTCATAGTTTGCTCATTTCAATGATTAAAGGCAACCTTTAATTTGGTCAATTAAATCGTAGATGAAGGTACACACCAGACAAGATTCTCCCACTGTAGTTTTAAAAAGAGGGTCAAAGGTCTTTCCTCTACACACTAAGGGGAGAAGTGTGAGAAGCAGAATGATCAGAAAGAGGATTTTTCTGCATGACATCACTTGCCCCTCCTAATAACTTGTTCAATTAGACACAATTTAGTTGCTTCAAAGTCATCTAGTGCAGGAACTGTGCAGATATGGGACACAGAAAGATTACAATTAACCATTTTCAATCTGGCAACCCTATTTTGGGAATAGGTGACATAAAAAAAGAATACATTTTCAAAAATGATTTTCTTCTAAAAAAGTGTACTCCTTGGAGAACAAATCTCCGCCAGGCCTACAAAGGGCTGTGTCAGTTGTGGAGATATATAGTTTGAATGACAAGACCCTCAACATGCAATTCCAATTTGGGGATGATTGGATGTTAAGTTCTTGTAAAAACATAGGCCAGCCCACAATTTTGTGAAGGCACCACGAGTTTCCAGTGTCCCATGAGTCCTTGTGTGAATTATGGCCATCACTTCCTGTTGTCAGTCATTCAATTCATTTCAGTGATCGGTGTCAGTCAATAACAATGTGGGAACACAACCTGACAGCAATCAGAAAGGGTCGTACTAGTCTGCCTACTTCCCTACACACAGCTGATTCAAATAGCTGTAGCCTATATCATTTTCGGTTTTCTGATCTGGTCTGGAGCGGAAATAACTTTACGTCATCAGGAGGCCGAAACCCACGACTGGAACCCAGTACACGTGACGTGCACCTCTAAAAATGATTCCCATAGTTTAAAATGTGTTTAGTTTGGTGTAATTGTTTTGTTTCTTTTGGTATAATCGTTTGGTATATCCATCTTTTATTCTAACTCGTAGCGTGACTAGCGAGACTATATGGATATACAACAAAACTAATTTATTTGCATGTGGGGAACAAAAACAATGCGAAGCCAACCGGAACCCACCACCAGAACCAACATTCCCCCCCCTTTTTTTCTAAACCGGATCTGGCTCAGTTATATGGCTCAGTTTTAGAATGATGCGAGGTTAGCTGTTACTCTTTTCCTGTGTTTCATTCTTACTGGCTGCTGTTGCTGCTGTGACCAGTGTCGCTAGATTTCTGCAAGAGAAACAAGCGGCCAGGTCCATGAAAACAAGTCCAAAAGAAGCAGCTAGGCTAGGTTTTTACCACTTTACATCTACAAGCTCACAATGCATCGCATCGCGACACATTGTGTGGTTGTAGATTTGCTATGAAATATTTTTTATATTTTTCTACACAAATGTTGTATCGGGGTCCCTGGCACAAAATATTTAAAAATGGAGGTCTGTGGACAATTACATATTAATAATCTGGGAGTCCTTGACAAGAAAAATGTGGGAACCACTGGTTTAAATGACATTCGGAAGCAAGCCAAATAAGCGAAACGCAACCCGCAACTACCAATATTTACAAGCGACAGAAAAACAAGCCCAATGTCGCTTATAATAAGCAGACATGGCAACACTGGCTGTGACATCTGAATCTCTGCATGGGGATTAAATGGTGCTTGTTTGAATCAGCTGTGTGGAGGGAGATATTGTAAGGTAAGTAAGCAGACTAATATGACCCTTTTTTTATTTCTGTTAGGTTGTGTTCCCACATTATTGTTGACAGATTTGATCCCTCTAATGAATTGAATGACTGACAACAGGAAGTGATGCCCATAATTGACACACCCCCTTTTCCACAGTAAGCTCCTTGGGAAACTTGTGGGAGTATCAAACCCTGTTTGACATCACATTTCTGCAACAAACAGTGACATTTGTAGCAGTTGTGGTGCTCCCTATGGGTGGAAGTGAAATTGCTTTTGCTTCCTGGAGGTTGGTTCATGGCCTACTGTCCATGGTTTCAAATTCACGCCAATCGGTCCAGCGATGTCCGAGATTAGCTGCTCACAGAAACACACACAAGGACAGGGGCTAAAACATAAACAAACAAAAAAATTGTTTGTTAGTGACATTGCAGCAACACATTGTGAGCTTGTAGGATCGGATATTTTCACTATTCGCTGTACGACGAAGTATATAGGACTTAAATGGTTACACCTCACAGCCTAATTGACTATGGTGACATGGAGGCCATTTCACCGTTCTCACACTGGTGGCCAGAGCATGACCACCATGTAAATAAATGGTGTACGGTCAGTAGACATCCCCTCGTAAACAAGAGATCATTTTGTGATCTCTACAGAAGACATTATTTTCTGTCACTATAGTGTGCCACAATGGATACATCAGTGCTGAGCTATCACACACACAAAACTGAATGGTGGAACAAAAAAAAAAGGCTCATGCGTGTTTGTGTGTCTCTCCTCCCCATTTAACCCTATCCTCTGAGTTAGGTCTTGAGTCTAAACCTAGGGGGTCCCTAAATGCAGAGACGATGCGATGCCCCTGTGTCACCACATGCCCTTTAATGCCCTTGTAGGAGAAGCTGCTAAGTCTCCAGCCTGAGAATACGGCAGACTAGCTGCAGCGTATACCTGCAGGGAGATTGGCAGGCTGGGCCAGTCAGGGGGGTGTCATGGGGGCCCCCGCCGCAATAATTGCAGAATGCGACTGTGGGAACATTAATGTCCCTTCATATTTTATTAATCCTAAAATCCGTGGGATATCCGCTCAGGGCTTTATGAAAAGAAAACATCGATCCTACAGAGGTGATGTGCGTGGGAGAGATGGGGGTTTTGGGGTGTAGAAGAGGAGAAGAGGGGGAGGAGTGAACCCCTCCAGTCATGTAGGGAAAAGGAGAAAACCAATATTTGTTGGTCTGCAGTTGGGAGCCGTCCACTAAATGACGGATCCGCAGGGGCGGTAACGCCTCACGCTGGCTATTGTTGAGGTGCCTCGTCTGGCTAATGTGATGTTTGTTTGACAGCCTACCTCTCTCTTTCTTCCTGTGCCTGTGTGAGGTGCGTGCGTGCGTGCGTGTTTGTGTGCGTGCGTGCGTGGGTGCGTGCGTGCGTGCGTGAATGTGTGTGGGTGTTGCACATTGCCATGTGTGTCTCAGTGTTTCATTTTCTTGACTGAAAGCATGGGGGCTCTGTTGTTCTCAAAGCCTGTCACATATTTGAAAGTGTCAAAACGGCACGACAGCCCACCAGCGGCATTAACAGTGACGTGAGGTTTTCATAAAGGCATGCATATGGAACAGAAGGGAGAAAACGGCATCAAGGTCAAGACGAATAAAGCAACCGCTCTGCACGGAGCCTGTTGAGGGTACGAGAAGTCACAGCATCATGCCCAGACATTTTCAAACCAACTGGCTGAATGATCCCAGAAGGCACCACACAAGCCTGATGGATTACAAATTGAATGGCTGTCGTTTGTTGACACCTCAATCAAAACTTCAATCAAAAGCTGTTGGCCTGTGGAATTATACTGTTGGTAGATTCACAGAAGGAAAAAAGACAATGCGTGTGTCTGTTTACATGGCCGAATTATAAAACAGTGTTTCCTGGGACCATAAGCAGCCGCCTACAGCGTTAGCCTTACTAACAGAGTGGAGCAGGTGGTTGTGTGTGTGTGTTTTACTGTCAGAGGACCAGGCTTTGATGTGATTTTGTGATGTGAACAGATGGAGCGCTGTATAAATGGCCACCAACATTTAATACCGCCTACCGCCATTAAGCATAATTTCCTTGCGTACTGGAATTCAGCGACAGTATGTTTTGCATATGGTCTGCAGCCCCACCCCTAATACATGACTGATGTTTAACAGTCTCTGGAGCAGCATAATGTTCTCAAATGGGTGAAAATAGACACTTGATGGCTGCAACCTCAGCTGCAATCTTTTAGACAGCCCATTATGTCCAATCATAAAACATCTGGGAGACATCAGAATGCCTTACTTCAAGACTATACCTCCACTTTGTTTGTTTGGATGGCTCTAAGGATAAATAGCCACTCACATACTTGAGACAGTACTCAGAGTGATACATTATTTTCTTTCTGTTATAATGACCAGGCCTGCCCCCCCCCCCTCTGCAAATAAATTCCACTTTGAAATGATAGCATAATAGTTAATTTCTTCACTGGATCACTCTGCCATCATATCCCCATAACCTTAGCATCTGCATTTTATTCTCTTCCCGTATGCCAGCCACTCCATTATTCATCAGTATTATTCTCGTTATTTCCTCCCATTCTTAGGGAGAACCTCCACCTCCTTCCCGGCCAGCACTGTCAGCACCAGCACACATGCGAGTCATTTGAATACATTCAAAGAGCAATGAAAGACATTAGTGTCATAGGTTTGACCCAGAGCTTAGTGGCACTATTAATCCGGATTCTGTGCCGATGCTGTGCACAGAAAATAGCCGATCTGCAAGCATGTGTCGCAGTGGGTTTTCGGTGCGTGGCACCAGACACAACAATATATGTCATTCTACGAAAATGTTCCATTGCGATTTTCTGTTCCTCAGAACAAAACAGATTTGTAAATTTTACAAAAAAAAGATAAAATTATTTTTTTTTAAAACAGAATTTAGTTTCCTTGATGTGTTTTCATCTCACATAAGAACAATACAGTTTTTGTTTTATTGTTTTAGATGGTTATTTAAACACAAAACAATTGCCTTGGATTTATGCATACATGGCCTGTCCCTCTGATTGTTCAACTTTTATTTGACCAGATATTGAGCCCAATTTTTTTTTATGATCATAAGAAAATCAATATCTCCTCAAGTGTCTGTATGTCTCCTCAAGTGCCTCAAGTGTCTTTTCATGACTGTTGAAAATGTTTTATTTTTAATTTGTTCAGAATTGAGAAAAAAAACAACTATATTTTAGTTGTGTCCCCATGTTTTAGTCAACCCTGTTTCTGTTAAAAGAAAACACCCCTTCAGAGGTAATGGAATGTTCCAAAAGTCCATCCTTTCCAGGAAGTGACATCATCACTCTTTCATGAAGTTGCTGGCAAAAAGTCAGCTAAGTGTGCTCTTCTTTTTATGAATTTTCTTTGAGTTTTGTAATGTTTGACAAAGGGGGACGAGCTCATGGCATCAACCTTGTTACCCTGTTTAAAATTAGTTAAAAGTTATTTGTTAAATAGTTTTAATTTACACATAAACATGTTTGGTATCCGATGAATGCATGGCCATGTGGTGTAATTACATGCACCACATATCTAGCAATGGCTAAATTTAGCATTTTTCCTCAATCCTGTTACTGCCACCCCTGTTACTATGTTACTGTAACAGGGTTGACAGGATAGTAACAGGGTTGACTTAAAATAGGATAGTAACAGGGGTGACACTATCCTGTTGTCAGCCCTGTTACTTTTATAACTTGTATTCTAATATAACTCAATACATTAAATGGCAAATGCAAAATCAATTAATCTCATATGTTGAATAAAAGTTACCAGTAATCCACACATTTTTTTGTAATATAATGTATTTTGTTTTGATAACTTTTTCTTCAAAAATAATGTGATGTAGGGGTATCAAAATGTAGGTTGATCTGTGAGAAAAAAGTAAAACTCTCGCTAACTGGTTTGATCCCCCTACATACAGTATACAGTAATAGCCTTCTAAAAGTATTCTTAAAATGTAAATTAAAACGTATTTTCACTTGACAAACACACTGAGTGTAACAGGGGGAATCATATTGTATGACATTTTGTTCTAAATATGTTTTTAAAACATTTCCAAAAAGTAATTTAAATGTTGGTAACAGGGTTGACGAAATGCACATGCATGCTGATTAAAAGTGTGAAAAAATTAAAATAAAAAAATAGCCTGAGATGGCACGGCTCATGTTTCTGATAGGTACGGATCTACTTCATCCAAAAAAGGTTTAAAAAAATTGCATTTTAAAAATCAAACACTGAAAATGGAAAATGGCACGTTTTCGTAGAATGACTCTTATATCAAGCCCTAAGCTTTATGTTTGACAAGTGCTAAAGGGACGTATGCCCCTCGGGTACAGTATATATGGCAGAGAAACAGAGTGGGATGATGGCAGCTGATTCTACAATGGTCATTATAGTTTTGCTTACTCTTGACTAAGCTCAGAGAATTTTATTTTGGGGGGCATTTAAGTTATTTGTGGAATTTTCAAGCCTTTATTTGACAGGAACAGTGGAGACAGGAAATTTGAATCAAGGTCGGCTGCGCAAGGACTGAGCCTTAATGGTATGCGCTCTACCAGGTGAGCCCCTCGCTGAGCTTTTTTTAATGGTTACTATACATCCAAACTGACAAATTTGGTTGTCGAACATTGTCATTGTGAGGCTATCACAGCAAATTGTCCTGCACTCTAATAAACCTTTTGACACATTTTAGGATTTTTTTCATTTAGATTAAAAAGCTGCTTAACAAGACCACTTTTTAAGGACCTACACTAACCCACCAGATTGCTGTATTAGACTGTGTAGCCTTAGATAAGATTTATGCGAAGGTTATATTATATTATTATTAATCTGCCCTTTGAATGAATACATCAGTAAAACTCATTATATGGTATCTGCAATCTGCCCTATTACAATCAATAACTATTGAACACAGCACATTATAGCCACATGATCACCTATTGTACTTGTGTAATACACAATTAATTGAAAATCCCTGAATCTTTGCTATTGAATGCACCTTGGAGGTAGACCGGGCGTCCAATTCTTCATGACATATTTATGTGGAGGACTCATTTTGAGCCCGGAAACGGGTCAAATGTGCCAAACTGCATGGTGAATAATTTAAAATTCTATTAACATTTAAATTTGACATTGATTTGACACAGTCAGGCCTCTGAAAAGTGACATGGAGGGTGGCCAGGCAGGGAAGCTGGGAGGGGGTGGAGTGTTGTGTGCTGTGATAATCACCCAGATGGCTCTTTTTGTTTAATGTCATCTTTTGCTGCCCTGTTTTATACATATTATGAATACATATTTTTTCTTCTTCTTCTTGTTTCGGTTTGCTCATAGAATGCGGTGTGTACCATGTGTTGGAAATAGATGCACCATTTCACGAAAGTTTTATATTTTGTTTTGTTGTGTTGTGTGTTGTTTCACCCTCATCTGCAATACTCGGGTGCTGGCCAGCAAATAACCTTTAAGAAGGCTAAAAGGAAGGAAGATTGACACTAAGGCAGACGGGGCATTCAACCGTGTGTGTGTGTGTGTGTGTGTGTGTGTGTGTGTGTGTGTGTGTGTGTGTGTGTGTGTGTGTGTGTGTGTGTGTGTGTGCGTTTGCGTGCGTGTGTGTCTGTGTGTTATGTGAGGGATCACAAATCAATAGCCTAGGGTCAACTTCGCCAGACAATTGTAACCTCACAGATAAAGCCAGGCAACCTCATCGCCTTTTAAAGATCTGTTTACAGAGAGACAAAGACAGGGAGGAGGGACCTTTTAATAGGACAGAGCTGCCACTTGCATCGAGGTCATTACATGCAGAGCTTGCATTTACTGGACAGACGCCTGGGAAGCTCAGGATTGTTCTGTGCACCTAGAGCATTGTTAAGGTTGAATATAGTTTATGTAAGAATGCATCATTACATTTTTTAATTTATATGAGTGCTGCAATGGCAATATAAGTTATCAGCAGGAACAATTATTCCCATCAGGCTACATTGTGTGATAGCTAACTTTGCTAATATGCACGAACAGAGGCCATACCTACAGTAAAAGTGGGTTTGATAAATACGGAATATTATTTACAAAGTCTACAATTAAGATGTCAATTCATATTTGGGGAAAGGTTTAAGATATGCATATGCAAGTCTCATTCATTAACTGTCCAGCATCCTGTACAGTGCAATATAATGGAATAAATAAAACAGAAAGAGTCACATGACTGTGGCTGTGTAGTTTCTAATGCCAGGTGCCGCTGTGCTTTTTCAGCACTGCTGGGAGCCACAAGGCCAGGTGGCACATAGTATCTGTGTAAAACACTGCACCGATATCCCCAGTGAGGGGAAGGGGAAGTACTGTACTACCCAGAGGTGGATGAAAATGCTTTATTTCTAGGCCACGAACAATGAACAATACATGTCACATTCAGGAAAACCAGCAATAAGTTACTCCCGTATGACACAAAAGTCTCAAGAGTTCTTATCAACAACCACAAGAAAAGCCATGCAATGCAATGACTGCAGAAATAAAGACAAGAAAATAAGAAAGAGTCTAATAGTGTGGCTTTGCTGTGCAATTGGAAAGGTTTTCAGACAGTTAGCTAAATTAATTAGCAGTTCTCGCTAACTGGTTTGATTCCCCTACATATACAGTAATGGCCTACATCTTAAAATGTAAATTAAAACAATTTCTTCAGCCTTTATGTAGTGGGAGAATTGCCTTCCTACATCTTTTTAAAAACTGGGCTACATATCTGAAATGCCTAAACATCACCAATGACATGCTAATTTAAAGTAAGTCATTTATCGTTGATAACGTCTACAGAGCTTGGACTTGTGGTTTGCTGTATATACATCGCAGCGTGACCTGAACTGTGATTGGCATAGCAGTGTGAGCATGAGCTGTGTGGTTCATAGTATGCATGTGGCAGCGTGAGCTGAGTTGTGAATGGCGTAACAATGTGAGCTGAGCTGTGTGGTTTGCCGTATGAATGTAGAAGCATGAGCTGAGCCGTAATTGGTGTAGCAGTGTGAGCTTTTGTGTGGACAGGGATACAGAGATACATACGTACAGAGATAGAGATAGACAGAGAGATACAGACAAGCCCTGTTCTAGACAGCTAGGTCCTTTTCGCTCTACACCCTGAAAATAATAGGAAATAATAACAAAAATAAGCATCATGCACAAAGTTTTAAAAATCCCCAGTTTTAACTGGAAAGATGAATGTGGGACATGTGACAGTCTGGTGAGGGAATGTTTCATCTGGCAGATTGTACATCACTCCTTTCATTGGATTAAATAATCCTGCCATTTTCTGTGCTCGGCCGCACACTAATAATGCATTCTGTGATTGTATGAATATCACTAACGGCTGTACACCCCCATCCCCCACCGCCTCTTCGCTAATCATTCTCACTGCCCAGTATTTCTGCCATCTATTCTCCTGACAAGGCTTAATAAGTACATCCAAACACTCGAAAGTCATTAGAAAAGGACCATCGACTGCAATCACTCAGTGCCTACAGAGGGAGGCAGGGAAAAGAAATAACAAACAAAAGTAGCACACAGCACTGAGTCCCATAGTACAGTGGTTTTCAAACTTTCTGTACCCATGGCACAGCAATGGGCAAGTCTCAAGGCACACCTGTCATCCATGCAAAATAGCCTCTATAACACTTGATTTACACTCTTATCACTCTGTAGTGTAAATGTTTATTTTTAGCGGTGCCAACCGCTCTATATCTGACTTTGTCCGTGTGTCCGTGTGTCTGTCCGGGTGTCCGGACACCCGGACATTCTTATTGGCTGGGCTATAAACAAATATTGATGACAACATCAATACGGGGCTCATCAATACGGGGCTCATCAAAGGCACCGCTTCCTTCACACAGGGTGTGATTTTTAATATAATGCTAAATCACGTTTAACCACATAATGCTGCGTTCACACGGGCAGCATCCGACGTTTGTAGCTGCTACAAAAGATACAAAGATACAAATAGGAGTTGAGCTGGGTTTAACTTCCAGATACAAAGATACAAAACTACAACTGTAGTTCCGATGATGATGATGATGAAGATGATGTCAACGACCGTGTTGAGCAACACAGATACAAAGTGACAGAGCGACAAATATGCTGTGTATCTGTGTATCTTTGTATCTGCCTGTGTGAACGCAGCATTAGCCTTTCACACATTTACAACCTCACAGTGCCTCATAACCTGTTGTGAGCTTGAAGATCTACTATTTTTGCAATTTAAAACAATTTGTGAAAACATTTTAAACACAAGTACAAAAAGTTGCACCGTATGTCATAGAAACACTATTTCCCCCTGTAGCTTCCTCAGGTCCTGATGGCTGCAACCCACAGCTTACACAGGACTGGGTAAGCAACCCAGCCTGGCGGAGATATGCACTTAGTGTAATGCCCCTTTCTAGTTCCATATTAAACCTCTTCAGCCCCACAACAGTGGCTACCGAGGACTTGGGGTGGATCTGCCCATCGCTACAAAGGCCCAGAAAAGTAAGCAGCCTACGGAGACGCTACTTCATGATCTGAGGAGGTGACAAGATCCCTGCCGTCAAAGTCAGGACTTAGCAGCAGATGAGCTGGCTACTACTCACAATACTGCTGTACCATACACTGAAACTCCCTGCTGTGTACTGTCGACCAATCCCAACCATAGGTTCGACCTTGATACAATCAGACCATAGTAGAATGATGCAGTGAATTGCATCTAAATCTGAGCCAAAAAACGACTTAGTCAGCTAATCTAAGAGACATGATTGTGTTATTGCAAGAATTCAATTCTCTCCCGAAGGCCACTGTAGTGCTTGAAGACAGATCAGTGACAGGTCTCAGATTAGCCCCCAACTTTGTTGCTCATCTCGCCACAAGTTACAGCGGAACGTATTATAGGTAGGAAGAGGTGTGGAAGTGAACAATTTCATGCAATGCCCGCTGAAGCTCTGGTATGTGATAAAATGTCTCAGCTTCTATGCTTTTAATCCATCAAAGTTCACTCACAAAAAAAGCCACAGCCATGCCTCAGTCACGGTGGTTTCATCATAACTAGACACTGAAATGATGCTGACAATATACAAGGAATTACACAGCCAACTGCATGTATCCATCAAAAAGTGTCCCGAAAGAGAAGCTTGTTTTCGTCCTCGACATAATTCAATGAGAAAAGATGGGGCACACTACTATGAATACATTATGAGGTGAATACCGGACAAAATTGGACTTTGTCCCCTGTCACTTTTATGAGACTAGCACGTATACAGTACCATGCACTCATTCAGCGAATGAAAGTCGCTTTACGCATTCATGTCCATAAATGACGCTGTCTGGAGGTTACAACTGAGAGCTAAAAATAGCTAGATATACAACCGCTTGAGAGTGCCGGACGTGCGACTGTGAACATGCAGAGCATCAAATAGCCTGGCGAGGAAATTAAATAAATAAAACATAAACTGTAAATTTCCATGCCCCTCTGTGAGAGAGCACTGCATCCTAAATTAGATTAGTCGATTCATGTATTACAATCACTTACAATATGTCAAAGAAAGCCCGCTGTTCTAGAGCAGGATGAAAAAGATGGATGGCCTGACACAAGGCATGGCGAGCTATAAAATACAAACACTGCAAGCATCACTCAACATTTCGGACTAAATTAAGGTTAATTTCTTTCTCCCTATAGTGATAAATTAATTATTGAAACAACTTAGCAGAATAAATACATAGATAAATACCCAAAGATAAAAGTGTGTTATTTAGATTGTGTGTAAGTGTGTGTGAGAACTTTTTCATACGCACGCACGCACGCACGCACACACACACGCAGTGTCTCTCTCTCACACAAAAGTGCACGCACACGCACACACACACGCACACGCACACGCACACGCACACACACACACACACACACACACACACACACACAGACTTAGACATTAAACTGTGCTTAACAGTACACACCGCAAAATGCAGTGTGTTCATTTAAGTCTCGGGTCCATGTTTACACAAGAGTCAAATGAATACTCAGGAATTTGCTGTGCAGGGCCGCTGCAGGGGATCTGTCCTCGCCTTTCAGAGTTGTCTGTTAAGCAGGTGACAGGGTGTCTGTAATCACCACCTCCAGCCGAGAGTTCAGAGAGACCATTAGCCCTCGACAGACACACATGCGCGCGCACACACACACACACACACACACACACACACACACACACACACACACACACACACACACACACACACACACACACACACACACAGAAACAGCCTTCCATATCAGCCTGAGATTCCTTCATCATTACTTTTGGAGATGGGAGGTGGGGGGGGGGGTCTCCCGTGTTCCAGAGGACGGCTGATGGTGGATGTAGGAAAAGATTTATTTTTTTCATTTGGCACCAGGCTGGGGGACCCATTTTACCCTCAATCAACGCTACTTACTCCCCCTCCCCCATCTGAGGATGAATAATTTGGTATATGCGGTGACGTTTGGTGAATGGCAGAAAATGGTCAGCAGATTAATCAATGTGAAGCGAACGCCATTTGTCACCGTGTGAGGATACCTGGACTGCCGTCTTTGATGGCTCAAAAAAAAGAAAAAAAACCTCAGAGGGTCATGTCTGCGGGTGATAGACGAAGAACCAAGGGGATGGTAGAGGAGATAGAGAGAGAGAGGACGGATGGAGGTCTGTGTGTTAATGATATGGTCATATGTACACGGCGGAGTTCAGCTGTGATTAAGGCAGTGATATGATGGGTGGTGTCAGCTCTGTGTGCTTAATGACTAATGCAACGTGGTGGAATTGGAAGAGACAGCGGTGTCAGAGTGAGGTGGAATAATGCCTGGAGCCTCTGCCGCTTGCAGTGTGCGCACACGCACACACACACACACACACACACACACACACACACACACACACACACACACACACACACACACACACACACACACACACACACACACACACACACACACACAGAGAGAGAACTGCCACACAATGAGCCACCTCTTAAGCACAAATCATTACGATAGCTGGTGTGGAGAGACTCAGAAACGCATAATTAGCCCTACTGCAGAACCATATGAAAATTTGAAATTCAGTACTTTTGACATGCTGTCAGCCAAATGATAAATAACTAGGAGAAATAATGGCGATGATTATTTCACTTATTTGTCGTGAATCAGTATCCACTGCTCTAAATGGAAGCATTGTGTGAAAAAGCTTGAGTAGCGCTTCCCCAACAGGACAGCGATTTCGGCAGGATAATGAGCTCCCCAACCACCACCATGTACAATAGTATTCATGGCGCTGCAAATTCACAAATCCTCAGTGGAGGAAAGGAGGGGCCTAAGTTTTTAGAAAATATAAAGAAGGAAGTTTTAGTCCCACAATTGAAACAAAGGAAGTTCTCAAGGCCACTGAGGCAGTGCATCTGTTACATGAGAAGTGTGGATGGTATGAATGTGGGAAAAAAAAAAAATAGAGTCCGCATGCTAGATAATGCTCCAATGAACACTTATTAGTACACCACCAAGTGACGTTTCAAGTGTAAAGCTCTTCTTCAGACAAAAGATGGTGATGGTGTGAATGTCCCCGTATGTCTCATTCAAGCTGTGCAGCGGAGGAACTAAACAAGATTCACATCCTGTCATATTCACAATCTAAAAAGAAAAGTGAGTTAAAACAGGGTTCCGAGTACCAGCCCATCAGGAGGGCCAAGGATAGGATCTCATTCCACATTTATTGCTACTTGGCCTTTCAGGAAACAGAAGTGCTTGCCACTGCACATCTCCAATAATATCTTCCTGCATACATAAAGAGGACGATGGGGAGGCTCAAAGGGAAACCCGGGTTGTTTATGGTTGTAATATAGATTTCATACAGCTCCCAGGAAAGGGGAATTACGCCTTAAATTACAAAGATGTCTCTGCGACTTGTCAGAGAGTGGGAGTTATACGGGCCTGGAGGCCAGAGTGGCTGGCAGGGGATGATACTTGCAGGAGGACACTGGGGAGCTTCACCCTCCAGAACGGGGGCTTGGCAGACACAGCTGACCTGTGTGCACAGTCAGCTTGAAACCATAGAGTTACTCTCGTACCCCCTGACGAAACAATGGCCCCCATGAGCCAAGTGTGTGAATTAGAACAAAGCCTGGGAAGGTAGGAACACACAGCATTATCGCACACTCAGGCACCTAAAGATGCACTGTATGCGCTGCCCCAGGGGGCATAGCCACATGCAGACTTGCATCAGTTTCTTGACAAAAGCCAATTTCGGTGTATATTCGACAGAAATTCAGAAAATAGTAATAATTCTGTAGATTTGTGTGAATAATACTTAAAAACATCCAGGGCTCTGGAGAAGGAAAACAATCATGCTGTTTTCATGAATCTGTGACCATAAAACCAGCCACAATGAATGATCTTCTTTATACTGTATAGACAATAGGGAAGTCGTGGATTAAAACAGTGTGACATGGGAATTGAAGAGGTTAACATAACATACGGTAGGAAAAGACTAAATGTATACAAAAGCCTGCCTGTGAAAACTTGTAATTTTGCCCAGTCAGGTGTATGGAAAAGGGCACTCTGAAGCCTAGGGGTCCAGAACCGACAAATGCCCAGACACCTTTAAGCTGTAGGCTACTTGAGAATCTCAAGCTGTGTGCGATCTTTCAGCACTATGTAGGGGTTAAAGTGACTTCACTGTTGGGACAAACCTGGCCACAATCCATTATCATCAGTTGACCTTGTTTTAAAAGTTTTCACTAATGAGCCAAAGAAAAGAGGAGAGTGGGGTTTCTCTGTGTCGTAGGTTGGATGTGGCTATACTGGCCCACGCACGAGCCCATCTCTTTGTCAGAGGGAAAAGTCAGCACTGCAGGTAATCATCAGGGGGAATTATCCAGCTACCCTGGGCCGTAGTGATACAGCAATAGGTGAAGTGACATTTAAGGCTTTAGTGATAAGTAAAAAAAAAAAAAAGAGAGAGCCTGGGTGTGACATCGGCCAAAGTGGTAGTATAGGAAAGTTACTTTACTGCCACGCTGCTCTGTGGCTGTGTCTATGAATAGCCCTATCCCCACGCGCCACAGCATCAAGGTCCTGATCCTATAGACGGCAGGACATTTATCACAGAGGCGGCCCATTTGTAAAATGACATTCCTAACTGGCCCTCCTCCAAGCTAGAAGCACTGTCCACTGGCTTCACTGTGCAGTGTGGACACTGAGGATCTCAGCTGGAAGGGGGAACAAGAGGTGAAACACGTCCCACCATATCCTCAGGATCCTTGCTTAAAAGGTTACAGAGGAATTTACCCAGTGTTGTGTTCCTTGGGACGAGAGGAAAAGTTCACCAAGGATATCGGTCAATAACAAAGCTGCTATCCTCGGCTGCTCTGCACACAGCAGCATCTGTCCTCTGTTGTCTTAATAGCCGAGATGCTGCTACAAATTCTGATCAAATAAGTCGCTCAAAAGTGCACCAAGCGTGACATTTACATTGTCATTTACCAAGACATTTTTGTATTCATTATTAATGTATGGCCTGTTGAATTATTTAATATAAAGGAAGTTCTCTGGGAAGCATTTATATGGTGCTGTAAAAGTGTAAACATATATTGTTGAATCAATGAATAAATCACATTTCTCTCTCTCTTCTGCTGAAAGACTGCACTTAGAAAGGCAATCAGACTGGAACAAGAATGAAGCATACGCTCATAAATACATACTGCTTCTTCACACAATCTATTCAATTCTGAGAGACGGCAAGTCTCTTAACACTTGGAATGTAGCTCCTAATTATTAAATACACACACTCATTAGTACACAGTTTTGCAGTGGCATTCATCTGAATGTGCAATGTCCAAAGAGCTGGAGGAGTGCGCTGTGTGCATGTGATGGGAAGTAGAAACGCGCTAGTCCAAATATGCATGCAGGGTGCTGAAAGACTTACCCCAGACCTCCAGATGTATCAACCAGGTCAAACGACCCAGCCTCTATCGAGGTTAATAATTCAGAGAGCAATTAGATTGTGTGTGAAATGTGAAATGTTCTCATTTGGGCCTACCCTACCCTTCCCCCCTCCCCCCCTCCCCCAGTGCCCTGCTCCTCCATGCCCTTGATCTCCAGGCCCGGGGATCACCAACGTGACAGTGACATTAACAAGCCTCCGCCGTGGGGGCCAACTTAGTGCCCGTTAACAGCCTCTCGTTAGCTTCATTACGGGACACATGCTTTAAATCACGGCTCAAGGAGCACAGGTCGAGTGCACGATTGATTTTGGCCTTCCGTGTTTGTGGCCCCTTCATCTCTGACCCACAAAAAAACAAACTTTGCTTTCAATTGCCACAACATCCAAAGCTACAAACATGTTTCAGAGCCAAATAATTCAATTATACAAAATATTGGACATCTTAAATTTTATGTTATTGTGTATTAATATGTAAATATATATCTCATTATGGCCAATGTACCATGGATCTTGAGAAAACATCATATGTTTTTTTAATAAAGACCACTATGGATAATTATAAAGTATTCAGAAATAAATGGTTTTATGGTTTCTAATAAAACTTAGTCAATATTAATGGATTATTATATAGGAAATATTTATATATTCCTCAAATAAAGATTTACTAGAAAAACACAGAATGGTACCAATAAACTTGAAAGTATAAAAGCTTCTTTAAAAGGTTAGACTTGTCTCATAAAATTCAAGGTGAGCAAACCTGGGCTCATTGGTAAAGCCGACCATTGAGTCTCGACTTTCTGCCAATTGAAATTCCGCCTAAGCACCCTGAAACTTGATTATGCGCCATTCGTAACTACTATCCACACACTGCATGAATAGAAATCACTAAACCACCTGAGAAGGAACAGCCTTAAATGCTAATCTCCATAGCCTTCCGCTTTGGTTCTCTATTCAACCTCAGGTCCATTAGATTAAAAGACAAATGGTTAAAGGTATATATTCAACAGCCGTGTATGGTACATAATTAACAGACAAAAGTACTCAAAGACTCTGCAGTGAATGCGCACGTGACTTTTCTTCAGTTTTTGTTCTTGAGTTGGGGGGAGTTGGGGGGGGGGGGGGTGGGGGGGGAGAGTTTAAAAAGATGGCAAATGAGAATTACAATACTGCAACAGCTGTGCCAGGCAGATGCCATTCTGGGAGATGGACATACTAGCGTTATTTCTGAGGGCTGACTCATTCTGGTGTCCCCTCTCCTGTGTCAGTGGGAGACAGTCTGACACGAGGACAAAACACATCCCGCCTAATTCATCCAACAACCACTTCACATAATGATGAGGCGCAGAGCGCCTCCTGCACTGATGGGTCCTCTAATTGGTACAATCCAGACAAAGCTATCTTTAGACACGGGAGAGTCTGAGGGGCGAAGGTAGACAAAAAAGTTTTTAGTTGTTTTTTTTTAAAGCATGCCCAAAGAAAATAGGGAAGCTGAGTCATCATCACATCAGCCTTCTGCCCTGCAACTGCAAACAAAATTGCATTTTTTTTCCGACATTGATCCGAGCCTTCATTTTGAAGAAACTCTTGAGCATATGTGGTGCACTGTATGGGAGCTTATCAGCTACACTCTGGCTAATAGGGAATGGCACACCTGAGTCTGCACGACACTAATAACAGCCAGATCTCACCTTTTCCTGTGGGGTTCTAATCTATTTTCACATTAACCCTTTTGCAGTGACACTTGACCTGCTGGGCTTCCGATATCACACCACGGTGTCAACAAACAGATTCATGTGTCAATCGGCGTCAGTGAAGCGGAGCAGGGCAATATTGTGCGTGCTGATTGTAGATGTGATGTGGCCACATGCCGTGACTCCTGTGGCCTGGGGAGGTTGGCATGGTCAGGCCACAGGGCTCCCAGCTGGGTAATAAATCACCAAAATGACAAGCACAGTGGCCTTTACATTATGAAACACACACACACACACACACACACACACACACACACACACACACACACACACACACACACACACACACACACACACACACACACACACACACACACACACACACACACACACACACACACACACACACACACACACACACACACACAAAGATATGCAGCCAGGCACACTCTATCCTACACATTATGTACACACACACGCGCGTACACACACACACACACACACACACACACACACACACACACACACACACACACACACACACACACACACACACACACACACACACACACACACACACACACACACACACACACACACACACACACACACACACACACACACACACACACACACACACACACGCACGCACACACACGCGCCCACGCACACGCACAATGCTGCCATATACCATAAACATGAAGGATATTTTGTAGTGACACTACATTTTTTATCATCATCAACTGTACAGTATTTCCCCATTACCTTAACTTCTGGCTTTGGATTTCTGGTACAATTAAAATATAATAGCCTTCTCTAACCTCAGCTTGACTTCCAGTTTAATGTTGCAATATGTGGCCCTATCCATGATTGATACCTCAGACAAAACAAATCAATAACCCTAAGCATTGCATCCCCTAAGATGTGCCATCTAATCAAAACGATCAATCCTGTGTGTCTAGCTCGCTCTGTAGTCATTACTAGCCGCTGGAGCCCAAAGCCATTAACATTAGAACCTACCTACTAATGTTATTTTTACACTCTCAGGGTTAAAAAACACTCTGGATTTTGCAGTGAAGCAGAGGGTCTTCTACACCGGCAGGGGCCAAAGACGGTTAGCACAGACGGCTGAATGAATGACACGTTTGTGGGATCAGTAAAGCATGATCACACTAATGGGCCACGGCAAATGGGCCGACTAGTGGGCGGTACGGGGCTGACCGGCCTGCTCCGTGAACCAAAGCCGTGCCCATTTCACGGTGTCTGCCCGGAACCCTGCCACACTCACTCACCGAGATGGAGAGCTCCTGGTAACGTTCGGGTCAAATGGATGTGAGGGGGCCATAGATCCATGGAGGAGATGGGATGTCTGAGGTGCTGCTGGGACAGCCATGGCCCAGGAGGACGCTGGCTGTCTAGAGATGTTGAGCTAAAAGAAGACACATCAAAGCCTGATTTATACATGGTTGTACGACGGTGTTCCGTGCCGAAAACAGCAGATCTACAAGTCCACAACGCAGCGCATCGCGATACGTTGTGAGCTTGCACATCAGCTATTTTCGGCATAGCACTAGCACTCAGCAGTAAGAGGGGATTTGCCTCCACTGAGACTGAGAACATGCTGCCTTACTATATCTACCCATCATCTTGTTAGAAGCACACACAATCCTCAGCATGAATTCAACTCAAAGAGTGTTACAAGTCCATTTGGTGACAGTTCTCAGAGCTACAAATGGATAAATTAACACTGAGGGTTTTTCTGGAACAGGAAAGACAGATTGCCCTCAATTTTGCGAGGATATATTTTCATTCGATCTCAGTAATTATTCTGGTTTTGGACTTAATCTTTATACATTTTCACAAAAAGATTTTAAATAACTTTTAAAAATAAACTAATATGTTATCTTTACAGTCAATGGCTTGTTTTTCATGGGTCAAAATAACCGACCAGTGGTGTAAAGTAACTAAGTACATATACTCAAGTACTTTCTTTTCTTTCTTCAGTATTTGCGCACAGAAGGGGTATTAGGTAAGTATATTACTTCGGAGATAATAAAACTGGGGTTACATACGTAACCTCTAGTTATTATGTCTCTCCTATCGTAATATACTTACTTATGGGACACATAAACTCCCCTTGAGCTAAGTCCCTTGACCCAACGCATCCGCACGCCTTTGGCTCCAAGTCGCGCCTCCCAGGCGAGACCCTAGCCTCACGGGCGCCCCGGCCCACCGGGCCAGGATGCGGAGAAGGTACCCGAAGGTAAGGCCCTGACCGACCCCCAGGTCCGCCTCATTCAGCAAATGGACAGACAAGAGTCTATCCCATATTGAAATGAGAACCCATTCAGGGCTTCCTCTCCCCCGGACCCCAGCCTAGCTGGTTCAGGGGAGGCTTAGAAGGAAGAACAAGCAGGAAGAGAGGCATGCCCTTAGGCTTGCACCGCACTCCCCTGGCTTGATCCAGCAGCCACACCCAAGACCGTATGCGCCATCTCAGATGCCGCCACGTCCAGGCTGCAGAAGGCCGCAATGTCGAAGGAGACGACCAGTTCGCCGCCGAGCATATCTCCTGCATCGACACCCCCTTGTAAAGGGCCCACGATGCAGCTACACCCCGAGTAGAGTGAGGCCTTAGTCCCTCCGGGACCACAGAACCACTACTCACATAGGCCAACTTGATTGCCTCTACGATCCATTTGGCCAAAGTCGGTTTAGCCACCGCCTTCCTCTGACCAGACCGGCAAAAGGAGACGAACAGCTGAGACGACCCACGGCCGGCCGCCGTCTTCTGGCAGTAAAGCTTCAACGCTCTTACTGGACAGAGACAGTGCAACTGCCCACAGGCGCCTTGGAACTGCCCACAGGCGGCTTGGAACAGTCACCACAGAGTGGTGACTGTTCCAAGCCCAAGGACACTTCGGCCTGTGTGCCAAGGCGTCCACTCCCAAGGAGAGGTCAATCAGGTTCGCAACTTGCGGGTTGAGAGACCACTCTCCGTATCGGAGCCCGCCCCTGGACAGCAGGTCCGCCCCGCCGTCCAGGAGGCCCGGTACATGAGAGGCGCGCAGCGACGCTAGGCGCGAAACGCACCAAAGTGTCAGATTGCGCGCCAGTTTGTCCAACACAAGGGAACTGTTGACATAGCACATCGTTGTGGTGTTGTCCGTTCTGACCAGGACATGACACCCTAGGATGCGGCTCTCGAAAAGCTTGAGAGCGAGGAAGACAGCCAGCAGCTCCAGGTAATTGATGTGGGCCTCCTTCAGATCGGAGTCCCACGCCCCCCTGGCCGAGTAGCCGTCGTGGACAGCCCCCCAACCTGAGAGGCTGTCGTAAATGGTAAAAAAAATGGCGTCCGTGGTAATAACCTTTCGTGACACCACATCGCCTATTCTGACCCCCACGGACAGAAAGGTCGCTTGTGACCACGGTCGGAGTGCCTCCACGCAACGTGGTGACACTACCACCTTCCGAGAGCCCATGGTGTGCGGGATCTCCAGAGCCCGCATCCACCTCTGAAAAGGTCTCATGTGGAATCTGCCCAACCGGACCAGGTGTATGGCCAAAGCCATGAGACCCGCTGCTTGCCTGCATGTTCTGTAAGTGACTCGACGCCCCAGGCGAAAAGACCTCACACATGCCAGAAAGCCGGCTATTCTGTCCTGAGACAGACGCGCCATCAGCGTGGTCGAGTCCAGTGAGATCCCTATGAAGGTGGCCTGTTGGGATGGGATCAGAACGCTCTTCTGAGCGTTGATCGTGAACCCCAGGGATGTCAGCTGCGCAATGGCCATCTCTGTGTGCCGCGCCACCTCCTCCCTTGAACCTGCGGCCAGCAGACAGTCGTCGTGTAAGTCGCCAGACGGAGACCCTGCTGCCTCAGTGGAGCGATGGCCGCATCGGTGCATTTCACAAAAACCCGGGGGCTCAGTGACATGCCAAACGGGAGCACCGTGTAACCATACACTTTGCCTTCGAATCCAAAGCGCAGGAACTTTCGGTACGGGGGGTAGATTGGGACGTGAAAATAGGCATCCTTGAGATCTATGCTCGTCCACCAATCCCCCTTTTCGTATCGAGCGTAACAACGTCCCTGTTGTCAGCATTCGAACATCGAAGACCTTCAGAAATCTGTTGATTCAGAATAGGTATCACGCCCCCCCCTTCTTTTGCATCAGAAAGTATTTCGAATAGAAACCCCAACGGTTCTGATTCGTAGATAGTTCTCTGATAGCGCCCTTGCTCAGGAGAGGGAGAACCTCCACTCTCAGAGACATGGCTGCAGTACCGCCCGCATGAGATAAACCACTTTTTATCTGACATAGGAGGTTATGCACCAGGCACTAGGGAAAAACATCAGCACAAGCTATTGTGTTGCTGTTGTCCAGGGGAGCTGAGCCGTACAACCAGTACAATCAGTGCTGTACTGAGCCTGATCAGTACAAACGCAGTGTAACACTGATGTACCGGGATTGGTCATCGTGGTGTTGTTTTAGCGGGGCTGGCAAGGCGCTGCACTAAAACAACTGTCGTGTTGTTGTTGTTAGTGAGGCTAGCTAGCCGCTAAGAGAAACAACAGTAGTCTGACTGGAGGTTATGCTAGCATAGCAGCCATCATAGCTACCCAAAGCTAACTCACCATGAGTGAGGAAACAATACGGTCCGTTTCCAAGGGAACCGGTGATGTCGTCACGTGATCCAAGGTGCTGCACTAGAACAACGCTGTGTTGTTGCTAGTGAGGCTAGTTAGCCGCTAAGAGAAACAACAGTAGTTTGACTGGAGGCCATGCTAACATAGCATCTAGCCTAGCTTAGTCAAAGCCAACTCACCACGAACAAGAGACGTTGATGCCCGTTTCCAAGGGAACTGATAACGTCGTCACATAATCCAAAGGGCCCATATGCCTAAGCATGGCGCCCGCTGGAGATAGTGAAAAATACCAAAGGCCTGGTCGGGAGAGTCGGAAAAGTCACGTGACTGGTACCCGAGAGCATTTCACGACGTCCCATCCAGTTTGCCCAGCTGGGTTCGTGGGGATAGTGGGGGCCGCTGACGTCACAGTTTCCATGGGAACCGGTGACGCCGTTCGTGAGACATCGGGAAGTCTCGTGACCGAGCACGGAAGCCTTCCGCAATGTCAACCTTAGGTCTCACGCCCCCTCCCCTTCTTTTTCACCAGGAAATATTCCGAATAGAACCCCAACGGTTCTGAGTCGTAGATAATTCTCTGATTGCTCCCTTGCTCAGGAGAGACAAAACCTCCTCCCTCAGCGTCGCTCGACGCTCGAGAGAACAACACTTTGTCTGTCAGCGGAGGTTTGCTGGAAAATTGCAACCTGTAGCCCTTCTGAACGGTGCGCAGCACCCAGGGGTTCGGTTTGCAAGCTTTCCATTGATCCAACACTGAGCGAGGGGATTCGTGGGGTTGGTGGGGGCTGCTGACGTCACCTGCTCCATGGAGCGCGCGCCCGTTCCCATGGGAACAGGTGACGCCTCTGGTCTGATCGCAGGGACCATAAAAGAGGAGTCCACAAGGGGCAGCAGCGGTAGCGTCGGTCCGTTCATCGGGCATGAGGAAGTCACGTGACTGAGCACGGAAGCCTTCCAAGATGTCAACATCCGCCCTCCAGCTCTGCCTGTTAGCGTTAGCTGGGTTCGTGGGGCGGTGGGGGCTACTGACGACATCAACTCCTCGGAGCATGTGCCTGTTCCCATAGGAACTGGAGACGCCGTCGCTCTGAGTGACGTGGTAGCGGAACCCTTCTGCGATGTTGTCACCCGGAACGGACCTTTCGCCAAACATGGGGAGTGTGCATGGTGTAACACCGGGGCCCTCTGACATGTAAACTTCCGCCTCGCCCGCCATCTTGGGAAGGCTGTGAGAGGCTCGAGCGGCCATTTTGTATTCCCTCCGTCCCACATTGGCGCTTGGGCGACGCCTGCCGGACGGAGGAAAAACTGCCGTGACCCTGGTAGAGTTTTATGTTTACGTGGGGCACTTGTCTTACACCTTGAAAGCAATACGTTTGAGACATTTGATTCATTGCATTGGTTGTACTACCTGCATTTGATTCATTATGTTCATTGCATGCACAGGATCTGTCCCAGCAGTGTTCGGAATGTCGTTCAAGTAACAAACCGAGCACTGTGGGCTCATTAAAGAGAGATGATGACGGGGACCCCCTTTTGCTTCGGGGGTCGATCCGCATCGTTCTTTGACACGTGAAAAAATTAGCGGTTGTGTTATTGGCAATATCTTTTATTCCACACACAGGCTGCATATTCACATACACTGGGACCATAAGACGTTAATTCAACTGAACCCTGTTCATAGAATAAAGCGTCTCTTTTAGTCTTTATGCGCCCTGTGTGTGTGTATGTGATGTGAGTTCTGAGGTGCAGTGACAAACAGATCAGCAGCAGAAGCAGCAGTGTGAAGAAGAAGCAGTAGCCCCCCATACACACACACACACACACACACACACACACACACACACACACACACACACACACACACACACACACACACACACACACACACACACACACACACACACACACACACACACACACACACACACACACACACACACACACACACACACACAGCAAAAAAATTAAACCCTCACTGTGTTGACATATCTCTGTAAAGAATGCGTTTGGAAAAACAGAAAGTGAGCTGGAATACAGATTGAAAAGATGTATTTTATCTTTGATCCCTGTGCTCTGTGGTTATGTAAACAGAATATAAATCTAGGAGAAGCCATTGTTCCCACATCTAACACAATGTTCAGTATATTTTATAAAGTGTATTTAATCAAATTCCCAATATAACCAAATCAATGTTTTCCAACCTTTTCTAATCTTGTTTTGCCTACATATCTTATTCTTAACCTGTTTAAATTGTCACGGTTGTGGCATAAATCAATTCCGTTTCATTATTACATTCTGTTACACCATCAACATGGAAAGGATTACCTGCCAATAATGTTGTTACTTGGCCTCTGTAGACAAGTAAATGATTTGTTGTTGTTTCTGTAAAAATATGTCTATGCCTGTGATACAAAATGCGGTAGTAATAAAACAAGACCACAATGCAAACTATGTGTGATTGATTCCCATCCTCAGCTAATACAGTACAGTATAGTATATGTATGTAGTCATTAAACAAAGTATGAATCATTGTAAAAACACATTCAACCTAAGCACCTATTATTATCTACTTTGAGTGTCAAAGTTATTCAGATGACCAGAAGCTACGCACAGAGAAAATTTTACTTGCGTGCTCAATGTTCTGCCTTCAAGATCTTTAAAAAATAATCTAATGTGGTTAGTCTACCAGAAAAAAATTGTTCCACCAAAGGGACACGATATACCAAAGGTTGTTATTCTTTTTCTTGAAATCCCATGGGAAAAGAGAAGAAATAATGAAAGGAAATCAAGCGATGTGTCATTGTCGCCCGAAGCCATGCCCCTGATCCTAGCAAACATGTGACACTAACCAGAGCTGATGAGCGCAGAAAGCTGAGCAAGGCGTCCTCATCTGTCAATGGCCAACGGGAACATTCAGCTCGAGGGGTGGGAGGTCAGACGCTAGTGGCAATCAAATTGCTCACATTTTGTGAGATAATGTTGGACTCAAGAACAGAACATTCTTCTTTTACTTTTCAACTTTCAGACTCCAATTTAGAAGGAGAAAAATATCATCTGGGGCATGGCAAAGAGGATGGGAGAGGGAGGGTACTCTGGCAGAACTCTATGGTATCCTGGGAGGCCGGGGACAAGCTTATCACCCTGTGCAGTGAAATACTGTATGACACAGCAGGGATAAGCCCGATTTATACTTTGTTATACAATAGTGTCGCGTGTTGAAAATAGCCGACCTATAAGCTAATCGTTGCATCTGCGTAATGCGGCGTACCGCACCATGTTCCAAAGGGGAGATCAATCATCGCCTCCAAAGCATCAGCAAGAAGCCAAGTTGGAAGGGCATCCTGGATGTTGTTATGGTCACTGGACCGACTCAGCCCTCACACCAATTGGAGCATCTTCGCAGATGCAAAACAGGAGCGCAAAATTTCTGCTGTGGTTTGATTAAACATTAACCGTGGCATCCCTATTTTGGGCAAAATTTCAAAGATTTTCAGAAATAGCTAAAATTGTAGATTAGAGTTGTGTGTTTGTTGCATGCATGCTGGTGGGGCCAGCGGCATCTGGCCGGGCAGTGCTTGGTATCATTCCAGCAGCTCAAAAAGCCTTGAGAGATGGACAATATCACTGTGGCCCCAGCCAGACCAGGTGCTGAACAGGCTGCAGCAGAGAGGAAATTTGCAGAGGGATCAACCGAGGTACACTCTCTCCCCAAACAAGGCTAAAGATGTGGAAGGGTTGTTGTTGTTGTCGTGATCACACATCACCGTTGAGAGTTTCAGTTGGGGTTTTTTGGATCACTGCAGGGCTGATGGGAGCCGAAGTTTGATCAAGGACTGACTCAGACCGTAGGAGTGCAGGTTTAAAAATCCAAACCCATTTTGATATCGGGTTGCATCACAAACATAATTTAAAAGATTTTCATCTCTTTTCTTCTCTCAAGGGTTGTCCATACATCAGTGAGAATTGAATCTTCCTAAACTCATATTTGTGTTAGTATGGTATTATGTCTTGGAAAACAAGTTAAAAAAAAGGCAATTGTGCGGTAGGTGGAATTTCCTGAAAAATCCCTGTGGGCATTTCCACTGACATTGTATGAGAGAGGCCAACTTGAGAATAATGCATTACAAAAGATTGCCAAATCTAGTGAGCTTATTGGACAAACTGCACAGGGAGTGGTGTGGCATGCATGGTGTGTGTGACCCTACAAGGCACACTGTAGAGGTTTCACAGCTCAGTTAATCTGTAGGACCCACAGAGAGGGTTAAGTGACATGAAAAAATCAAAAACCGTGACAAGGTCACTCACATTATGTTTATACAACTTCGACAGAAGTTGTAAAAACAGCACCAGTATAGGTATATATCATATGAATTCCAGAGTCCAATCACATCTCCTGCTCTTTACATTCTATTACATCCCTTAACTACCCTTTTAAAGGATTGTGCTGTCCCTTTTCAGAGATATCACAAGACTGCTTTTAGCCCCCAGCGGCAAGCCTGAGGGACTGTGAACCAATCAACTCAGGCACCGGAGGATATGGGGGGAAGGGATAGGCAAAAATGCTAAGACCTATAAATGACAAATATCAATGTAGGGAAAACGAATGCACAAGGAAACACTAAGTTATTATACTGTGAAGTCCATAAATATATCAGGAAGGGCAGAGGGGCCTTTAGCTGATATTAATCACACTGAAAGGCAGATAAAAAAACAACGGCAAGTAATAGAACGGCACTATAACAGCCCTCGATCCTCCCCCCATCCACGGTCCCCAGACTGAGTCTCAGAAATTGCACACATCTGTCCCTGTTATTTCCCAGAATACTTTTCACAGGGATGTAGCTCTGTCACGCGGTAAATCGAGGTGATACCTTTCCATTTTCTCCCGAAGATATTTGATTACTTTTTCTTTCCCCTCTGTCTCCTTCAGTACGTTGTTCATGGGCAATTTTCATTGGCAAACTTCAAGTCAATTAAATGTAAACTGAAGTGGCAATTGTTAGCCCTCTCTGAGAAAACTTCATTGTCTGGTCCCGTCTACATCATTCTGTTAATTTTAGGAGTTTGTTGACTTACTGGCATTCTTTAAAAGGCCTGAAAACAATTGAGGCATACACTGTCTCTAGAAAGAGGGATCCGCATCATGAAATAGCCCTCTTAAAAGACAATGCGCAGCAGACTCCCCGCTCCCATGTAAAGACACATGGGCCCAGGGTAATACCGAATGCCTCCTCGAGTGTTTGCTTACTTACCTCCCATGTCTTGGGACTTCCTGCTGAGCGGCAGTGTTCACATTATTCTGAGTGAGCAGCCCCTTTATGGGATATGATTCATAACACTGTTCAAACTGAAGCAACCCCCCCCCCCCCATTTCGCTACATTAAAACAACACTGTACTGCATTTCCAAACAGATTTCGCACAACCTTGGAAGAGGGCTTTGTGTGTTTACTCATCTTTGACGCAGTGTCCCGCATGTGGGGCTGCCTGTTATGTCTGCATGGATTGGATCTCAAGGAAGGTGCAAACCAAGCCAATTACACCAGCGCTGCGAGATGAGGGAGGTGAGAGGGGCAGCTGCCAGGGAGATGTGGCGGAGACCTGCTGGGAGGGACGGCAAAGTTAGGAACGCGTCCTGAAGAAAAACAAACAGCTGCCTCTGGCTGTAAGAAGCGTTATAAGTAAGTAAGAAGCTTTATTTATAAATCCATATCTCAAGCGTTTTCCATTTAAAAAGTTTAAGACCAAATTATTTAAAGGTAGAACCTCAAGGTTGTGGCAGCTTAGTTTTTGTCTAAAAGTTGTTTTTGTTTAAAAGTTACTAACACACTTTCTCTGCAGAATCAATGCACCTCTTATCTAGTGTATTTGTTCGTAAGGAGGAAGTGTTTGAGCCGCATTATGGGGATATGGGGTTGGGGGAGTGGTCACGATCAGTAAAAGGCCACGGTCTCCTATCAGATTATGCTATCTATAATTTATCAACTAAACAAATGATCCACCTTGGCTCTTCCATTGTTCTGGTGCCTTTGTAGACATGGCTGCCCTTATCTGCCCTGGGCCGTAGGGAGGTGGAGCACAAAGCCAGTCAAGATAGATGCCACAGCAAAGTAGACCAGACGATAATGGCTCCCCTGATCCAACGAATCAGGAGTTCTGCATACCCAGCAGTTCATGGAAAGCCTGGTCCAGGGTCTCCTAATAGATTCCTATCAGTTAATAAATTATAAGAGTCGTCAATAAAATGGTGCCACTCATTTGAACGAATCCTCAAAGCTTGTCCAAAATACCATTAAAAGATGTGAAAGAATTTAGCCTGATAAAAAAGGTGTTTATCAACCCGCAAAAGGTTAGCTATAATTAGTAGCGACATGTGTGATGGATTCCTTATGCATAATAATGCCACACATTCATACAGTACGGCTCTGCCATTCCAGGCATCCAGTGTTTTCTCATACTTTTTGACAAAGGAAATGTATGCACCAGAAAATGCATGATCAATCTTAGGTTCCATTTGGCTTGGAGCAAATCCATATCCCGGCAGGCTTTTGCTGTAATTACATACATACCGTAATTTTCGCACTATAAGCCGCACCTGAATATAAGCCGCAGCAGCTAAATTGAATGATTTGTACATATATAAGGCGCACTGGACTATAAGCCGCGGGTGTAAAATCCCTAGATTTAGGAGGTCCCCTAGTGGCCGTTAGCTATAAAAATCCATAGATAAGCCGCACCGTTATATAAGCCGCAGGGTCGAAAAATGGGGAAAAAGTCGCGGCTTATAGTCCGAAATTTACGGTAGTTATTATTAATCTTTCTCCCAGAAAATGGATTAATGCAGAAACAACTCTGCTGCTCTGTCAGAAGTATACATATTAAATCCTGGAGATCCATGTGCTCTTTTTAATCCCTATTTACAAAAAATCCCATTCACGCACCTATATGTTACTGTCACACCTGTGTATAATTCTGAATCCATAAATAATGATCTGAATGGGAAAAAAGCATAATCCCCAAACTTCCTGAATGTCATTCCTAGCATGTTAATTTATCAATTTGTAACTCTAGTCAAATGGACACCTCCTTTTGGTTCCATTTGTACACTCTCAGAGTTGAATGAATACAGAGAATTGTACTGTGTAGAGATTCAACAGTGCCGCTGTAACACAAACATGACCAAAATCTGATATATGGTCTAGGCGTGACCTTTGAAAAATATTCTCCATACATCATTCTTGTTCCGTCACCTACCGGTATATCCACAAGCCAGTGTGACAGTGGACAGCCACTCAGCACATAACCAGAGTGCAGCTACCCCGTCTCTAACCATTATTTGCAATAGCATAGCTAAATAAGATAAATAATTTAGCAACCCTGTCTTAGGTGGTGTAATAAAGCTGATGTCTCAATACAGCCGGGATCTGGCTGGTTGTATGCTTTCTAAGTGAGATGGATGAGGCAAAGCCCAAACTGCTGAGGGGTGAAGTGAATTAGGCTCACATTAGGGGCCAACATTTTACCATTACACACAGAATTGAGAGTGGGTAAACCCCATCCTTCAGCTCACGGAGCCCAAAGAATAGCTTCTATATGACTTAATGGATGGAATTCCAAGTTTTAATGAAACTGAGATTTCATTAGTTCTTGCGAAGCAATTAAAATTTCAGATAACATGACACGGGTGCCTTCAGTTTCATAAAAATAGAAGAATAGTCTATTGTACCATTCATGTCTTCCACATAAATATATATCTTATGCTTTCTTTTGGACGTGCGCTGCAGTGGGATCTGTTACTGTACTATAATTAACTGATTTAACTTAACTCCTATGTTTTATAATAAAACATAGGAGTTAAGTTAAATCGTTAATTATGATGTGTAATGTGCTTACTGCACATATTTGACAATGGCAGATCAGAACTCATTTATGTCTATTATCAGCCTTAAAGTAAATTAAACATCCTGCAGACATAGAAATTAATTTTCTGCCATGCTGAAGATTACATTGTCTTTCCCAAGCTGTGTGCTTAACTTTAAACTAGAGCTAAGTCATTTAGATTCAGATTTATCAAATTCATTACTGATTGCCGGAATTCAGCGATTCATTTATGTCATAGGCTAGTGGAAACAAAAACACAGAAATAGTAAACACAGAAAACATTAAACTGGCTATACAAGACAAACGGAACGGGGAGCACTCGTTTTTCCGGTGCGGGAGGCTGGGCCAGGTCACTTTGAGGCCAGGCCCCCCGAGGGAGACAAAACTTTTTTTCTTGGTGGAAGGGATGTCATAGAACCCTAAAAACACAGAAAAATAAGAAAATTTTTGTCATAGGACCTTTAGCTAACTCATTCTAAGGCATTCTAACTTTGCTTTATCTCTCTCTGTATGTAATGTATCTATCATCACCCTCTAAATAGAAGGATCTATCTAATTACGATATTGTAATTACATCTTTTTAAGTTTTTCATAAATGAATGCCTATTTTATACTTCATAATATGACACTGTCGGGAAAAATAGCACTTTAATTAGCATGATCAGAAATCATGGATTACAGAGACAAAGACAAAAAAATCCACCAGTATTGGTTTCACCTTGGTAATAAAATGTCAGAATGTCAAGGCATTTGCCTTGGTTCTACTTGCAGAAGCCTCATTTGATACCCAATAAATGTATGACGACATTTCAGTGCAGCAGTCAGGCAAAGGCATGGGTCGCATTTTAAAAAACATCCCCTGACCTTTCCACGGTGGCAGTAATTGCTAATGCCAGACAAGGAGAGAATGTAAGTCTCTCTTGTGCCACAGCATTAAGGATGGACCCAATGATCTTGAAAACAGCAGGAGGTCGGCAAGTCAGCAGCAAAGCAGGGTGGGAAACTGGCAATGTGGCTATTCCCCACGGAGAGTTGCTGATGAGAGGTAACACTTCCACACCAAGCAATACACACATCCCAATCACCTACAGTACAACACAGTGCACATACTGTAGGTGTACAGTATGTTTTGGACGTGCGCTGCAGTGGGATCTGTTACTGTACTATAATTAACTGATTTAACTTAACTCCTATGTTTTATAATAAAACATATCAATGAAAATATCATCTCCACAAGCAACAAAGCTCCAAGTCTCCCAATGATCCAAGTCTCATTTACCTTTCTCTTAATCTGATACCTGAGTTACAACAAATATATTTTTTCTTTTTCCCGCCAATTGCTTGTGCCCACAGTGGCAGTGTTGGGGCAGAGACAGATTAGAGATACAATTACAGAGACCATAAAGATTATTAGAGAAAATAGTTATACTCCCAAGGACTGTCAAAAAACATCTATAGGATCACCAGTGAGTGTGTCACAAAGAATCCATCACCTATAATAAAAAATAACGCTCCTTTCATATCAAGTTATTAAGACTCAGCTTTTCCCATAACAGTTAATCTTGCTGATGATGATCAAGTTCATATAGCTACTGTACATAAGCTGTGACTAATGCATTCTTTTTACAAATGAAGCTATTGTAGATATGACTGACTGACAGCCTTTATGGCTGGTGAAGATTAGATCCAGGTAGCACAGCACACACCACATCCATTTGTACCGTAGAATTGATTAGAAGGATAGAGGACAGTGACTATTATACAACAGACCACTGACCACAATTTAAATATGAGTTAGTGAGTTCATTGCAATCTAAATCAGAGATAAGTACTAACAGGTGTACATTTTGAAACTAGTACCATGTGCTCACTAAAAGTATAATGGCCTCGCCCATTGTGTGTTCCAACCCCTGCCTGCCACCAATCATGGGTTCTCAACAACCCTTCTGGACTATAGTGAAACGTTAATCTCGTAACCGTAGTCCATTGTTGACGACACTAATTACAACCGGAGAAGACATTAGATGGACGGAAATGTACGGGTTTATGGCGCCTGGAACAGAACTTAAGCAGGTGTTTGGTTTCTGTGCCATCACCCATGCCAGCGTTCACTCACTGCCCATTCACATTATAGCCTTCAGCCAAATAGACAGCTTGCGAGGCACTGGCCCCTGATCCCAGCACATTAGTTTAATGCCTAGATCTGCAGAACGGTTTCTGACTCCCCCCTCTGGCCTGGCCCAGTGGCCCGCCAGACAGACGGACAGACAGAAATACGCACAATCGCACATGTGCACGCACACAATCACACATCCTGTCCTCAACATCCCAGTGTCCAGAAATGCTAAACAGCATCCTTAACTATGTATTGTGGCCGTTTTCTCAGTTTCTGAACCTGGCATCAACAGCAAACAGCTGTTTGCTGTTGTGGCAGACATGTGGCAGACTAATACAATTACAGTGATTAGTCCCGAACACAAATGCAACGCTGAAATATCAAATGGGCTAATAATGTCTTCATGGGTCTACTTTTGCTCCGGACAAATGTAGCTGTTCTCTTGTTCTCTAGAAAAAAGGATTGCAGTAGAGTCCCTCTAGGCCAAACATGTGCTCATGATGAAGAGTTGTTTACCAAGAGTAAACAAGATCTACACAAGACGGATCACTGAGTAAATACACAGCAGGTTGCGAGATGACCAGTCATCCCTTAAAAATGGCTCCATCCATTCCTATCAACATCATCAGATGGAGACCAAGAGGCCAAGTAGCATCCAATCTGTCTGTATGTCAGCATCCATGTGTCAGTGCTTAAGATGCACAGCCTGTTCAGGAAAAGTTGCCAGGAGAAGTGAGCAAATCAACATCTGCACACGTAGTTATATATCCTAGCCTCCACTGTAACAAGCGCTCGGCAAGCACATCTTGAGGCTTTAAGAATTGAGTGTGAGCCAGCATTAAAGCCCATCATCTGGTACGATGTTCTCTTCTCTCCGTTTCTCAGCTTCACCTGGACTCCAAGACACATTGACAGCTGCAGAAGCCTCTGGAGCGGAGATCTGGGCAACATATGGGCTGTCGGTGTAATGGGAGAGACAATCTCTTGTCAGCCCCCCCCCCCACCCCACACACACACACTGCCCCGGAAGTTGGCAGAAACTTTTTAGAGTGAGAAAGGTTGGCTGAAAAGGTTGTCTTTAGCAAGAGGGCACATGCACTGACCATAACATGTTGTCTGCATGGAGCGATAGGTCTCTGGTGTGATAAAGTCACATAACAATAAAGATACTGGCATAACAATAAAGATACTGTACAGCAGGATGTGTAGACACAATCTGTGGAAGGAGAGGGAAAATCGTAGCTCAACTCTGGCAGGAAATATAATTTAGCCTCCACTAACTTGCATCATTGACCATGTTGTATTTTAAGCCCCAGTCAATCACCAGAATACAAACTGACGTGACATCATTTGTCATATCTGTCTGCTATGTCAAACAAATGTAAACAGAATGGAATAGTATTTAACCACTTGAACCCCAGCATCCATATTCTCGGATGGGGGGGGGGGGGGGGATTAGCAAAACATAGCAGCAAGCTCACAACCCGTCACATGCGTAGATCTGCAGTTTTTAGCGAATACATTTGGTGTTGAGGGAAAGCGGTCCAATCTGCAGTTGCAACTCATGTCCGTTTCAATAAGACTAGAGGGTATAAGTGAACATGGTTGGTTGTTTATTTAAGAATAAGGTTATTTGGAAGTATTCTAGATTAGAACAATGGGGGAAATAAGTGTGGTGTGATAATAAATTGTGGAAAGGAAAAAGGAAAAAATATCACCATAAATAGCATCTATCTACATATCTTGCATCCAACTACAACAAGGACCACAATGGAAATAAGTCCTGAGAATGTTTTGTTATACTTGATGCTCTTTTAATGTACATTGTTGTTGCAATCATGTGGACTACTAGACTAGGACTCTTCTAAATCTCTGTTGTTATTCATGTCTTTACTGTTTTGCTCACTGCCTGTTATGTATTGTTTTAGCCATTCATTTTATGCAAGTGTTTTTGTCTCCGCCAGGCCGAAGGCATGGCGAGAGAGTATGTTTTACCCTCCGTCCATCCGTGTGTGTGTCCGTCCGTGTGTGCGTGTGTGTGTGTGTGTGTGTCCGTGTGTGTGTCCTGTCTGTGTGTTAGCAGCTATCTCTGGCACCGTTGGCCCGGTCGCTGCGAAACTGTGCACACACACTCCCTGGATGCCAATTCAGAACCTCTGCCTCAAATTTTTCACATGGGCCTGTTATAGCGCCACCTGGAGGCTGATTTGTGCAAAACCCTTTTTTTTTTTTACATTACTCCTACAGATTTTATCCAAACGTCATGCAAATCGGTACACAGTATCTCTATAGTCATGTGATCAACACGGATCTGTCCGATTTCCCATATTCCATCCTCATTGGCTAAGGTTCGCTTCCAAAATTTGCAAGATTGGTCCGTTTTGAACAAAATGCCTCAAATCATGAACGCAGCTTGCGATTTCCGTGAAATTTCACAAACACATTCCCACTAGGCCAAGGAAGAAATGCTACCTTTTTTCACATTGGCCTGTTATAGCGCCACCAGCAGGTCTAATTTAGCAAAACACATTTTTGGAACAAAATGCCTCAAATCATGACTGCAATGTCTGCTTGCCGTGAACGACCTAAGAATAAATGGCACCCTTTTCACATTGGCCTATTATAGCGCCACCAGGAGGCCACAATAACGTACCTGACCTGGCTAGTTTGCCACTGTTTTATTGTGTATTTTATTTAAAAAAAATATATTTTTTGTTTGTTTTTGTTTTGTTCTGTAAAGCACTTTGCGCTGCATTTATGTCATGAAAGGTGCTATATAAATAAAGTATTATTATTATAATAATAATAATAATAATAATAATTATTATTATTATTATTATTATTATCTATCTATCTATCTATCAATCATGGATGGATAATGCAATGCTCAGAATGCAAAGATACAAAGGATGGTTGAAGTGGATGGACAGAACTGGACGGATGGGGGGGGGGTGTAGTTCATTAACATTCTGGCTGTCACCCTTCCCCCAGCACACTCTCCCCCTGCCCCCCCCCCCCCTTCACAAACACACACACACACACACACACACACACACACACACACACACACACACACACACACACACACACACACACACACACACACACACACACACACACACACACACACACACACACACACACACACACACACACACACACACACACACACCTGTCTCTAATGCCTTGTCAACACTGGCCTGTCAACCCTTGCCCCTCACCACACCCCCCACCCCCCCACCCCACCTGGTGTGACATGAACATCAGAGCTTGTTTGATAGGCCCATAAATTACAAGCTGCAAATGTTTGCACAGTTTAACCTTGTATAAAATGAGGGCTGTTTGAGGAACACAGAGAAATTGAACAGTGCATGTGTGCATGTAAGTGTTTAAATGATGTGTGTGCGCGTGCTGCGTGCGTGCGTGCGTGCGTGCGTAAAAAATGATTTCACCCTGGGTTCACCTCTGTGGCCCCTCAGCCCAAAATTCTCTAACCATAAACACTTAGGGGCCGTGTCCACCGAGGCGTTTTCCCCAGCTTGTAGATCGCCTACTTTTGGCGAAGAGAATTGGTGTAGACCAAAAAAAGCGGCCAAAGTACAGTTTTAAGTTGTAACTCATTTGTTGTAACATTTTTACAAAGAATAGACGGTTTCAGTGGTTAAAGGATGGTTGGCACTAGGTAGTACTGTCCTCGTTCGCTCTACTCGTTTTGTTTTCTTGATAGTGAGTTAGACAGGAAGAAGTGTGAAAGTACAGCAGGATACCATCGCATGTGTTTTTCAAATAGTCTAAGTGGAAGAGTGCCCTCTGATTGGGCTGTTACAAGTGCTATTCAAAACCCACATTCTACACAATGGTCAATGGTCAATTATGGCAAATACATAGTGGTTTGGGATTTTTATGTACATCAAAGTAGCAACACTTGATAGTAATCACTTGGTGGGATTTGAACACTAAGAAAAGGAAAAACACCAACACTTTCAGTGCACTTAGAATACAAGGACTGAAGGAAATTCAAACTGATGCAAAACAGGTTATTTAAAATACCCGACCAAAACATCTGAGATGGTTCTGAATGATAAAACTAGCAAATATTTATTTTGATCAGTTTTACAGTGATTATTTTTCTTATCATTGCTAAATAATCCACATTGTTCTCTTGGAAATGTGTGTGTAGAATGACAGATGAGGATGAGGGGGGGGGGGGGGGGGGGGGGTGGCAAGGAAAGCGCACCACATGTTGCTGTGGCTGCTCCTGGGAAACCATTCATTCATATGCTACTGTCAGCTACTGCTGTAGAATCTGGTTTATACGCTAGTGGCACTGCTGTAGAATCTGGTTTATATGCTATTACTGTAGAATCTGATTCATATGCTGTTACATGATGTGAAAAATTACTCACACGGCTCTCTTAGAAAATGTGTCATCTACCTGAACACTACTGTATGTCCACTTTCAACAATACATCCAGCTTAAGCTATGCCTTCTTCTTCACTACATTGGCCATGCAGCGAAGAAGGCACAGCAACGCCACTTTGTGGCTCAAGTGGCTGAAGAAGTTTGGCATGAGGCCCAAGATCCCCATTTACAGAGGTCATCTACAGCACAAAGAAAGCACTGCAGAGGGTCTTGCGGACAGCCCAGGGCATCAGTGGTTGTAAACTTCCCTCCATTCAGGATATACTGTATACAACAGACGGTCTGTATGTAAAGCCCATGATTATTGAAGACCCTAGCCACCCCAGCCATGGACCGTTTCATGTGCTATGTCTGGCAAGCGGTTCCACTACTTCAAGGCCCAGACCAGCATGCTCAGAGACAGTTGGTCCCAGTCAACCAGGTTTATGAACAACTGATACTAAAGGCCTGTTGCCTGTCTAACACACACACACACACACACACACACACACACACACACACACACACACACACACACACACACACACACACACACACACACACACACACACACACACACACACACACACACACACACACACACACACACACACACACACACACACACACACACACACACACACACACGCGCGCGCGCGCACACATGCACACGCACACACACACGCACGCATACAACAGGCCAGTAAGGGCATGTCTTACTCCAGAGACATACAACAGCATTACAAGTGGCCTTGTTTGTTTAGTAAATCATCCAAGCTTATTTCCTACTAGCATGGTCATAGCAAACGTTAGCTGCAATAAAAGAAAAGAACACAATGAAGTTGACACAATAAGTGTGTTATTTTATTTTCTGACAGTATAAAACCCTATCTATCTGTACTATGTCTGTATCTCCCATTTTTGTTCATGGAAATATATATAGGTTTTGGCGGCATGATGACATTTTGAGTGACAAATAAGAGCATTTAAAAAGAATGCTTCACTGATAAAAGCTCTTATCAGTAGCTGCAATTTGCATTTTAATTACTAAAATATTTTCAGCATCACAAGATCGTTTTATTTCTTCCTCTCCTTCTGTCATATCAAAACACACAGCTCTCTTTTTATCAATCTGAACCAGGGCTTTACATCAGAGGTTGCACAGTAAAATCCTCAGTATTCATTTATCCATTTATAACTCAAAACCTGTACAAATATAAGCAAATGGACCCATCTGGTTACATTTGTACACTCTCAGAGTGAAATTAACACTCAGAATTTAACTGTGCAGGAGCGCCCCGCGGTCCGAGCAAGGACAACTGGCTTTATGCACCACCTGCCAATAATGTTAACAAGGACCCATAGGCCCGTGCTGATGTGGCCCGTTTCAGCACTGGAGGGAAGGCTGGCAGTAATGGCCACATCTCTCCCACACGGTGTCCAGGTCTCAGGAATGCCCACAGCACAGCAGTCGGTCTGCACAACACACATCCCACGCATGGCGTACCATGCCCTGTACCATGTACCCTTTGGACAGCTCTGGTGGGCACAACTCAGCTGCAACAATTTAGTATACGCAACTGAAGTGATACGAGACAAAATGGGGACAGTTTCGCAATAAATTGTGGTCACTGCGCTACAGTAAAATCCACAGTGGGGTGTAGAGTATGTGTAAGGGATATATTTGTATTAAAAAAGGTTTATATTCTGATAGTAATCCTTGCTAATAGACTATAGAGTGTTTGTTCAGTATCTATGCAATCAGGAGAGAGACACCCCAAAATAGGCACATTTTTGGGGTTGTTTATCCTGTATCCTGTCTCTTAATTGGATACAATTGGTATCCCAATCTGAAAATGCATGTTCAGTTCGCTAAAGAGCTGGAGAGACTGGAAAACCCCTGTAACTGAACAAACACACTAGCAATGATTGTTATCAGATTCAGAATATAGAGCTATTTAACACATATTTTAGTAAAAATCACACCCAGTGTGAAGTGGGCGGTGTGGTCACAGTGGTCATCACAGTGGGTGATTCACAAAAAACATAAATGTGTTTTTTTTAAGTGCACAGTCCTATTTATAGGACTGCACATGTGTCACGTGTTTCACTAGCCAATCACGGTCCTGAATAAAGTCAACCAGTGTACAATGGTGGCCAATCACGGTGCAGGGTTAGGGGGGTACAATGGTGGCCAATCACAGCGCAGGGTTGGGGGGTGCAATGGGTGGGGGTCCAAACCTCACATATAGGGGCGGTTGCACCGCCCAAAAACATAGCACTCTCAACCCATTAAATTTAACTCTGAGAGAGTACAAATGTAACCACCAAATGGACCCATAAGGGTCCATTTGTTGTACCCTACATATAGTTAAATTAACACTGAGTTTTACTGTGTATAAGATTATAATACCCAAGTAAATAATAATGTTGTATTGTTTTTGTATTGTATTCACTTAAATGTATGTATCCTACTGTGAGGCTACATACTGCCAGCCTTCCCTCCAGTGCTGAAACGGACCACATCTGCTTGAATGATTTAAATTACCTTTTAGTGAATTTACCAGAGATCAAGTCAATTGGATCAGTAAAAAAACTATGAAACCGCACCAGGCATCACTTTCATGGCGACATAGAATTTCTGTGTGATTGTGGGTGAGAGAGAAAAGCGAGCCATACAACATGCACTTCAACAGAGCCGTTCCGAACCAGAGCACATGGTTGGCTGTGTATTAATGCCATCATTTCACGGTGCTCAGGCCATTTAAACACATTCACTTCTCCTCCCCAACTATTAAGGCGTGCATAATAAAGAGCCTGTGCAATAATTTGTCCGGCTTTGATGGAAGTTGTTGTGCCCCCGTGGGACAGGGATTTCATCCACTCACAGCTTGATTTGAGGTAAACAAAGGCTACAGGAGCAAAGGCATGTAGCTGTTCACATGATTCAACATGTAATGAAATGAGAACAAAACTCCTATCAAAGAATTGTTTCTGGATCGACCATACACCGAGTTCATCAGATATGGCTTGAATGGAAATGTGTGCTGTAATCATGGTGCCAGCCCAGTCCCGAAGCACATAGCCTATTACACTCTGTAAAACATTAATGACTACAGTAAAAAATAAAAACATTTAAAAGCAAAACTGCTGTGAGGGAAGATAACCCAACACACATCTCTTCATCTGCCGCATGCACCAAACACATCTCCAACTGTGTGCCTCTCTATCCACACATTAACCACTGACCTTGATGGCGTGATGTCACCACAACCCTGAGAAAATGATGACTAACATAGAGTGCATTAATGTATCAACAAACTGAGAGGTAAAGCCTGAGGATCAGGACTGTTGAGTGGAATTTTATTGAATGATGAAATGGGAGCTGCTGAAGGCCGACATTTCAGAAAGGAGTACCTAGAAGCACAAGAGCCTGTCCGATCCCTGATTTTTGGGTCCTTTGTGATCCCGATTACTGTCCTATCCCACCAATTACTGATGTTTAAAACGATCAAAACTATGAAAAAGTGCTAAATTAATTCTAATCAATTTGAAAAACTTTTTCAAAATAAACTTGTAGATCTACATTTTTTTTCTTCTTTTTTTTAATTCATTTTCAATGTGACATCCCCTAAAATATTGAGGCATCGGCTGTCTAGACTGTCTGGGCTGGGCTGGTCAGTCCAGCTTGAATGGTCTCTCCAGTCAGTGTATCGGGACAGCTACTGTACTGGGCAGAGCTCACACTGGACATTTGGGTTTGGGCGACAGACACAAACTCATGCAGTGATGCCCCTTGCTCCTAATTACACAGAAGGAAATGAATGTGACAGGTTCCCTCTGTTTCTCATTATGCATCAAAACAGAACAGCAGTCGGTCCATTTGCACATTCAATGGATTCCTATTTTCTTTATTTATTATTTTAATGTCATCTTGTGAAAAACAGCAAGTCCTCCACATTAAATAGCAGACGTGAAGATGATAATAAGTAAGACGCTGGGGTGATTGTATCGAAGACAAACGGGCTGTAAAGAGAACTCATGTTGGGAAACGAATTATAGCGTAAAGCATCAAGAAATATAATTGTGTTCATTATTATTCTCTAATACCGTTATTATGAATGAATAATTTAACAGTGGCTCAAGGTTGGATATGAAAGCGTTAATTATAATTCAGCATAAAATGAAGAAGTGATGACTGCAAAGAAAAAGCAGATGACGCCAGCCAGAGCAGATGGCGAGTGATAGTACGAACACAGCACCTGGACGCCACTCACGTGACACGTCATAAAACACTTTGACTAGCATTTTATCTCTGGGAAAACAGTAGGTAGACAGTTATTGTTCAAACAAGTGTTATATGTGCTGTAATGTACTGTAAAAATCTCATGGAGGCACAATCTTCAAAATGACAAAAGTAATAGTCCATATCACCGGTGAAAATACCAGTCCATGAGCAAAGTCATTACTGTAGGTGGAGGTAATGGGAGAACTGACGACGAGACTATTACACAGTCACTGAGATATCGCAAGCTGTGGCTATGTGCTGAATGGCTCTGATTGTCTGAAGAACAGAGGATAATGCACTATAATCATGCATGAATGGCCAGAGATGAAAATTGCAATGAAATTACAGCCAAGTGCTCACCTACTCTAGTCTACACACCTTTCAAGTTAGGGTCTATGAGGGCCTTTAAACTAATTGTAATTCCAAATAATATTTTACAATTAATTTTGGGCTTTGTGTTCCATTAGCTTGCAGTTATGGGCGTATGATAGATAATCAAAAAGGTTATTAAGCTAATAATGTTTACTTTGTCTTGTGTGGGTTTAACCCAGCTCTCTCTCTCTCTCTCTCTCTCTCTCTCTCTCTCTCTCTCTCTCTCTCTCTCTCTCTCTCTCTCTCTCTCTCTCTCTCTCTCTCTCTCTCTCTCTCTCTCTCTCTCTCTCTCTCTCTCTCTCTCTCTCTCTCTCTCTCTCTCTCTCTCTCTCTCTCTCTCTCTCTCTCTCTCTCTCTCTCTCTCTCTCTCTCTCTCTCTCTCTCTCTCTCTCTCTCTCTCTCTCTCTCTCCTTCAGACCCCTTGACATTGTGACTCCAGCATGTTAAACTTCAGTGGTGCCAGTGGTTCTCAAACTTTTTAATTTCAAGGACCCCCAAATCGATATGTTTTTGGCTGCGGACCCCCATTTGAAAATATTTTGTGTCAGGCACCCCCATAAGAACAGATCTGGGTGTGAACAAATCTAATTATTCAAAATTGTTCACAATTCTTCAAGAATTTTCTAAAATCTTAAAAAACAAATAGCTAGTGCGACGCACAGTACAAGCCTCAGTGTTCATTTATTCATTTGTAACTCCGAAAGTGTACAAATTTAACCAAATGGACCAGTAAGGGTCCATTTGGTTACATTTGTACATTCTCAGAGTGTAAAGGCCAAGAGATCGTCTCCTTCCATCTTCACAAACATCCTTCACAAACATCCTATAAACACCAATGGCTGCTCTCTCCTATAATTGATATCACTCTCTGTGACCGAGACAGTGAATTCTCACTGTGTGGAGGAACAAGTTTATCCATGTGTTAAAAGAAAGCATAATGCGTTCATACATGCGTTCCACATTCAGGCGCCTGAAGCAAAGTTGCGACACACATTTCTGGGTGACGAGCTTCTGGCTGCAGGTCAACTGTGCTCGGACATGCTGATTATACAGCTGTTGTGTTTTTTTTTAATGTTATTGCCTTTAGTGAATAAACACACAAAACATTGTTGTGATACTGCTGTATAGAAGAATGAGAAAAATGAATACTCAAAAAAATATATAAAAAATGATATACTGTGCACTGTGTGATTTTTAATTGGTGTTGGTTGTTATCCAACCAATAGTATACTGTCACATAACCATGAACAACACATCCACAATCTAATTTTCCGCCTATAGCACTCTGTCTAACTTCATCATCTATGAGCCTATCATGTCACACCAAGAATAAATGGTGGGCTGAACCATTAGGATATGCTATTAACACAGTCAGACATTTTTGAATGGTTTGCAAACATAATATTTCATGGTGCAATCTAAATTAGTGATTAGCATCGGAGACCAATCCAATGTCACCCAGAGGCACTCTGCAAAGTAAACATCCTAACAAATAACCCTGCATGCAAATGTTCATATGTACAGTAGACCATCATATTTCTGCTTAATGTAGCCTTTTTATTATTTTTACATTAATAGCAACTCTAGAAACATCTCCCTGCTGTACATTTCTGTATGGGGCATAATGCTGAGCTGTCCTTTATGTTTGGCAACATTCAGAATGATACAGTGCATACTGTACATCTATACATAAAAAGGCATTTTTGCAGATAGAAGTCTTTGAAGCACTTAATCTCAAGTTTGGCTCAGTGTTCCACTGAATATCCAAAGACAAATAGGCTGCTCTGACTACACTAAATCCTCTTACTGATTGCATAGCTTTTCAGCCCTACCAATTTAAACTTTAAACATTAAACTTCAATTTTCTTCTTAACATTAAATGACATTACTCAAGAACCTTGAAGTGACATGAGCCAAGCAAAACAATAAGCAAAGCAACCACGGTGACAAACAAGCAAATACTATAAGTAACATGAATGTGTAGTTCTTTGCCTTTGTTAAAATGATTACTCTCTGCATTCTGCTTTCATCCGCAACATCCTTGCTTTATTGAGCAGTGACACGTTAATGTGTTTGGTTCATTGTATGTTTGTTAACTCTGATATTGTGCTAATGATCATCAGCCTCCACTGTATCTGTATGGCTCCTACACAAATAATGTGACATTCGCCAACCATTACTGGCCATGTAATTTTAGACTTCTGAAGCCTTGAGTTTCCAGGTGTGTGCACCAGTTAACTGATACAAAACTTTGCTTTCAAATCCAGCTCTATCTCTCCGCTAGCTGTGCCAAGTCTACTTAACCTCAACGTTCTCTTCACCTTGTTCCTGCCTTTTTGACAGCCCAGCTATGGACTGGAGGCAGCCAATTTCCCAGCAGTCTGCTAGAGCTAGATTTGCATTAATGAGGCCTGCAGCGTTAAGCTGAAGGGGTGGCTTTTGGTCGAATCACCAGCTGCTGAGAAATAAGCCACAAACTTTTACTGACACAAGCATTTAGCTAGGCTGGGCACTCAGGAGGACCTAAGGTAGAGGATATTTGAAGGAGAATGCCTTGATGCCAGTCTTGTAGCCCACTGGATTTTACTGGGCTTACGTCTAAGAGGAAAATGCATGGATCACATTTTTCTGTCAGGCATGTGGCGAGAACCGAAATGTATGCACAGTAAATGCAGTAAATGCAGAGTGGCCACTCACTTTACTCAATCTGTTGCCTTAACAATAAATCTTTGACATGGAATATCAGTAGGCTATTCTGTGCACTGCTTGATGTGACAGTTAAAGAGCAAAATAAACTGAGTTATATACAGTATTATCACAAACGTATATTTTAGTACAAATATACCATACAAAACATGTTGCTTTATTCCCACTGCATGGAACGTTGTTTAAATCTTGGGAAGACCATTTAAATAATTAAAGTAATTTGCAAAGCACTGAGATAATCAAAAACACATCATTTACTGTAGGAGAAGGTGCCACCAACATTCATAATGAAACATAACAAAAAGCTGCTATGCTGATACTTTACTGTATTAAACAGAGCAAAAGTTCTATGCAGAAGTTTCACAAATTGCTGGTAATAAGGTCAATTTTTCACTAGAATTGCGGCATGACAATTACTGAAAATATTGCATACTAGTGAGAAGAAGTTCATGAATTAGAGTCAGGAGGAAAAATGGCCCATTTGGATAAATAATTTCAGTTTTATCCGTTTTGTAAAAAGTTCTCAATTGGAACCCATTCCTCTTTTTATTTTGCTATGACCAGGCTGAACATTTGCCCATGACTCTTCCATGATTCATTGCCCAATACAAAGACAATGAGTGTGATTTACTACTGCAATGCCATCTGATAGGATTACAATCTAAACTTGCTGGTCTGAGCATTATATTTTAAGTGTATTTGGTGAAAACCCCAGCAGTGCTTATTATAATTGATTTGGTGATGGTGGAAATATTATGTTTAATAGGTTTAAGTTTGACAAAGGTTTAGGAATCACAAGGTAACATTTTCTGTACGAGATACAAGGTACAAGTTTGATAAAAGGCACAGATTAAAACAGTTTCAACTTAATACATAATTTCTGTTAATAATGCGGTGATCCAATAGCCAAGCGGTTAGGGCGCATGCCACATGGGTGCAATGCCCAGATCGATTCCTGGCTGGCCGGACCATAATGCTGGATGTCTTTCTCCTCCTCTCTCATTCCCATAGTGTTATTTATTCATAAAGACAATTCTAAACTATAACTTCAATAGTGCTTAACCATGATTTTTTCTCACTGAACAGTGTAATTATTATTACATAATTATAAAAATGACCGATAATATAACCGATTTTAACATTAGTTCTCTAGAATCAAATACTGTCTCACACACACTTGTACTTTCTTGGACATTGGTTCTGCCAAGTTAGGTTGTTCTTCTGTCAAAATCTGTTCTCTTCCGACGGTAAGAGGCAAATGCCTAACACCCGGGAAGCATTTTTCCCCAGGGGTCCATACTGACTTCGATAAAGTGGGTGAAGGGCCACACATTGTATTGGATTGAAACAAAATGTTAAAACTGCACGAATTTGGTAGACACAGCAGACTACTTTACAATAGGGTCAACTATTTTTTTTTTTGACAGCTGCACTGTATCACTCACATTATGTTGTAAATATGGACTCAAGGCAGACTGTATGCACGGTTACATTATATAATTTTAACATTTGATTTTAACATTTGTTAATTACTCATAATTATTTGGAGTCGAGTTAAATTAATATCCATCAAAACCATTAATGCTGCCTTTTAAGATGTAGATTTTTGGTCGGGTCATTTTGTTTTTCTTTGAGGACTTCGGGGGCCAGATTGAGATGGTCAAAGGGCCTGGTCCGGCCCTCGGGCCGTATGTTGCCTATGTGTGGCCTAGCCGAAGGAAGGCCCAAAGGGGATTTCCCAACAGTGTAGGGAGGAAGTTGTTTCCTTGAGCATAGACTCCAGTGTTTCAGACAAGAATTCTACCATACTAAACACAGCAGACGTGTTTGGTGAGTTTGTGCTCTGTTGTTCTCTGAAGTGCCAGGCCATGGGCAGGAACTTTCTCCCCTGCACCATAACAATTTGTTGATTTCGCTAGTGTTTCAGCAGAACTAAAAAATACTCTACAGTATATATGGGTATCATCTGGCACACACAATCGGTATCTCTATATATGGGCATGAGACGTGCTGATTTGCGCTGATGCCCAGGCATGTCAATATTTGAGTGATAACACGGCGCATATCAGCCTGCCCATCATTACCGGTTATTGCATTGACAATGCATCGGGGATGTCTAGTCCATATGTGCATATCTGCATGCCCGCTTTACAGATAGACATGCAACTTTAACTATACTGTAGTGGTAGCTAAAACTCTGTAGAACTAAGCATATAACTTTGACTACATCATAAAGAATTCTGACTTAATGAGTGGTTAATGTGAGGAGGAAACAGTGCCTAGTAAATCCATCCAGGCTTTACAATGAGCCATCATCCACCCATCATCTACCCAAGTGATAAAGAACTGGAGTGACAGTTGTCCTAGGGGGAACAATCACCATCACCCCCTTACGCATAGGGCTATGCGGAAGGGGGTCATTGGTTGGCTGTCATGCATCCCCTCAGTATCTGAAGCAATTAGCCCTCATTAAGAAAAATGTATCTCTATGCTGCCCATCAGCAGTACTCCCTCAATCTAAGCCTCCCTTGAGGTCAAGTTCTAGGCCCTATACACAGATACCATGGCCTTGCAGGCCATGTGTTAACAGACTGTTAACAGACTGTTTGTATTACTCATCTTTAAATGATAGCAGACTGTTCATATCCAGAATCTTAATTGACCAAGGACCCCCGGAGGTCTATAGGCCCCCTCCTTTTTCACTAAAAATAGTCGATCTACAAGCTCACAAGCTATGAGTTCGTAGATGTATTTTCGGCAAAGGTTTGCCCCAGAACAGGAACGCTATAGGGTTCTTTTGGAAAAGGGTGATTTACTGTATACTTAGTTGCTCGCAGTTGTCGTGCACCAAAATTAGCCCATCTGCATCCACATTCACAATGCGTTGAAGCGCGCAGGTGCTGTGAGCTTGCAGATCAGTTATTTTTGGTACACCACGTGCAACAAATTATATCAAGCCATTGGTCACAGGGAGCTAAATGACTGAGGCCTAGAAAGCTATCAGCAACAGTTCTTCACCTCAAAGAAAAAATTATGTGCCCCAACATGCTCAATACACACTATGATTGAGTATAGCAAAAAGTGTTTTGGGACTGTTGCCAAAGTGATCTGAATTGATGGGAAAAATAAGATTGCTTTGACACAGATTCTGACACAGACACATCATTTGCATTCAAATCCTTTTGTCCAAGGATGTCTGCACCAAGGTATTGGTCATTATTCTTCACCACACGGATTCCCATTCAGAACCTTCCAGTGATCAATCCACACTCATGTTATTATTACAAAGCTATTTCCAACAATGAGAGTGTAGGACAGGAGCTCCGCTGACTTGTTGAATGAAACTCTAATGGATGGCTGCGGGAGTCTGCAACGGAGACTGATTAATTAGACCTTCACCACGAGCTCTAAAGCCTCTCCTCTCCATCTCATTAGAACAAAGGCCCCCCAATTCTTTTTTGCTACAATACTTATTATCCTTTCAGAGGGGTGAAAACTGATATTCTCTGCATGTGCCACGATCTGACATTAAGACTTCAGCGTGCTGTGCTGCTACGCTACCATGGAAGGAGCTGACATTTAGCTGCTCACACAAGCACATCCCAGAACTGTGGTCGCTCCCATGGGGGGAGATAGCAGGAATATAGCCCACTCTGATTAATGGTGATCTCATATTGTGCCTGGTGTCAGAGGCCGCGGTGGTTGTCAGCGGGTGGTGATGTGGATGACCACTCTACCTCCTTAGAAACACACACACACACACACACACACACACACACACGCGCAAACTTCTAGGTATACATGTACTGTATGTGACAATGGACAATGTGTGACATGCCCTCCGTCATAAGAGTACACTTCAATGTACTCTTATTTAGTTTAAAATCTAGGCCAATGTTTCCATACAGAATCCAGCAAGGTAAGGATTCTAACTGCATTTTGGCTTAATGAGCATTGCACTAATGCATCAAAATGTGGTAGCCAATTTAATTGTTAGATGCATTTAACCTACCTACCCCTTTACTTGATATAACAACGGAAAAATAGATAAGCTTGTCACGTTTTCTCTGCCGAAGTCTTTTGGGGGTATGTGTGATTTTTTTTGCTAGACACAGGGAGACAGGGAGGTGCCAGAGACAAGCTGGCTTGTGTTGAAACAACAGCTCGTTATCGTAACTGCCTTTGTTTATCGGTAGGGGCTGTGTATCACACAATGCAGCTTCAACAGAAAAGTGCCGCATACAGCATTTCTAGAGCAGCCAGCTGCTTTGTCGGACAACTTCTCCAGCATGTCATACTGTTACAGGGCTACGGTAGACCTAACAAGTACATAAATGCTTGCTTTGGATGCTCTTGTATACGTGCCCATAATAACCTGAGTGCTCACATGCTGTGGTGGGTGCTCACGCTGGGTCACTCTTGGTGGGCTGTACTGGAACTACTCATGCCTAGGTACTGGTGTTTCAGGTTAAAAACTTTCAATTTGGGAATTTTGCGGAGGGTCTAAGTCCAAAGTAAGGACTTAATTTACAGTGTGACACAGTTCATTGTGTCACACTGTACATCATCGTGTGATGTGTTGCAGGTTTCGTAAAGCCTGCTATGAATCAAGGACCTTCCCCAAGTGTGGGGAAGGTCCTTGCATCTACACCTTCGTCCCATCGGTCCCTTCAACCCACAATACCTGTAATATAGCAGCGTTGCATCAACTAGGCTATCCAAACAGTCAGTCATGTGATCAGGGTCAAACCCAGTTCCTGTAACACTTGTAACACTTCAATGTACTCTAATTTAAATTCACACGGTTTAGCATACCAAACCAGATATTATTTTGTCTAGTGGGTGACACGTGCCCCTGACATGCATGCTCTCATCATCATTCTCATAGGGATGAAAAATGCTTTACCTTGCGCCATTCGGTGTCAGTGGGCATTTAGTAGGATGCAGTCAGGCAGACAGCGGTGCTAAAGTAATGTGCTGGAGAGCTGGCAGGATGCCAGTCAGGAGTCGGGACCAGAAACATCTGTTCACATTATTAATGAATCAATTATAAGTCGCACGTGTGCCAGGCCTGCAGGGCTTAGAGCTGAGTCGTGGTAAAGGGAGGGAAGAGAGAGAGGCTGTCCACGTAGAGTTTAAATGTGCCAACGGTTTGATCTACCCACAGGGTTTCATCCTCTGTTACAGAACACATCATACACTGTATGAATATAGCATGGGAAAGCTGAGATTGAAATTGGGCTTTCTATATAGAAATAAATCTCGCTTTACTTTATTTACAATAGAAAATATAGTTGAAACAGTTTATCTCTCCGCATTGGACTATAGGGATGTTATTTATGGGCAGGCGGCCAGTTCCACTCTCAAAACTTTAGATACAGTATACAGTATCACTCCGCATTAAGAGTCATCACCAGACACATTCACTTATAGGACACACCATTGCCTGCTATACCAAAATATTGGCCTGCGTGCTCTATCAGTGAGGAGGGGTCAGCATTGGTTCTTATTTAATTAAAAGCTATTTTACAAAAGCTCCTCCCTATCTCCCAGCTCTTGATTATTGACATGATATACCCGTCCGATTCTGTTTTCTGTTACTTTGCCCCAATATACTTACAAAAAAAACTTTCAGTTGACCTCATTAATACCGGTGAATTCCAAGATTTAATTCCTAATTGTATTGACTAATCATGACATTAAATGTTCTTCTTATTTGTTCTAGCCATGCTATTTGATTTTAGTTGTGTTTGCATTAACTGTATGTCTGTACCTCGACACCATTGAAAATGAGGGTTCTCCCTCAATGCATTTCCCGAGGTTTTAAATCAATAAAATGATAATGCAGTCGTTGTGCAGTGGCACACATGCTGCTTGTGGGAGGCGGAAGATTGTATTCCATTAACACTACAAATGTAATACAAACCACAAATCAAATATTGTACTACCTTTTGACTGCAGGCGAACCGCCAGCGTGCACACACATATACAGTATGTTTTACAGTTGCAACTGAGTACACATGTGTATGTCAACAGTGGCACATGGGTAGGGCTACATATCCAGCTACTGCGATTCATCATGCAGGCAGTGCACTGAGATACTGTCAGGAAGCATTTACATCATTAGAGAAGAGGTGAGGCCACCTTTCCCGTGCTTTACACGGTGGCCATTGACTCTTAATTGGTTCCAGCATGTTTCATGCCCCCCTTGAGAAGTATTGCCTGGCAGGGCAGTTAAACTGTAAATCCTCACGCAACGCAGGGCAGTGGCATGAGAGGATTCCTGCTTTCCTGAATGAGTCATACAGTATACTGTTGCAGATAAAATCGTGAACATGTGGCCATTGTGCATATGTACCATATATAATAGTGTGTGTGTGTGTGTGTGTGTGTGTGTGTGTGTGTGTGTGTGTGTGTGTGTGTGTGTGTGTGTGTGTGTGTGTGTGTGTGTGTTATATATATATACACAATTAGAATTTACAATTTAGGCATATTTAGGCATAATTTAGGCATAGCAGACGCTAAATTACATTATAGCCTTTGCATAAGCCCGCAGGGTCGTGGAGGCTAGGGAAAGTGCTACGGGCTGAACAGGTGAGTTTTCAGATTACGGCGGAAGATTGGGAGTGAGTCTGCAGTTCTAATTGCATCACCGACTTGATAGAACGTGATAATCTCCCATTCTATGCATTGATAGCATCCGAATCAGGTGATTGCATTGGGTTCATTCCACAGTTTGGGAGCCAGAAGGGAGAAGAGTCTGGGATGTGTGGAGCGTTGTCCCGGATGTTTTAGGTTCTGCCAGCTTCCCTGTGTTAGCTGATCTGAGTGAGTGGGAGGGGTTGTAGGGTTGGATCAGGCTTTGACGATATGGGGGTGCCATACCTTTGGTTGCTTTGTAGGCCAACATCAGTGTTTTGTATTCTATGTGGGCAGTAACTGGGAGCCAATGGAGAGTGGAGAAGAGGGGTGTGAACATTTTGGCTGGTTGAAGACCAAGCGTGCTGTGGTGGCATTCTGGATCAATTGGAGAGGATTACAGGGATTCTAGGCAAGTTCAGAGATCAAAAAAAGAAAAAAACTGTTGTCAAACGCCGTTTCCCCGACCACCAGGGGGTGACGCAGGGGGGACTTCTGAACGGGCCATGCCGAAAATAGGTAGCTTTATTCGGATACAATGCGTGTCACTGCCCGCCCCTGCCCATTCTCTGAATTTTTATTTTTAAATAGGCTCTGTCATGATAAATTGACCACATATATGAAGTTAAACAACTAAATTCTATCCAAACGATATCTTAAAAGTAAATTCCGTGCCTCAAAAAAGAAGTTTGAGAGCGTTTTAAAACCGAAAGTAAAAAGTAAAATCAGCGCAGCAGAAAACTATGGCGGCTCGTTCCATTTTTGTCAGCTGCACTCGGTTCCATTCGGTTTCACTCGAACAGTTCACACGGACACGGACGCGCACGGACGCGCACATGCATGCGTTTCATTTACGTCCCGGACAAACATAAACACAAACATAAACAGTAGGGAAAATACGAATTTCAGAAAGAGGACTGTGTTTCAATGCAGGAAAACACAGCATCATTACATAGGGGCTGATAGAGGGGAAAAAAATGCTATATATATATATATATATATATATATATATATATATATATATATATATATATTATATATATATATATATACATCGCTTTTGTGATTCAATTGTCATTAAGCAAGAAGTGAACATGTTGTCTGTGGTGCTGGGCTGGGCTGGCAAACTATCATTAAACTGTAAGTGAAGTGATATCATTAGGGAATTGATTCACTGAGAAGACAACAGCTTCTACAACTGCTACTACAACAGAGAACGTGTTATTCAAAAATTCTTAATATCTAGGCAATAATAGAACAAGCGCGTGCTAAGGCAGAACTCTGCAATGTCATCACAACACTTTGAAATGACAGCTCTGTCAAAGCACAGGGATCTGGAGCGGTCATCCCCTGTGGTCTTCTCGCATTGAATTGCTGTGATTTTTTTCCATTTTAAAATGATGTTCCTTCGCAACTGTCAAAGTTAGTTATCTCTAGGAGTAGACAGCCCATTGTTTTCAGGCAGGTCTTAATATATATATTTTTTGTTTTTAATCTCTCAGGTGAAAATGATGAATGCTTCATAACCCAACCTATCACATCTGACATTGCTTTATGGTTTGTTTGTTTTTTATATTAGATTTCATTGAAACAAATAGACACAAGAGGCGTGTTCATGACATAAGTATTGACACCATATTATTTCTGTGAAAATTCCAAGTTAATGAAAAGTTACCAGTTCTTTTAAACTAACTGCAGTAAAACCATCTTCCCTTGTATAGTGAGAGGATGGAAAATTGAGAGCTGACTTAAGTTTTGATGTGTTAGTGGGTTCAATAAAATCTGCAAGGATTTCAAAACCCATTCTTCCACAGCCAGCAGATCACTTCAAGAAGCCTCTGGCTCAGTAGAGTACCTCAGCCTGCGCAGGGCAAGAGAGGAAATCAGATTGAATAAGATTCAGGTTATTCAAAACCATTTTTACATTGCCTGGAATTTGTATCGCTCAGCGCTTTTTCACAAAAGAACTGTCCTTTTATATTAAAATGACTGACCCTTCTCTGTCACACAAAGTTCCATGCAGACCTATATTTTTGTTGATGCAGGCAAAATAACAACTTGCTTTTTTGACCAGAACTGATGGCTTTTTACCCTTTTTTTGTTGAAACACAAGAGAAAAAAGATTACTTCCATTCCAGTGCCCATTTATTGCCCTTCCAGTGATGTGTGACCCTGTTTTATTTGATTTCATTTGTTCACTTCCATCACTGTTATTCATTTTGATTTGCAGAAACGGCCAAGCAGAGAAGTTAGACATCCATTTGAAATGGCACTATGGAACCTAGTTCATAACCTCTAAATGTACTCATCTGCTACTTTTGTTTTACAACATGCTCCAACAAGAGCATGTTGATCCCTGAATCTTGATTCTTTTGCTACCCTTTTGTACAAAAGTTCATATTATGAGGACCTGTTTTCTTTGTCATGTTCAATATTTTCAGATTTCATTATATGACACATTTGAAACTGTTCTTTCATTATCTGTAAAAATCTGAAAGCACAAAGTTCTAGCCCCGTACACAAAAATGTCAGTAAATTACCCAATTCTCCTGTTAACCTAGTTTCCTGCCATATGAGAGGTGAAAACACAGTGCTGCCATGCTACACTATGATGATTAACAACTGTGATAGTAGCAGGGCAGAGGGCAGGGCAGCTGGCATGGCACAGCACCCTCTAAAGTTAACGAGCATAGTGCATAATTAGCTATTTAAGAAGCCTTAATAGGTCTGCACCTGAAAACAAGGTGGAGCTCCTGTGGGTGGGATTCCAGTGGGTTTTAATTGCTTTAGTTGAACACTCTATCTAACCGTATTATCTTGAATAATCTATTATCAATTATCTATTTTAACTAGGGGCAGGTGCATTCAAAGAACACAGTACATTCTATACACAGTGAAATAACATACATACACACACTGTAAAATCCTCAATACTCTCTGAGTTAAATTAACAGTGAGGATTATACTGAGTATACACAGAGAGAAACTGATGCAAAGTGACTGTCACATTCACTAGCAATGTTATCACAGAAATTGGCTCGGGAGCCTTCTCAATTTGTGATTTGGTAAACAAGCGAAGAGAAGGCTATTATTTACACAGTGTCTCTGTTGGTTCTGGCAACACGCTAAGGGCCTGGGAATCAGATGAGAGCAATCCCTCCAAATGCCTAAGAAGATACTGATATTCACCATCAGTACCTATGATGGCATGAAACCGGCCCTAATTGAACATTTCCCATGGGGTACGATTTGGGGGGAACAAAAAGGATGTTCACACTTTTATGCTTTCCTACAGAAAAATACAAGACTGAAGAATCAAAGTGGTGATAATCATATAAATACACATAATAGAGCCCTAACATTTACAACTTAAGTCACTATTAACACGTCTACTGTATGCTACATGAAAGTCAAACTGCCAGTAATTAAGGTAATAAAGGTTGAAATCACAGCACATCACGTGCACACATAAAAACATCAGCTTCGTCATTCTAGTAGTAAAAGACAGTTAGTGTGCAGTTCATGATAGTCCAGTTTACAAATCAGCATCTAATGACAATCGAAACCAGTCATACTGTACATGTAACTACCCCCCCCCCCCCTTTTTTTTACCCTCCTTTTTTTCCTCCCACAGTGCCTGCAGAGTGGCATTGTAACTGATGTGGGGGGACACATAGCCACCCATGCCCCCTCCACCGACCACAATGATCCGGTTGCACCAGATGGGAGTGACTTTTCCCCCTCCCCTCTCCCCAGGCCCTTGGCAGCCGGGACAAGGCACCAACAGAAAACAGGGCACAGGGAGCAGGTCTCCCAACAGGACACAATACACACTGGGAGGCCAGACACAAGGAGTAAAGCTCTGACTCCACCTGTTTACCTCCAGCACTTGGCTGGAGGTACGCGTGCGCGCGCACACACACACACACACACACACACACACACACACACACACACACACACACACACACACACACACACACACACACACACACACACACACACACACACACACACACACACACACACACACACACACACACACACACACACACACACACACACACACACACACACACACACACACACACACACGGTTTCTTTGAAATGACAGAAACACAAATGTTGCGTGAGCAGTTTGGTCCCAATGGAAATATTATGGGATTATGCTGGACTAGACTGTCATATTGCGGAATTATGTAGAACTAAACAGCACTTACAATTTGGTGCGGGCGGGAGTGGACAGTCAGAAATTAACTGGAGGCTTTCAGAAATGAAACCAATTGAAGGTGTGGGCGGATATGGTCAGAAATCCAACGGCAGCGGGCGGACTAAGAAAACGGTCCCACACAGGGCTATCAGAAGCTGCAGAATGCGGCTACACAAGTTCATCCAAATGTATCAAATCTTGGCCACAAAACTTGCTAGATGACCTATACCCACCATTACAAATAAAAGGATGCCTGTTGTGACGTTCTTTTTTTGGAAATGATTTTGTTCCAAAAGCTGTAAATAATAATAATAATAATAAGCGTGTTTGTGAAGTGCTTGCACATAGCGATTGCTCTCCATCTCTGTCACACGCTCATTCCCTTGCTCCATCTTCCTCGCTCCATCTTCCTCGCTGGATGGACGATTGCTCTGCTATTCTCTTTCTATTGCTATTGGCATCATTGTTTGGCCAGCCAATGGCAAACTTTTTAAGGTTGTGGGTGGTAATGGGCGATAAAAAAAGAAACAACCTGTGGTTCCCACAAAACCCTGCGATAAATGATGCAGAGCATCTGAGGCATGTGTGGTTGTGCTTCACTTTAGCTTGATGAACACATTTATCTTATGGCTAAATGCATAGGAGAACATCATTTTGAAATTTCGCAATAGGTATGTGCATAAGGCATGTATATAATAACCTACTGTACTGTCAAGCGGTAAATCCAGCCGAGCCTACTGTGTCGCTGTCCATGCATTGGTGCTATAATGGCCATCTCTCTGTCTCTTTCTCTCGCTGTCTTTCTCATTAGTGTGGTTGCCCTAACAGGGCAAAACACTCTAGTAGGCCTACTTGGGTGACTTTATTCTTTATTCTAGATAAACTTTATTTTGTCCGGCTACCCCTCCACAGTTTTTGCGGCACACACTCGAGCCATATGTCAAATCGACCGGCTTCACCGAGAGAGATAGGTTGTATAGTTTAATTGATATTAATTTATTAGTGAATACATTTTTCCCATTGACTTATAATGGGAAATGCGAAAACTCCCATTCAAGTATTTTTCTCTCGGAAACTGTAAGGGCTACAGTTACAACACTTGGATGCCAAAAATCACGAACGAAACGTCCAGTCAATCTCAAATTTGAATCACATGTCGAGGGTCGTGTACTCAAGGAAGCGCCAAAAGCTATTCCTCCCAGGCAGTCGTAACCCACAACTCGCATCGATGCAACCACACTTGCAATTTCCCAGAATTGCACCTTTCTAGTTTCTGTTTCTGTTTGTAATAATTTTGAGACCCAGTGGAAATATTGTGGGATTATGCAGCACTAGATGGTAATATAATAAGATTATGCAGGACTAAATGGCACTTAAATTTTGACGCGGGCAGGAGCAGTCGGTCAGAAATGTGGCAGAAAACCTGTGGCCTTTCAGAAAATAAACCATTGTGGACGTGCGCGTTAATAGTCCAGACATCCAACGGCAGCGGTTGAGAGCAGGACTAAGAAAACGGTCCCGCACAGGGCTATCAGAAACTGCAGATTGGGGCTGCACAAGTTCATCCAAACGTATCAAATGTTGGCCACAAACCATGCTATACCCACCATTACAAATAAAAGGATGCCTGTCGTGATGTTCTTTTGCCAGACATGATTGTGTTCCAAAAACAGTAAAAAAAAATAAGTGCGCTTGTGAAGTGCCTGCAAGTGCGATTGCTCTCCATCTCTCTCACACGCTCATTCCCTATCGTCTTCGCTGGATGGACGATTGCTCTACAATTGGCTAGTTCATTGGTACGCCAACTGGTCTACCAATTATGGGGTAACTTCATCAGTCAGTCAGTCAGTCAGTCAGTTACAGACATTTGCCCCGCTGGTCCAGTCAAAAAAACAAAAGAGAAAAACTATGAAAGTCTAGCTTGGGCTTGGATTTCACAATGCAAAGTTAGCAGAATTCATGTTAAGACCCCAGACTAATCACATTGCTGTTCCTCTAAGTGATCCTTCAAGTACTCCCCCATTCTGATAAATATTAACAAATGAATCAGAGTTAATGCTTTAAATTAAGCATCTGTGACCAGTCATCATTAATAAGTTCTTGCCCATCTTGCAAGCTCATTATAGTACGGTTCATAATTTATTACTGTTCAGTCCCTAATGGCTTCTTAAAGGGCTATTATGGAAAGGAATTTCTTTTTTTCCCAATAATGGCCACAAGTCAATCTACTTAAGAGGCTGGAGTGCTAAATACAAAATAAATTTGCAGAAGTCGATTTCAGACTTAATTCCCATAGGGAAAGCTACATAACCAATAAAATGGCACACAGTAATAGCTAGACTAAGCGAACAATTGAAGACATGTTTATACGAATGGGACAAAGACAGGGAGAACAGGTGGAAGTTAGGATATGTAAAATGTTAAAAACGTAAACTGTTTGTAATGTCTATTGTATGTCTTGTCTAAAAAATGTTTAAATCATCTGTTGAAAGAACATTCTCTGTTTGTTTGTCTACAAAAGAAAATAAAGTACAAATCATAAAAAAAATAAAAAACGTAAACTGTTGTAATCCCAAACATAAATTAAAGCAGCTATTTGTGTAATTTAATAACACATTAAGCATCATACTAGTACAGATTTAGGTCAGATATCAGAACATTTTATAATTAATAATTCAAGCTAAACCTGCTATCTTATGTTTTGAAAGAAGAGTCACTTTCATTCAGTATATTTCATGAGAATGCTGCAGAGAAAATCCTGTTTCAGCAATCTGTGTCAACCATGGAGGGAAAGTACAGTAGACTAAATAGGGAAGAGAAGGTGAACATTTGTCCTTGCCTGTACTCTCAATGTGTGAGGAGGACGCCTTAGATAACCACAGGGGGGATAAATGGCTTAGTGGAGCCCACCCAACACTGAACAAATGAATATTCAGTCTGTTTGCAGAGAGCTTTTTCTCCATTTGTGGATTAGCCCTGTGATATCTTGGCTAGAGCCACACACAAAAGAAAATTATCGGCAATAAAAATTATGATAATTAAATGTTTATTTACCAAACCGTATATACATCGTTGACTGGTGCGTCCTAGCCAGCGGTCTATACTTATTCCCCTACTTTTTCCCCCTATATACGAAATCTCTTAGACAAAAATAGCCGATCTACATGCTCACAACGTGTCGCAGCAACGCAACGTGATGTAAACGAATGTTCGCCTATTTTCGCCAAACGTTCTCCTATGACATACCCAGAATATGGTTAAAACATTGCTGTTTTGGCTTGGGAAGACTCTGTTTGCTAAGTTTCTTACTTCACATCTATCCATATTCTGATATCTATCCAAATGGCCAATCAATCATTTTCATGGATCTCCTCAGGCTTCGCCAGGAGGCAGGAAAAAAAATGTTCAGGCTGAGGTTAAGAAATTGCCGCCGTCTGCAGTAAGCATAACATATTAAGCTAAAATACACAGTGGAGCAGAAGAAAACTATAGATTACAGTTAGCCGACACCATTTTCATTTTTCACGCGGCTGTTTGTCAAAGAACTCCTGCCGCGAGGCCACAAACCATTCTCAGCCTCTCATGCATCAAACCCACGGCATGTCGATACATTATCTGGTGCTGCCCAGGGCTGTTGTTATTTATAATTAACCAGCCTTGCCCACACCCCTCCAAAATGTACACCAACTAACAGGTAAACAATGATGCGAGCGGAGGCTACAGCGTTGCTGGGCTGTAATAGATCTAAGACAGACAGAGCCTGCCCCAGAGTCTGACAACATAACTGATGAGAGGTGGGCTCGTGCAAACAGACTAGTTTGTCATGAGTGACATCTTCATTTTGCCATCAATTCCTTAAAGAATAGTGCTGAGGTGCTTAACTAAGACATTCGAGGTGCTGGTGAAGCGTGGCAGCCAGTGGCGTATACGGTAGCAATTGGCTGCAGCATCCTGCACTTCAGATCTGGATAAGAGAGTCATTCTGCGTGGTTCCCTCAGTGCCAGCAATGGCAGCGGTGGTGGTGAGGGGTCACAGCGGTCTGTCTTTGTTTAGAGACTTCCCATCCAAGTATTAACTTAACATTATTATTTTCATCTATTTCACAGCCAGGGAAGGGACTCAGATTGAATCCAAATCAATCTGTCAGATGGCTGTATAGTGGAGAAGCCAATTGCATTTTAGGAACACACAGAGGAGAGCTGCATTCACTCGCCAGCCGTATCCCAGCCTTGAGGAGATTATAAATTGGAGAGAGCAATCCGGGCTGGAGCAAGATTTTCATTCAATTCTTCCTTAATTAGATCTCCAGCCTCTAATTGACTTTCTAATTTTTCAATTAGCAATCAACATTAGCAAATCATTTTCTGAGAGACAACATCATGCTCAGACTTGCTAATTACTTTTTGAATGAGAGGAGACTGCAATAATTGTACATATTGAAAGAGGAAAACATTAGAGAATCCTTTAGAACATTTTCAGAGTGTGATAAAAAGGGTAATTATGAATCACTCTGACAGGGGAGATATGATGTATGAAATATATATTAGAGAGTGACTGGCCATGCAGTGTTGTTGCACAAGCTATCCCCTGCGCCAGTCATGTATTACTTGAGTTGGCTTAAAACCTTCTCTGCTGTGATGGGAACCTCTGTCCCATTAGCATCTCATAAATCATTAAAAAACATGCTAATTATCTCATGATGTGTGGTAGAGATACTCAACATCAACATCAGGTTCTTGGGTAATACTGAAAATGCGATGAATTCAAAAAAAAACCTGAATAACCATTTCACTTTATCACGCATTAGAAGCAGCTTAAGCAACAACAGACGGGAAGATGGAGGCACTTACAGGCGTGAAGATGAATGAAATCGGTGGAGCGAAAGCAAGACCTCAGCTGCACAAAGGCCTCCACCTGGGCCATCGGGGCTTTCACCAGCTGGGCCGGCTGGAACAGGGCACCTCCTATGGGACCGGAGGGCCAATTACACCACATAATGATTCATAGCCAGTCGGTAATGAAGTCCCTCTTCTCATCGGCTCTAATTAGAAAGTATAGATCTCTGAGAAGGAAACGGGATGGAGCAGGAGGGAAAGGGAAAGGATTGGTTCCCTACCAATCCTTTCCCTTTCCCTCCTGCTCCATCCCGTTTCCTTCTCAAAGGGAGCAGAGAAAGGGAAAAGGGAAATTTAAGAAGATTGTGGAGAGAATTATCAATCCCCACTAGGTTGCTCATATGGGCTTTCCATTACAGAAAATAATTGATAGTTTCATAAAACATTACATGGACTCCAGTTGTAACAGCCATTTTTTGGTGTAGGTGGGATAATTGCGACCGTAGGTCGCATTTACTATAGAAACCTGCTCCAGGTGTCCGTCCGTCCCTCCGTCACACACGTCCCGTCACACTTTTGCCCTGCTCATATCTCCGCACCCGTTGCCCCGATCCATGCCAGATTTTGCACACACACTCCTTACCTGCCAAACTACACCCTCCAAGGACCCCCGGAGCTCCAGGGACCCCCAGCTGCCTCGGGGACCCCCAAGTGTAAAAAATCAGCACGTCACACTTTTGCCCTGCTCATATCTCCGCACCCCTTGCCCCGATCCATGCCAGATTTTGCACACACACTCCTTACCTGACAAACTACACCCTCCAAGGACCCCCGGAGCTCCAGGGACCCCCAGCTGCCTCGGGGACCCCCAAGTGTAAAAAATGAGCACATGTGGACAAATTACCAAATGACCACCCCAACGGGGCTGCTCACGGGGCATTCCCGGGGACCACCCACTCCTGGTGCTCCAGAACGGATGCAAAAGTGGTGGCGCCCCCAGTGGAGGACCCCCTGCCACTGCAGCTCACATAAAATGCCGTAACTCGGGCTAGGAGCGTCCGGGAGAGCCGCGGCCGGTACCTATTCGTCCGCCAAGGCAACGCGGACACCCCACCCCTAATTTCTCACATGGCCCTCTTCTAGCGCCACCTTCAGGCCGCTTTTCACAACACATTTTTGCCCACTACTCCTACAGTTTTGCCCCTAAAAACACGCAAATTGCTACACACTACACAGTATGTGTACACTCATGTCATCAACATGCCTGCCACCACATTTCTTAGACCACCAAACAAAACTATACATTGCCCACACAACTAGGAACCAATCGCCGTTACAGCCCTCTTCTGTATACATGTGACCTACGGTCGCTTATCTCCCGATTAGGGAGTCTTACTGGTGATAAAGGAGGAGTCACGCTAACAGGGAGAACACAGATTCATCTTGAATAACATGTCACAACCTATGTGCTCATGTCTGTGTCACAACTTAAGCAGGGTACAGTGACATATTAAATACTGTACATAATTATTTTTCACATACCACACACACTTGTTACTACTAGACTCCTGTCAGCTCCATGTGCATTGCGTTTTGCTTTGCGTCGCCACTTTTGTTCCATTGTACACGACTATGCAGCAAAATCTCAGGGTTTTCGGTCATATAGGGCAGACATACCAAGTTTGGTTGAATTGAATAGAGGATATGCGTGTGACATCATCATCAAAAATACTTTCTGGCCTTGACAGCCCATGCATCCAAACAGAAAAGTCATATCTGATTGCATTAAACAACATTAAACATTGTTAAACTCACTTTGCACGTTGCTTTGCCACTCGATGTGCCATTCACTTTAAGCATGCGCATATCCTCTATAGAGCGTCGCAGTTCCCGCCCACTTCCAGTTGCCGGAAGTAAATACTCAATGCATTTTTCCCATTGACTTTTCCAAAAATATTTATATAAATTAATTTAAGCCTAGAATCAAGCTATCCAGGATCCTGGTGAATCATGACCATAAAACGTTTGATTCTGTGAAAACACTTTTTTGAAAACGGCAAAACAAAGGGTATTTATTAAACATAGTATATCATATCATTAAATATGAAATTTAAAAAATCACAGAAAAAAAGGTTTTATGGTCATGATTCACCAGAATCCTGGATGGCTTGATTCTAGGCTTAAATTCATTGATATAAATATTTTTGGAAAAGTCAATGGGAAAAATGCATAGACCAATTATTTGTTTACTAACATTGAGACTGGACGCACAGGTGATTGTTTCACGCAATCAATTCCCAACCCGTTATTTCGGGCTGCGCTGGTTTCAGCGCACCCCAACCCCCTCTTGTGTGTTGGCTAGTGAGGCGCGTCCTAGCGAGACTTGATAGAATGGGTTTCATTGCACGCATACTGGTTGCACGCATACTGGTTCTTATCAGTGTGACGTCGTCTGTTAAGGGGTCTATAGAGTATTTACTTCCGGCACCCGGATTCTGCGCAACTGCGATGCTCTATAGGCCTACCAAGGTTTTGTGAATTAATTAAAGGTAGATAAGATAGATCAAGTTTCATTGGTCTGGAAGGTAATGAAAGTTCACAGTGGTATTTACGCTGATGGGTTGTGGCAGCCGTAACTGAGTGGGTAGAGAAGTTGTCTGGTAATCAGAAGGTCACATGTTCGCCTCCTGACTCGCACTTGTCTTGTCTACATGTCGAAGTGTTCCTGAGACACTTAACCACATGAACCCTATTCACTGAAAGCTCACAACAAACCATTTGCAAACCCCTTACAGCTCCCGCCTCCCCCGAACGCTCATCATGCCATCTGAGCAGCCATCAACTGAGTGAAGCTGAAACTGGACCCCCCCCCCCCCCCCCCCGTGGGATTAACAAAGGTCGCCCCCCATGTCTGTCTTTGGTGAACCACCCACAGTGAGTATACATGCTTAACAACCCCCCATGTAGTTGGCATGGCACTGGTGGCAAGGAAAGTCCCTCGTCGGAATCAAGCAAATACAGTACTAGTTTTAATTGGATTACAGAACAGCAACCGTTGCAGAGCTGGTGACAGGAAGACTTTGCAGGTTGTCTGTGCTACTTTCAAGGACATACTGTACAAATGGATTATGATCTCACAGTGGACAAAAAGACTATGCTAATGTAAAAGAGAAGTGGAGATGAGATGTTTGAGTCAAAAGGAAGGCTAGAAGCAGATAAGACCCTCATTAGTCTGTTTGCATACCATTGGTCTATATGTTTGGAGAAGGCTTCAGTCCATAGGGGATTAAGTCAATGAGAGGCAGACACAGGTGGTGTAATCTCTTCAAGGAATAGCAAATATTGAAATAACACTATTTAAATGTTTTGGGGGGAAGGGTTATACCAATAATTATTCAAAAGTCACAATTATTTAGGTTTAAGGAAACGTTTGCCTCTACAGACTAAAACAAAAGAAGGGCATGGGTGAGCAGTTACTTTTTTCGTTTGGATTTCCCTTACATTGTGGCAGTTAATACTATATTGCCTTCACACTGTAATATAATGATTATATAAGTGTAGCCGTAACTCAGAAATAGATCTTGGTTGGGCTATGGGAAATGTAAAAATGCCCCCTGACCACAGGAGGTCAGACTTTTACTAACTCTGAGCTGTTCACTGCTTTAAATCTAAAATATGAAAGGTAAGAAATCTTTCTCTAATGTATTAAAGATAAACTCATTTTAAACTTACAGTTAACTTTTTTTACATTGATAATGACATTTCACCTGACTCACTATACTGCTATACCATCTGTGTAGTGCTAGTCCATTGCATATGATCTGCAGACTTTGCTGAATTGTTGTCAAAGGGCGTGATACTGTATACAGAGCAATTGAATCTCCTTGTATTGTTTCTCCTTGAAGAAACAATATGAAACTCAAACCAATTTATCAAACACTTTCTCAATTTACAGGACCTAGATTTCCTTAAGGGGCCAATTTAAGACCCGCTTCATTTAGAGAGAGATATTGCACAACATTATTCATATGCAATAATTATATTGCAGCCCCATAACATGACAGTAATATGGGGAAGGAGTGATGGTGATGTCTCCCAGTCATATCATTCTAAACAAACATATTCCCAGTAGGTCTAGTTAGATGCAAGAAAATTGCCCTGAAATTGTTACCTCACTCCAAATAACAGTAATAAGGTGGTGGAGATGAATAACTGTAGCGCCACTAAGGGTCCTGACTGTAAACAAAGTCATAGATTACAGTAATGCTGCTGTGTGGGACTGCCACACAGATACTAGGGATTCCTTGCCTCAAGTATGGTTATTAAAGGGTGAATGTTGCTCCTTCCTATCTGTGATCTGGTCATTAGCTGGCAAACAATTATTTGTAGGAAGCGGTAGGCCAGTTCTATGACAAGCTAGTTTGTTTTTTATTAGAGATGAACAAATCTCTGCAAAAATCTTTGCAGAGATTTTAGAAGCACTGAACATGTAGCGGAGAATGTTTGAGACATTCAAAAACATTTAATTAACTTTATCACAATAATTTAATTTCAGCTAAAGAGTGCGTTTTTACGACTTGGTAACAACGCATCGCATCCTTGGTAGTCGTGTTGCCAGATGATAAGAGATCACCGCCTATTGATCATACATGCATGTTGCATTAAGAACACTTAATGCAAACAAGCCTGCACTAACCCCCAGAGGCACAAAGTTTCATGTGTTGTATGTGATTTATTTCTTATTTTATTATATAGAATATAGTGATTGTAAAGTTGATGTAATGAATGTCATTGTTAAGATGTTTTTCTGTGTTGGACCCCAGAAAGATTAGTTTTAGCTGGAAAAAGCTAATGGGGATCCTAAATAACAATAAACATCTGGAGAAATCTTTATTCAATGAATGGGCTTGGACGGCAGAGAAAACAGCGCTAATAAACCAACTGCTTTGAAAATCAATCTTGATGGTTAAATATCAGAGAGAGAGAGAGAGAGAGAGAGAGAGAGAGAGAGAGAGAGAGAGAGAGAGAGAGAGAGAGAGAGAGAGAGAGAGAGAGCGAGAGCTAGAGAGCTAATGCTGAATCAAGTAAGAAAACAGTTAATGTACATACTTATTTTAAAAGCAACGGCTGCCGGAGATCTATGCTCCGCAGAGCATATCTTTCTAGTTTCATGTGTGGTTGAAATGTCATAAAGCATGTCGATGTGTGGAAATGATCTACTAAAATGTGATAAAAGATAAATCCTTTGTTTGCTACAGAGCTTATTTTCTTAAATTGTGCTAGATCCAATGGATGTGGAAATGTGTGGTGGGAAGCCAGGGCGGACGCAACTTCCAGGTTGGCATTCAAAAATAAGTAATATCTATAGCACTCCCTTTCTCCCTTTCACACCACAGCCAAGCACTCATGTAAAATCCTGGCTGTGAAGCAGGACGGATCACCACACTGCTGACCAATTGACACACAGGGGTTTTACCCCATGGCTCAGAGGATATCAAGGAATGAGGTCTGACATTGTGTACAACGTAATCTTCATTGCACCTTTTCAACTCCTGCTCGCAATTCAAACTTATGGGGCACTTGAGATAAAAGTCACTGTACAAGTCACTGAAAGCATGAATTCGGCAAATTGGTGAAGTAACTCTGCGTAGCAAGATTATAGCCTTTGTGATTGCAGAGCTAGCCAAGAAGCCATTTCATTGGAATTCAGAGAGGGAGGGTGTATTGTTACTTTGATATTTTGCTTTACTGTGACATGTTTTTTAGTATCTTCCCTGTCTTTACTGTAGATTCTCTGAGGGCTATTTCCAACTTCAATAAAATACAAATTGCTTATGTTATGGCCATGTCTACGTTGGATTGGATTCTGATACTGGGACTCACATCTGAGGCAGATTGCGTGCGTGTGTGTGTGTGCGTGCGTGCGTGCGTGCGTGTGATGCGCCTAGTGCAGTAGTGCAGTAGCTAGAGGTAAGAGGGATAAGTCCTTGCTCCAGTCCTTTTCAACATCTTCCTCCTGTGTGTGACACTGTTGCTCAATGAGAGATCAAGAAGGACAGGGGTTACTGTGGTTTTCCGACTTGATGGAAACCTGTTTAACATCCAAAGGCTTCAAGCAGTCACAAAAATAACATCTGAGCGAGTCATCAAACTGCAATACGCAGATGATTGTGCAGTTGTGGCCCACACACCGGAGGCACAGCAAGCTACCCTTGCACTTCCCCTTCTTGAGATTCTAACTCCCTTTTCTGTGGAATGTGATATTGGAGACTGTATTTTATTTGTTGTAATTAGGAAAGGAGAATTAGAATATGAGTTTCATCTTATATTCAGGAGGGAAATATATGACACGTATTCAGACTGATGAGATTTGCTCCATAATAAGGAGGATAGTTTATATCTCCTTCAATTGAGGAAATGCAATTAAAGAACAATAAAAAAAAAATAAAAAAAATCTAATCTAGAGGAATCCAGAGATCTTGGGCAATATCCACAGTCCTGTTCAAAAGAACCAGTAATATGAGGACAGAATGCCAGGAGCAGTCATAAAATAGATTCTCAAGGAAAACCACAAGTAGTTTTAAAGGGCTCCCAGACCGCACCGAATCGGGGCCGAATCGGCGTCGGGAAGCGTCGTATATAGTCGTCCAGTCGGTTAGGGGTCCGTCGGGACCTTTTCGGCCGACCCAGAGCCGACCGGACTTGTTGAGTCGGGTCCGACTGGTCGGTCCCGACTGGAGTAGCCATGTGGCAGAGAAGAAGTGTCAACAACACGCAGCGTGCTGCTATAGTGTTGCCAGATTATGTGAGAGAAACAAGCGACCATGTCTATGAAAACCTACATTCACTGTTTCTAGTTGTCACTCCCAGAGAGAGATTGATTGATTTGACCTACTTTTGCGCTGTGGTGATGTAATTTATTGGGAGCAGGTGTGTAAGATTCCAATAGTATAAACATTTTAATTGGCTTTCATATAGATTATATATATATATATTTTTAGATTTGGCCTTATAGATCGAAATGTGCTCAGTTTTGGCTATTTTCTGGGTGTTAATTTCAATAAATTAATTAATGTATTTATTTTTGATTATTCGAATAACTGTTTTCAAAAATGTTGTGTACACATCAGCAGTGGTGGAAAAGTACTCAAATGTTTTACTTGAGTAAAAGTATCAATGTAATAGATGTACTCTGAGTCTGTTACAAGTAAAAGTCCGGAATTCAACATTTACTTGAGTAAAAGTACTAAAGTATTGGTATAAAAATGTACTTAAAGTACCAAAAGTAAAAGTACTAAAATGTTTGAAAATAACTACAAGCTCATAGAACGCGTGCATCACAACACAACACGTTGTGAGCTTGTAGATCTGCTATTTTCAAATAGCTTATAGGTATACAATAGGGCTTAAGTGGTTAATGTATGTTTCATAATGACTTATATCTGCAAAGTAACTAGTAACTAAACATTTCAAATATCTGCAAAGTAACTAGTAACTAAACATTTCAAATAATTGTTGTGGAGTAAAAGTATAGACAATTGGAAATACTCCAATAAAGTAAAAGTACCTCAAAATTGTACTTAAGTACAGTACTTGAGTAAATGTACTAGTTACTTTACACCACTGCACATCAGTGAAGAAAAAAAGAAAAAACGCTGGGAACATCCAAGCAGGGGCGCCGTTGTTTGTGCGCGAGCCTGGGGGCTGAACTTGACCTAGACCAGCCCCCGGCGCCCCCACGCGATCGGCGCCCCTGCATCCAAGTGACTTTGCAGGGAAACAAGCCCAAAGTCGCTTATAATAAGCAGACTTGGCAACTAGGCTGAAAGTAATCTCTCAAGAATTGCAGAGGGCGCTGTTTTTCCTTTTTCTTTGGTTTCTAGATTGGGCTGGAAGTTATTCGAATTAGCATATCAAAGGGCTAGACGGCCGACAGACTAAATGCCAACTTTTGCCAACCAAATACCAGTCTGTTGCAGTCTGAAGTGGTCTGAAGTAGTCTGAAATAGTCTGAACGCGTCTGTTTGGTCTGTAAGGGGCTTAGCCTCGATTTCAGAAGACATTTTAGAAATGATATCTTTGTAAAAAAAAAAGTGTTAAAGTGAAGGTGCTCCAAAAGGGGAATGTGATGCCTTAATGTTGTTGCGTAATATTTTTTGTGCCTATTAATGGATTTATAAAAAAGCCTATACCTTAGAAGTGCAGTTATAAGTTGTTTTCTGTTTTCTTTTCTTTTTTCTAAAAAAAAAACAGGACATCCCATCCCATACAATGCAATTAATAAGAAGGTGTGACAGATTACTGTACTATACAGTGTTGTGGCTCACCTGACAATATGGAATGTATTCAACATACAGTGAAGTACTCCCACTCTCAACTGAATTGCCTCCACCAACGTAGTTGGACAAAGGTTATGTTTTTGTCCAATCCCATTTGTCTGTCTGTTAGTACATTTTATCTCCAGTGTAGTATTTTTTGTAGAGCTAAAATAAATACATAGCTACATAGCTGGTGTTTTTAGATAAGGGTACTATATAACCAGCCAAAGACCATAGCATAGATTATATATAGAAGAACAAATAGAAATCAATTTTCTGTGTTGATATTTGCAGTAGCCGCAGTATTTGACGTTGTCTGCATCTGAACCTTGTTCCTCGCACAGCAGGCCGGCAAACTGGGCACATGTGACGTGGAAGGCCTGTTATCGTTTTAGGAGTATCTGCCTTGGACATTGGAGGTCATAGTTCTTGATGTTATACTGAAGTGTACCTGGGGTCGTTACAACTCTAAAGTAGGAACCATGTGCATAGCTGATGAAACGTTCACAGTATGTTATGCTTATTTTACTCCATCATATGACGGTGTCGCGCAACAAGGTATAAAACATGCTTTACAGTATCGTGTTCTTTGGGTTGTGCCACTGTTTGCTGGAAATGAAGCTGGTAAATAGTGTTCTACTGCACAGATTGGAGAATTGATTGTCTCCTCAGGAGGGGTTTGGGGAATCAAGATAATCTACCTCACACTGGTAATTGCTGACAGCAGAAGAACATATCGAGTGAAGAATTCATCCATCAAGATTTTTGCCAGCACAGCCAAACAACACTTTGTCGAAGTGAGACTTTCACAAACAGATTATGATCTGACTCAACTGCTTTTATTTTAGCTGACATATTCTTAGATGATAGTGTTACCCACATCTCGCTCTATAAACTGGAGCACATAATGCCTTCAGGCTTTGCACACACTCGGCTAACTGCAGGTCACAACAAACCTGACCCCAACATGACAAACAAAAATCCAGAGACATACGACATTTCTGCCCAGAACTTTGAATAGATCGTCCCTCGCTCTCTGTCACCTTTTTTGCACAGATGCAAGTTGCAGGCATGTGACAGAGGCGCCTAAGCCTCCCGCATGACTATCAGAGATGGTCCACTTTGTCCAGAGGGCACGTTGTTAGAGCACTTGTGTGGGTGTGTCTCTTAATTTGAATTCCAAACAGGAAACATCTGCCTGGAGTCACAGAGATTCATCTCACTGTCATTTTCAATTCAGCACAGCATCCAAGGCAGCCCTCCTCCTCACAAAGTGGGCGGGAGGTGGAAAGGGGGGAGAAAACAAGGAAAAAAATAACAAATATTAATGATGTGTTGCACTGAGAAATAACAACGTCTGCGCTCCATGATAGCCTCTGTACTTCCTTAATGGCTTGTGCAATTATATGGGTTCCATTAGCATTGAAGCAGAAGTTGTCACTTCAATCACCTCTGTTTCTCAGTTTGTCTCCTGTATACAGAATATATGTGTCATGAGTCACGACTGGTGAGCGCAGGTTAACAGGAACACAGGGGAATTCCGTCCCGAATGCAGACGTCTGAAGCAGAGCAAGTGCAATTCAATAAATGTATCAATCAAAAGGGAAGGCTTACGGGATGGTGAGACAGTCAAGGGTCAAAACAAGAAGACAGCAGTATAACGGAAGCAAACAAATGCAAAAGGAGCAGGCAAGAATCCAAAATCCAACGACCAGGCAAAAAGCAGGAGAAACAGGTTCAGTTAGGAAACAGGTAACAGAATACAGGATCAGGTATGGTTATGGCTTGAAAACTTGAAAGGCATGAGATCCAAATAAACTTTTACAATCTGGCAACTAGTGAGTGGGAAAGGTCCAGTTAACCCATTTAGACCTGAGGCCGATTCTAAAATCGCCTTCTAAATCCTGTCCCAAATTAATGTTGTTGTATGTATATCGTTTAAGCTGCCCTGAGAGCAGCATTGAGAAACTGCCCTCAGAGCAGCAAATTAACATTGTTGCATCTATATACCTGTAGAAGGCTATATAAGCTGCCCTGAGAGCAGCATTGAGAAAGTGCCCTGAGAGCAGCAAATTAACATTGTTGCATATATATACCTGTAGAGGACTATAAGCTTCCCTGAGACCAGCATTGAGAAACTGCCCTCAGATCAGCAAATTAATGTTGTTGTATGTATATCATTTAAGCTGCCCTGAGAGCAGCATTGAGAAACTGCCCTCAGAGCAGCAAATTAACATTGTTGCATCTATATACCTGTAGAAGGCTATAAGCTGCCCTGAGAGCAGCATTGAGAAAGTGCCCTGAGAGCAGCAAATTAACATTGTTGCATATATATACCTTTAGAGGGCTATAAGCCGCCCTGAGACCAGCATTGAGAAATAGCCCACAGAACAGTAAATTAATGTTGTTGTATGTACAGTATATCATCTAAGCTGCCCTGAGAGCAGCATTAAGAAACTGCCCTCAGAGCAGCAAATTAACATTGTTGCATACATATACCTGTAAAGGGCTATAAGCTGCCCTGAGAGCAGCATTGAGAAACTGCCCTCAGAGCAGCACATTAATGTTGTTGCATATATATACCTGTAGAGGGCTATAAGCTTCCCTGAGATCAGCATTGAGAAACAGCCCAAAGAGCAGTACATTAATGTTGTTGTTGTTGTTGTTGTTGTTGTTGTTGTTGTTGTTGTTGTATGTATATCATTTAAGTTGGCCTGAGAGCAGCATTGAGAAACTGCCCTCAGAGCAGCAAATTAATATTGTTGCATATATATACCTGTAGAAGGCTATAAGCTGCCCTGAGACCAGCATTGAGGAAGTGCCCTGAAAGCAGCACATTAACATTGTTGCATACATGTGGAATATACAGGGTCTTGCTATTAAGAAATATACCCTAAATAGTAACAGTTTAAAATGTACTGTAATCTGTTAGCAAATAAAAAAGAGAAATGCCAGTCCACAAAGTATTAGACCTTATACCTTGATGTGGTACAGTATGTGGTGCACCTTTTTCTTAATTTGTCTTTTTCTTTTTTTCCTTATTTTTTTCTTTTTTCAAAATAGATATTAATAGTAATTTGTTATGACCTTCATGGTTATAGAATCCTGAAAAAGAGGAATTTATCAAACCACGAAAAGTTATTTAGTTTTTTTCCCCCATGGGTGCTGTCTATAATAGCTTATTAATATAATATGTTTGACAATTGGTCTAGGCATGGCAAATGTCATGAACTGCCATACCTAAATAATGTGTACAATACTGTACATGCAGTAAGCTCAAGTAAGATTCATCCACCCTTTGGAAAGCTCCTGTTCCTCAAGCGGCACATCCATGCTCTTAATTAACTTCCACCCTGTGAAGGCCCTGGCTTAATAAATCTCAAGGACAACAGATAGGATTCAGTCATTCATTTACCAATCAAGTGTAGCTAATCAAATTCTCCTTTATGCAAACAGCTCTTGAAAAACCTATTTATATTCATTCAGGCATTTCAGCTCAACTACTATTATACCTCTGGTGCTACCTGTATTTACAGGACTAATCGGGGTATGGGATGAATTAAATCCTGATTTATTTTTCATCGTACGACGGTGTTGCTTGCCGAAAAAAACAAACATACAGATTTTGTGAGTAATCTAAATGCACCTTTAATAATGTATACTTCATTCTCGTTGTGCCACTTTCACAATGTGGCTTGTCTGCCATGTTTATGCCACTGTGTCATTATAAAAAGACTAGTCAAAAATGCTTATCATGGACAACCACAAAGTTTTATGTGAACAAATATCTCATGGACGCATGAATATGCTAATGAGTCCAAGAATTCTATGGCAATGATTACATACCCCAGGGGTGTAAACCAAATATGAGTGATAAAAATAAACCTCCAGCATCCTCCCTAATTTAATACTCCCCCAATCTGTTCACCCCTCTCTATGAGCTTCAGTAACAGTAGTCACCACTGCTCTGTGTGGAGGAACATCAGAGAAATGTGTTTATTTCTCTACATAGGAAATAGACATGGCCATGATGGAAATTGCCTCCTTCACAGACCCCTGTGAAGAGCATTTTCATATTTTCATGGCTTTATCATTTCCTTTGAAAAGCGGGAAAGGAGGGGGCAAGTATCCAGCATGGCACGTGCCGTTTGATGCGTTGCACAACCGCGTTGTTAAAATGGATCAATGGAACAAGACAAGAAAGCGGTTGGCAGAGCAGTGTCGTACCACAGAGCGAAATGGCAGATGGGTGGGCCAATGGGACAGGAGGTGGTGGGGGGTTGTGGTGGGCCAGACCTATTCATCTCCTTCCCCTCTTCTCCCCACCTCTCCTTTGATTTCCACTGAACGAAATCGACTCCCGGACATTATCTCATCGATAGATCTTTTTTCTTTTCTTTTTTTACTCAAAAGTAAGTTATGAGAAGGTGCCTTAAGGCTATGGATTAGCTTCGATTATGTGACATGGGTTATCACTGCACACAGTCTGGGGGCCAGCCTAGCATTCCAGACTATACTGTACTGATATGGCACTGCACAGCATAACATGTTGTGCAGTGCATACTATCAGCATATACTATCAGCACTGCAGTGTTTGCTCTTCAAATAGAAAAAAACTAAAACATCACAGCATTTCAAGATCAACGATAGGACAAAGGCAGAGTCAAAAGCCACTATCATCAATAAGGGCAAATAAATAGAAAGAAGAACAGTAGATAGAAAATATTGCATTTATGATAAAGGCATTTTGAGCCTTCCTCATTTTAATTCAATTAGTCTCAAATTAGTTGTACAATCAATATTATCACTTGGGTACTGTACTAATAGACGAGTTAATGACTCGAAAAATAAACAAGAGCAGGTGACATCATCATCCACTTCAAATGCAGAAAAACACTTCTGTTACTGCCATTGGCAGGGTCTAAGTGACCATTCTTTCACAGCTTTCAGAGAGAGGGAGAGAGATTGAGAGAGAGAGAGAGAGAGAGAGAGAGAGAGATGGAGAGAGAGAGATGGAGAGAGAGAGATGGAGCAAGTCTCCGAGGGTGTGAATGTGATTTAGAGATGGTGTGCACTGTTTACATGGCCTGCCTGGAGGGATGCGCTTCTGTTGGCAGCAGAACATTGTTAGCATGGGAGACACGTAGCACAGACCCCACTTTCCTCTCTGTGTCTCACTCTCGCTCTTTCTCCAGCTGCTCAGGGGCACATGATGGCCGGGGAAAGATTAATGCATCTTCAATGGCATGCCGTGAAATCAAATTAGTGTACCCTGATCCACAAATGTGGAGGGCTTAGGCCGGGACTGCAACAGGGACAATTCCACAATATCCTACGTTTTTTTTCTCCACCCCATGAAGGCAACAGTATGTTGATTATTCAAAATAGGCAAGCATTTGCCTTTTTCCCCTTTAGGAACACCGGAGCATCTCAATATGTTATTGATTTTTTTTAAGCAAGCACATTGGTTTCTTATTCCTTGATGGATTATTAAATCATATAATGAAAGGGATGTGAAAAACAAAGCCACTCATGGCAATGTCACATTGTATTACCACAGTCAAGCCCATGTGTTATTGCAGGCCTCCATCAAATTCAGCCGAGGATGAACACCTATCCACCACAATATGCTGTTGAAATTGGATTTGCTGGAAAGGGGAGTGAGGGGATTATTAGCACTTCTCTGTTCCGTTCCTACATACTGCTTCAGTCAATCTACTACTTGATCAAGTAATCAGGCGTGGAGAGATGGAGTTGATCACAGAGCTTGCAGAGTAATAACCTGACGTGTCTTGAAGGGGTTTGAGACAAAGCAATAATATAGATAGAAGCATGATCATTGGGATGGTCTGTCCTGGGATGAGGGAGATTCACAGTTATCCCATGAGGTCACCTCCCAATGAGGAGTTAAGCCAAACAAGGTCACGTTCTCTCCCTCTAACGCTCCACTTTGCAGTCCTCACACTGGATCGTATTTATCTGTAACATGGCCATTACATTTGTGAAACAGCTGTTTCACAAATGTTGCTCAACATTATTATTAGTCTGCCGATTAGCATTCTTTGACCTATAGCTCCCGCTGGGAAATGTGTTACATAATATCTGAATCAGATTCATTCTTTAGTTGTGACTGTATGACCTCAAAATGCGATAACTTCTGTAGTCAGGAAGGAAGGAAATTAATGTAAGAGAGAATGGTTGACTGTGAGTCATTATACAGTGTGATCTTTTGACCGACAGAATGGGATTGGATTATGCAAAATTGATTTTGCAGCTCATGGGCTAATCAAGACAAGATAAGCAATAATGACTATTGACATCCTGATAAAGTTAACAACTACTCAATGCAGAGGGGCTTTGTGTTAAAACAATGAGTCAAGCTGGCATATGATTCATCCACATGTGATTACACCATTCATTACACAGCTCCCATCACAATAAAACATAAAACCTATACAGCAGATAACAGAGACCAGTTTAAAATGCAACTGAATTTGATTAATTTAAAATAGGATCACGATTTTCATTCTCAGTTTGTATTGATTGAAATCTCATATCTGATTTGTCATGTCATCGTCAACATACATACTGAAGATGGCTGTTGAATCTGGAAGCAAGATACTGTGTAAAAGTGTCACTCTGAACTGTAATATTAGCAACTGCACTGGCTGGAGGAGACGGTGATCGGTCTTTGCGTAGGCAGGCGCGATGGGCTGAACAGCAGGCCTAACAGAGACAGATTGGGACCTGCAGGGCACATAGCTATAACCAGTAGATCCTCACACATGCTCCAGTTTAAAGCTGGGAAAGGTGACTGAGTGCATGGATCACGGCTGACAGAACAGAGATATCATGCACCCACAACATGCAGAATAAAGGCTACGCACTTCTGAAAGTTCAAGACAGAGAAGTATCGCAGCGATTTTAAGATAAGTTGAAGTGAAATACATATTGTCAACTCAACAGTACTAGTGTAATACATTTTTTTTTTTTTTTTAACTTCTGAAATCCGTAATTTTCATGTCCTATCAGGGATCCGAACCCAGGTCCCCAGCGCAAGTGCCCAAATTTCTACTGTTGAGCTAGAACAAAGAGCTCATTTGGAAAGGTTTCATTTTTTTCTTTTTGAGCAGCTGAGGTCCTATGGAATGAATCAAAACCAAAGAGGTGTTATAGAGTGTGACAGCGGTATGTTTCACACTCTCCTTCAATACCCTTCCTTTAAGGTGAGCTCCAATTTAAGATTCGGAGCATGCCTACTTGAACCAGCCTTTGGACAAGTACGTACATCCCCAGCATGAGATTCTATTTACCCTATTGACTGAGGATGAGCCTGTCACTGGATCCGGATTAAGGTCTTAAGACCATCTATAAAAGGGGGGGATGGGTGGATAGGGGTACTTGTCAAAGATTTGTTTGCTGTCAGGGGCTTGTTAGGGCCAGGTGAAGGGATGGCTGCAGAATACTGTATTCCTTCGCTTGCACCAATGTCATCCCAAGATCAACCACCTCCCTTGTTATAGTAATAACAAACTGGGCTCTTAATTAATCGTCAGCTTCCTGTCAATGTGTTGACAAGTCAGTCAGGATAGAGGGGCTCTAGATGCACCAGAGGCCCTATCTAATCTATAAAACCCCTGAGTTCTAATTTAGCCATCCCCCTGTAGCTCATCATGATCCTTCTTGGTGTGGCAGAGTGTGCTTCTACATATTTATACTTTGTTTTAAGCTCCACTGAGGCCAGAAAACACATTGCATACAACAAATTAAGCTACATTGCTTGTTGTCCATTACAGTGGATTATTGCTACAACACACCAAGGTTCCCATGTCTATTTTTGACGAGTTGCTCACATTATGCATGGCCCACATTTCAAATGCAAGCAGCATTGTTGATTCATGTCGTTTCCTTGTTACTGTGCGTGCGTGCGTGCGTGCGTGCGTGCGTACGTGCGTGCGTGCGTGCGTGCGTACGGTGTGTGTGTGTGTGTGTGTGTGTGTGTGTGTGTGTGTGTGTGTGTGTGTGTGTGTGTGTGTGGTGGGTACAGTTAATTGGATTATTAAATAATAATCTAGTTAAAACACCTGCCTGACCAGGAGCTATCTAATATATTTGCCACACATTCCCCTCTTTGTATAGGGTCTAATGTTCTTTAAAGGCATTTAGAAATTACATCTATTCTGTTTGCCCTGATAGAAGATCAAACATTACCTGTGCCTCTGTGCAAACAAAATGCTAATATAACACAGCCCCCAAATGGATGCATATTGACCTGAGTAAAGATGCCTGAAGAACACACATGCAGATTACCTGCCTGTAGACCTGTTCTTAATTATTATTCATGTTTACAAACTTTCATCTCTCGGGACGGGCTGCAGAGCCAGCTGCATACATAATGAGCAAACAGAGGCTGCACCGGCACATAGGAGTGGACATGAATTTATTCATGCGGACCACATGGTAAAAAAAAAAAAAACAGCCCATCCACCAGAATGGAGCCCCTCTCGCTCCCCAGAGACCAGACATTTATGAAGACATTCCTTCAAAGCCATTATAATAGCATTACCATTCTCAGCAGCCTCTACCTACGTCATGATTGCATTTGTTTCTCTCCCCTCCTCGACCCCCCCCTCCCACCCACCGTCCCCATATCCTGCGGACATTACCAAGCAAGGTGAGGGAGAGTGCAGTCTCTATGTTTCCCCGGGGACGTATGGAGAGGCGCTTAGCAGCAGCACATTTTACACACATTCTCCACTGCCAGTGTCCCTGCTGCCACCCACAGAGATGGGAGAACAGCAATTTATTGAAGAGAAAAACACTGTATGTATGTATGTATGTATGTATGTATGTATGTATGTATGTATGTATATATATATATATATATATATATATATATATATATATATATATATATATATATATATATATATATATATATATATATATATATATATTTATATGTATGTATGTATGTATGTATAAACTAAAAATCACACCCTGTGTGAAGGTAGCGGCGCCTTTGATACATTTTGTCATCGATATGTGTTTATAATGTGTTTATAGCCATGTGTCATGTGAAGCTTGACCAATCACTTTGTTGACGGGTCTGACCAATCAGAGCGTTGACGGGTCTGACCAATCAGAGCGTCGACGGGTCTGACCAATCAGAGCGTTGACGGGTCTGACCAATCAGAGCGTTGACGGTGAACACGGACAAAGTCAGGTATAGAGCAGGATCCGCTCTATACCTAAAGGTATAGAGCGGCTAGCGCCGCTAAAAATACTGCTTGTACACACATGCACAAACATGCACCACCAACAAAATGCACAAACACACATACTGGATACAAAAGGTAAATCATGCTGAGATAAAGGGTGTATTAGTCAGAGTTTCTGAGTCCTTTTAAAAGCTGACTTTGAGGACAGCATGTACAGTTATTATCTACTTTCTTGGCAGTTTGACACAATGCTAATTAATGGCTGTAGCTCCTTTACGGACATTAATCTAAAGAAATTATTTAAGTCTAATAGAGACGCACTAGGAGACATAATGAAAGTATGGTTTTCAGGATTGAATTTTAATCAGCAGATTCCAACATTGCATAAACATGTAGATAGACAAGAGGCATTCCGACAATTGTGTGTTGTAAGCTTTGTGCCAATCAACTCTATCAAAACAAGGTGCATACTCTGTAATTACGACCTGCTGTCACATCTTGATGTGGCGTAAAGACAACAGAGCATGCTGTCAGATTGATGCTCATGCTGCTCAGATATTGTCTACAATACACGCACATACTGAAGCACACAATGTCTGAAGAACGTGTGCCTCCTTCACTTCACTCTGAAAACACTGCACAGGCCACACATGCGTACAAAAAACAGATGTCGCTCCAAACAAAGGAGGCAGACAGTTTGGTATGATGTTAATAGTCAGGCATTTATGTTGTTAATTATTGGATAGGAGAAAGGTTTACCGCTGAGGGAGGTAGCCACTGAAAGCTGGCAACGATGTCTCACCATAGATTGTTTTGTCCAACACAGGCAGGCTCCGGCCAGAACAACTGTGACGCACCAACGGATTGTGCATGCCGTAGACATGGGCAGAATCATTCTTGCAAAGCTACAGCATGGAAGGGTTATCCCCATGAGCTAAATGGGTGATTTAATACAGTAATGAATCATCGGAAGAGCTCATTCTGGCTGCCGTATGCCAACCCATCAAATCAATTGAGCTCGATTAAGCCAATCTGTGAGGGGCTTGCCTTGCTCTCCCAATGGCTGACCAACGCCTGCCACAGCTAGCCTAACCAATATCAGATCTGTTTCCACGATGCTGTACAGTTGAGGGCAGCAACATTGGGTCATACAAGGGCAGAGGAAGCCCAAAGAAAGGGAGAGAAAGCAGGTGGTGGAGGGTAAATAAGAGAGGTCTTACATCTCCAAAATAATCCTATCCTCGCAAAACAAATCTGCTGTGTGTACTGTAGACCCATCTCTGATCTGAGTCGCACAAGGCTGGCTGAGCCATGGGGGAAGGAATCAATTCCACCTGACCTTCCAACCTAATCACCACTCGTTCCACTGCCTGTCTCTGTCGAGACCTCCAGCACTCTGAGATGATGCAGAGGGCCAGGCCTGTGGTGGGCAAAAATGGGGAGAGAGAGAGAGACTGGCAAGAGAGACTGTTTGTGGGCAAAGAAAGAGATATTATCTGCAATTACTGTATCACTAAATTAGGTAAAAGGCAGAGTTGGTGCAACTGCCAGAAGTGTGGTGCAGTAAAATCGTTGAACGACCATGGCAGCAGGCCACCGAGTATGGCCATATCCCATGGCTGCATTCCTGTTGCGGAGATGATGAAAGAATCCTCACTGGGCTGTGACAGGATGATAAGAGCCATACAGTAAGGTCAGGTCAGGTTGAGATGCTACAAGCTGTGAGGGCTCTAGGACGATTGAACAGCAGACTGGTTTGACATTGGGATATAATGTGGGCACGTTTCACCACTCTCAACCCGTCCTCCACCAAAAACCCATTTTGCACCTGAATGGCTCAGGGCCAATGCCCTAAGGATAGGTGAGAAGTACAGTAGAGAGCAGCTGTTGAGGAGAGAATGCCGATCAAAAGAAGCATGTCATGGCTAATTTTCAATGCTCTTTTCACTGAATACAGCTACAGTATTGTCTACTGCACAGGCGGCTGCAAGCTGGACTATTATATGTCAGTCTAAATTAGGAAAAGCATTGGCCATGGTGAATCAGTGACATACTGTAGCTTCTGTGTTAAATTTCATTTTCACCTCCTTCCCTCTGCAGTCTAACAGCCACAGATCCGGTGGAGTCAGTCCCACCTGTACTGGAACCTCTTCGGATGCCCTTCATTGAAGGGTAGTGGAAAATAGGTTCCCTGGTTAGCCTGCTGATAAGCACACACAGGCACATGCAGCAGGCCTCCAGGGAGTGTGCAGCTTTTCTCCACAACACAACACAAGAGCCCTGCAGAAGGTCAATGGAAGGGAGATCTCTGTCTGCCTGGGGACCAGGATGTAGAGGAGACTCAATGACCTGACACCACAGGCCACAGGGCTGCACGTCTCCAACCAGTTAAAGGAGTAAATTATATATGAACTAGTTTGCAGACAGCAAATCTATCCTTGTTTGTCTCCAGCTGCTTGAAAACACAAGTGTGCAGATGGATGTGTTACTTGGCAAGTTAAACACATTGCTCAAGAAATAGAAGTAACACCAGATGGTCTCTAGAGTTTGAAATCCCATCGTCTTGAGAGTATATTTTGCAGGTCAATATTTGTTGCCTGTATTGGCTTCAGTAAATACTGTAGATTATACTCGGCGCAATCTGGGAATTCGATGCCCACCCAGCTGTACAGTGCGTATGAAATGTATTGTGTGTGTCCCAGTAATGATGCAACACAGAGCCAGGCAGGTGGAAATAAAGATCTTTCTGCAGAGATGCCTCTCCCCCCCCCCCCCCCCCTTTAATTTATTCCCTGAGGTGCTATGAGTGATTTTGTCTTTTCTTTCCGTTATATTAAACATCGCACCCTATTAGCTCTCAATAATCATTTGCTGCAGTCCAGGACACAATGATTTCCCTTGACGCATAAAACTGCAATAACGTCAACTCAGTTTCAGAAATAATATTGCCATCATTCGTTTTTATGTGTCTCCCCCGGCCGGAGAAAACAGCTCCACAGGACTCGCTCACTCTCATATGAAGGAAAGTGGGAGCTGAAAGCATTTGTAATTTTCAAAAGTTGCAAGAGCAGAAAAGAAAAGAAAAGAAAAAAGAAATCAAATTTCTGCACAGTTCTTGGAAGAGTTGGAAAAAGTTGGAGGGAAAAAAGAATAGTCTGCATGCTTCAACGTTTTGCAGAGAGAAAAAAGCAGTGGATTACTCTTTCCCCAGTTTGTAAAGCTGGATGAATATGCTGTATACTGGACTTAATAGTTGTCTGAAGCCAAGATGTAGCTGGAATACATTTATAACCCAAACAGATTTACTGCAGACATGGGACAATTACCTGTTCTCAGAGAGAAAAACCTGTGAGTTATAGTGTTCTCTCACATTATCTATAGAACATTACCATAAGACATTAGACAATAGCTAAGTGTCATATATTTTATGCTTGGCTGAATGCTTGATTACATATTCAAAGCCATCTTTGCACAGTCATTATCGTCATCTAAAGTATGGGCCATAGATCATTGCTTCTCCCCAAAATGGAGACAGTGAGGTATTTTATCTCTCCTGTTTGATGATAATAATAAAAATCCTCTCTGTGGCTTTGGATAAGGTGTGAAATCACACAGTGTTCTAAACTGCTTTTACACTGTGTCTTGGACCAATTTAATTGACAGGCAAATTTCTGTAAAAAAAATAAAAAAAGTTGGAGCTTATTAAGCATAGGCCTATGTGCAGTGTGCAAGTCAACCCACTCATTTCTCATTAGACATTTCTCAGCAGCCTACATTGTGGAGTTCTGTTCTCGATAGTATTCAAATTAAAGAGCGAGTGAGGTCTCAGACAGCGAGAGTGAGAAAAAGTCAAGATCTCTCGTGTTATGTGACGAATAAGGAGAAAGGAATTGTTAAGTCCCACATAACAAGTATAAAACTAAATACCAGGGAATTTCAGCCTTGAAATAAGTCTTTCCACATTTTTGTATTATCAAGCACAGATGAATGTGGAAGATGGAAAAGGTGAATAGGACAACATCATTATCAGAATCAAGACATATTTTCTGGTTTGGCAAGGACCCAAGGGAGTGCAGTGCCTGGCGTCGAGTCGGTCAGATACATGTAGGCGGTTATCCAGAACCACCGATACGAACCGATATGCCCATATATGGGCATATACAGATGACATCAGGGCATCAGAGCATATGCGTGGCATAAGTCTTGTATGTTCTTAATGTGTTTTACTGTAATTTGTATTCATGTTGTCTTGGCCAGGTCTCCCTGTTAAAGAGATATTGTGACTGCATGGTTAATCCCAGGTCTTAATATTGTCGGTGAAATTGAACATTTTAAAGTATTACCTTTGAGAATATTGTAATAACAATAATACACACATACAAACTCAGTCGCTTTACAGAAAACAGAAACAAAACTAGAAAAAGTGCTCCTCGGAGCACAGGTCTCCGCCAGGTCGGGTAGGCTATTGTGGCCTCCTGGTGGCGCTATAATAGGCCAACGTGAAAAGGGTGCCATTTCTTCTTAGGCCTTGCACGACAATCAGACTGACTGCATTCATGATTTGAGGCATTTTGTTAAAAACATGTGTTTCGCTAAATTAGACCTGTTGGTGGCGCTATAACAGGCCAATGTTAAAAGGGTGGCATTTGTTCCTCAACATAGTGTGAATGTGCGTGCAAAGTTTGAGAGCAATTGGACGGTGCGTTCATGATTTGTGGAATTTTGTTCAAAACAAGCCAATAATGCAAACTTTAGATGTCAATCTTAGCCAATCAGTATGGAATATAAAAAATCAAACACATCCATCGTGATCACATGACTATAGAGATCATGTGTACCGATTTGCGTGAAATTTGGATAAAATTGGAAGGAGTAGTATAAAAAAATGTGTTTTACATAAGTCGGCCTCCTGGTGGCGCTATAAAAGGCAGATGTGAAAAATGCAGGGCAAAGGTTTTTCCTTGACCTATAGGGAGTGTGCATACAAAGTTTTACACAGATCGATGCAATTATAGGTAAAAACACGAATCGGCCTGTTATAGCGCCACCATGAGGCTGATTTGAATATTTTCAAATGGTAGTTCATCCTCGGCCTAATGGGAATGTGCGTGCAAAATTTCACGGAAATTGCATGCTGTGTTCATGATTTGAGGCATTTTGTTCAAAACGGAGCACTCCTGCAAACTTTGGAAGACATTTTTAGCCAATCAGGATGGAATATTAGAAATCTGAAAGACCCGTTTCGTTTAATGACAATAGAGATACTGTGTACCGATTTGCGGGATTTTGGGACAAAATCTGTAGGAGTACTGTCAAAAAATGTGTTTTGCACAAATTGGCCTCCTGGTGGCGCTATAACAGGCCCCTGTGAAAATTTTGGGGCAGAGGTTCTGCTCTGGTATCCAGGGAATGTGTGTGCACAGTTTGGCTGCGAGCAAGCCAACGGTGCCGGAGATTAGCTGTACACAGACAGATCGAATGACACACGGACACACGGACGGACGGACGGACGGACAAGGGGTAAAACATACTCTCTCGCCATGCCTTTCGGCCTGGCGGAGACAATAAGAACAGCCTTATTAAGAAGAAAACTAGTTAAAGGTTAAAAACTAAGAACACAAAAAAAAAGTTTTTTAATACTCTGGACAACATAAAAAAATACTAACAATGATAACTGGAGAGGAATAACTTTCTCCTCTTTGCTTCTCACCATGCTGAAATAATTATGAGAAGATATGTCTTGAATTACTGTAGAAACAGCTTGACAGCATTCGTTAATGCAGTACCATGTGAATGTGGAAGTGGATTTTTAATGCTGTGTGGGTGGGAGGTTAGGTTGGTCGCTGTATATCTTTGCTACTATGTGGTATTTCACTGCTATTTTTGTACTTTATTGTGAAGCTCATTGGGATTGCATCTGCATGAAATAATATTGGCTTTACTTAACTTTTATTTGCTTCTTATTTTCTCTGAGTCCTTTTCAATAGATGGCGCTCCAGTTCCAGTGCTATATTCACATTGACAGGAAATGTGAGTTTTATGCAGTACAGATACTTGTCCTTAGTCACCTCCCTTGGTTTCATTTTAAAAAGGAGCAACTTTAACACAACTCTTCATGCTCTTTTTTATTTATCCATATATTTTTAATCAAAGGACGTCATGTTTGTATAATTCAAGGACTTCACTTAATCTTTATCAGTGGCAAAAAAGATAACGTCATAGAAGCGCTGCTGGTGTTAAAGCTTAACTACCCTTCCAAAAATGAGGTTTCAAATTGTAACACCATTATCAGTGACTCAAATCCCATTAGCTCCACTGAGATGTGTTGCGCTGATGCATTTCAATAGTACTCCCACATTATAGAGGGAGTCAAAGAACTCAGAAGGGCCGAGCCGTTATCTACAGTACGCTCGAGGCAGCCAAGCTGTATTACCTTGCCATTTCAAAGGAAATCTCATCACTGGATCAAGTTTCAGAGGCAGATGGGTCCTGTGACTTAACCAACACTGATCAGAGAAGGCTAGAGCCCTCACAAAGATGCTGCAGCTCATGTTGCCCCATGTCAGCATCATTCAGGAGAAAATAAAGGCATTCTCCACTCTGTTCTTGCAGTCATCTCAGTATAGGCTGCCTCAATGAGCAAGAGGAGTCATGGTATAGGTCAAGTACAGATACTCCTGGTCAAATATTATTCAACTAAAAGTGAAAGCTACTCATTCAAGTTTGTGCTAAATAATTTTGTGTTTAATAGTACAAATTACAAAGTACATTTTATTTTTAATATCAATGCTGTATTGAAATTTAGTTATTTCAATTATAACATTTGTGAGCTTGTAGATCTACTATTTTTGAAATAGAGCTTAAAGGTAGGGTAAGGGATTCGTGTTTGTTCAGTAACAGGGGTCTCCCCGACCCTCCAGCTCTTGATTAAACAGAAAATACATTTTCAGGTCGGGATGCCAATTGCATCCAATCAGGAGAGAGAACTCACACAAGACACAGGATAAACAAGTGACTTTGGAAGTAATGACACAAAGAAATGAGCAGACAAAATTGGAACTGGAACACTTATAGCTGATAAATGGTACTTTCTCCTGATTGGCTGAAGATTGGCCACCCCTGAAAATGTGTTTTCTGTTTATCAAAGAGCTGGAGAGACGCAGAGACCCCTGCTACTGAACAAACACTCTATAGCAATGATTACTATCACTGTGAAGAGGATTAACATGCACTTTAGGCTGAGTCACAAACACTTATCCATGCTACCTTCACCCAGGAGGAGGTGAAGGTAGCATGGACACATATCCATGCTACCTTCACCACCTCCTCCTGAGGAGGAGGTGGTGAAGGTAGCATGGATATTTGTTTGTGACTCAGCCTAAAGTGCATGTTAATCCTCTTCTATGTGTTTTGATGAAACTGTATCCCCCTGTATTATTGACTAATGGTTGATGCATTTATAGAGAATAAAATACATTCGTTTTCTCGTCTGCCTTTATATTATTCACATTTTCATGTTGACAGTACTGTTAATGTTTTCAGACACCAGGCAGTGTAATGCAATGGTTCTCGGGGGGTCCTTGGGGGGTTCCAGGGGGTCCCCAACACAATGAGGAACAGTTTAAACACTTACGCCCCATTTAATTTTTCGGTTATTTGAAAATAGCCAATCTACAAGCTCAGAAGGCCCTGCATCGCGTTGCATAATAGCACGAGAGCTTGGAGATTCACTTTTTTTTTTTTAAATGTTGGCAAATGTGGACAAATCTTCTCTTATGGGAGTACCTGGCACAAAATATTTTGCAACTGGGGTCCACAGCCAAATACATATCAATTTGGGCGTCCTTGACATAAAAATGTTTGAGAACCACTGCTGTAAAGGGTTTATCTTATTATATGTTCAGGAAACATACCTGGAAAGGGCAGTATTTTAGTACCAAATTAGCTCAGACACGAACAGTCATTGGAACATTTGTGCTATAAGATAATTACTCTGCTTTAGGTGGACTTAACTGCAGGCGTCTATTAAACGGCTGAGCTGGTTTACACAAGAACTGGAGGCGAGGTAAGCCTGTACTGCAGAGGGGAAGAGATGCAGAGACATGCTCAGTCCTGTCAGCATTCCACAGCTCTCTGCAACACTGCCTCTGGAAAATTCCTATCTGAGTGAACATGGACAAGACTGAAGGAGGTTGGTAAAGATTCAGAGCAGAGCCAAGGAGAAAATAAATCAATTTCTTATGTGTTTGACTGATAGTGAAATAAACGTTAATTGATTGTTGGTTTAGATGACTCCTCAAAACTTAGAACAACTTTACACTTGCTGCAAAAAATATATAATAACATAGCAGGCATATTTTTGCCTTGCCATCCAGTACAATACAATTCAAAGCCCTCCCCATCTGGAAAAATCAAAATGTCATGAATCATCAACACATCTCAGAGATAAATTTTCATTTATTCTGGTGCACCACACAGAATGAATAAAAGGGGCCATGGGATGAATATTTATCATAGATTAGATGGTAGTGTATTCCATCAAATCCCACCCTCTCTAGACTACAGTATTCTTATCCACATGTAAAGTAGGGAATATTTGAGCACTGTGTATTTCAAAGTGATAAATAAGCGGTAGCATGGCTTCACATCTGCCTTCTTTGTTACCCCCTCTTCAGATAAAGAGGCTGGCCTATGAAGAGGAATCAGCATTAGATGTGTATAATTTAGTTTCCGAGCCTGGGTTATCCAACCTTTGCCACCAAATAAATATGTAAAGCCAAGGGCGGCGGTTCTTATTTCTAAAAGTTGGAAACTCATTCTACTCCTCATGTTTCATTCAGATAAGCAGAGGCCAAAAAATATATGCCAGATTACAAATTCTCAATTTAATGCCAATGACTTCTGTAAATAGAATGCTAGATTAATAGCCTCTGTGCTAAATATGAGCCACCTCCACTCTGGAAGTAATGATGTTGCAATAACAATCCCTATATTTTCTTTTAATGTAGGATCAGGATGATTCAATAATTCATGTACAGTATGAGTCTAGTCTTGAAGCTAATTTAAACTTTGTCGATTCAGTTGATGAATTTTTTACACCTCAGATGAATGGCATAATGTGACTGATGCAGTGAAAAAATGTGAGAAACGAAAGAATACAAAAAATGCCCAAACCATCCCACCTCCTAGAACTAATAGGGTATAATCCATAGGGTAGACATGTACTTTGTTGTCTGATAAAGGATCATCTCATATTGAATATACGCTGACAGTAGAAATGTGGTTTTATGTGCTTTTGCTAGCTAAGCATAAGTAATCCTCTAACTGTCTAGTTAGTAGTAGCCTAGTTGCCTGAGACGATTTACTCTGATATTAATCAATGTAAAATTATGATTGCTTTTTTTTCAAATAGTGTGTCCGTCCGTCCGTGTGTGCGTCTGTCTGTGAACAGCTAATCTCCGGCACCGTTGGCCCGGTCGCTGCGAAACTGTGCACACACACTGCCTGGATGCCAAAGTCGAACTTCTGCCCCGAATTTTGTAATAGTTATAGCGCCACCAGGAGGTCGATTTGTGGAAAAAAATGGATATTACTCCTACAGATTTTGTCCTAACATCACACAAATGAAAGAGGCCAAGGAAAAACCTTTGCCCTGCATTTTTCACATCTGCCGACTTTTGTAAAACATTTTTTTTTCTATTACTCATTCAGATTCTGTCCAGAAATCACGCAAATCTGTACACAGTATCTCTATAGTCATGTGATCAAGACAGATGAGTTCGATATTTCATATTCCATCCTAATTGGCTAACATTGGCTTCCAAAGTTTGCAGGATAGGTCCGTTTTGAATGCCTCAAATAATGAACGCAGCATGCGATTTCCGTGAAATGTTGCACGCACATTCCCACTAGGCTGAGGAAGAAATGCCACCCTTTTCACATTGGCCTGCAACCAGCAGGTCTAATTTAGCAAAAAATGTATTGGAACAGAATGCCTCAAATCATGAATGCGGTGTCCGATTGCCGTGAAAGGCCTAAGAAGAAATGGCACCCTTTTCACATTGGCCTATTATAGCGCCACCAGGAGGCCACAATAACCTGACCTGGCGGAGACCTGTGCTCCGAGGAGCACTTTTTCTAGCTTACATTATTCTTTGAGTCTTCTAAGATTTTAAGGCAAATTTTATTCTAACAGGGAAAACAATCTATAGATATCAATATGCATAATATGCTGTATGTACTGTATATTTATGAATGTGCAGGAGTTGGTTTCATTTTTACACTTTAAGCCTATACTACCACCCTGGCACAAATGTTTCACACACAATTCCTTCATGAATATTAACCACTTGAAACATCTCTGCCTCAGCCTCCCTATTCTAGAGGCAAACATTCAGTAAAAATAGCAGATCTACAAGCTCACATATTAGCCTTTAACAGACTGAAACTGCATGTGCAGTATGGGACCATATTTAAGAAAATGATTTAGTAAATCAAATACAAAACAGGAAAGTTAGATGAAATTGTTGATTTATCATAAACGTATTGCTATTGTTGTAGGTCTATTTAGGGCAGCGGGTACTGCCATCTAACTGATTCATCTGCCACATTGTGAGCTTGTAGATATTTTTCAGTGAAGAGATTTGGTGTAGAGGGGAAAAAGTAGTATAGACCCCAGGGGGACTCCGGTCAATGAAGGAATAGGGTTTAGGTTTCCACACCATGGGGGATCGGGCCTTCTGCTCAGCTGCACCATGCCTGTGGAACAGCCTACCAAGAGGTCTAAGGGAAGCGCAGACCCTGGACTCTTTTGAGACAGGCTTAAAAATCTTTCTATTTAAAAAGGCCTTTTCATGTAAACATTTTGTGTCGGCTACTGTCAGCAATATTCTTTGGACACTATTTATTTTAACCCTGTGTTTAACCTTTTGTTATTGATTTCATGTTTTTAACTGTAATGTAGTAATCTGAGATTCCTTGTGAATGAAAAGTGCAATACAAATAAAATAATGAATAAAATGTATTATTATAGTATAGGTGTGATTTTGTGTTGTACTTTAAGTCCTGTGAAACACAAATAAAAGTGTTCTTGTTATATTTTGTCTTTTAATCAAAAAGACACTTCTGCTGCCAAAGTGATTTGGTTTGGTAATCGCACATATTTCACGAAGGGATTCAATTAATCATTATTTTAGCACTGATAGGTATATTATACTGCAAAAGAAACCTTTGTAATTTCCTTAAGATTTTAAGTCAGCATTTGTTGAATATATAATCAGACAAACACACACTATGTAAACTAAAATGACAAATAACTTTACTCAACTTTATACAACTTATAAAGTTAGTATATTCATATTGAGTGGACACAAATACAGTAAGGATTTTTGGTTTGATCATCTATTACACTCTTTTTAAGCCAATGTGGAGCAGCAGCTCCTATTGTGCACTGCTCAATCCCAATAAGTACTTGGATGTAGAGTCCTGTACTGTAGCAACACTCCTGCCTTCCTTTTGCTATTTATTTTGCATGCTACCTTCAGCATTTTGGGGAATAACCTGTGAATTGGGAGTCTGAGCAGTCTGAATGACACACCTTTCTACTGTTTGTTTTGTCTCTGGATTAACTTCTGACTGTGGAGAGGCTGAGGAATCTAAATTGGCCCTAACTGACCCTGTTCAGTCTATTGTGCTTAGGTGGGACGGCAGTCCATTACTGGATGATTCATTTGGAAAATACACAGGAAAATCTTGAGTGTTAATCTATTTGAATGTTTACACTCAACAGCTTAAGCTAAATGAACACTCATCACTCAGGGTTATGCTGAGTAGGATTGGGTAAAGGTACCACAAGGTAGGCTAGGCCTACCCCACCTACTTTAATAACAGGTTTTGGTTGAATTTAAGTTTGGATCTGTGTTAATGGCAGAACTAACAAGTTAGCTATATTACTCCCATGTGAGTCAGCCAGGCAGGGCAAAGTGAGACACATCTTCACCTGAATTCTACAAGCCTAGGCAGTGTGCTATCGTAATGGGTAGAGGTGAGGTTGTGAAAACACACACACACACACACGCACACGCACACACACACACACACACACACACACACACACACACACACACACACACACACACACACACACACACACACACACACACACACACACCACACACACACACACACACACACACACTGCAGATGCACGCACAAATGTGTACATTCCCTTCCCTGAAGCCTGGAGACTTGACCTCACCGTCAAACCATTCAGAGCAAAAATTCCAGCAGGGTCACATCTGACCGAGGTGGTGCAGGGCTGTTCTTTCGTACACCCAGGTTAACCACTTAAGCCTTGTATACTCCATGGTATGATGAAAAGTAACAGATCTACAAGCTCAAAATGCTTCGCGGTGCGTTGTGATTTGCTGTTTTAGAAAATATTATTTCGCCTATAATGACATGCCCAAAATACAGCCAGCAGGTTGAAAGGTTAACCAGCGGGCTAGCTAGCCAGAAGTTTTGGTTAGTGCAATGTCTGTTCGTCAAAAGGGGAATCTAAACCAGTTGACCTCTCTACTCCCCCCGCAAACAAACCCCTCCCACAATCATATGACACATAAGCATGCGCACCAAGAATGTACCACCATAATGAAAAGTGGAGGGCTGTTTAGTCTGAGACATTTTTCATCAAGTAATCTTACTGACAGAGAGTACATTTGCCAACGGAAAAACGTGGATTTCCTCGGTTGAGAGAATAAAGCATTGCTACTAAATGTCTGTTAGTAGATTTAATAATGTAATGCTGATTTAATAATATAATGCCTCGGAAGGCCACAGGAGTCTGACACTGATCTGAAAGTTGGTGAAAGCTAAATACAGAGTTCCAAGAAGATACAAGGTTAACCCCAAGGATCAGACGACCTTGATACAGTAATTTGGCTAAGCAGTCTCCTTCCCCGGTAAACACTGGCCCCTTATCCGTCTTGTTTACTTTCTAGGACACTCCATTCACACATAATCATAACATGTGTAGTATAATGAACTAATGCAGATTACAGTCATACAGTACAAAACTAAAACTAAGATGAGGTGAATAATTAATTAATAATAAATCAATAATCAAACATAGAAAATAATAATGCCCTGGAAGTGCATAATAATGCACTGGAATAGTGCAGAGATATAACACGTTCAACTCTCTTGGCAACAGGAGTCACGTTTTTCTTTATGCTATGTTATATACTGTCCAAAGCAAATAAACAAAAGGGGACATTAGCTGACATGAGAAACAAAGAGAAATATAGAACATTTTCTGCTATTTTTTTGCAGTTTCTGTCCTGAAATAGAGTCAAGAATGCGCTTGAATCTTAATAATAGCCACTTTAATGAATTCCTTGGGTCAAAATAATATGAAAAATGTGTTCATTTGTCTCTGTATATTGTTTACTTCAAGAGTTATGGTATTTTCTTTTATCTCCATTTTATGGTTCGGGTTGGGGATAGGTGTAAGAAAGGCTTAAAATCCCCAAGGGACATTAGTTGACCTGGGCAAAAAGAAGAAATCTTAACTAGACACCATTAGGGTCCTAAAAAAATTCCACTCGGGTGCACTGGGACCCTCTCCCCTGCCCTGCTAATTATATATGTCGGGAGAGTAGAAGATAAACAGAAGGTACAAACACAGTGGTTCTCAAACCTTTTCATGTCAAGGACCCCCAAATTCCCCAAGTCCCCAATCTGAAAATATTTGGTACCAGGGGCCCCATACAAGATTTGTGTTGTGAAAATGTTTGAAAAGATATTCCACATTTTTCCTAGTTCTTCAAAATGTCTGATTAGTTATTTGACTATTTTCAAATAACTAATGTATAATACTGTATGGTTAAAGACAAGAAGTTAAACTGATTTTGATGCTACATGAACTAATTTTGCTGGGGACCCCCTGCCTGGAACACCCCCAAGGACCCCAGGGGGTCCCCGGACCCCAGTGTCTGTCTGCACACTGACTGCAGCCAGGCAGGGCAAAGTGCACACTGACTTAAGCCCATATACTTTATTTCTACAATATTTTGACCAGCAAGGTCTTGATTTGGTCTCCATTGAGGAGCTATTCCAACATTATTTCCAGCCCAGAGAGGATTCTGTCTGTGTGCATATCCGCTCATTCACTGCTTATACCCAACAATAACAGCAATTTGATCATGACCTAAAGTGTTATTATTTTTGTTTTTCTACAATGAAAACTTGGATTTCCAATAACACCTAATCAGACATGAATATTCCACACACTGCACTGTTATCCCATAGAGCACACAAATCATATTCTCCCAGGGTCCAAGAGACAGCCCGAGAGCCCATTTGTATTCTGGGTGTGACATCTTGAATCTGCATCCAAATGGGGAATGAAATATTTATGCTGCAAAATGATGGTACTCTTCATTGTCAATTTGCTTGAACATAAAAGTGCATTAGACGGTAGGTGCATTCCTGCCCAGGCAAGTCAGAACGGGCTCAGTCAATGAGGCATCAGATTCCCACAAGGAGAGAGAGACGGAGAGAGAAGGGAGGGAGGGAGGGAGTGATTGAGGGAGGGAGGCAGGAAGAGAGAAGGGAGGGATGTAATGAGGGAGCAGGGACGGAGAGACATAAAGCCTGATAAGTCCAATTTATACTTCGTTGTACAACTGTGTTGTGCACCGAAAATAGCTGATCTACATGCTGACGCGGATGCAACACGTTGTGAGCTTATAGATCTGCTATGTTTTCAACATGCGACACTGTCATACGACTGAGCATAGGCAGAAGAGAGACAAAGAAAGAGATGGGGAGGATCGGGGGAGTGAAACAACCTATGGACAGCCAGAGGCTAAAGAGCTGTGTGAATTCACACGGAGCGGAGCCAACACACAGCACATAAACATTCAAATCACTGTAAATGTCAAGTGCCTCCAAACCAATGCCATCATCTCAATATGAAAATCTCCTTTGTTTAATTATTCATAACATGTTATGGGGTAGGGTTTTCAGGCCAAAATTGAGAGCAATATCTTGGGCTTTGGTAATATTGACTTTGTGTGGTGTTTTGCATTGCACATAGTTGGCTTATTACATGTTTCATGACACATTCATGAATAAACAATCAGTTTTTATTACAGCCTCATTAAACATTTATGAAAAATGTACCGGTATGTATGTATGTTGTTCACTTTGCAGCTTACCAAATTAACATAGCGTAGACCACTATAATTTGCATTTTGATTATCCTATAAATTTACTCAATAGGTATATTTAAGCAGTAGTTAGCCCTCCTTTCTGCAGTTGTGGCATTCATTTGATAGACAAAAGGATAGGGTAGGCTATAACATGCCATGCAAACTTTCATGTGCTATTATTGTAAATTGCGTCTGCCACACAGTCCCATAAAAGCCTGAATTACATTTGAATTTATTTAATTTGAATGGGTTTGAACCACCATGATCTATATGGATAATGGATGGATAATGTAGCTAGTATTATAATCAAAAGCTCAAATACATTTTCAGAAAAATTAAAGTAAACTAGAAAAATGTGCTCCTCGGAGCACAGGTCTCCGCCAGACCAGAAGTCAATCTTAGCCAATCAGGATGAAATATAAAAAATCAGACAGGTCTGTCTTGATGACATGACTAACCGAGATAATGTGTACCGGTTTGCGTGATGTTTGGACAAAATCTGTAAGAGTAATGGTAAACTAGAGGTTACGTATGTAACCCCAGTGTCTTTACTTTCGGAGTGATATACTCACTATGGGATAACAGCGCCCCCTGGCGATGCCACAGAGCAACACACATTGACTCCCGCGACAATTCTGATTGGATAGGGTCATGTTACGCGATCCGGCAGTCCGGAAGAGGTATAAAACCCCTTGTGTAACTATACCACGCCCTCTTCACAACTTCCCTCTGCACGCCAAATGCGCACAGAAGGGGTGTTAGGTGAGTATATCACTCCGAAAGTAAAGAAACTGGGGTTACTTACGTAACCTCTAGCTGTCTTTTCCTTTCTCCATGATATACTCACTATGGGACTCATAAACCCCCCTGGGTCGACAACATGGAGAAAGGAAAAGACAACCAGAGGACTCGCTCCAAAACACCCCAAAACACGGCCCCATTTCTTCCGTGGACCGCTCGCCCCCAGCGGTTCTTGTGTTCTTAGGCTAGCTCTGGTCCATAGCGTTAAAAGGAGTTCTTCTTAACGCTATGTTACTTTTCAGCCGTTGGCCCGGCATGCCCGCATACCCCCGGTAGCCAGCCTCTCTTCTTTAGTCAAAATAAAAAATACACTTTTGATTTTTTTTGTTACACCACTATTTTCACTAGAGACGAGAGGCTGCGCTACCGGGGTGTGCGGGCAACGGCTGAGAAGTAACATAGCGTTAAGGAGAACTCCTTTTAACGCTATGGACCAGAGCTAGGTTAGGCATAGTTTTACAGAGGTTATGTTCAGGAATAAGATTAGGTTTAGGCATAGTTTTACTGAGGTTACGTTTAGGTGGCGACCGTTCAGAGGTCGCTGGATTTGACCCGGGGCGAGCGTGTTTTGGGGCAAGCGTTCTTGTATTCGGAGTAATAGCAAAAAAAAATGTTTAGCAAGAATCGGCCTCCTGGTGGAGCTAGACTCGGATTAGTTTCCACATAGTCTGTGTCTACAAAAGGTTACAAAAAACTAATTTTTGGTTCAGAAACATCAACATTCAACAGTTGGGTGAAACAAAGGAGGCATGGCTTGAGGGCACGCGGCTTGAGGTGCTGCAGGCATCCAACTGATTATCTTGAATAAATAATTACAAAATGAAAATGTTTGGCCACTTTTGGCAATATCTGCAACTACGGCATCTACTGGTTAAGACCTTTGGATCCCTCACTGTAGGCCCCCCCAAAATTGAACAGGTGGAGATGATCCTTAAAATCTTCGGACAGGGACATGAGGCTTCCATATACTATGCCATGCTCCTGGAGGCCTCCGACTCTAACGCGATGGTGTCTAAGACGCCTTGGGAAAGGGACCTTGGAGTTTTAATTTCGGACGAGGAATGGGCTAAAATTCTCAGGAATGGCAAGAAAATGTCTAGAGAACTGCGTACGAGACTGATTCAATTTAAAATTATAAATAGGATATATTAGGATATAATAGGATAGGATATAATATTGGACCCCGACTATTTAGGGTGGGCCTGACCGAGAGCCCAGAATGTTGGAGATGTCAGGATAGAGATGGAACCTTACTGCATATACTATGGAGCTGTCCAAAAATACAGGACTATTGGGCTGCTATACATGTGAAGCTAGAGAGGATGACAGGGCTGATTATCCCCTTCTCTCCCAGGCTCTTTGTTCTGGGTGACCCCTCTATTTTACGAACTGTATCTCCCCCCTTAGCTGAGTGGGTTCAAACTGCCTTTATGTTAGGCAGGAGATTGGTAGTCAGGGCATGGAAGGACCCATCTGCACCGGCTCCTTCTCTGTGGTCTACTTCCTTGGGTCAACTGGCCGCATATGAAAGATTGTCTTATAGATTGCTCAACAGGATGGATAAATATGATTTAAAATGGGGATATTATCATTTACACGCTTCAGGTCTTGGGTGACGTTTCCGGCTCGCTCTGTGAGCTTCAACAACCTTTTAGGGACTTGGGTTAGATTTGTCCGGGGTAGGACTGGGGTTGACTGCTGGCAGTAGGCCTCTGTGCACTGTATTTTTTATTTTTATTGTTGTTGTTTCCTTTGTTGTTGTCTTTGTATTTTCATTTTTCATTTTTTTGCCTTGTGTTTTGTCTGTTTCGTCCATTCATATGATGTGTATGGTATGTCTTAATAATAATAATAATAATAATAATGAATTGCATTTTTATGGCGCTTTTCTAAGTACTCAAACTTACTCAAAGCGCTTTACAATGGTTCATTCATTCATTTTAATCGTCAGTAATGTAGTTATTGGTTTAAGAATGTCCTTGTAATGTCTATTGTATGTCTTGTCAAAAAAATGTTTGCATCATTGTCGAAAGAAATGTATCTGTTTGTTTGTCCACAAAAGAAAATAAAGTACAAATCATAAAAAAAAAAAAAAAGAAAATGTTTAATTTATATAATAAGGATACAGATAGATTTACAGCGCTCAAATAATATTAAACTCTACAATAATTAATACTATAGATTAGCAGACTAATACCAACATGGCATTGCGGCAGCTTCACACATTATCATGTATCAATCCAGAGATTTTTATAGATCAGTTATTTGAACTGATTTGAAGTGAATTGAGCTCAAACCTTATGCCTTTAGGGGACAAAATGCAATTCAGGTGCATGCTTGCTTCATACTACTCTCTAACACAGCAGGCTAGAGCGATTTGCAAGTTTCTCAGTTAATGATCCACAAGGATAACACTATGGGATAAATGGAGTATAAGCCATTAACTATCCTACAACCTCTACTTCATTTGAGGGTTTAAAATAATGTACACGTTTTAAATTAAATGCCACAAATGTAGAGGGGTGGAAACAAACACCATTCAGATATGACCTATGGTCCAAGGTAGTCCTTGTGCGCACTGAAGTGAGAAATGTTGATTGTTCATTTATGTAAGTCACAAATCATGTCCTGGTCCAGTTAAGAATAAAGTTACCCATTACTGTTAACATACTGATACAATTAAATTGCCTTTTGTGTACAAATCATTCTATAAAGCAACAGAATAAGTATCTAATACAAGAGTGAACAGAACAACAACAGTGCAAAGCTAATTTGCTGAGTTCCAAAGTAAACACTATTTTTTCTCATACAGTATGCAACATTTTTCTCATATGCATAAATACCAGTTTGCTGATCTGGTGTCTTGGGACTTTAAATAAATCAGAGTGTAAAGCGCCTGAAGGGAGGACACATTCCTCATAGTGACGTGTTCAGACGGAGCCTTCATTCTTTGTGTTGCCTTCTAGGATTGTAGGGACTATTTTATTAAAAACGTCTTTCTCTTGCATGGGTCAGTGCTCACCCCACAACATCTCAATACTTTTGTATGTTCTTGAACCAGTGACCGTGGTGGTTGTTTGCAGAAAAACATGCACATGTATGATTTATGGTATAGGCACATCAGGAACCAGCATTGTTTTTAACAGTCTGCTCTACAAATACAATTCACAACATTATTTTTCCCCCTCCTGTAATCTACAGTATATTACATTTTGTAACAAGCGAAAAAAGTCAATTTGAGACAATCTTTTCCAAGAAACACCGATTGTGTTAAGTCTCCATAAAAGGATTGTTTGATGCCATTTTGGTGACACAGTGAAACGAAGATGGCAGACTATGAATGTTAATGTGTGACATTTAGTAAACAAAAATCTTGATTTGTATGTATATTCGATGTTTATGGTGCTGTAACAAAAGACCCAAGAGTGATGTTTATCTCATCTGTGACAACTCCCCAGAATGAATGGACAACCTGGTCAGGGGTTGGGATGATAACTAAAGACCCATTGATTCATTTGATATACACTGCACCACTGACAGGACAGGACAGAAAATCCACAGTTATGATGTGCCTACAGTATATGATCAGCAGTAGCTGACCGTAGACATCATGGAGGATGGCATATGCCACTGGTTTTCAACATAGAGTCCAGGGACCACCAGGGGTCCGTAATGCATTTCAAACTGGGGGCCCTTGAAAAAGGGAGGACACATTCCTCATAGTGACGTGTTCAGACGGAGCCTTCATTCTTTGTGTTGCCTTCTAGGATTGTAGGGACTATTTTATTAAAAACGTCTTTCTCTTGCATGGGTCAGTGCTCACCCCACAACATCTCAATACTTTTGTATGTTCTTGAACCAGTGACCGTGGTGGTTGTTTGCAGAAAAACATGCACATGTATGATTTATGGTATAGGCACATCAGGAACCAGCATTGTTTTTAACAGTCTGCTCTACAAATACAATTCACAACATTATTTTTCCCCCTCCTGTAATCTACAGTATATTACATTTTGTAACAAGCGAAAAAAGTCAATTTGAGACAATCTTTTCCAAGAAACACCGATTGTGTTAAGTCTCCATAAAAGGATTGTTTGATGCCATTTTGGTGACACAGTGAAACGAAGATGGCAGACTATGAATGTTAATGTGTGACATTTAGTAAACAAAAATCTTGATTTGTATGTATATTCGATGTTTATGGTGCTGTAACAAAAGACCCAAGAGTGATGTTTATCTCATCTGTGACAACTCCCCAGAATGAATGGACAACCTGGTCAGGGGTTGGGATGATAACTAAAGACCCATTGATTCATTTGATATACACTGCACCACTGACAGGACAGGACAGAAAATCCACAGTTATGATGTGCCTACAGTATATGATCAGCAGTAGCTGACCGTAGACATCATGGAGGATGGCATATGCCACTGGTTTTCAACATAGAGTCCAGGGACCACCAGGGGTCCGTAATGCATTTCAAACTGGGGGCCCTTGAAATTCAAAAGCTTGAGAATCACTGGCCTATGCAACCATGAAATACTTCTGTGAAGTTTTCACTCCTGCAGTTACTAAGCCAGACACGGGGAGCCTAACATCTGAGTGCTTTTAGAGGCTCGTTTTTCACCTGTCACCCCGCCATGCTCCCAAAGATTACCCTCGACAGGCCGCACTGTCCAGACCTATCAGGCCCACACAGAATACGGGAGTATAACCCAGTCTGTCTCTTGAGAACAACAGCTCATAACTCAAAGATATTGGTGTCCTTGTCAATAAAATCACATATAAAGAAGATTGGGCTCAAATGAATGTGCTCTCGAGAGAAATATATTGTCAGGTGAGGCTGGCTGCATCTAGACCTCAGGAATGTGCCGGTGCTCTTCTCCCCCAGATCCCATCCCCCTGGCACCCCCTGGCCCCTCTATTGTGCAGGGAAGGAATGCTTTTCACCCAGCCACAACCTTTTCACGGTGAGGGATGTTGGGTGTCGCCCTTTTTTCATTTAATTCTGAAAGAAAGAGATTTACCAGAAAGCTACAGCCAGCAATGTTGAACTTTGCTAAGAAGTCATACACAAAATTATATTATTTTACGAAGATGGCTATTACAAAAAAGAAATGTAACAAAAAAGATACAGCACGCATAGCCCAAAGGCAGATACAGCTAACTGCACTGTGGAAATATTATGTTAATATCACATTTCCATGTGGATTATAGTAATTCTAGGGATGATTGCTGCTGAGAGATAGACCATTCAGTGATGTGACTAATTACAAAGAGCAGAAATGGTAGGCAATTATCTTTCAAATATTGTTATGAAAATTGATATGAGTAGAGCAGGGCTCTGAAACAAAACAGAAACGCTACAGCTTAATGAAGAAAGTAGAAACCTCTGGAGGATGAGCCAGACTCTAGCCCATCAAACAGTTTGAATGACCACTAGGGCCTTGCAGCTGACATATTGAGGGCAGATTTATTGGATGCTATGCCCTTGTTTCACGTTGTTGATTCCTTTGTGGGTTCTTCCATGTAATGAAACCAATGACATGTTTCAAAACCTTTAGTAGTTATTGTATTTCTGTTGTAATCCTTTTTCCAAAATCATGGCAGTAGGTTACACTGTAACTGTTGCTACACTAGATTCACTTTGAACATTCATTTTCATTTGAGACTTTATAATTCTCTTCCACCAAGTCTGGGCCATAAAACAATGCCACATTGCAGGGTGTGGCTGCTCTTTTTTTTCTTTTCTTTACGTTTTTTTTTTGCCAAGAAGAGGGATGGTCTAACTCAGGTGCTAGTGTCCCATTGGTCCTCGCAGTACTCTAAAATGCCAATACCTGAGTCAGGTAGAGAAAAAAGTCAGAGGGGAAGACGGATAGTGATGTGACACTCTTGTCTATCGGCAGGGCTCTTCGAAGAATCTATTATCCTCTGTATATTGTGATCGTTTGCTTTTCAGACCGGCGTTTGCTTACTTATAGGGGAATCAAACGGCAAAAAAGGGAAGAGGCACATTTCACATCAGGTAAGACATCCATGCATGCACGGGAGAAGGATCTAAATATTTGAAATACTCAAGACAAGAGATTTTTTCTTATAGACTGAAGATTTACTTTTAATATTTTCTATTGCCTAATGATAACCCAATGCAAATGTTTTGAGGGGATATTTAGTTTTTGTGAGGAGATCTAAAAGACTCATGACAGTACAAGTAGCTACTTTTTAAAATGTATTGCAACAGTCTCCTGGGTGGTGCAGGGTGGGGTTACATGAACTTGTGTGTAGCTCTAAGTGCACAAAAACGGCAAAGGTATCGATATCAATGCTTGTCTGCAGGTGTGGGGTGTGAGCAGAGGGGCCATTGTTGAGCTATTGTTGCGTTTTCCCAATTTCCCCCACAATGGGGGCTCTGAGGAAGACAGGCACCAAGGAAGGCCATGGTGGCAGTGTTTGGCTGGGGGAAGGCATGAGTGATGACTAAACAGTGGCTTGGCTCAGGCCTGTGATTTTGTGCCAGAGCCCAGGATCACAACAGCAGCCTGAAGCCCTGGAGCCACAGAGCAGGGCAGGCCTGGTCTCGCACAAGCTCAGGTTCAGACTCCAGTGTAGGGAGCGGCCAGGTTCCCCTCCCAAATCCACTCCCAGCCACCCCCTCTCCCTCGCAGCCTTCCTCATAAATCATACAGTTCCATGTACCTGCTCTGCACCAGGTACTTGGGTCTGATTCCCCTCTAGCACCTAGAATGGAATTGGAAAGTTTAAGGTTTTCCTTAATGTAAGTTACTGTAGTACTCAGTGTTCGTGCAGAAAACACATATTGGTATATTTGTATGTGAAAACAGGAATAGACATCCCAGGGACTGGAGTTTAACAAAGCTGAAAATGTGTTGCTAGTTCACCATTATGAACATTGCATGTTTATTGTGTGTTTCAGAAAATGTTTTCAAGCCGTCAGCGAGAACATTCCATGTGTTCTATCCTTCATTCCACCGGAGTCTGTATCTGTTCAACCAGATTTCAGTGGTGTGAAGAGTAAGAGTCATGGAGATATAGCATCACAGCAGTCACACTGTCAGACATCATCCAAGTCGGAGATCAAGACATTAATGTGATTACCCAACCCAGTGGAAATGATATGACCTAATAAATGATACAACTGTTCTAAAAACATGTTTTCTTATTATGATGCTATTTTTATTATTGAATATTGATATTGTTGTATGATAATGATGTCCTTTATCAAAATGAATGTGTATGTAACGGTATGTACAGTAATTGATATGTTACATACATTATACATATACTACTGGGATTGCTAAAGTCCTGACATGTACAGAATGTACAGTAGTTGTGTATATATTATACGGTAGTCATCTAGCTACAGCAACTCAATGACACAAATAAATTGCCTGACCTTGTGCCCTGTGTGTTGTCTTTTTACAAGTATATCTCGAGCATTTACATGTAACCATTGCACCACCCACATCAATATTGTGGCTCTCAGCCCCAGAGCATGATTTTTTCATTAGCCGGCCAGCCCACACAAACAACCTTTACAGTTCATCAAATGCTGTTTAACTGTACAATAGAGAATCTGCCAAGATCTTTTACAAATAGGCTATAAACATGCCCTTAAACTTTCCTGTGCTATAATGTCATTAAACCTTTTTTTTTTATTCACTGCTCAAGATATGCATCTTAGCAATGTCCCTGCTACAATTTCTCCAGTACAGGTAGGTCAAGCACAAATGTCTCATGTCTCCCTGTTGCTAGTGGTTCTTGTTAAGAACGGATCTGTGTCATTTGAGATTTCTTTGGCTATTCAAAAATAGCAGATATACAAGCTCATAGAACGGCACTGTGCGCTATGAGCTTGTATTGTATTGTGTATTGTTTGTATTGCTTGTGCTATTGTTTTTAAAAAATCTTGAAAATTTGTGCACATCTTTTAATGTATATATATTTTTAAAGCAAACATTTGTAACTCCAATATTTGCTTCTGGGGGTCCCTGTAACAAAATATTTTGAGATGGGGGTCCGCGGCCAAATACATATAATTTTGATGACATGAAAAAGTTGGAGCACCACTAATAGAGCAACATAATGTTAGGATTTAGAAAACATTTTTAGATATGCATTTGGCCGCGGACCCCCATCTCAAAATATGTATTTATATAAGATTTGAGTTAAACATTTTCGCTTTAATAAATATAGCCTATATACTAAAAAATGTGCACACATTTTCAAGATTTTTCAAAAATAGCAGATCTACAATGAGCTTGTATAACTGCTATTTTTATAATAACCCAAAGAAATCTAAAATGACACAAATGCGTTCCCGGATTGAATGGGTTAATATTCCATGTTCAAACCACAGTATGTGTATACACAGTTTGCCATGAGGGATGGAGATTCCATGATGTAACACAAACATTTCTCTCTAAAATTCTAAGTCTTTAAAAGCAGGGATTTTTCAACTGGTCTGGACAAAGCTTTAAAGTGCAATAGGACATTGAATAAAGTAGAGCGGTACATATCATTGCTGTTGCAGAAACCTCTTAACTCCATATTCTAACTTTTTGTGTTTTTTCGTAAATGAATGCCCTACTTGATGATACTAAAGCGTCACACAAAAGTAGCAAAAGTAGCAGATCCACAAGCTCAAAACTCGGCGCGAAGCGACTCGTTTTGAGCTCGTAGATCTGCTACTTTTGATACTTTTGGATTTGAATCCTGAAAAGTAACAGTTTTGGACATATGAGGTTTCCACCCGACAGATATGATATACAGTAGAGGTATGTGAAAGTGCCCCTATGCTGTTATAGGGTCTATTTTGTTTTGGTTCCATACAATCAATTCCCCTTTGGGGACCTTTTTAGAGATGAAACAACAATACCAAAGCAAAGAGCACCACACTTTTGGCCTATCGTTATGCATGTGGGTCCTTCATAATAACACAAAAATGCACCCTCTTGCTCTCATTGCTCTCATTGGCATAGAATGGATTAGTTTACCATATGCCTCATAAAGACTTTGAGCAGCTAAACAATGACAGGCTTTCATGTGCACTGCTATTGTTGTACAGACAGCAATGCTGGCCTGTCAGGCAACACAAAAACACAGTGAGGAGCATGAGAATTGTGCACGCCAAGGATGCTCCCATACTGTCTGTCAGTCTGGTGAAGAACGGTGTCATCGGGAAAAGAAGCAAACATCTAAACTATATGCTCTACTGTAGTCACAATATTACTAATACAGTATAGGCCTATATCACACACACAATGTCCACATAACAATGGTACCTGTTGCTAATTGCTAGCTAAGAGCACAGAACAACGCAAAATTGAGAATGGATTAGGTTACATGAATAGCAATACTGTAAATGTACGAAAGCATACAAGAGGAATGCTTTTCTTTAAACAAATTCAAAATTACGTTATTGTATTTTGCATTGTGATTTTTTTGATTTGCTTGTATACTGATTGGCGGTTCGACAGAACAGAACTCTGTGCAAGCCAGCCGTTAAATAATCGATGAATTGTTGAGCCAACGGTCACTGGAGTGGACCAATCTGTCACCAGTCTTCTCCCCATCATTTTACTCCAAAGTAAAAGATTTGGGGAGGACACAGGTAAGAGCAGTCCCTTATGGCACGCCGTTAAGAAGTCAGATGGAAAAATGTATTATAGACTACAGCTGCAGACACAGACTCTGTTCCCTGTTGTGAAATGTTGATTGTTCAGCCTCCTAATTGTTGCAGCTGAGGAATGATAATGTGACAGTTTCACACCACACAAGCAGCAGCGTTCACTAATTGCCAGCAATGTCATGCCGCTGTAATGTCATGTAATATTAGCATTAAGCCTCACTAAGTGTGATGTATAGGCTACCTGTAAAGGTGTTACAGTATAGGCTACATGGTCATGTCTTTGTGACAATGGAAAGTGTCCATTCAATTGACAGCTACCTAGTATTACAGTACTGCCAGTGCAATTTTCAACTGCTGCTACATAAAGACTTGAGTGGGAATAACAGTTTAGCAGTCTATTGTGGCAGAAGGCATTAGTGTCCTGGAGCTGGAGATGCTGGCATCTAATGGAGTGCGAGGGCCTAGCGAGGGCCCTCTCTTATCCAGAGGGGAACTTACAGCTTTTGGACCACCTGTCACCAGACAAAAAAAAAAGAAGCTATACCTCAAGACCCACAGCAGGAAAGATGCCACTTCTGCTGTTCGTAGATACTCACAGTCACACGTCATCCGAAACATACAGTACTATCTCACCTATTAGACTTTTTGGTCACACCAAACTACACAATTCACAGGTTTGCAGCAATGCAGCAATTATTCCAAAGGAGTTAACCAGTGTGAATATCAAAGAACTGAAAGTCCCACTCAGTGCAGTAAACAGTGGGCATACTATGGTGTGTAATGAGACAAAAACCCAATGAGAAGTTTTCAACTTCATTGTCTGTGATAGCCCACTGTATGACCTTGTCTGTTTCTCCCACGTCCAACTCAGCATGGGGAGGCGCTGGGAGTGAGGGGACTGTCAGAGGCCTGTCTGTCTGTGGAGTCTAAGGGGCATATGTTTTATGTTTACCAGACAGGGAGGCTCAGTGCCGGACGGCTCTGACAGGCTGGATGCTGAAGTACGGCGACCAGACCTACAACAACCGTATCTCTCGTGCCTTACAGCATGTCGGCAGGACAGACATCGCTGTGGGTGAGAGTGAAATTAATTGCCATAACACAATAGCTTCAATGTAAATTAGAATACAATTGCGCAGCACTTTGTATGGCAGCACGCACCGTATTTCTGCAGCAGTAAACAACTTTTCAAACAGAGCAGTTTTACTACAATGTCATGGGTTTCAAGCTGAACTAATTTACTTTCTATGTACAGTGCAGTGTGGCTCAGTATTGCACATCTCATGGGTGAACATTGCAGCAACAATATGACAAAGGGAAATTGGAACAAAGTCTCATTTGGATATAGGTCTATGCTGCGTATATTCTCAAAATGAGTTTATTTCCGTTAAAAAGGGCTCCTCGAGACTTTAACAATATTGTCTGTATAATTGCTTCATTACTTTGAGACTCATTTTTAATTGGAACTTCAATAGTGGCATTTTTGCACAATGCCAGCCCCTGGCATGTGGTGCAGTCCAGTGTGCAAGGAACTCCACAGCTGAGTGGCGTTGGATAGGAGGAGGTGTAAATGATCTGACAGAGGACTCAGTGGAGCTGACACCAGCCTCTGAACAAACCATCTGCTCCTTTCATCAGCAGAGCTCGAGGAAGAAAAGAGAGGAAGAGGATGGGAAGAGAAGCGAGGGGGTGCAGTGGTTGACAAGTTGACAAAAGCTATTTATGGTTAGATCAAAAAAGGATGTGTGGAGGGACAATGCAACAGTTATCAAGCACTTGATGGCTATAATGAGCAAAATCTACTTAGACATACAGTATAGAAACTTTAGTGCTTTGCGTTGCTTTATCTGGTGAGAAATAGTGAGCTTTGCTCACAATAGTGAGCAAAGCAATTGTGCTAACAACTTACTGTCCACGCCGTCCGAATGAAAAAACAAACAGAGAAACACCTCAACATTACAACAAATAGCACCATGCAATGTACTCTGTTCATGGTGCTGCAGATAACTGGAAATAGTAGCTCCAGTGTGACTGTTGTCACAGAGGTGCCCTGAGTCTGAAGCACAATGTAGAAGACTACTGTAAACGTTCTGGCTCTTCGAAGTTCTCAGTGGTCCAACCAGGGACAAAAAACTGCAACTCTGCAGGCCAGCAGTCCCAAAGAAGAAGAATAGGTAAGATCAAGCTGTAGTAGGTTATTGACCACATTCTCACTGTGGCCATTTTTCCACTTGGAGGTATTATAAGACACTACTGTCCTCCTGATCTCAACAGATATTTGGGGATATCCTTCTGGAGCCTGTATGAATGACAAATGTTGTAATGTTTCACCATCGCCTACTGTACATCTATTAAATGTTAAGATTAGATGCCAGATTAGATTTGGTGGCCGTGGGAAATCTTCCAACTCATTACTAATCAACATCAGACCCTTACTATATGAAGGCTTATTTTGTTCCCAGGACAGAAACGAACTCAAAAATGTAATTATCACCTGTCAATTTCTCCCCTCATATTCTCCTGGGCACTCCACCCCCCAAAAAAGAAAGAAACAGGTGGCATCCTATGATAGTGATAACAGTCGCATGGTCCTGTGAGATAGCAGTGACAGAACTGTTAATGTGCGTGTACACAGCAGTGACAGTATGGACGGGTAACACACTGACGTTTAATTTGTGTGTTATTGAGGGATCTGACATGGCGTAATTTGGATTTGATCATGGAACACATTCCCGCCCTCCAGAGGAGACTGCTGGACATTGTAACCTTGTGTCTACATAATGTGGAAAGCCTTGTTTCTATGTGATTTGTGATTTGGTCTAAACCCTGCCAACCCTATAAATCCTGTGTCTGGTTTGTGCCGCAATGTTATTGTTCAACCACATACTGTAAATGCCGAACTGAGTAGACTAGTCTTACCAGTTACTATGACTTACAACAAAACATGGACATAATATTCCAAAATGTACTTCAAGAAACTTGCCGGATTCATAAGATTCCATCTAACACAGATGTTTTGGAGTAGGCAGGCTCCCTCACTGATCAGCATTTCTATCCTTCTCTTCATCATCCACATTTCTCTTTGAGATGGCAGAGTTCCATAGAGAAGCAGCGGACCAGAGGGAATGGTAGAGGTCGAGTCAAGGCATCTGATTTTAGGTGATGTGTAAATGTCTGTGGTTGTGTGTTCAGGGGTTTCCAAATAAGTTACTTAAAGAGACAGTTCATCTCAAGCCAGTCTTAAAAAATATGATAGCCTGAAGATTTCATGCATGTGTGTTTATGCGTACAAATAAAAGTATGTTTCTGCTTTGTTGTTCTGATGATTTTGTTATATCCATAAGATCCATCATACAGAACAACCAAAGCAACCCGGTCAGCATTGGTTACACTAAAACAACAGCTAATTATTATCAAATATGACAAGAATAAGCTACTTTCAGATAATGTGATTATCGATGCTTTTTTTCTTGTCAGAGTGGCAAAGTGCTGTTGTCTTACCAGTGGGTGGATGGCTGGTGACGGGTGTGACAGATGTGCTGGAAGCTAGCCCTTATTCCAAGGGCTGTTCCGGTGTAACTGTGATAGTGATGCCACTTTCCATCTCCCCTCCAAGTGACGGCAACGTGCCCGTCTGGCATCGAAGAACAACTAATTATCCAGCCTGGCGCCCGCTTCCCCCAGAGCCTGCCGATACCTCCACAGGCAATCCAAAAAGACTAATAACAATGACAATGCAAGCAGACAATGGTTGTGATGGCAGTTTCTGGAGGGTGACAGATTCCAAAATACAGAACAATATTTTTGCAGGTATGAAGTTGCAAGGATTTGGTAGCAAGCTGAAATGATTTGCGATACAGTATGAGTATGAGATGTTATAGAGGGGTATGTTGGCCGGGTCCAAAAGTTGGCAAAAAAGAAAAGCATTATTTTTTTTCTTTGGAGGCTTTAATTAAGAATAAAATTGCAATGTTCCACTTTGCTCATAACAAGGCCCTTTTAATATACTCTGCTGAGACAAACACTTTCATAATAGGGATACAGAACATATCCTCATGGCACTCGGGGGTACCGTCTCTCTTCGTGTTTCCTTTATTTTACCCCATCCCTACTTTCTAAATCTTAATTGAACTAATTACTTTATACTAATTACATTATACAAGTCTGCCCTAATATGCTTCAGGAGAGAGACGGCTTGGATTAACAGTGATACTAAGTAGCAATTACAGGCAATTAGTTCATGAATCAACATTTAAGCAAATTATATTTCCAAGTTAGGACCAAGCTATGTGCAAAGTGCTTAAAGGCCAAGAGTGCATGGATTCAAGCTATACAGTAACACGAATGACCAGAGAAATTACAATGCTATGCTTGCCTAACCATCCACATGCATTTCTTATTTTCCTCTTGAAAACAGGAGAGGTAGATTTATAGGAAGTAAACCAAAATCAGGAATGCCAATGTCATTCTGCAGGGGTTGTGTGTCTCACCTTCAGCCCCAAAGCTTCCCCAGGTGGCGTAACAGAACTCACTACAAAACTTCCTCTCCCCTTCAGCTCTCCCGTGTTGGCAGTTAGCATCCTGCAGGTGCTGACTATGACAGGTTCACCTGCTGCGGGCTCACCTGTGTTTCTGTAACCAGCGGAGAGGAAAGCCAGAGTACTGTATGCCTGAGTGACTCACAGAGACAACATGACACATGGGGCCTGCATCATCAGCCACTCCACAGTAGCCAAGGTCTCTCCAACAAACTGCTCTTAGCATATGTAGGAAAATAACTGTGTGACACACAAGCACGGTGCCTGTCTGCTAATACATACCATTACACGCTTTGAGCTATACCGTGGCACTATGTGCATGTACATGTTTGTTTGGCATCAGGGTCCTTGAATATGATTTTATATATAGAAGTTGAAGCCCCCCCCCCCCCAATAGGAATAGGCCAACTTTCATTTCGAACCATTCTTATGCAAAGGGATGAAGCAATCACAGACGTCACGGATGAACAGAGAGATTCTGACATGAAATTGACATTTACAGCTCGGGCGCAGTCGATGTATGAGGTGACGCTTTCCAGGCACATCCATTCTCATGTAAAACAGGGCCTCTTTTCTTTTCATTCTCATGGTTTATTTTGGTTATTTAACAGTTTACAGAGCGTGGATTTTATCAAACTGGGCTGTTCGGAGGCGGGCACATCTGTCTCTTGCCTCGGCTTCCGCATGAGGAATCAAGAGCTTGGGTTTGGATGAAAATGTAGATGGACGGGATGTGATGCGTGCCAAGGGGACACTCAGACAGAGAAGCCGTGTCCTTGATGCACAGCGGCTGAGCGCTGTGTGCCAGGCCTCTAAAGTGTGCTTAGTGTCACTAAAGGCTTTAACTTCCTCCCCTCCCACCATTTGCATCGTCATTCATCCATGGGGCCACAGAGGTACCGTAGTCCCTGCTCAGCCATCACTCTCCCTTTACTCAATATATATGGATCACAGAAAACAAGATCACGACGCAAGCTCTTTTAAGTCAAGGTACTTTCTTTTTAATCGCCTCTCACAACTTTTTCTGTCATGGTTTCCTTCTCCTTGGGGGGCCTGATACTTTTTCAAAGTTTTCATCAATGATCTGATAGGCAGGAATCATGGGGTAGAGATGGAGCCACAGTGCCATCCTGTGGTTCTGAAGACTCATTACCGCAACCAGAGCTAGAAAGCTACTGCTGTTGAGCATATTAATTGAGAAATTCAATATTACTTCTGCTTTTCCAAGTTCTATTTCTATTCATGGGAATTTTGAGTCTGATGACGTCTGTGTTACAAATAAACATTGTTAATATAATCAAAATGGACAGTTCCAAAGCCTGGCCTGACAAAAATATTGTCTATCCACAAGTTTCCTAGGGCATTGTGGGCATCACTTCCTGTCGATTTGATCCCTGATCAAATCGACAGGAAGTGATGCCCACAACGCCCTAGGAAACTTGTGGATATATTATATAGACCACCAAATTATTTGAAAGGACAGTAACAAAAAAAGTTAATTGTGCACTACTGCCTTCAGTGAGTAAGCTACTATTTTATTTTCATGTGTATATTTCTTAGACAATCTTACCTTATTATGTAAAAAAAAACAAAGGTGAATAAAATGTTATTTTGTCCAATCTGTATGGTAGAGTATGGAGGAGACCCAGGTTCAAATCCGGGGTAGAACATAGAAAGTTACTGAGTGCGGCTTTAAGTAGAAGTTTAACTAGAATGCTCACATATAGAATACAATCACAGATGTCTGGGTGCTTATGTTAATATCTTGCAGCGATCTGTAAAATAAAATGTATGTTGTTACGGTAGTGATAAGTTTTTTTTTTAAAGTTGTCTGAAGCTGTTGGTTTGCTTTGATTTTCCTCTATTTCTCAAAATTAAATTAATTAACCTCCATAACAACTCCTAAATTTCCCTGAGGGATGGTTGGTGATGAGAAAGCAATGGCGTGAGGTGTAAAGAGAGAGAGAAAGAGTGATGGGATCTGGTGAATGGCCACCTGGACAGGCTGTTTATTGAGATAGAGACAGGGGTCTGTTCTTCTAAGCTTCCGACAGGTGTGTGGGTTTGGTAGCTGAAAACATTATCGTCAGTCCCTCTGATTGGACATAAGCCAAGGACAAACGAGACCTGAGCTGATCTGATTTTAATCAATTCTATAGTCTGCTTGAATAGACTGTGTCTAGTAGGTCATTTTAAAGAGTTTCTCAACTCAACCGTTATCAGGACAGGAGTATCAAGAGATTAGCAAGTTATTAGTCACAAGAAGGCCTTGATTAACACATACAAAAGATTTATATTTCAATCAAATGTGATAGAATGAAGTGTTACTTAATCCCAGACAGACAGCATTATCTCAAGCACATGACCACGGTTTAATAAAGCAATGATTCCTCATGAAAGAAATTGAATTGTTATAATTTCCACCAATTATTCAAAACACACACACACACACACACGCGTGTGTGTGCGAGAGAGAGAGAGAGAGAGAGAGAGATTTTGGTTGGTATTATGTCATGAATTTGGTTGATGATATTTGGAAAATGTACTCAGGATAATGACTTTGGAAGTGATTATTGGGATGATTAAGAGGAAGGCAGTAGGCTAGAACATTTAGGCTAGTTTTGTGTTTAGCTAAATTAAATTAAATAAAGTTTATCAATTGAAAATGTCTAATAAAGAACATTTCTAGATCTAGAAATAGGGTGTTGAAATGAGATAGGCCTGAGTGACTCAAACTGATAGCAGAATCCTGGCTGAATACTGGCTGAGACCACTAACTAACTACACAAGCTTTTTGAAAACTGATGGCTTATCCCTGCATGTTCATAGGGCATAGCAGTGGCGTCCATTTTCTGGTTCCACTTCAAAATACTCAATGCATTTTTTCCATTGACATTTCCAAAAACATTTATATAAATTAATTTAAGCCTAGAATCAAGCCATCCAGGGTCCTGGTGACTCATGACCATAAAACATTTTTTTCTGTGATTTTTCTTTATTTTATATTTAATTATATGATATACTATATTTAATAAATACCCTTTGTTTTGCCGTTTTCAAAAAAGTTTTTTCACAGAATCAAACGTTTTATGGTCATTATTCACCAGGACCCTGGATGGCTTGATTCTAGGCTTAAATTAATTGATATAAATATTTTTGGAAATGTCAATGGGAAAAATGCATTGAGTAATTTGAAGTGGAACCAGAAAATGGCCGCCACTGCTATGCCCTATTTACAATTTTACTCATTTTACAATGTTAAAATCCTTCTTCATGCAAGGATTTTGTGGCAACTGGACCCACAAAAACAACACAAATGACTGGCTGGCTTTTAGCTCTCACGGCCACAGCACAATTTCCGCTTCAGTGTATTGCATCATCACTGCTCCTTATTTACATGCATCTTGGCCCAGTGGAATACCATGCATGATTTATAACATTAATGAAGTAATTGAAGCAAATGTTATTAAATTACTGGGATATGATAACACACAACACCCACGATGACATGTCGCTGCAAAGCATTAGGTGGCTTCCTCCCAAGTTGTGGTGTTCTAATGAGTTCGCTTAGCGTTGCACCACATGCCATCACTTTGGATTGTCGACTCTAATTTCCCTGCTGATGCTCAACAGCCCAATAAGCAGCTAGTATCTGTATTCATCAGACTGGGATCTTTATCTACTAGGAAGACAGGATAGCATACAGTAGACTATCTCCCAATCAGTTTAATGAGTCGATGATGTGATGGGATGCTGACACCGTACTAATGACCCTCATATAAAGCTTGTAGTTTATATTTTGTCAACTATAAATTAGCCATAAATCCCTCTCACATCTGTCCAATGTGATAACCACAAATAGGTGTTGCCGGGTTTACTTACTTCGACAGAATGAATGTAACGTTCAAATTAAGTGCACATGTCTTGTGTATTCGTTTGGCAATGCATCATTAGCTATATGCTTCAGCTCCAGTACAGGCTACTATAGAAAACTGCAAATAATTATTTCTTTCACAAAAGGCATTCTGTACTAGATAAGAGCAGTTATCCTGGAAAAACCCTGCTCTTTGTAATCCATCTCAATAACTTTGTTATTGAATGGCCTTCCACAAAGGCCACGCTTTTTTTAACACAGAAATTCAAATTAATGTTAATACTATCATTCTTCCATGAAACCAAAAAACATATTTCTCAAAGTAGTAAAACAAAGCAAAAAAAAAACTAAATTGGGAGATAGATATAATAGTATTATGCATTAGCTAAACATGGGCCTTTGCCTTTATGTAACATTAAATTATAAAAAATCCTCTTACAAGGAGCAGCCTCTGAAGCTATTTTTTGCCTTAATTAATCACCAGAGAATGTTCCATTCTTGGTTTATTTAATTGCCACTGGACTGCTGGAACAAGACAATAGGCAACATTAATTAATATCAGCTATCAGTGGTCAAATTTGCCCAACAACTCGGTAAACAAACCCTGTCCAAAGCCCATGCATTTTGCTGAAATTGCACAATCAAGATTTATGATCCCCCTGGTTGCAAACTGTTTAGCTAATGAAGCATAATAGATCGCCTACACAAGCCTATGAAATGCATATGCAAAGCACCAACTGCTTTCACTTGATCAATGTCAAAAAGCAATTTTTTGCATTTCCAGAGCTAGCTTAGGATGCTCTGTCTGCCTCTGTCCATGCGGAAATGACTCTTCCTCTTTCTAAAGATAGGCCTCACCCGAAACCCCTTGGGCAGCAGTCATCTGATAAAATGTCTCCCTCTGTCTTGTTATTCAAATGCCAAAAAATGTAATCTTTATTCCAAAAGGTCAAGGCATAACTTTTTCCCAGGACAGGCAAGTGCTAAACGACAAGGTTCCATGACTCATCAACAAGATAGCCCTTGACACCATGCAATTAGTCTCAATGGTGTGAAACCACTGGGCGTGTAAACAAAATTAATACATAAATCTTTCTGCCTCAAATTTACAAAAGAGACCTTGCTAATTAAACCATCATGGTCAATGAAAGTGCAATGAGTGTAAAATTAATTTCTTGGTGAACTTGCAATTACAGGGATTGAGTACCTACACTCCATTATAGCCGTATCTCACTTGAAAAATGGTTTTGGATAGAAATATTAATGATTTAATGCAATCCTCAGAAAGTATTGGGTTTGCCTGCCTACAGAATCATCTTATATGAATGAATGAAATGTCATACTACTATTATACTACTTATTCAACTATTACTAATTCTAATAATAATAACAATAATAATAATATTGTTATTGTTATTATTGTTATAATAATAATAATAATAATAAATATAGCTCTCAAGCAGCAATACGGGGGCCAAGCAATGCAAAAAGCAATATGAAAAAAGCACTATGCAATATGCGCAATAAGCCATATAGAAAAAAATAGACTGAACTTGAGAGAAAGAACACCATGCAATTAAAAATGAGCATTGTAAACAGATGAGCAGAGTTCTGCGGAATTGTGGATATTAAAATGCATGTCTTTATTATGTTGCTTATAATGGCACATTTCAAACCTTTGTCTTCAGTCAAGACAAAGGCTTGCCAATTCCTCTGCGTCAACTACACAACAGAAACAATTGTGTATTCTAAATAGGCTAAAGCTTTTCATCACTGTACCTGGCTAGTTTAGCCAAGGCCTGGAATCGAACCTGTGACCTTCTGTACCCCAGGCTTCCTCTGTACTCTTTCAGCAACAACAGCCCTGTTAAAGTTTGCTGAAAAGAATGTGTGTGCATGCGTGCGTGCCTGCGTGTGTGCGTGCATGCGTGCGTGCATATATGGAGATCCCTGATCTCTCCCATGTTGGTGCATCATTTCTAGCTGACGCACGACAGGAGCAACAGATAATGACGATCAATCAACATAACTTTATTTCCATTATTATTATTTTATATTATATTATATTGCATTGTTTGTGTAAGCACGGTCTTTGCAGAAAGATGTCCCATCAACAATTCCCTGCTTGTACCTGAATGACAAACTAACCCCTCTTCTCTTCTTCTTCTCAACAATATTTGGACTTGTATCAGCACACAGGAAGCTGTACAACCCAAGGTTCTAACAAAGTTCAACATCACTTTAAACCTCTCCCCGTCTGGCAATTTCACTTGGCAATTTCAACTGGGAGAGGCTCTCTCCCAGAGCTCCAAATTAAATCTGATGCCCATGGAAGCCTTGTAATTACTTGTGGTGCCAATTTGGCTCCACGGAAGCAGGAGCGCAGAGGACCAGGTGTGCGCCAGTATATCTTAGGGATGATTTCTTAATAGCTTCATAAATCCATTCATGCATCACAGGCATCCCAACGCCATCATCAGCCCAGTGCCAGGCAAGACACCACAGGCCTTTCTGAGCACCTGCTACGTGACTGCACGTTAGCCCATACATTTCTTTAGTTCATCATCATTCCAGAATCACCACACACACACACACACACACACACACACACACACACACACACACACACACAGGGATGACTGGCTGCAATTAGAGATGTGATTTTGTTGTTGCAACTGTATTCTGTATTCCACTGGGGTGGGATGATAGGGGAGGGGGGGGGGGTCTCCTCCTGTCCTCACAATGGGAAGAGATAATGGTGTTCTGTAAAATTGAAGTTGCAAGACAAACAAAGCTGCGCGAAACTGCTGATGCTATATGTTCCTCCCCTCTCTCCCCTGCCTGGCCTTTCCCTGAGTCTCGTCGTCTCCACGGGGACCAGCCGGGCTGCTCAACCGGCTACACCTCACAGCTGTGGCCGTGCAAGCTCTCAGTTAATTACAGAACCGCTGTCTGCATGTCTGCTCAGTCAGCAGGTTCACTCAACAGTTGTTGTGAGAAGTGGGCAAATTGTCTTTAGAGGTCCCCTCATTATCTGCTCATGCTTTCACTTGTGTTACAAAAGGGCTCATGTGCTATAACACACTGCCCCCTGTCATCAGAGCGAAGCACTGATAACGCACCAGTTAGTGTATTATGTTTTATTAGGATCATTAATTGGATGTCAGCAGTAAAACGATACATGTTTATGTCCAGAAAATGTAATGAATTTATGTAAATTATGATGACAGTACATTTTTCTTCTGCAGCAAACTCTCTTCAACATCACGCTCCTGTTTATTTTCAAGACACTATATAGTATGTATATGTGCTCAAAACATGTTCTGTGAAAGCAAAAGAAGTCTTATATAAAAATTATGCATTGATGATAATTAATAATCATCATTTCACATCACATTATACAGCGTGACTATACCTGTTCCAGATCTTTCTCTTCCTCCATGTTAAAGGCAAGTTCTTGTTTCTCTCGCGCTGCCTGTAACCAACACAGATTTGTTTTACATTATACAGTACAAAATGTAACTTTATTATTTATCTGTAAATACAATAGATAGATTATGTAAAGTTCATTGTATTGCACTTTTATTATATTAATACATTTATAATGCACTTTACATTTGAAACAAATCTCAAAGTGCTACAATGACAAAGCTAAAAATAATTTAAAAACATTAAAATCACGTCAAGCATAGAGGAAAAACAAGTGTAGCTAAAACAAAATGCTTTAATGTAATTTGATTTGATTTCATAAAGATGAGTCATTTTGGAATTAGAACAAACTAATTATATTTGTTTCATGTTTGTGTCTGTTCACATGTCAATATTCCATTGCTCATTCCCACTGCTTTTGAGAGTACACAAGTAAAGCGTCATCATCAGGCAGTTATAGGTGAAAAGAAACAACATTGAACGGTGTCAGTAAGGTGAAATACAGGACTTTGTTAGTTGTGTGATATTTTCTGTTGACCCACGCTGGCCTAGATAGGTTGACAAAAGGTTGAAAGGAAGAAGGAATTTATAAGTCAGGGAATAGATATCAGTTTCCTGCATTTCTTAGTGCCTCCTTTTTCTTCCCAACCGTTTGACCACAGATAACTTTGCATGTGGTTATTTTTAGGAGTCTTACGATAAGGAACTACAGAGGGACTTGCCTTTTGGGAGGTTCCTGAGTCTGCACAGCTCTGCTGGGCAAAGAGCATGGCATCATGGACAGATAGGAAGAGGTGACTCCGTGCAATGCCTTCATTAAACACCCCTCCTGCCTCCAGTTCCTCATACACCTGGGCTGCAAGCAGCAGAGGAAGGCGATTTCCCAAAAAATAGCCGGTTTACATATCACAAGGCGTCACAATGCGTCGCATTTTGAGCTTGTAGATCTGCTATTTTAGGTGAGCGCCACTGTCATACAACGGAATATAAATGAGTAGGAGACAAATCATACTAGGAGCGCCGGGCCAAAACGTAACTCAGCAACCTTAAGTCTTACACTGGATTCATTGAGAAACATGAAAGCACAAGACTATTTACCAGGAGGTTTAAAAAAAGAAAAATAATGTAGATAAGAGGCAAGGCCATAAAACTCTAAAGGAAACAGCCGTACACCATGCTAAAACTCAAATGACCTCGACATTGTATTTAGCCTGATGATGACCAGGGGCATTGAAATGTGTTACAAAGACAGGCAGGAACAGGGAACAGGTTGTTAATTCCTGTTTAAATATACACCAATCTGGACTGGTCACATAATGAATCACTACTTTATCTGACTTTATCTGGGTAATGAAGAAAAATGAATAAATAGATTACATATTTTCTGTTACACAGTTTGGTCTGTAGCGTTAACATTCTGGATTGTGTTGTGTATGAGCATGTACGAAATTAATTTCTGTTTTAGAAGTGGGAACTGTAGTCTCTTTCATCCACAGATCCTGGTGACACGGCGCTGCATCGGCAACAAAGATTAAGTTGCCATGGCAATGCTGTATCTATACTAGAGCCAATGAATCTGAAAAGCACTTGCGTCATCTTTACCTTGAACATTAGCCAGGTAGAATTGAATCCCCAGCATCTGATAGCTTGTGTTCATCTGTGTGGGAGACAGAAGGCAACGTATACTAAATACATGCATATCGTGGCTTTTGGGCAGAAAACGTATATATAAATCAATGCCCTACTTCGTCATAAAAGAGTGTCATGCAAAGGTAGCAAAAATAGATGATCTACAAGGAGCTTGTAGAACTGCTATTTTTGCTACTTTTGAAAGATGGAAAGTGGTTAAGTGTGGCTGTGGGTTTTGTAAATATTGAACGAATGAAAAGAATTCAAAGAAAGAGCTTGTGACTAAACAATAACTACACTGAATCCATTGGAACACGGGTTCCACTTTTAATTTCCTGAAAAGTAACCATTTCGCGCATACAAGGTAATTGTGATTCTGCCAGTAAAGTGACACTGCACACAGGCTGACCTTGGTGAGCGTTTTGATTCCCATGAGGTCGGTGAAGCACACGCCCGACAGGTCCAGGATCAGTGTGTGGAAGGGCATGGGCTGCATTTCCGGTGTGACCGCAGAAGGACTGGGCAGCCCTTGTTCCGGTGCCTTCTCACTTATCTCAATGTCACTACAGCTGAAGTTGACATAGCTGGTAGGTGACTCTGGTTTGTTGGCACTACCGTCCTGCGAGTCAAAGTAATTCTGCAGCTCAAGCTGCGATGTGGTCTGGATGTTTTTTGGGGGGGAGAGGGGACATGTCATACAGAAACAGTCCAAGGTAATACTTCACATATAACCATAGTTCATGAATATGTAGAAATGAAACAGCTAACTTGATCATCTGCCAGTTGCAGCTTATAGTTAATGATACAGTTAATCCCTTTGTACAAGCCATTAAATTCAAAAAGGTTAATTTGGTTCCCCACCTCCTGAGACTTCACCAGAGAGCCGAGGGTCCTTCTTCTAACCACCTTGTCCTTATTCTCCTCTTCCTCTGTTTCGTGCTGTTGTTTCTTTAAGAACTTACGCCTGGCCAGGATCAGTTTGCCAGGGTCCAGTCCGGTCTAGACACAAACATGCGTAGGTAAACACTCACACGCACTTTCATTCATTCAAACATAGCTGACCTTGAGCGGGGAGTGGAACCCATCGTACCTTTTCAATCATCTTCCGTCGGAATATCTCAGCATTGGCAAAATAGAGGGGGGAACAGTAGTTGACTATTTTCACACCCTTGACAGGTGTTCCCTGTGGAGGTAGAATAACATGATGACGAACAGTTGGCTCATATTTCATCCCCCCAAAATGATCAATTTTTACACTCAAATCAACACAGTCACATCAACACCCAGTATTTTGCTGTATACAAGAACACACATAAATGTTGAGTTGCAATACCTTACTGTAAACCTTGGGGTTTTTGTAGATATCTGTATCAATGACTTGCACAACTTCTGAACCATTGCGACTAAAGGGAACACAATATTGTTCTAATGAGTCAGATCTCGTTATCCATTTTCAGGACTTTGATTACTTATTAGCTCCCAATATATATTAGTGAAAGTTGCATGCATTTCACTTACAATTGTGTCTTGAATATGACCACCAGGATAGAGAATCCCACCCCTATGGCAACCCCGAAAGGCAAACTGAGGAAGAACGTGGCCAGGAATGACACTACCCACACCAACTGTATGAGAAAGAACAATAAGATGTACGATGTTGTCGCTCGTCAAAAATAGCAGATCTACAAGCTCGCAACGCATTGCGACGCATTGTGATATTGTAGATTGGCTATTTACGGCAAACAACACCATATAAATCAGGCTATAAGAATTACGATGGATTTCACTGTACTATTGCATTCAAGGCTTAACTGACACAGTCCAGTTTGCTTTTCTTCCACAGATAATATGGGTCAGAGAGCTGCAGGAGGGTGTTCTTCAGGTTGACTGCAATCAGGGCTCCAAGCACTGACTAAAAAGAAGAAAAGAAAACTTTATCATAATTGCTGCACTGGTTGATATTACCATGTCTTTATCATGCATGAGTATTTTATTAAAACATCTTCTACTTCATTTGCACTGTGCCAAGTACCTGGCAAACCTTTTTACTGACATGTGCATACGCTACACTATGGAATCAATATATAATTTCTTCACATAACATTCTACATACTTTTGGCAGTGGTTTCAGGAAGGCTCCTAAGGCTAGCATGGTGACCATTACCACCAGCATCACACATAGACTGGCAAACTAGAAATGAGGGTAGAGCAGAAGAAGAGCACTAGTTAGCGCAAACCAAGCTTTGTGATATTTGTGGTGTTTCTTTGTTGATGACATACAGAAGTGATCTGATTTAAAGGAGCATGGCAGGCTTTTTTTGACATGTGGGTCCTTTTGTCACTCTGATGCTACATCCACAAAGCTACAAAACAACCAAGCGTGGCCAGTTACATTGCTGGTGAGTTGCCATTGCATTGATGCTCATGTCACACTGCACAAAAGTTTTGAGGGGTATCAGAATTCAATTACAATCATGAATATACCGGTACACCTCAATAACAGAAACATTATTATTTTTATTTCAGGAATTCAATTCTGGGGAGGGGGAAAGGAGGCGGGAGGGTCCCTTTGTTTTTTGCTTAAGTTTGAGTGTATTCTTTTCATGTTACTTGTCTATTTTGTGTATATGTCTGTTGGTTTTTGTTTAAAAAAAAAGGAAGCAATCCATATGTATGAACAGAAATGTATAACATTACCCTATGCTTCACAATAAAAAAGATTTGAAAAGGAATTCAATTGAAATGTATTATAGTGCAAAATCACAACAAGTTGTCTCAAGACCCTTTACATATAAAGCAGTGAATAGAGCATCAGGAATGAAATCCTATCAATGTAAGAATGACAAAGGACCTAAATGTCAAAAAGGCTGGTATGCTCAGTTTAAATTATACTTCCAGTAGTTTTGAATGGCAGAACATCACCCACCTGTGACTGTCCCCCAGCGCTGTCCACAGCCAGTGTCACTGACAGGGCACAACAAATGACATGGATCTTAAAGAAGGATCCAAGAAAGTTGCTGCAGCCAAGAGCTAACATTTCCTATTATGGGAAAGTGCGTATTCAGAATAGAGTGTTAATGTAAGGACCACAACTTCCCAAAACTGGGTTGCACAAATGCATGCACAAATAACACAGATTTTGCTGTGTTATTTATCCATTTGTAACTGAGAGAGTGTACAAATGTAACCAAATCCATTTGGTTGCATTTGTACACTCTCAAATTAAATTAACAGCAGTTAACCGCTACATATGTTTTTCTACCTGGTTGGGATCCACATCATATCCATGCTTTGCTGCCAGCGTCCTGCCCATAGCCAGGTTAATGACATATCCGACTATAGCCAAGGAGAAGGCTGTGCTCAACATGTCCTCCCACTGACTCACTGTTGGAAGCATCGGAGCTGGAAATCTATATGATGAAGACAGGGAAACACATGCAGCAAAATGGGACAGTGAAAATGGGTTGCACAATCAATTATTTTATTTAGTCAATGACTTTGAGATTGCTGAGTGAGCTTTACCCCAATGGAATTTCTCCCACTATGTCCATCTGATAAATTTCCGGAAGGTCCAGGGGTCCTGAGAGTGCTGTAGCCACCACCACCTGTGGTAGAAGGGATCAAGAGATGAACCAGCTTTTTTTCTTCTTTTTTTTGAAGACGATAGTTCAGAAAGCGTTCAGGGCAATGTAAGAAAATAGACCCAGCTAGATACAGGAGTACAAATAAAAATAGCAAGTATTATGTACATTTTGGTTATACAGTATACAGTATTTCATAAATGGAATGGCATGACCAGTCTATAACAATGTATGCACAAAAGTTATAACATGAGACAAACATAAATCCCACTGTATTAAGTATTAATTTAACTCTAGGTCCATGTGGTTCCATTTGTACGCTCTCAGTGGTAAAGCTGCAAAAACGTATTTTAATTAATAAAACTAGAGCGGTGGCCGACTTGGCACTGCACACCTCCAGGTCACCTGGGACACACACGCCAAGTTTAAGGTTAATTGGTCAGACGGTGCCTGTGTAATGCCCGGGATAGGGTGGGTAAATACAAAATAAGGCTAATAGGGTAAGACACTATTGGTTGATATGTAGTACTATCTGAAACTCATAAGTGCAATATCTCCCCTGGTTAAGTTAAATTAACACTGAGGATTTGACTGTGTATAATGCTTTCAAAAAGGAAAATAGCTGGAAGGTTTGGCTACTTACAATGATGATCTCCATTGGGATAGGGAATGGTAGCTTGTGGCGGTAGCGTGCACTCAGTTCCTTTACTATGATGAGAACAACACTGCTCACCAGAGCAAACACTAAAGAGGCTATGTTGGTATCTGGCAGGCCAGAGCAGATATCTACGAGAGTCTAGGAGAGAAAAGGCAGCTAAAAGGATGTTTTTTATAACAGGGATAATGGTGGTCTTAGATCTACTGTATGTGACTGCTGTCATGCTCTGCAATCATTAAAATAATATATTTTTACCTGAGATGTTACTTACATATACAACGGCCAGGGGCCCACTGTAGGGTGGCACCTTAATACCAAAGATATACTTCAGCACCGAGATGAGGATCTGTAGTCCAGCAGCTGTCATGAAGCCTCGTATAAAGGATTCTGATAGATAGATGGCCACAAAGCCAAACTGCAACATGCCCAGCCCCATCTATGAACATACATGTATCATGTCAGTGCAGAATCAGTTGCAATGTCAAAATCATACTTTTTGTTTCCTTCTCCCCAATTTTTAGGTGAATAAGTCTATACTATGTCCACTAGTATTTCCCTCCACATAAAACCTTTACGCCTACAAGTGTGAGCTTGTAGATCTGCTAATTTTGACCAAGGTTTGCCCCTGGAATAGGAATGCTAAGGTTCAAGTACTTAAATAGAACACATCTTATGGTGCCAGTACCTGTATGATTGCAGTGAGGCAGGCCAAGGTTCCTGATATGCCTAGTCGAACCTCATTCATCTTGTCTGTGTCAACTACTGTAGCGTTGAGAGTGGTGTTGAAGTGACTGAACTCAGACTCGGGTGCCAGCCTAAGACACACCATACCCACCATGATGCTGAGAACAGCAAAGGTACCTGGACACAAGGTTAACAAGGGTGTATGCAGCATGGCATCAGCATTGTGTGGGTCTGGTAACAAATCATTGTCCTCATATGAAATGAGAGTGTGGATGAATATTCTTGCTTTACCTGGGACCATCTGGTGAGCAGTGCCCATGAAGAAATAAGGGATGAGGGGGAAAAATGAGGAGTAAAGCCCATTGACAGGAGGCAGGTTTGCCAGCAGGGCAAATGCCATACCTGGGAAGAATCCAAAAACAAAAACAAAAAAACAATTCAATTGTCAAATTATGTCATGATAAAATACCCCCCAAAAAAGTCAAGCCAAGCTGCATCAGCAGTGGGTATGCTGTAGGAAGAGGGGTATTACACAGAACCATCAGAGATACAAACTGATTGACAGACCTTGGGGCACCTGAATGGTGCCTGCACTGACCCCGCTGATGGTGTCACACAACAGGTTTTCCTTCACTTTGTACTTGGGCAGCCAGCTTAGCACAGGCAGGTGCCTGGATAACAAGGCCTTAAGTCTAGGCAAAGAGCATCTGACAGGAAGAAACAGTCCGCACTTTAGTGTGAAGTGACCAAACAGGATGGAATCACTAAGCCTGATTTATACTTTATCATATGTTTAACATAAATTAAGCAATTTAGAAGAATGTGGGTTTGATTGCAGTTATTTGAAAGACTCCAAACCACATTTCCAAACTTTGATTTGAATCCTCAGTTTTACACAGTTGGTGAATATAAAAAAAATAAATAGATAACACTGAAATAATATAACATGCTTTGACACCACGGATAGGAAGTAAGTAGCCTTAGGAACCAATTTTGCCATTTTTTGTTTGGAATGATTCAGCCAAGGACTGAACCCGGACTTCCTAGTCTCAGGGCAGATACTCTAACCTCAAGGCCACTGAGTTGGCAATAGAACAGATAGAATGGATTCTGTACCTGAAGAGCTTCTTCACTTTCTCACCAATAGGAAACTGTCGAGTCTTCTTTTCAAAGTCTTTATCAAAGTCGTGGACATTATAGGCGGGTCTATCAATTACATAGCGTGGGCAGTCCTGATGCATGGTTGCGCCTTTCAGGAAACATTCAGCCAACTGAAATGATGAATGCTCGATGAGGACAGCTTAAGGTTTAACACAGTTACTATTAATACTGTATATATAGGTATAGCCCCAACATTTTAGTATGAGCAAAAATAAAGAATGGCATATTAAGAAAAGTCAGGTTCTCATGGGTAAGGCTAGCTCGATACATACAACATCTCTGTTATGACAAACAGATTTTACATTAAGCATTGTGTTTGAAAGCGTCATTACATTACGATAAGATACATAAGGTAAGGTAAGATAAGGTAAGATTAGGTAAGGTGAGGGCATAGCTCTGGTATAATGCCTCCGAGTTCCTAATCTAACCTTGAAAGTGAAGGCAACAGGTACCAGGTAAACAATAGTCTATGCATAAATTCATACTTCCCTGAATCATTTTGATTGTTCATCTGATGCATTGTCACCAAAAGCCTTAAAATCACATTTAGATACAATACAGATAAATCTAATAGTATTACTGGTGTACTCGACGCAATAAGACAATGGTATTGTGGTAAAATCAGACTTAATCAAGTATGGTTAGACTGTTAGAAGAGTCTATGCAAGGTTCAAGTGCTTCTATGCCGTCTAAGCTAACAAAATATAATGAAAAGCTGCATGCTCCAAAACTGTGCTGCAGTTAAAAATGCATACGTTGCTCTTTGTAATAAATGATCAGCTTAATAATTTACAATAAATAATATGCTAGAATTTCTCTCACAAATATTGATTTGAAAATGTCAGCTTATCCCTGATATGAAAACTATGTCATATCGAAGCTCAGTAATAAATAAATGTCAAATTTGTTTCCTGTATTAACTAGAGATTATAATTGTTGTTCCATTAATGACAGTAGGAAAGTGTGGAAAAAAAGGTGTACAGTACCTTACAATTGGAGCAAAGATTTGGGTTCAGTTATGATTACTGGCACTGTTTTTTTTGTATTACCTTGCACACCTCTGGGTGGAGCTTAAGCTAAACTTGTTCACAGCTAGCCAGTAAATTCCAGTGATAATCTAACTCTGAGTGTAAAAGGACCCGTAAGTAGCCATTTGGTTGATTTGCACAGTCTGAGTTACAAATGGATAAATGAAAACTGAGGATCTTCTGCAAATCCTTGGTTGTAAATTGAGCTGCATTGTGCAGCCATTTGGTGAGGGTGCTATCTCAGTGGTCCCCAAAAGAGACCCAAAAGATAATTTTGTTGCAACACCAGGACCCAAAAAAACATTATGAATTAATAACTTCTGCCCGATTTCAAAACAAGTGAAAATAGACAATCTACAAGGTCACAAGGCGTCGCATTGGGATGTTTTTTTTTAATTTATGGAATTCTTAATTTTTGTTTAACATTTCTGAAATTCCTTTGAATATTTTATTTCGTCTTTATTTCTGAAAAGTTGGATTTTTTTATTTGTGAAAATATTTTTAGATATTATTTTTGAAATATAGGAAGCATAAAATGTACTCACAACCCATAAAAATTGGTCCACAACCCGAGAATGGGTCCCGACCCATTGTTTGGGAAACACTGCAGCTGATTGGTGAGGGTGCTTCTCTATCTGTACAAACTATGAAAAACGGCCATGATAATTTTATTTAATGTGTTTTAATGTTTTTCAATCTCTTTACAGCCTTCTCACTTTTATTATGTTACTCAAAAAAAAAATCATGGTAAAAGGTAGACATTAAGATCGGAACTAATTAAACAATGACTTACAAAACATTAATCCTTTAACAGACAAAAAACCCTATCAGATTTGTAAACAAAACAAAAATTACTGTATACTGTATAGTGCTTATCAATGTTGATTTGTGTTAAATAGAGATGACAATATGGAGAACATTTAATATTTTTCAGGACTTCATATTTGTTTGTGGAAAAAATGGCAGCAATGTGTGTGCAAAACAATGGCAGCAATATCAAAATCTAAAGTGCAATCATTTATCAAATCCATCCTTGTTTTCTCTGAGAGGGATGTAAAATTTGCAAAGATACTATAATGGCGCAAGTATCCCCCTAGTGGAACAAAAGACGAATGGCATAAAGTGTACATAATATTCTCTCTTTCAGCACGTTTGACAATCATAAACACATCTGTATGATATGATGGCCCTACATTTCAGACAGAATTAAAAATGGGGGAGGGAGCATGTTACGGTATGAATCACAACAATTCTTATGTAATGTAGTGAAAATTCCTTTAAATGAGCCAAGACCAATATTCTGATCATGAATGGCATCAAGAGACGCTTTCAAGTGTCTTTGTTGGCAATGAATAATTGACTGACTATATGGACACTGGACACAGATCCAGGATGTCTTTCTATAGCCTAATGTATATTTAGTCATACAAACATGTCACTCCACGAACATGCCTGATATTCAACAGAAAAATGTGACGTGATAAGTCGGATATGAATTAGCCTTGAACATAATGGCCCTCTTCTCCAGTCCTCTGGGCATATTCAGTCTCAGCGGAACAATAAAGTTACTGATACGTTGTCAATTTTGCTCGTTCTCTATGATAACCTTCCTACCATAAGTATGAACTATACATGATCATAGGAATAACTTTCTGTTTTATGGCGTAGCACTGAGGGTCGAGCCACCTAGAAGAGGGTCTGTCTGTCTGTCTGCATGTGGCTAATCTCGAAATCTACTGAAGCTAACAGCGCCAAATTTCTTGTGCACGCTGCCAGTTGGCCAAGGAAGTAAATCCCTGATATTCTTCATTTTTTATACGTTTTGAAATATTTAACTTTTTAAAACTTTCATGTAATACTGGAAAGCCTATTTGGAGGTCAATATAATATGACGTCACAGTGTAAATATGATGTCATCAACATCAGAGCTCCACAGGGAAGTCATGCAGTTATTAGAACCTGTCTTGTTTAGGTGGAATTTCCCTTTAAATAGTATGACAATGAGATTATGGAGAGCATTAAAACAATTATTTAAGTATAAATCATATGTAGCTCAGATTTGAACCACGTTTTGTATGCAAGTTCTCAAAAAGGCTTGACAAGATATTGCTATTATAGCACAACCTATAGAGGTCAATCCTAATCTAAGCAGTTTCCAATCAGCGCTTTACAAAGTTGAATATGACTTGTGACAGGTATAAAGATGGGTGATTAGAACAGGTTACAAGACAAATACAGGGCTTGTTCTACAAGTCCAACAAGTGCAGCTGCACGCATAAAAAGTCATGTGACATTTTATCCAGCAATATCCACTTTTCCTCTTAAAAAAAAGCTCTTTGACCAGCTCCTGCTGGCCACCCAAAAACTTTAGTATAACCCTGTGTAGAAAACCAATGGTGTTTAGAAATCACTCAGGATGCTGATGTCTGCAAACTCTTGGCGGTATCTGTAAGAGTACAAGGCCAGGAGGAAGGCCCATTTGAGGGTTAGAAAGCTCCACACACCGGACAGGTAGAGGCTTCTGGGGTCGGTTGGAGCTGTGGGACAGAAAGGCTATTTAGTGAAATATTTTTGTGAATGACTGATGTTCCTCATCAGTGAAATAATTATCTAAGAATGCAGTAATCTTTGTCTCAAGCCCTGTTGTTATAAGCAATACAACTGAACTGATACAATTAAAATATAGGGATGGGATATAAGATTTGATCTTTTTTTATCCGTTATAGAGGCTGATTTAAACAAGTTTGGCCTACTGACAGACGGACGGACACACACGGACGGACAGGAGCGAAATTGTCTCCGGCCTTTAGCTGTCCTGCCTGGCAGAGACAACAAAATCGTTGGTAACCGGATTGTTTAACCACTTAAACCCCAGCATCCTCATTGTAGGGAAAGCTTTTGCTGAAAATAGCAGACCGACAAGCTCACAACACGTCGAGCATGAGTCAAGCTCGTGAGTCGAGCCCATTGGTTGAAACCGTTTTCGCTCGTTCGTGACAGTGGCCCAGGCTGCACTTCAATGCAACTCTGGGTTCTGGGGGATTGGGTTTAAGTGGTTAAGACAAAGGATACCAAAGTATTCATGGTGTAGTTGCGTGCTTTGTCACTAACGGTGCTGTCCACTTTGTTGACAGCAGGATATCCGGTCACTGAGATCTCTGTCTGTCACCCGTGGCAAAATAACACAAAAATTCTATTATCGGGATAACACGAATCATAATTATTTTGCTCAGGGTAATCATGACATGACATTTTCATATCGTCCCATGCCTATGTGTGACTACTACACATAACATTTTAGAAACTACTGTATGAGCAGGAGAGGAAGATTTACATTGCTTCTCTGTGATGGCAAGAGTGAGGAAGGTGATAAGTGCGGCTACAGCCAACCCAGAGAAGAGTGTTCCGACAACAATGAAGAACTTGAGGCCCTTCAGCCAGGTGCGCCAGTAGTCCTGTAAAGTAGGGGTGCAACAGTTATTGAACTAATTATTTTAATTGATTGTAAACAATAATCGACAATGTATTTAAAAAAATAGTGAAAATGATAATGAATAGTTGCTGCCCTACCTGTAAGTACATGATGTGTGTGACGAGAGCCCAGAGCGCCAGCACTCCTGTCAGGAGACAAAAAACGAAATTACATTGATCACAAAGAGAAAAGATGCAATTGCTAGATTTATTTACTAGCTCATCGTGTCCATCTGTTGTCCAGTCCTTATGTTATCACTGATCCATGGCTAACAACATACTTATTATGATTATGACAGACAGACTTATACAGATAAACAAAAATCCCATATACATTGTGTCTGATCTACTACTCTCTACATCAAACAAGATACTCTATGTTTAACTCTATGGTGTACACACTACACTACACAGTAAAATCCTCATTGTTCATTGAAATCACTGTACAAATTTAACCAATGGACCCGTAAGGGTACAATTGTAATCAAATGGACCCTGAGGATTTTACTGTGTATGGTAGACTAAAAGGCTCAAAAAATTGAAGTTTGTATAACGTTACTGTATAAAATAAATGTATAACTTTACTGTATAAAACAAATATGATCACGTGATGCACAAGTGTGACCCCCTAAATACCTAAAACCTAAAATGTCAAATAATACATAATAATAATAATTATTAGTTATTGTTGTTATTAATATTAAAACGAATAATAATAACATTCCATAAGGTGTGGCGTAATTTATTTATTTTTTACAAACAACTTTATTTGAATGTGGCCTATGTGCTAATGCTAAGATGTAAACCGAATATTGAAACATTTCTAGAATGGCACATTATTTCTAATAACATAATATGTATAAACAAGCCTGTTTTCATACCTGACAAACCTCCCATAGCTGCCGTCCATGGTTGTTTATATACAATATTCCACACCAAAAATGCCGAAAATCCAACCAGCGTACCAAAGGTAGCATATCCAATGCTGATGTATGTTTTGCTGGTCCCCATTCCAAAATGCTAGAAGAATAACCTATTGTCTGTAGCTGTCCAAAAAGATCAACGTTTAATAGAAGTAGGCTATGTTGTGAAGTTGTGCTGGATGGTGTCAATCTGTATCAGCGGCTTAACACATTATGTAAGAATATTCCTTTAGGATCCAGACCGAGGTGATGGGGAAATACCAGCATCAAAAAAAAACCTCGTCTGAACCAGTCTGACAGCTCTTACAAATACGAGTATTTTATGGAAAATATAAACGCATCGCTTCTAGGCACACGAAAAATGATCACGAAACAGCGATGACGTTATTTCGATCGCTTAAAAACAGCAGTAAAATAAAGTGTTTATCAGATTCTAGTCGTCGGGGGAATTAGCAAGAGTTTGTGTTGCTGTGCGGATAGCTCTGTTGTTCTACATTTACGTATTCAGCGTATTCAGTGGTGTCAAACATGTCGACTAACTGGCTTTTTCCTAGTTCTTATAAGCCTGTTGCCGTTCTGTAAATACGTTGATATGGTGTACACAAACCCTTGGGCTCATTAATATCGGGAAATTACTAGCAATTTTAAACATGAAGTTGACTATCACTAATACTTGAAACATCTTTGCGCAGAGGAAACCTCAGTCTCACATACAGCGCCTCTAGTGGACTCAAGAGAGTTTGCAATTCTAGACCTCTATTAGAACCATAGCAGCAAAGACATGGGACATACATGTGCATAGGCTATACATTCATGTTGCTGTGTGAAATAGTCATGGGTCATGGCCACTGGCTGTCCAATGTCAATTTTTATGTATTTATTTCCAAGGAACCGTTTTAAATAAGAAATCATGAGATTTTAAATACATTGAGGTTGACCTCATTTGCAGTGACGTCGAGGTACATCACAATCCAAGTACAATTTCATTTTCACATCAATATTCCCATCAATGATAAAACAAAACATAACAAAACCTTTCCCGTAACGTGTGATACAACACAAGTTAGAAATAGTTGCAGACATCTGTGGGTACAGTATATCTGCAATCAAAGTATCATTGGCAAGGTTTCTTGTGTGGTTGTTTTGATGTTAACACGGATGTGACAGAGGAAACTCATATCCTGACGAGACACCACAATTTTTGACAGCTACAGTGTAGCGGCAAGCTATTATTATTCCCCATTTAAATAGCCTCTCACTGACTTACACATTAATTATGTCATCATCCTTTCTATTACTTACACAACACACACACACACACATTACATTACATTACATTACATTACAGTCATTTAGCAGACGCTTTTATCCAAAGCGACTTACAATAAGTGTATTCAACATAGGTAGGGAACGAAAACTACTAATCACCAGAAGTTTTAAGTACATTTCCTGCAAAAACAAGCAACCAAGAGTATACCTAGCGCTAAGGTAAAAGTGCAATATATCAGCTACCTACTTTCTTAAACAGATGAGACAAAAATGGCAAAATCAAATGAGCACGAGCTAAAACAAATAAGTGTATCGACTAAACAAGATCCAATAAAACAATACAAAAATAAAACAAGAGTTCGTACAACTAGTTAACAACAAGTAGGCCAGGCAAAGCCAGGCACACACACACACACACACACACACACACACACACACACACACACACACACACACACACACACACACACACACACACACACACACACACACACACACACACACACACACACACACACACACACACACGTGCGTGCACACACCATTTCACTGTCTCACCCACCCCTTGCCCCAGGGCACTCTCATCAACTCATCTCACCAATTGGAGAGATTCAGGAAGCTGTGTCTAAAAACACTAGAACTCGTACACAGTGAGTCAGTCATCATCTGGCACATAATAATACACAGGATAGGAGGAGAGGCTAAAAGAGAAGACAGAGAAGCCTCAGGAGTGGAATATATTTCAAGTATGGCAGAGGAGGTCTCAAGTAAGAGGAGTTTTATTTTGTATTCCAGTACTCTACTAAAGAGCCTAGGTCAATAGTGTAAAATCTAATGAATACTTGTCATCTGTCCATAGTATTGATTGCTGTAAAAAAAAAAAAAAAATGTTGAGGAAAATGGAAAGCCAATGCCTGATGGATACAACCATATTTTAATATTGTAGCCTACGATATTTTAGAATATTGTTGCAGTAATATGGCTAAATAATAGCGTATACCTGTTGTCTCAATGTTCACATTACATTTTTGCCTATCATTATAGGCAAAAATATTAGTGTGAGCTTGTAGATCTGCTATTTTATTTTAAATAATCTATATTTCTTGTGGTTAAGTGGTTAATACTATGTTTTTATCCCTTTTGAATATATGACGAGGGTATGCTAGCTAACTAATGGCACATGTCATGCCCATGTGGGCAGGCTGTAGTGCTGTAAAGGTGATATGACAAAAAAGGACTGAGGATTTATTACACTGTCTGCCTCTTTATACCTCTTTTTATACATTGTTTGTATTTCAACACCGGTCTCCCTTTCCCCAGTGACCGGTAGGGTCATATGAATCAAATATCTGTCATCCTTTCTGGCTCCACTTTCCCCTCCACTCCAGACATTAGGAAGGAAGATGTTTGTGTGTGTGTGTGTGTGTGTGTGTGTGTGTGTGTGTGTGTGTGTGTGTGTGTGTGTGTGCGTGCGTGCGTGCGTGCGTGCGTGCGTGCGTGCGTGCGTGCGTGCGTGCGTGCGTGCGTGCGTGCGTGCGTGCGTGCGTGCGTGCGTGCGTGCGTGCGTGTGTGAATATGTGTATTTACTGTACATAGATATGTGTGGTTGGCATGTGTGTTTTTTAAGAGTATTGGAGTAATGGACCAGTCAGTGGACAGACACAACAAAGATAGCTGGCAAAAAAAGAACCCATTCCATGGGCGTGATGCAGGAAATCCCACTCCCATTCCCTGAAGAATTGAACGCGCACACGCACGCACACGCACACGCACACGCACACGCACACACTCGTCCAAAATAGACATAGGAACCATGGCGCGTTGTAGCAGTAATCCACTATAATGACAATAAGTAATGCAGCTACTTTTATTTGTTGTACCTACCCAACCATGTGTTCTCTGGCCTCAGGGAAGCTTAAAAAACACACACACACACACACACACACACACACACACACACACACACACACACATTCCTTCAATGTGTGCCTCTAATAACTTTCAAAATCTCCATGTAGTTTAACTTCTCATGTTCCCTAATGGAAAGGATTTATTGAAAAGTAACAAAAAAGTATTTTTGTATGTATACTCACTAGAGGGCAGCATTTGTTTTCAATATGCCTTGTGGAGATCCATGTGCATTAAACGGTGCTTGAAACAAGTTCAGAATCAGTGATGCTGAATTATAATATTTCATCAGTGATATCCATATTTTTGATGATTGCAGCTGCCTCCAACTTAAACCAAGGTAATCTAACATCAAGCCATCCCTGGTTTTAGAATCAGTGTTAATAAGCTTTTGCCCAGTTCTCTCAGCCAAAAAGCAATTATTAGTATTTATCTATTGTGCAGCACTCTGACTTCAGACTTCTTTTCACATTCTGAGGATAAGATTAACTCGGTTCCATCCAGTGTAACTTGACAGTCTCATATACTTTGTAGCCCAGTATTAATTACAGTTACCCTAAAGCCTGATTGTTCTCCATGGCTCTTGTATATAGTACCATATTGTGTGTGTGTGTATGAGTGAATGAATAGAAAATTAGGCTAGCTAGTACTGTATCTAAATCTGCAACAAAACATATTTTCTCTTTGCTTGAGATTAATGTATTTTGCACATTGTTCCTGATACAAATAAAACTAATAATCTAAACTAAACCCACTTCTTTGAACTGAACACAATGACAGTCACAAGATCCTATCACATAAATCTCAGCTATGTGCTCTTCTTTATCAACCTACGTACATGTTTACATTCTCTCGGGTGAGTCGGTCATAAGAAGGAAAACTGCATTTCTCCACCATGAACATTCTTAAATTGACAGACAGTACAGCACCCCGGGAGGCATTCATGAAAGACAGAGAGCCATACAAGACTAACCAGAGCCAGCGAGCATTGGTTGGTGTTTCGTGAAGCTACTGTACCGTTTCTTGAGATTGTATTTTTGTTTCTTTATTTGTTTGTTTGGGGGCATTTTAAGCCTCTGCAGACGCAGCAAGGCAAAAAATACACCATCTGTACCCCAAAGGAAGTCCAACTGGGTAAGCAGTTGTTATTTCTAGTAATGGTGGATATTTCTTGATTTGTGAGTATGCCTCGGCTGCTATTTGGGACTTGGGAGGCAACATATTCATAGGCAGCTGAACTGAGTTTGGTGGCCCTTAAGTGTTTGTACATGTACCCCTAGGGGGGTGTGGCTGTTACTACAGAGAAAGCGCAAGAAATTAGAAAGTGCTGATCTGTACAGTGTTAAACAAAATGTAACTAGCACAGCTGTTATTGAATACAAAGCAATACTTAATTGCCGTTATGCCGTTTTATTTATTATATTTTTTTTTTTATTTTGAACATATTGATTGATCAAAATTGGACTTTCTGAAATGCTGTGGCCACAGCTTAAAATAAATCTGTTCAGGAGGCCCTAATTGAATTCATTCATAGCATAATTATGCTAAAATGGTTTTGTCTGGTAGTTTTCTAAGCATAATGTTGTAGTTGGTTAAAGGGGGCCTTTGGATTAAAAAATCAGGGAAAGGGGGTACTGATGCAAAAAAAAGAGTTTGATGACCAATGTTCTATCATGACTCTCACTACAAGGATACAGTTCCAGAGTTATAATGGTCACATCTAAGATGGAAATAACAGGAAAAGGTGAGGGATGAGTTTTGTTGATGAAACAGATGTGTGAGGGACTTACAGAATACTGTGCAGCACACCAAAGTATTTTCAACATAGAGCTGAAAAACAGGAATATGCACATTTGCTTGTAGAAAACAGGACAGCACAATGATAGTTGCCAATGTACTTCATGTGGAAAGACATGGCAGTTCCACTTTGTTGAGGTCTGTACAGGAAGGGTAGCCCCACTGCTGGAACAATAGCTGGGATCTAAGCAGGTCTTACATAACATGTCCAGCCTGCAGGACACAGATGCTGCTGGAGGGAAACCAAGTCAAATGGGCTGTTCTTCCCTCACGTCTGGAAATCTTTACCATGTGATGTATAAGCAATGTTAAGATCACCTGCATGCTAGTCTCGCGTAGCCAGACAACTATTCCACTATCTCCCAATGCTATGTATGACGGCAGCATTTGAACATTGTGGGAGGCAACAATCTGGCCCACGAGACTACCTGCATGCCAATTAATGACACACAAAGAAAGAAACTGGGCAGGTTGTAATCTGTGTATAAATGATGTTGCTTTTCATGTGAATGGGCGCGTTGCTGATCCGGCCACCTGGCAACCGCCAGGTCGGTCTGAATAAAAATATGATCAGACGACAAAAACCTTGACTGGACCCTTCTCCTTAAACCTCTTCCAGGAAAACTAAGTATAGCCGCTCTTAGACTATAAAATATACATCAAAACCTAATCATGTTTTAACATTCTCCATGTTCTACAGACACTGCTGACGCTATGGAAACCTTATTAAGACCATTCCTCTATACAGCCAGGCGGGTGACAGCAGGGATGGAGGAAGTAAGTCATCTGTTTATAAATCATAGAGTCAATGAAAGAAAGTCCACAACAATAAGATGAACCATCACACACATTACCTGGATGTCACAATACTATTCAGTATCATGATACTGTATATACACTGTAGCCTTTTGGTTTATGGGCGCTGGGAAAAAATACAATATACTAGTAATAGGCTAGGTGTGTGCAGTAGGTAAACTCAGGTTTTACACCAGTGTAACAGGTAAACAGATGCCATTGAACTGAATATTTGTGGGGAAAAAATTAAAGTGATCAGTGGTTGAGTGATGGGCGACTCCAGTCAAGTGCCTGTTCTGTGGTCATCATGCCTTGGCTGTTGACTGTCCTTAGAACAGTTTATCTGTGTGCCCATGTGTCTACGTTGCAGGGCAGCCAGACAGCTGTGCTATCTGATAAGTGTGCATGCATGTGCACACTTGGTCAAATGTGTACACATGCAGGCATAGAGCGCTCTCTCTCTCTCTCTCTCTCTCTCTCTCTCTCTCTCTCTCTCTCTCTCTCTCTCTCTCTCTCTCTCTCTCTCTCTCTCTCTCTCTCTCTCTCTCTCTCTCTCTCTCTCTCTCTCTCTCTCTCTCTCTCTCTCTCTCTCTCTCTCTCTCTCTCTCTCTCTCTCTCTCTCTCAACTGGACTGCACTAAACTACTGAAAATATAATATTTGCTTTAAGTTGACACTTTATTCGGTCTGATGTATCACTTACGGTTAGGCCAACATATACTTGATCACTCTATGCAAGCTCTACATATGTCCCATCCCATCTATATGACATATCCAAAATAGGAACACCAGGTTGAACGTGGTTAATCGTCATTAGGCCTATTTATTCTACAGAAAATCAAAATAGCTTGCATGAGGTGTGTACAGTAGCTAGTAAAATACGCCTATACAATTTCGTTAACATTTTTGATTTCCAAAACACTCTTATTTTTTAAACCATGTAGGCCACGCATGACATCAATGTTAGTCAACCAGAATGAGCAGGGGTAGAAAAAGTACTCTCAATGTTTACTTAAGTAAAAACATCAATACTGCAATGCAAAAGTCCGGTAATCACAATTTACTTAAGTCTAGTACAAAAGTATTGGCATCAAAATATACTCAAAATACTAAAAGTAAAAGTACTCATTATGCAAAGTGTCCTGTCACAAGTTATCATATGTCTGACTGAAATGTATTAAAATCTTTTGAAAATAGCAGATTTACAACATAACTTACAACACCTGTGTTGTAGATCAGCTATTTTCAAGCAGCCAAAGTTTAGGTTTTTTACACTTATAAGTCCAGTGCTTGAGTAAATGTACTTAGTTACTTTACACCACTGAGAATTAGACCCATTTAACTGACCAGTCAAATGATCTGAGGAAGCCGCTTTTAATGACTGGAGTTTCTTGCCAAAAAAAGCCGAGGTGAAGAGGTGCGCTCAACACGCACTTCAACAACAATGTGCGCCTGTGCTGAGAGGCATGGCTGAAGTTCACACCGGCAGATCGTCCTCACACAAGCAACGTTGTGCGAGGAGGTAACATTAACAACAGGTTATGGTTTTGTATGGAGAAGAAGAGACGCAAAACATTCCTCCAGGAGGAGATCCCGATTAAACTGTGCGGACGTCATGTAGTCTATGAAATGCAAGGGAAATGTGAACGTTTCACTATCGGTATGCGACGTTCTAGTAACAGTGTGTGGACGCGCTGACTTCGTCTGTGGATCATCATCTATACTATACCTGGGAAAGTTATTCGTTCTGATCCAATAGAAGATGCATCTGTTTCGAAGTCATAACTACCAAGTTTTCCCGGACCGCTGTTCCGTGGAGACTCCATCTATACGAGGCATCAGCTGGGTACGCACGATTACTACAGTTATAAACCCGTTGTAGAATCACTAGAATGTTGTATCTACTATTTATAGACAAGCTAATTAGACAGCTGTAGACTGTAGCCTATAATCCTGATTCATGGTGATGTTGATCGTTTTGATGAAGATGGTGACTGTCATCCGCTAGTTACCATCATTGCCCCCTTAATGTGGAATTCTTGAAGGCCTAAGTAATTTAAAAAGAAGGTATTTTCTACATTCTCTTTCATATTCTTGAATTTACAGCAGAAACAATGTAAATGGCAAAACGATGGGTGAGTCAGAATATAAAAAAATACATTTAGTGATGATGAGAATAGGACATTATCTATTACTTTTTGGGGTGGTTGCATTTTCTAGTCTTGAATAAGGGCTTAGAAATCTTTAAAACCCGCCATGGTTGTTCTAAACATATCAGCCACCCTTCAGCACAAGATCTGGGGAGATAGCATCTATATTGTTCTGCAGCCTTTAACTGAAACTGGTAAATTAACGTCAGTTGTAGGACCTAGTCAGAGAATATACAGTGTGTGTCAATAGGACATGGGGAGGGGGCTATTAAACAAATGATTTTCAATATGACACAACTAACATCCCCAAAACATCTCAAGAATGCCAAGAAAAGTTTCACTATTGTCTAACCATTTGGGTGTGGGTGCACAGGAAGGTAGCAAAGTGCAACCAAAGTTTGTATCAAACCAAAGTTATAAATAGTGCATTGTTTATTGTTTATTGTTCACCTTCACCCCCCCCCCCCCCCAACTCAGTTTACACACAGTTCAAAATGCACAAAGGGGAGTCTTTTGTTTCCAGGTCACCGGAAGACACAGAATGGAGCTCTTATCGTCTAAATTTAGTTAGAGTTATAGCTAATTCAATAGCTAGTATTCAATAGGTCAAGCCACTAACCAAAAATATTTACTGTAAATCTGTTAAATGCGGACATACAGTATGGTAGTCTAAAGCATATGTTAAATCTCTATAAAATGAAACTGCTGTAATAAAAACTGGTCAATGTCAACTTTTATGATATTTAAAGTATCATTAAACCGTTCTTTAGCAGCAATAAACAGCATGTCTTTGCAACTGTGACAGGACTGTATTATCTCCCATTCCTACCTGAATCATTTAGAAAGTACACTATAAAATGTTTACCATCACTGTATTATCAAAACAAAGTGAATGTAATGTTTTGCACAAATTATTAAATGGCACAGCTTGAGAATCGGGCAACGCTCCCAGTTACCAGATGCAGGTCGGAATAATAATCCTGGAAGATACATATGACATCTTAATCTACGTAGCACACAGGATCATCTTTGCCATGCCTGGGGAAATATGCTTTTTATAATTATGGTAAGGCAATGAGATAAAGAGATCTGCTTTAAAAAAAAAACGTGTTGCAATTATGCTTCTTTTCTTTTTTTTGTCTTGAGAAAGGCTCACTGGCAAAGATCCATTCTTCCCAAAAATGTCTCTGGTCTTCAATGTATCTGTTACTCATTGGCATGCAAGATTGACAATTAAAGCGGCTCCACACTGAGGATCTGGCTGCTGAACACATGCATTCAGATACCAACAAGGAGAAAGCTATGGGTCATTTTACAGTCATTAGGGGATGCCATGGCACTTTCTCTCTGTCCTCATACCAGTGGCGAGGTGCTGAGACATAGAGATAAAGCAGAACTAAATGCCTCACATTCACATAGGGTCCTCATAATGACTGCCTGTCTACATTGTTTTGTTTCTCCACTCAATGGGGCACACATCATCCTAATTATGCCACATTAGACTGACCCTTCTACACATCACATTTTAGCCACCTTTGTCTCACTGGTCTCTGTCTGAACTGAAGTATAAAACAACAAAACAGATTACATTTTAATTTCAGGCTTTCAATTCTGTAAGATGATTCTACAAGACAGATGGAGGCATACTTGCAATGGGTACTGAAGGGGTATTTTCTATTTATTACTGGAGCTAAAGTTAAAAACAAGGGCAGCGTACCACTCAGGTTAAGATCATGTGACATGACTAGCTGCACAATAGACCAAGCATACTGAATTTACTCTGTCAACAGAAAGGGCTGGGTGGGGAGCCATGCTGTGAACAAAGCATGCTGGGATAGAAAAAAGAAACAATGTGTACATATTAATTGAATACGTATATATAAGTATCGAGTAGGCAATAACAATTCTCCAATAATGACAGCCAGCTACTTAGAAATGTCAGCCATTTTGTGTGATTCTTTTGCATGATTAAACCTTCCTGTTATTCTCTTCAAACAATACCTGTACATCATAAACAAACATACCACAGAGACACACATTTACCACACAACAGATACTAACATCACGTGCCATAAATCTTTTGTCCTCGTCACCTGAGCTTGCAACAGCACACTGGCACAGTGAAAATACACTGCTTTAGTCTCTGGGGGCTCCAAGCAAAACACAAAAGGCCCTCGCATTAACCAGATCTGCTCTGCTGCAGGAATCTTCTAGCAGAAGACCGCTGCACCTTTTCTGACACCTCTACTGGCCATAGGAAGCAGTCAACTTGGGAAAACAGGGACGGTAGTCATAAAAGAGTTGTAGATAAATAGACAGCAAAAAGAGGAAGTCCAAATGGGGCCAAACCATATCAGAGTCGGACCTGTGATACTCAGTGCTGTAGCACACCGTTTCTCAACTAGTGATCGATGGACCACTAGTGGTCCATGGCATACTACTTACAAGTGGTCCATGGAAAAATCTTTTAAAATGTTTAAATATATTGTACCTTTGTTAAATGTATCAAACATATATTTAAATAATGTTTAAATATTTCAGTCCATCACATTTTACTTATGAAATGATTACTGTTATGTCCTTGATATAGGCTACTTTGTTGCGCACTAGCCTCGTTCCCAGCTTTACTCATCTGCGAAGAGAAAAGCCTGGTCACGACCAAAGGCAGAGAGTGTATGTAGGGGGCGGGACTTCCGTTGTACGTATTTCCCCCGGAACCAATCTTTTTCGACCAATCATAACACTCGTTTCATTCATGGAGAATGTAAACAGATTTGTAAAGCGTCAACGTCATTTCCTTGCAGGGCGGTACTTCCGCCAAATTTCGGTATTTCCGTTTAGACACTCAACCGCCTAGGTCTTGCCCAGTGTGGTTGCGCGCGGTGCCATGCACCGAAAATAGTGTGCTCGTAGATCAGCTATTTTCAGTGTTCAACACCAGTGCGTACAACTAAGTATAAGTTAAGCACTTTCAATTCATTAATGTTAAATATTAATAAAACAATAACATAGAAATGATGTGATATGCATTCTTATATACTACATATATACATTTTGTTATGGAGAGGTAGTGGTCCAGACTATAGGTCAAAAGAGAACCACTGCTGTAGCGCACTCCGAAGACATTTGTTTGAAAGGAGAGCCTGAATATTTAAACCAACTCCTTCCCACATCAAAGTGTATGGCAGTGGCACTAGTATGTACTTCATGTGTTATTCCACTGCATTACACAGTCTGACATCCAAGTAAATATTACAGGCAAGGATAAGACAAAAGAAAAACAGACTTGAAGTGAAAAACAAACAATCTATATCTCTATCTGGATATTCCAGCTTGGACATATCTGCTACACAGAGGCAAACACTATCTCTCTTCCCGTGAGATTGTACTGAACAACCGGTCCGGCCAGTTCTGTTGAGCAAAGCAAGTTATATGGCTAATTTCATTATAAAAGCCTTGATGATTTATCAGACTTTGTTTTCTCTCTTTAGACCCCCCTGCCAGAGACCCTGGATTCAAAGAACACCATGAAGCAGGTGTGTATGTGTAACATGGACATTGTGAGCTGCACAAACTACTGACCCGTACAGTGGTACATGACCTTCCCACAGCTTGCTAAAGTTCTTATGTCATAGTGTTGTTTTTGCTTCTGGTGGTCAGTCTGCTGAGATACACAATGTCAGACGAGGGATGTCAATTCTTTTGTATCACTTTAAGGCCCAATCAGAGATACAAACTTACGAAAACAAAACAAAAATAAAATAAAAACAGCAGTGGAGACATGTTTTTATGGACTCGCTTCTTGATAGCAGGAACCTTGAACCTACACAGGCAAATCCTGAGAGTGAACAAATGTAACCTGAGCATCGCTCCTGGTGTGTAATGACCTTCAGTCATGGGACATTGTGAACTCCATGCCATTTTACACACATCTGAAGTTGCATTACATCATTTGCATCAGCATCATGATGACGTTTGTATCAAGATATTCTAGAAAGATATTTTGGAGTTGTCATTAAAGTTAAAATTTGCAAAAGATGACATGCTCACAACGCATAAGTCGGCTAATTTCACTGTTGTCGACACGGGCTTAGGACGAAGTATAAAATAGGGCTTGATTGCTTAAAGGGAAGCTGTCGCTATCAAACTGAGAAATATTCTGGGTGTCTCTGAAATGTCTACTCCAGTGACGTCATTGATTGGAGTAAAATCAGTGAATGTGAAAACTACAACCCTTTCTTGCTTCTGTTTTTTAGCTGATAACCTCAGTGGCTGTGACATTGTCCTAAAAACAACTATTCTGATTTCACAAAATATTAATCAGGTTCATTAATCATTAATAAGGCAACAATAGACTGTATGGGGCGTGCCAGTTCAATGCTTGCCTGTGAAATGCATCAAGGGAATTGTAGTAACGGGGGGGGTCCATCCATACTCCATAGTAAGGGGAATTTTCTCTGTCAATTAGACTATGATGATAACCATCAACAATGAACTGAAATGCACATAAAAAACACGTGTCCCGTTTACCTTCGTAACCATTTTAAACCAATCTAGACTAGTCAACTGGACCTGAGTTGGCTACTGTACACCAAATCTCTTTGCCAAAAATAGCCGCGCACACACACACACACACACCCCCACACACACACACGTTTTCATTGGTATATTCTTCACAATAACCATTCCACATAATTGTGTATTTTGACAACTTCTCTAAACACTTTTAAACAAAATGCAGATGACAAAGGCACCAGAGATGTACCAAAAATTTATTTATATATTTTAACATTAATAAATAACTTTAATAACTCCATGATATCCTCGGGCGCTAGGACTCTGGCCTGCAGCATTCTTTTTTGAGCGGTACTTCCGTATAGACAAACGCTGTAATGACAACGGAGCTACGAGTCTCCAAAAAGACTATTCAAATTTATGTTGAGCAGTATGACTTTAAACCCCTATTTACTTGTCTACAGTGAAAATAGCCAATCTAAAAGCCCACAAGCTTGTAGATCTGCTATTTTCGCAAAATGTTTGCCCATTTTGCCTATTTCGCCTGTTTTGACATGCCCAGAATAGGGACGCTAGGGTTCAGGTTCATGCAGTTTGAGCCTAGTTCTCTCTGTCCCATGGCAGTGTGGTGTCTGCTGACCATTCACCGTGCAGCGCTTGCATCCTCTCAAACTGCTGAACTTGTTCTTCTGTTGTCATAATAGCCACCAGTACTACTCAAGCCAAGTAAAAAAACACATTCCTGGCAGAGCAGGCAGTCAAGCAGTCTAAAGGGCACTCCAGGGTCTACACCTAATTGACCCTGACCCTTCCTCACTCAACCCAGCCCAGCCCTCTCATACTCCTTTATCTCAGCTCCTTGAATGACCCGCAGAGGAAATAACTTTTAAGACTCTGATAACAGGGTTTGACATGGAAAACGAGATCTCTGACAGGGTTTTGCAGACTCCCCCAAACCATCAAAAGAGGCAGACAGGAGGAGAGAGAGAAGAGGAGAGAGAGAGAGAGAGAGAGAGAGAGAGAGAGAGAGAGAGAGAGAGAGAGAGAGAGAGAGAGAAAGTGGAACAGAGGGAGAGCAGCATTAATAATGTATTTTCAAATATATTTAATCTCTTTAAAGAAAGATTCAGCTCTATCTCCTATTTCCTCAATACCGAGAGGCATAGGACATTATGTAAATGTTCTAGTCAGCAGAGAGGGATGCTCTTAATTTCTAAAGGTTTTTGTAGAGGTTTTTTGAGTGTACTTTTGTGTTTGGAAAAGGAGAATGGAGATAAAGACTTTAAAGGGAGAAAGAGAGACTGCAGGAGGCAGGTCTTCATAGGGTCTTGCTTTATTCAAAAATGTCTGTGCTTTGTTTGGTTGCTTAGCAAGAGTTGGCCGGAGACACCCACAGTAGCAGTTTCTAATCTTGCATCCTGACAGCGTTCCATGAGATGGATGAATTTTAATAACTTCAGCCCATGGAGCTCCTGTTGCACTGCCGACAAATGAAACACAGTTCGGTGTTAACGTACAGTTAGCAAAGCAAACATGCAATGTGAGAGGTCTTGATCATATTTGATCACAGGCAAGGCTGATAAGCTGTTGAACTGTACTACTTGATATGAAGTTTTTATTTTGCGTCACAAGCGTGCTTGTCCCGGAGAAGTGACCCGTTTTCATATAGAGATTTCAAAGCTGAGTGTGTTTTATTTGCAGTTTACTTTGGAGGTTAAGGACTGCAGTTAGTGTGTTTTGCACCTCGTCTAGTGCAAAGAAAACTGGAAAAGTGTGCTCCTTGGAGCAAAGATCTATGCCAGGTCGGGTGGGCTACCCAGGGGAAGGGCCCGCAAACTTTGGAAATCAATCATAGCCAATGGGAATGGAATTATGAAAAATCTGACTGATTCATCTTGATCACATGACTCCAGAGATCATACCAATGTGTGTGACCTTTGGACTAAATCTGTACAGTAGTAGGTAAAAGTGTGTTTTGAAGAAAACGCAAAATGGCATTTGGATGGATTTAATTGCTTCCACTAATAGATTCTGCAGTTGCAATATGTGTTGTGAATGAGCTGATAGTGAAGGGTTTGTAGTTGAGCAAGGTGTCTTTTACTGAGAAATAACTGACCACAGACTGGCATGGTTAACCAATCAGTATTGAGAATTCGAAGAAGCAGTGTAATAATCAAGTAGCCACCTGACCTGACCTACTGTAACTACACGAGAGATCTCAAAGTTAGAGTTGCATAAACAACTTTCTCAAAGGTAAAAGTCACTCTCCTTCCATATTGAATGATACACAGTCAATAATCCAGTGTTCATTTAGCTCGGGCCTATTTTTACACTCTCAGAGTTAAATGAACTCTATATTTCACAGAGTAGTGTAGTGTAAGGACGGAAACAGAGAGAGGGGGAGTCAACCCAAAGGACGGAAACAGAAAGAGGGGGAGTCAACCCACCTGTAGTCTTTTCTCACGCCACAAAGCGGAGCCCACCGAGGTCGCTGAATGACAAGCGAGTGAGAGACAGAAAGGGAGAGAGTGACAGCTTCACCCACAAAGGAAAAATCACCCCCAAACTGTATATCGGAGAATTGTATTCGTCATAATTCCACCCCACATTTACATGTACTGTAAGCAAACCACACAAACATCAAATACAGACTAGAACATAAAGTTTGCGAGAGTGAAATAAAGTCAAGTTCAACAAATCTGACTAGGAGGACACAACTACGGAAATACACTCATATATGGTGAATATGGGTCACGATGGGCTCAGTCTAAGTCAGTGTGTATTGTACTCTGTGTCATTGACTGGCACACCTGTGCGAACGTACTGTTTGCTTTGTAACCTGACTCAGAACAATTAGCCTAGCTGCTCAACACATGGACTATAGTCTGTAGATAACTATGATTAGGTGGCACACATACAGACAATGAACAATCTACAGTACAGTAGTATACCACAGGTGGTGAACAGTGGACAAGGGAATCACAGAATAGAGCTTTTGAGTTACATCTCTGCTGTGTTGTAGGCATAGTTTTACATTTTAATGGTATGTTCTGTGTGAATTATATTTAAAATATGTATGTAGTTTGTAATAAAGACTGGGTCAGGATGCAGAACTTTGCGTCCTCCCAGCAGTAGCACCAGCTGTTGAAGATTGATGCATGTTGAGCTCCATATTTCAGGTTTAGCGCCGACATGCCTGAGAATGGAGGTTGAGGGGGCAACGGGGGAGAAAACATGCCCCTGGGAATACTGGTGACCCCTTCTGGGAGTCTAACCCATCCCCTGAGAATGGGAAGGGAGGCAGCAGGGCACAACATAACTTTCATGAGGCACAGCTGGTGTCTGGGGACATTCACAGTTCAGATGTTATCTGTACATGTCAGGTCTTGGGAACAGGACAGTGGAATAACAATAAGAATAACTATAACTGTGTGTGTCTGCGTTCATGTGTGCGTGCATGCGATAGGTTGAAGGGTGTACTGTTGTAGATAGGTCTGGACACTTTATAGATTATAATCAGTAGCTCTGTGACCTTTGATCATGTATGCTTGTGTCCTGTTTCATTTGCTCCCAGCTTGAGTGAAAGCGCACATAGTTTATTGCCTGGGTCAGACTGTGTGAGACTCCCAGGTTGCTGAGGGTCAACAGACGAGTCATAGGTTAGCTTCACCAGCCAATATCTTCATCATGACAGACTGACTCATAAGACATGCTGCTTATGGAGGGAAAGCTTATGGGAGTTTCTGCCACTGGGCTTTTCCCCACTCTGAGAACAGCATGGAACCAGAGCTGTGCATCGTTGAGACCATCGCTTTGACTAATAACACTGCTGAGAGGGGGACAGCAAAGAACAAACAGGACACTGTCGGAGTCCCTTGTAAATCACAAGATTGTGAGGAAGAGAAATAAGCAAAGGCAAAGAAAGAGGGAGAGATAGAAACATGAGGTCTACCACAGTCAATCATTAATTAACCACTTAAACCCAACATACGTCATTGACCACTCCAGTCAATGACGTATATTGGGTTTAAGTAGTATAGACCCCCGGGGGTCTATACTACTAGGTCTATTGCTGGGGTTTATGTGGTCAATTAATTAAATATATGTGTTGTAGTTTTGTCAACCGTTTTATCGCTTACAAAAGGGATCCGCAAGGACTTTTTTGGTCGGACCTTTTAGACAAAAGTATTATAAATGTAACTGTGTTGTTTTACATTCTTTTGCCTAATAAAATGTTCAATCAATCAATCAATACAAACGGGATTCCACGCTAAAAGGCAGGAAGTAGGATAGTGGCTGCTCAGCAACACATTCGGCATGTTCTCCGTTGTATTATATAAATATTGTTCCTGGATCAGTAGCTGATACAGATTCGTACATTCCACTTGTGTTGTTCTGCACACCCTTTTTGGGTTTCCAAGCAGGGTGTGGGGTGTCCGTGAGACGTGTGAGAGGGCAGGCTAGGCCGCAAAGGAATACCAAGATGAGTTCAGAAGCAATCTAGTGAAAATATTCTGAAAAGAAAATCGTCCTTGCCAACTTGTACCAGCCAGTTACTGCATTGTGGAGGACGGGAGTGCAGCTAAAGAGTGGGAGTTTAGCACAGGCGTTCTTAATAACACTTTCTCACCATCCTGCCTCCCACACACGTCACAGTACACTCCAACCTCCACAAAACTCTCCACTCACACGGTAGACGTATGTGGCATCACACGATACCACAGTGCGTTTCCCTCTGAGGGGAAATGCAAAGAAACACGAGCGCTCTCTGACACACACTATGAACCCGTTTCTTTCTTATACTAACTTCTGTCTGCCACAGACACTGTTTCTCTCAGTAAACAAGACCATCTGTTACATACTGTATCCACTCATGTTAAGCTCCCTTCATTTCCACAACATGCAGTAGTAAAAAAAGGTCTGCAAATAAGGGCCATTGCAGTCTATGCATTTATGATATAGTCTTTGTTGCAATGTTTGCTTCTCTTTCTCCTATAACAGTTTCTGTCAGAACGTATTCTGAAGGCTGCAAGGGCGGTGTACAGTGCCTTGATGGAACGAAACCGCAGTCTGATCCGAGACAGAAAGTATCACCTCAAAACATACAGGTACTGTACCTACACTAGTGCTGTGTCTTTGTCCATATTGAACCATGAACGTAATGTTGATTGTAAATGTACGTACTCTCCCTCTCCCCTTTAAAGACAGTGTTGCTCAGGGAAGGAACTTGCTGATTGGCTAATGAAGCTAAACGAAGGCTTCCAGACAAGGAGCCAGGCTGTTGGAATGTGGCAAGTCTTGGTGGATGAAGGAATCATTGTTCATGGTAAGAAAAGGCATATTTAAGGTGTTTCTTTTCTTAGCTATGGATAGTAAGTCACCATGCCATGTGGGTAGTTTGTGAACAAACCCACACAAATCACAATGCAGTGTTCAGTCGCATTGTACTAGCATTGACAGAACGGCTGCTTGTGTGTTGGTCCTAGTGTGGTGACGGTCAATGTCTCCTTTGGCCAAATGGAAATAGTGACACAATAGTGATACAGTAAATACTTCATCTATAGTGCTCCACAAGAACAGAAGGATATATGTGGACATGAAAGTTTCACTTTCATATCCACAGGCATTTTGTGGTTGTGAAGACTGTTCACGCTGCCCGATGGTGTTTCTGTATAGTGATATCATGCACGTAGCGGCATGAACATTGACTGGTTTACTCTTGAGGGGATGGACATACTGTAGATAGATACAAGAGTGGCAGTGTCTCAGGAGGTACAATGGCTATTTGGGAGTCAGAAGCTTCCCTGTTTGATCCCCGGTATCACTGGCTCCTCCTAGCTGTGTGCCAAGTATCCTTAAAGACACAGAACCTAACTGCTCCCGATTCAGGTTGCCTCCACCTGTGTGTGAATGTGTACCATGTGTGTAACACGTAATATGTGCGTGTTCTGCCGTTGTGTGTGAATGGGTGAATGTGAAGTTCAGTTGAATGGTCAAAAAGACGAGAAAACTCCACTTCATACAAATGTACAGGCATAGCCTTCAGCCACACGGCAAAATGAAACCATTTTCTTCCCTTTCTACCAAACAGAGTGACTGTTATTGATAGTAGTAGAAAGGGAAAATAGTCAAGTTCCACATTTGGTAAACACACATTAACATTGCTTCAAGAATTTACCAAAACATGCTGAATTAGGTTGACATCTATTAACTGAATGTGAAATGCCATACTGTACTTACACTTTGCCGCAGCGAACCATTCAGTGACTGCCAAATAGCTTTTAGTAACCGCTCATGCCCTTTTGATGGGTACACACTGTAATGCCCCTTTGATGGGTACACTGTAATGCCCTTTTGATGGGTACACTGTAATGCCCTTTTGATGGGTATCTGAGAAGAGACCATTTCACCATAGTAGGAAGAGCATCACTCTAAATGGGTTTCAATTCACTGGCATTCGTTTTTCCATCAATAGAAAACGGAAATGCGGGAACATGCTGTACACATACTGTCGGTGACACACTGACATCCACCAGAGAGGGGTCCGTCAGAATGCTCTGAGGTGGTTAGTGTTATACTGGATGGACCGGGAGTGAAGGGGGGACTTGTTTTGTTTCACTCTCAACAGAATAAAGAATGTTTTTTATATGCATGACTTTTGACACCACTTCAAAACAAGGCAGGCGGGCCAACAGCGAGTGTGCGTGACGGCTGCTCAGGGCAGGCACACGGTCCCCATAACAGGGACGACATGACCCTTAAGGCCGCACTCGACGACAAGCAAGCTGTGCAAATTGCCACGTCGTGGTGGACTGAATAGATTCACCTGTTTTGAAATTGCACATGCGCAGCACGTTGAACGCTCACCCATCCCTGTCATGAACAAATTTCTCGCTTCAAAATCACTGGAAAAACATGATTCGGCACAAGAGAGACCTGTTTAACGAGAAATGAGTTCATTATTTTGTAGGCAAAAGTGAAAACACAGTGATTGATTGTGAGACCTACAGTGGAATAGCATTATGTTGATTTTTCCCACATCTCCCGGTCTCCTGGGAAATGTCTATGTTGTCATTTCTCAGGAAATGTAGACATTTCTCAGGAAACGTAGACATTTCCTAACCTGACTCCGCCAGATGGGGGCGGTATGTGAAGCAAGCTTCTTCCATCTGGCGGAGCCAGGTTAGACATTTCCCGGTCTGTTGGGAAATGTGGGAAATTTCCCATATTACCCTTCTTGCTACAATTACTGTAACATATTCTCTCTGTTCATACATTTACTTGCGTTTTCCTTATTCCAGGACTTATTCCAGTTTACAGTCTTGGTTGAATTTAAATCTCCCATGTATTTCCTTCCCACCATCAAGTGAAACAAGAGTTGAACTTCCATGATAAGGACACCCAGTTCTACCGCTTCCTGGACTCAGAGTTTGGCCTGAGCCACACGACCAATGAGAAGGACTCTGAGGATGAGCTCCAGGAAGCCCTGTCACTGCTGTCTCAGATTGGCCCTGATGCTCTTCTCACGATGATTCTACGCAAATGGTCAGAATTGTATACTGTTCCTGTGTGACGACTGAGATCAGGGGTTCTTTAAGTGGGGTACGGGGACCCCCAGGGGTCCTTGAGGGGGTTCCAAAAAAATCTCAACCGAACTCATTACTAGAGAGGAACATAATGAAGAATTTGAATTAATAAAAGAAAATTAGGGGAGCATTGTTAATATCCTCTAAGAGTTTCTTTATATCTAGCCTTGTCAGATTTCTGTCCAAATACAATAATATATAGCGTATGAATAGTTCTTATAGGGCAGGGGTAGGCAACTGAGATAAGCCTAGGGCCAATATCACTCCCAGACATTCCATCGAGGGCCGGGCCTCCCCGCGAACATGCACGCGCGCGCAATTTTTCGGGTCTAATTCGGGTCTAACTCGGTCTAATTCGGGTCTAATTTGGGTCTAATTCGGTTCTGTTTGACCAATATAAATCAACATTTTTTCCGGTTTAAATATCAGCACAGGCGATTTTTCTGGTGATTTTTTTTTTTCTTCTCCATTTTCCTCTAATCTAGCTATAAAATGTTATAAATCCTTTAAAATGCATCGTGTTTATGAGTGCATGATTTCAAAAGTGGGTTCAGGTTCTATGAAATAAGTATTTATAATTATTTTAACATTAATTTTTAATACTTTTTTTATAACACTTTTCAGTAAATCATTCATACTGTATCTTTACTAATATGTGACTGATGGCACCAACAATGTGAACATTAACATAAAAAAAAAGAAAAATATTTTTCTAAAAAAAAAATATATATATTATTTCTGGGGGGCCAATTTCGGCCCGCGGGCCGCCTGTTGCCGACCCCTGTTATAGGGGTTCCCCTTTTTCCAAGGCTGCTAAACGGTTGAAGGTTCCCTTTGGAAGGTTAACTGTCCTCCACAAACAACTGAATGCAGCTTTTGTGTGTTGTTGTTTTTCCCATGTACAGTCCAAGTCAGAGGAGTGCCGAGGACCTGGAGGTCATCTATGAAGAGCTGCTCCATGTCAAGGCTGCTTCTCACCTCTCTTCCTCAGTAAGTCAGCATTTTTACATTTGCAGAGTAAAATTAACCACTTATGCCCTATATACTTCAGCGTATAATGAACAGCGGAAATAGCCAATCTACAAGCTCACAATGTGTCGTGATGCAGTGCATTGAGAGCTTGTTGGTCGGCTATTATTGCTATTTTGGATAATTTAGATTTTTTTTTGCCTATGGCCAAAATGGGGATGCCAGGTTGAAAGTGGTTAACACAGAAGGAATTTACTTAAATCAATAAACCAGCAGTCACTGCAATTCTTTTGCATTTCATCTGAATCATAGCTGCGTTTGATAAAGACGACCGCCAAGTATATTGATTGATTGATTGATTGATTGATTTACAAAAAATAGGGCAAAGCTAATGTGTATGCTTAACCGCATGAAACTTAGCATCCCTTTTCTGGGCATGTCATAAATAGAACATTGAAATAGCAGATCTTCAAGCTCACAATGTATCGTAAATCAACGCATTGTGAGCTTGCCTTAGATAGGCTATTTTTGGCAGGGATTTGGATGTAGAGGGAAAAAATGAGGGGACTAAGTATAGGCCAAAAGGGGACTCCTGTCAATGATGTATATAGAGTTTAAGTGGTTAATAAGATGGCTATTAAATTGACTTGAAGATCAACCACAAATATTTCTTGTATCGTCACTGGATGTCCAAAAACGTTACTTTTCAGGAAATGGGAAAAAAAACCTGTGTTCCAATGGGTCAAATGTAGTTATTATTTAGTTACAAGCACTTATTAATGCTTTTCATTGGTTAAGTATTTATAAAACCCACAGACCCGTAATAATATTGTCATTTCGTAATTATTTTGCAATGACTTATCTGCGATTGAAGCACTAGATGTTCTAATCTAGTAGTGCTGATCAGAGCAGTATGTCACACAAAGCTTGGCCAATCAAATCCGGAAGTTACATTTGTGAACGGATTTGGCCAATCAAATCGGTGTCATTTGTCATAAACGTTTGTGACGCCCACCCACCATCCACCCATAAACAAATGTTAACATGATCATTCATATAAGATATAAGATAGCATATATGACTGCCAATTATTGTTAAGACTACATTTGGTACTTGTACTGGATTACTTTAATCAAAACCAAACCATTCATTCTGAAACTACTACTGTTTTACCCTGCCTATCCTATGACAGAAACAGGGATGATCCAATCTAAGTCCATTGTGTTGTGTCTGTAGGTGCGCAAGGAGCTGGCAGCGGTGCTGGTGTTTGAGTCACATGCCAAGGCAGGAACAGTCTGTGAGTGTCACAGCTTTGTGGGCATTTTAACACACACACACACACACACACACACACACACACACACACACACACACACACACACACACACACACACACACACACACACACACACACACACACACGTACAATTACAACGCTTGAGGAGTTCTACTAACATCTTATGCATGCCACATCAGACAACACATTTGGTTTTCTAATCTTTGTGATCCAAATGGAATAGTTACACATCAAAGACGGATTACTTTGGTCAGTTTGGTTGATTTCCAGTCAGGTGCATTAGCCAAAACAAATTATCAAGAATACAAAAGGAATGCTCGCACACTATTAACATAACAAAAGGAATGTCCACAGAGGTTTGTCAGATGCATGATGATCCATAGTGAACAAAGAGTGCAACCAAAATAATAAGTGTAAAGGTGGAGATACATGTTTCGTATGCGAAAACCATCCTCAGTCTGACATGAAGAGGAAAGACACACACCTGTGTCCTATTTATAGGGACAAGATAGTCAATCAGAGGATCATACACATGTTACAGGGCTCACACACAGACATGTGACAAATGTGAACTTCTATACAGTATAATCTAATGTTAAAGAACATCATGGTTAATCACTAGAGAACAGCAAGATACAATTTATATATTTACAAATAAATAAACCAGAGAATACAGTAGGAGGAAGTGAAGAAAATATACTCAGTTTTTGTTTGTTTTTTTGATCTGCCAAACCTCTGTGGACATTCCTTTTGTTATGCGTGTGTGAGCATTCCTTTTGTATTCTTGACAGGTCTAGAAGTAATGCATCTTTTACGCTCATCGAATTCTTCCCATTTTGCCTTGTTTATGCAAAATCATGAAAATGACATGAAGATCACGTTTCCAGGAGAACGTGATGATTTTGACATTTAAATGCTGGTTGTGCTGGGGAGGGTATTCAGATTGTTATTAGTTTCATGCTTATCTTTATGTGTCATTTCAGTGTTTAGTCAAGGGGACAAAGGCACATCCTGGTACATTATCTGGAAAGGCTCTGTCAACGTGATCACACATGGCAAGGTAATATAGTAAACAAGTTTACCAAAACAAAAACATGCCGTGCTCCAAATTCTTGAAAAATATAAAACATGAATTGATCAGTCTTTTACTTGACAACTGACCATATTCACACAGCCACATCATTGTGCTCTTACATCAACCCCGCTACATTGTATTCAATGTGTAGGGGCTAGTTACAACTCTCCATGAGGGTGAGGACTTTGGACAACTAGCTCTGCTGAATGACGCCCCGCGTGCTGCCACTATCATCCTGAGAGAAGACAACTGCCACTTCCTCCGAGTTGACAAACAGGACTTTATACGCATCCTAAAGGTAAATCAGATCACCTCTTTTCTCAAGATATCGAGTATTATAACATACTGTTACAGTATGTGCAGAACCAAATGTTTTCCCAAGCCAGCTACGGTCACAGAATTAGCAAAAGCCCAGCTGCTTTTGCATGCTGTTGTAAACCATTACCTCTACAACTGCTCTTTGTCTATTTGTGTCTATCTACTAGAAATTCTACCCCTCCAATTATGGCCAATGACAATTTGTGTGTCCGCGTCTCTGTCTGTGTTTATTGTTCTTTAGGATGTGGAGGCTAATACAGTGCGCCTGGAGGAACATGGGAAAGCTGTGTTGGTCTTGGAGAAGACCGCCGAGTCGGCAGACCAGGGAGGAACCGGAAACGGGAGCAAGTGAGAAACTTGGACATACCCACCTCTCAGACAGCAGTTCATTAACGAGCTAGGGTGGCAGTCAAGACAACATACATTATTTTGGCATTTGGCAGAAACAATGGCATTAAAAGAAACATTTTCTTTAGCGCAGGACAATGTGGGCAACAAACGCACACATTTGAGATGTGCGTTTTTAATGGCGAACTGCCTAAGAGTCAGTGGTTGGTTCAAAACAAGAAATGGACTTCAACCCTGCCTTGTTGAACGAGCGCCGTTTTATCTGCTTTCAAGTGTGTCAGCAAACAAAAAGTTTAATTAATAAGATATTGACTTCCCCTTTAGACTGTTGGCCTGTGATTTCCTTTGTTCCTACAATATTATGTTATTTTTCTTTCAGTCACTCATCAGCCCTTTCTCTCCCTTCACAGCTGACGTGTCATTTTGATTTTGAGATAAAAAACATTTGGAGTGGTTTTCTCCACCCTGAACCTCAGGAATTTATTTCCTTGCTTCAAACACCTGTTTGCTAAACAACCAATCGCAACCAGGCAACATTATGTTTTCCTTCCTTCTGTCTGTTCTTCTTTCTTTTCTATTAATCTTCCGTCTCAAACCCTCAGGTACACAGTCATGTCAGGAACACCGGAGAAGATTCTAGAACACCTGCTGGAAACCCTGAAGCTGGACACCAATGGGAACGATGTTATAGGTAGCATTGTTACTTTTTACAGCAAATTTTGATTTTGTTTTAGTCATAAATGAATAAAATTCCATTTAGTTTCAGTCAGTAGTTTTAGTCTAGTTTTAGTTGACTAAATCTACAGTTGATTTAGTCGACTAAAATGTATTTTGGCGGGCCTTGATGGCGTCCCTCGTGTCTGATTTGTAGACCGGCTATCAAAAATAGCCAATCTACAAGCTCACAACACGTTGCTGTGCGACACGTTGTGAGCTTGTAGATCAGCTATTTACGGAGCGCAACACACACGCAACCAAGCATAAAATGACTTGACTTCTCATCTCTTCTCCCCTAATTCCTCCCTAACATTTTAGTCTAGTTTGTATTTGTTGACGAAATTGTCAATATATTTATACTACTAGTCATAGTTGTAGTCATCATAGCTTAGTTTTTATTTACTTTTTGTTTGTTTTTTGTCAGTGAAAAAAGGTAGTCCACCAACATTTTTCTACTTTTTCCTACTGATAGGTAGGATAGCTATTCGGCTGAACTCAATACTGAGTGTGAAGATGTGTTGTTGAAAAGAGGGATTACATAACGATTTACTATACATTTCTGGTTTCCTGGGAAATGTTTGTCTGGGTGCTTCACTTGGAACTGGTAAAAAAAAAACAGTGAAGGCTGTGTGTGTAAAGTGCTTCGGGGTCAGCACATTTCCTCGTGCTTCCTCCGGTATTGGCTGATTTATACTTGTTGGCTCGCCGGTGACATGCACCAAAAATAGCAGATCTACAAGCTCACAACGCGTCGCCATGCGACACGTTGTGAGCTTGTAGATTTATTATTAATAATGCGCGGTACAATTAGCAGCCAAGTATAAATCAGGCATACTCTTTTCATGCAGTCAGATGACTCGGATATTCTGGTGCTTTTGGGGACACTGTGAGGATGTTGTTAGTAGTAATTAGCAGCTTACTCGTTACTCAGCGGTGTTGTTGTTGTTGTTTTTCTGCCCACAGATTCCTTCGTGAGTGACTTCTTACTCACCCACAGAGTGTTCATGCCCTCCAGCCAGTTATGTTCTGCTCTACAACACCAATATCCAGTGATGGTCATAGTGATGAAGTAAAATGAAAATGTGGGCTGAGGATCATAAAAATAATGATATAGCACATGATGAGGATATTGCCTATATTTTCAATAGGCTTTTGTAGAAAAGTAATTTTCCACAAAGGTAATTTCAAAGCAGTTTAGTGCACATCATTTCTCTATCATTTAAACCTGAATTAAATGTTATCTGAGAGCACAGCACACTAATAGCCCAAAGTAAACTCTTTTACAATTAGGCTTAAACATTCATACAAGTTTGGATTAATAATTGTCTCTCTCAGACATCTTCGCTAGTCATACTTTTTAAATATGCATGCATATACAAATGGCCCTTAACTCTGGGTGCACTTATCATGCGGAGCCATCGGAAGGTTCCGAGCTGGAGAAGGCTGCCTACGCTCTCAACACCAAGCAGAAGGTAGTGAAACTGATTGGTCAGTGGGTGGCGCTGTATGGTCTTGTGCTGAAAGAAGACCATATTGTTCGAGACTTCCTAGAGGTGAGCGGGCTGACATTTAAAAAAATCATATGTGTTAACATATAACTAAAGTATTCAGTTGCATTTTTGAGCTACACTGATATTTTGTGCTGGTAATATATTGCTATGCCTATTGCCTATGGGCTTACAATGTTAATGTTAACTTTCACTCTCTTGTTATGGCAGAGACTGAAGAAGGAGGTGGAAGCTGATTCTCGTTTATCAAACATGCTGAAAGAACAATTTAGAGACAGGAGGAGAAATACCTGTAGAGTGTCAGTGTAAGTTGTCTATGTCTGCATTACGTACATAACATACATAACATCAGAGGCAGTCTTAAATATGACTGTTTTTGCTTTTCATAATGCATGTACAGGTCGGAGAATGGATACCAGACACTGGCCAAGGTAATCTCATCCCAGATTGTTTGCTGATCTTTCTCAGTGCACTGCCGCATGGTAATTGTTTGACCATACATGCGGGCACATTTTACTGTGTTTCTTTACTACCGTGTTTTGTTGTATGACCTGTTGTGAAGTGCACAGAGACCCCTTGGGGTGATGTTGCACTATAAATAAAAGTAAACTGAACTGAAACTGAACTGATCCAGGGAATGTTCAAAGACAATTGTAGAAACCGGAATGTCAACTCCAGTAGATAGATATGCCTCCTGTCAGAAAGATATTCATTTGAACATGCGACATGCGTCATGTTGCTTGCTCTCATTTGTCATTTTAATGTCACAGTGTGACAGATTCACTCACTAAGTCTAAGATGTTTGATTTTATCAGCCGAACCAACAATTTGATTGGTTCTCAAACTGTGAGGAGCCAGTGGGGATGATACAGCCAATCAGAGCGCTGGATAAAGGTCAGTATGGCTCAGACACGCAAATTGCAGACACGCATGCAACAACATAATTTGCCCTTGCTCAGTCAAAACTGTTGTTACACACTAAGTTAGAGATTTTCAGCACTGTGAGTAAGCAAAACATGCACATTTAGTGATAAAAAGAAAAGCGAAAATATTATTGTGACTTATTGTTGTTTGTTACACTCCTCACTGTAGTATTGTATGAGATCTTCAGACCAGACAACATCCCTCTCACACTGATGCTGGCTGTCAACTCAACTGTACAGGAAGTGATGACAGCTATGGTCAAACCAGGAGGTGACCACATCCTGGTCAAAATTAACTCCATGGGAGGTATATTGTGCATGTTTTCAAAGTGGAGGTCACCAGGGGGAACACATTGGAAAGGAGAGGAAAATGAGAAAAGAACAGAATATGAAAAAAATATATATTTACAAGCTCACAATGCATTGTGATGCGACGCGTTGTGAGCTTGTAGATTTGCTTATAATGTCCAAAATAGGGATTCCAGGCTTAATGTGGTTAAGTTATATTGAAATCTATCCATACATCCAGACAGGGCTCAGCTGAAGATGGATGCCAGTGCTGTTTATACTGCTCTAGGACTGAACGAGAGACTGTTCATCTGCACAGCCAGCCAGGTGGAACAACTGGTGAGAACTGCTTCTAATACAAACCATGTGCTTTTTTTTACTGCAAGCCAGAGATGGAGGCTCAGCACATCAGCAAGTTAATGATTATTACACCCAATTTATTTGTGCCTCAACCGCACTTTACACTTCATGAGTCAAAAACTGCCATCATACTGCAGTTTCCATAAATCTGAAATGATGTATGAGTGCTTCTCTAGGGTGCAGTGCAGAATGATGTAATCCCTCCCTCTCTCACCCTCTGTCTCCCTCCCTGTGCTTCTCTCTCCCTTCGTGTTTCTCTCTCATCTTGTTTCTCCCCCCTCTCTCTCTCCCTGTGTTTCTCTCTCTCTAACAGAGGCCTCTTAAGGAACAGCAGGGACCAGAGCAGGGAACCATGGATACCCTGGAACAGATGTGCTCTAAAGACATCGCCAGCCAACTCACCAATTATGACTGGGAGCTGTTCGCTGCCATGCATGAGGTACTGCAGTGCCACAACTCAGTCAGCGTAGCCCTGATGACAGCTTAGACAGTTAGGCTACATGTGACACGTGCAGTAATCACTTCGGATACAGCCATGCATGTTGCTTATGTGTTTATTTTATATTTGGGTATTTATGGTTAACCACTTGAACCCTAGCATCCCTTTTCTGGGCATGTCATTTGAAAATAGCCAATCTACAAACTCACAATTTGTTGCGTTACAGCAACGTGTTGTGAGCTTATAGATCGCTATTTTCGGTGAAGACATTTACTGTAGAGGAAAGAAAGGAGGGGGCCAAATATAATAGATCCTGGGGGACTCTGGTCAATGAAGTATTATAGTTAAATAGCTTGTTCTTTGCGAGCTGAGTCAAAGCTGATACTGGCAGTCAGAGACCAGCTCATCAGCATAAGAATAGATGTCTGGTTGGTCGGTCATGTACCTGAGTCACTGTCTCTGGTACCTTTTATCTGATTGTGGTAGCTTTACGGCTGATTTGATTTATACTGTACTTGGTTGTGCACCGTCTCACACACAGAAAATAGCAGATCTACAAGCTCAAAATGCTTTGCAGTGAGCTGCATTGTAAGCTTGTACTGTAGATCTGCAATTTCCTGTGCGAGACAGACACCGGCAAGTAGCATCAGATTATCTGGCCAACCACTACTCCTACATGCGCCGCATTTGTCTAACGCAACACACACAATCCTACACAGTAAATCCTCAGTGTTCATTTAACTCTGAAAGTGTACAAATGTAAAGAAATTGACCCGTATGGGATCCATTTGGTTTCATTTGTACCTTCTCAGAGTTATAAATTGTTCTATTAACACAGCATTAATGTTTATACATTCGTTTACAGTATATTTCTAAACTAAATTCACAGTATATGTTTGCTGAATAAGGTGTGTGTCCTCTCCAGGTAGAGCTCGTCTACTACATATTTGGCCGCCATAATTTCCTGGGCGCCACCACAGCTAATCTGGAGAGGTTTGTGCGCCGCTTCAATGAGGTTCAGTACTGGGTGGTGACTGAGCTGTGTCTGTGTGAAGACCTGATGAAGCGAGCAATGCTTCTCAAGAAGTTCATCAAAATTGCTGCAGTGTAAGGGTCTTTCTGGCTAATAGTCAGCCCCAGTTTTGTTTCCATGCACTCAGTCATACAAATGGCCAGTAATATCAACACTAGCTTCAAGAAGCCTTATATAGCCTTGTTTCTTCTCTATTCCAGACTGAAGGAGCAGAGGAACCTGAACTCTTTCTTTGCAGTGATGTTTGGTCTGAGCAACAGCGCAGTGCAAAGGCTGTACAAGACCTGGGAGGTAAGAGCTGCTCCAGCCATTCTCAACTATCATTGCTAGTGGGCCCCCAAATAATTGGCAAAACACTAAGATTTTAATAATAATTTAACATGAATGCCGGCATTAAAAAAAACGAATGTAAGAACAACTGTCATGGTATTTCTTCTTTAAAACCTTGAAAATTTAGTTTTCACTATGTTAGTTTCATTGATCAATCGACTGATTGATCCTTAAAATAAACATGCTCTCTAAATGCATGCGGCACACCCATTTGACCACTTCAGAAAAAGGTTGAGAACCACTGAGCTACTCAACATGATGGTCACAGCTACTAGTTCAACTTAATCAGAATTGATTTGGTCTCACAGTATGGATAACACCTTTGAAATGATTTCTCTTCTTTGTTATTGTCTGTTACAGAGAATTCCCAGTAAAACAAAACGAGTTTACTGCACTTACGAGAGGTTGATGGTAAGAGGCATTTGCCCGCTACATACTTGAGAACTGTCAGTTCCAGAGCCCATTGATATTGTTTCAAAAAGTGCAAGATTTTCAAATAAACTTGAAAAACTTAATTTTATTAAAGTTTCTATTTGAGAACATTTAACTTAACATTAAAGAAAGAAAAAGAAAGACATCTTTTTGATAGATAAAAATAAACTTGAACTTTATTTTATTTAACTAGTTAAGCCCTGATTAAAATGTTTGCGCCAGGTTGAAAGTGATTAAATATAAGGACACATCGGCTACCGATGTTGATACAGATGTCGTCTAAAAAGTCAAGTAATGGCTGATATATCGACCAAACCGATCTATCTGTTGGGCTCTAATCAGTACACTATATAGATTTATGTTTCATTTCCTGTACCCCGAAGCAGTAAAACCCTTTTCATACACTGTTATAGAAAGTCTCCAATCTGAGGTTCCTTTATTTATCTCCTGTTCCAATTAGGATCCCTCACGTAACCACAGATCCTACAGGCTGGCTGTGGCTAAACTGAGTCCACCTTACATCCCCTTCATGCCTCTGCTGCTAAAAGGTAACAGTTACCTAGTGTATACGCTCCTAGTGATATTAACACACAACACCAATATCACCAACAGCAATAATCAATGACTACTACACTGAGATAATTATGCTTAATTTATACTCCATCGCATGCCAAAAACAGAAGACCCACAAGCTCACAAAGCGTATGATGAAGTATAAATCAAGCTATACTCACTACTAACTTATGTTCTTTTCTGTACATAGATATGACATTCATCCATGAGGGAAACAAGAACTACACAGAAAAACTTATCAATTTTGAGAAGATGGTAGGATAAATACAAATATTCTATGTTGCACATGAAAAGGCATCGTGGAGCTTGAGCTTTGAATGCTTCATTCTCTCATGTTGCAGCGCATGATTGCCAAGACAGTGAAGATTGTACGAGGATGCAGAAGCCAGCCTTACAGTGAGTTCATCAGCCCGGCTGGGCTTATAATGATCAAATTCAAAACTGGAGACACATGGAGACTGCACTGTTGTCCACTGCTTACCTGTCGTATTATATTATACTGTGCCCCCCCCCCCCCCCCCCTTCTTACATCTGACAAAAGATGAGACCCTCACACAAGCACGCATGCACACAAACAAGTATACGTGTATTTGAGTCACTTCCACCAGTAACCACTTAAGCCCAAATAGTTTTTGTATGATGAATAGTAAAAACAATGGCCAAACGTTTTTTATTATACAGTTTTTGTATAATAACTGCATGCTAATGTTGTCACTAGTGTACATGAATTTGTGAAAGTAAGGTATTTGTAATAATCCCAGAGGACATTACTTCTCTGAATTTGACCCATGGGGAACAATGGTAACAATGGTAATACACACCATTTTCAAATAATATGCCACTGCTATGCTCAGATAACAGTATCAGATGCATATCACCAAATGACTCTTGAATGAATATGAAAATGAATAACAACAGGGATTAGAGCCAAAGGAGTCCAGTTCACAGCATGTTATAGAGCAGGGGATTCCCAAACGGTGGTGCATGCACCCCCTGGGGTGCACAAGCTGCCTCTAGGGGGTGTGTGACATTAATAGTGTAATGGTGGTGCTGGTGTTATTAAAAATATGATCAACACAAATACATTTCTCTGAACTTTGACCTTTCACCAAACAAATACCTCAGTAGGTCAGTCACATTCTATCACTGGTAACCATAATAATATGTTAACCATATTATAATGGTATTGTACCGCATGAAATTACTCAATTCAACACATGTACATTTCTCTGAACTTTGGCCTTTCACCAAACAAATACCTCAGTAGGTCAGTTCCCTTTTTCTTCTCAAACTATGTGAGAAGGTCATATTCATCACTGGTAACCATATGGTAATATTTTACTGAACCAAATTGGAGAAATCTCACTTCACAATCACCAATATCTACAGAGGAATTTTGACCAAGAGAAGAAATATAGACTGCCTGTCACAACAGAAACCCCTAGTACCACATGCCAGTGCCACATCAGACATAAAAAACGAATCGTACAAACATATGACATAGATCACCAATGTTCAATTCCCTGAGGCAAAAACCGCAGTAACATGATTCATTGGCACCCCAGACCCCAATACAACAGAACATAGAGAAATATAGCCAATCAAATTAAGTAGCATGTAGAACAGGGTGCCTACCTTGAGCTGCAGTCCTGGTCCTTGGTCAGACCAGAAAATTCAGTCGCTTACAATGGACATCAAGCAGTCTCTCTTGAACCACTGTGGAACTCCGTTATCTAATGTCTTCTCTCTCTCTCTCTCTCTCATTAGCACCTTCTTCACCACAGAAAAGTTTAGCAGATCGAATGTTTCCAGAGGCACCTGCTGCTATTCGCATATCTACATGTAAGCTGTCATTTTAACCATTAAACTCTCCATATAATTCCAACAGGGTCCTTGGGCACCGGTCCATAACCCATGGACATGGTCATTATGCCTAGAGCCTTGGATCACAAGACGGTCATCTGCATCAGGGCTACATGCCTAGGTAGCCCTGATACATGACTGTCATATATTATAGACAGTGGTGTAAAGTAACTAAGTACATGTACTCAAGTACTGCACTTAAAGGTAGTGTGTGTGATTTACTTTTGTTAAAATAAGTGTTAAATAGCTATATATTCTGATAGTACTCTTTGAGATATTGTATTTAGTTGAGGCCCTAGGAGGGGTCCACGCGCACCCTCTTATTTTTTTTCTAGTTTGGATTTTTGGCATTCACAGGACCTCTAATATAGGGATTTTGATGATCCCAAGAAAAAAAGTGGTCCAAAGTTAGAGATAGCATTTGATTCTGTCATGCTACCTTGTCGGGAAGGGGGCTAAATAACTAATGATTCAAAGTTAGACAACATTTTGGCGAGGGAAAAACGGCCATCACCATTTTCCAAATGGTCCCTTGAGCTGTCACCTCGATATAAGTGAATTAAAATGGGTTACATGGATACCTACAAGCCTCTCCTGTACAGAAATGCCACATTTATGCCAATCTCATGCAGTTTTGGGCAAGAACCATGCAGTTTTTTGCATGCAGTACAAATGCAGGCCTCTACTAATTGACCCCTGTGACCAAACAAACGCTCCGTAGCAATGATTACTATAGTACTTTAACCTTTTAACAAAAAAATAGCCACAAATATCACTTACCCTACATTTAAGTACAATGTTGACCTGTTTTTTGCTTTACTTGAGTATATACAATTTTCAATACTTTTACTTCTACTCCACTACACCTCTGAGGCAAATATTGTACTTCACTCCACTACAATTCTTTGAAAACTTTAGTTACTAGTTACTTTGAAGATTTGAATTATGATTACAAAACATATATTAACCACTTCAGCCCTATTTAAACTTTGGCTATTTGAAAATAGAGATCTACAAGCTCACAACGCACAACATCACACCTTGTGAGCTTGTATATTTCAAAAGATTTTAATACATTTTAAACATAATAGCCTACCTTGTGGAACAGGACAGTCTGCATAATTGGTACTTTAAGTATATTTTGATGCCAATACTTTTGTACTTATACTCAAGTCAATTTTGAATTCCAGACTTTTCCTTGTAAGAGTATATCTACATTGCAGTATTGATACTTTTACTTGAGTAAAAGAATTGAGTAATTTTTCCACTACTGATTGTAGATGACCGTCTTGGATCCATGGCTACACTCTATCTTTACAAAATGCAGTGCATTCCTAAGGGCTTTCATGTGTCAGGTCATTGAAGTCCCTTTATGTTCCTATAGACTCGGACCACTCTTTGCCACTAAGGAGTCCAACCAGCATCCGGCAGTACATTCAGAACCTCCAGGTGATCGACAATCAGCGCTCGCTAACGCAACTGTCAAGAACAATGGAACGCTAGTACCTAGCCAAACAAACATGAAGAAAGACAGTCACTGCCTTTAATCTCTGAATCAGAGAGTGGATATTGGATTGACAAGCAAAAACGTCCACATGTTTGAATGTGTTGTCTGGTGAAAATGAACTATTTCAAGGCAGCTACCGTAACCTTGCATCCGGGTTCGGGTTGCAGAATGAACAAAGTTTGCAGTGTGGGTTGCAGCGACCTCTAGTGCCTTAGCACAGCACTTGTAATGGTGGATATCCTTGGGCTGTTGAATATAATTTTGCAGACTATTTTATCTGAAAGAAATTCACTATCATGAGCGCGTAATAACTTAAGTGGCCCCACTATGAGCTGAACACCTCATCTTGGCAGTGTTAAGGTTTTATATTGGGGAAACAATAATCTGCTTAAAGAAATGTAAGACTCTCTTGACATGAGTCTAGCTGTGCACTTCTAGATGTCTGGTCTCTGGTATCAGATTTACATCATTTGTATATTTGTATAGGCCTATCATTTTTGTACAGAGCACATTATCACAACAATATGTTTGGTAGGCAGGCAACTAACTAAACATGCATATAGATAAGTGTGTAAGTATGTTATTTTCAAAATAAATTATTTTTGTGTTTTCAGATAAACTCAGACCATCTGTAAAAAGAGAAATATTTTATTTAAAATACAAATCATAGCAGGTACAACATATCCTCAAAAGACAACAACAATCTCCCCAATATGGGGAGAAAAGAATTCACAACAAATACGTTTGTCATTTGAAGTAAAAAATACTCTCCTTTCAGAAATATGTACAACTTCTTTTAAAAAGTTCAGGAGAGCGATAATGGGCCCAAACATTAAAAAAAAAAAATACAAACCCAGTGCCTTCTCCTGATGTAACCATGAAAGAAATTGAATAATAATCCCCTTTCATTATAAATAGGTTGGCATCAGTCCATATGTAACTATTAGTAGAACCATACAGACGCTGTTGAAAAATGTCAGTTATATTAATCAATTAAGAATGAAGTGGCTATTTAGGAGAACTTGAGTCATATTGAGGTGCTTCTAAGACAGTTGGCCAAATAATGATTTACTGAAGAACATAATGGGGATTTTAAAACATGAGGCAAAACATATCCAACACATGTGGTTAATACTATGGTGGTGTTTGCACAAGTGAAACAACTGCACTGCACATAAATTATCACACTACATCCAACATTCTTTAAGCTCAACTTAAGATGTGTTGTGTAGGTCATTAGAAGCCATGTTTCACTCTATGGTGTCAATCTGTGGCATTAAAACAACTCAAACAGAAAAGTGGTGCAGAAGCTAAGTGGCGAGTACATCTGCAGTGGGAAACATTCTCAAAAGAAAGGTTTTGCACTATTGCCGTGCTTTGTAATAAAAGTTTAAAAGCCAGAAACCCTTACAGGAGGTCTTAATGGTTATCATCATCACAGACTTCCCTTCACGCACGCGCGCACAAACACACACACACACACACACACACACACACACACACACACACACACACACACACACACACACACACACACACACACACACACACACACACACACACACACTCTCTCTTCTGGTTTACCTCAACTCACTCACAAATCAGAAAAAAATAAAAACCTTCAAAACTGTAATACTAACAAGAGTGAATACAAATATTGCACTTCCAAACAACCTTTAGTTCCCAGTGCCTAGTTGCTGTCCCTTTGTTTGAGGTACAAACTGGTATGCTATGCAACATGTGTGGACGGCTGCGTTCTGCTTGATTTACAAACCATTGTACAATGAAGTATAAAACAGGCTTTAGTCTTTCTATATTCACTGACATAGATGAATAGCTACCAAGGGCATCAGTTATCCTACTTTCTGTCATTGTAGTTTAACAGCCAATCCTGGGCACTGATGGTACTTGTGCTAACATTAGCAACAATTTCAAATAATGGCTTGATGTCAGCGACAGAGTTGATGGCGACGGACAGGACTAAGCAATGAGAAAGATATGCCAAATTCATACACACAACAGACATTCACAAAGCACACCACTCACACATACATGGGTGCATGCAAGCGCACACAGACTTGCATACGCATGCAGACACACAATACCTTCTCTCTCGCAGACATTGACTATTTACATTTTAAGGCACATAAACCTATTTACATGGCAAATAAATGAACCAAATACAAGGCATTTTGATCTTCAGTCCCTGGATAATATGGCTGTAGCCTTGTGGTAGTGTGATAACTCCTCCTGCCTCTAGTCTGTACTCTTGTCCTTCTAAACATAGGCAACTTTCACTTGAAAGCACAATCAAGCTCACATTCTCTCACAGTGTCACATGCACTATAGGCAGAGAATGGCCTCGCCACACTGACATGATCTTACGTAGTGAGACTGTAGCCTCCCGGTTCTCCATGGAGGCTACAATTGATTGTCAAGTCTTTACTTAAAGACATTAAAACATCATGTCCATATTGTGGTTTCTCTTAACTTATGTCAGAGTCTCTATGCTACCCCTTACAAGCCTAGAACACCACAAGCCAAGCTTTCCGACCGAAGCACCACACCGTTTCAAGCCAATTGTGAGGTTCCATAGGTTTGTGGTGGTTCCAGTCGTATCCCAGTTGACTACAAGACAACGATGATGCTAGCATTGGTTATTCTGAGTGCGTACAATTGGGATTGAAGCAAACGAGACATCAGTAGGAGTCAAAGTCAACAACTCAAAGGAAGATCAGTCTTTGGTGTCTCTTTTTTTTTTTGGTAACATCAGTAGATTTCTCCTCTGAGTGCAAAAACAGCTGAACCCAGCACCGTCCACCGACCTGAGGCAGAGAGAGATCTTTTTTGATGAACACTTTGGTAGCACTTTGGGTATAAATTATGTAAGATACACAAAATTATGTAAAATAAAATCTGAGCTATTAAACATCTTTGGTATTGAGAACTGGGCAGGTAATATGCCCTCTGTGACGGTCAGTCAGGTCAGTGTTCAAGCTAAACTTTGTGGCTTCTGTGACAACGTTGTTACAGACCCTCTCAGGAGGTTCTTTCATGCTATAAAAGGGTTGCACATTCACACTGCCTTTCCGCCATGTGTGGCCGTATCCTGTTAGGAGTGAACACGCCATCGTTAGCACCAAAATGCGGCAGTTCAAAAGTTCAAGAGGGATTCTCTCTCACAGGGTATCGCAAACGAGAAGTCTTTTAGACACCAGACGTCTTCCTTAATCCATGCTATGGGACCAATGTTGCCTGATACTGCAATTCCTGTGCAGCAGGGAGGTCATGTTCAGTCCAACGTTCATCGCAAAGCAGTCTGACTTTGAAAAAAAAAAGGTCTACTTGGTAACAATCCCAACCGGCCGACAAAAAATACATATATTAAATAAAGCACATTCATTTGGTTTGGAGACCTTATATTTGTTTGTTTTTTTATCTTCCTCTAGTGCAGCATAGTGGAGTTCCAGTGGTCTTTATCCTCCTAAGTCTTCAACTGCAACCTGATCCTCTCTTTCATCACGTTTCTCCATTGCAATCATATGGGTAGTTTCTGTGGTTCCGAAAGCTCTGGTGCTGATTTAGGCCTCAGAGGCTGCCTGTGGTTTGAGTTGGGCTTTCTCCATGGCAGTGCCATATGGCAGAGATCGCTTGAAGAAGCCAAGCTGCGAGGACAAGAGTGAGACAGGAGAAGTTTTAGAAGTGAATAATGACTCAATCACTCACAATGAAACACATTGACTGAATCAATAATGAAACTCAATTCGTTTTTTTTTTATGAATCATGGTTTATGAAATACTAAATAAACAGTATGTGTAACATGTCTTGTTAAGACTAATTTATACATTTGGTTGAAAATGTCCTTTCTGCAAGCGATGCCATCGCACAATGATGAATAAAGCTTTGCGTGTGAGCAACACTGACCTTGTAGAGGACATAGATAAGGAGAGCCAGGAGAAGCAACCCAGCTAGAATAGCTAGAATGATGATCCACAAAGGAACATTGTACTGGCTGTCTGGTTTGTTCCACACCACTGGAGTCACCACCTGACATAAACATAGTATTATTCCTCCGTTCTAAACTCAAACAATCGTGAACATACAGTACTTACATAAAACACACTGCACTGTAGTTGTGAACTGACAGAAAAGTACCTTTTTCTGTCCCATGGGGGTGTACTTGGGCAGGATGGCATAAGGCATCTTCATCACGCTGTACCTGGCCAGACACTCCAGCACAAAACTCTTATACGGGTTCTAAAAAGGGAGAAATATGGTACATTTTAGACCAGACTGAAAAACGATTTCACATATTATATGTTATATATAACAGCATTGTACCGTTTTATTAACGTATAAGCTTAAATGGGTGAATGAGTTGCATTACATTCACAGTACAGTAGGTGGTGCTAAAGCCTCACAGAATCTGATGAAACTTACACAGAAAAGCCCCTCTGACATTCCAATGGTATGAGAGGCCATGACCACCAGCTAATGAATTTTCAATACAGTCACTCATAAGCCTTGTATTACAGTAGAGAGGAGCATGTAAGGTCTTGCTCAGAATAGCTCCTTTGTAGAGGTACAGTAGGTGCACACAACAGTGCCAAATTATGCTAGAAACCTCACAATCCCACACACACACACACACACACACACACACACACACACACACACACACACACACACACACACACACACACACACACACACACACACTTCACTACTGCATTAAAAAATACCTGACTACACAAACGGTTATCCTGCATAGAGCCATGCTTAGTTAGCTGCTGTTTTCTCTTACATTGAGCAAAATATTTGAGACTGTGCATTTTGGCTGACTGAAGGACTTAGTCAATGCTGACAGCCAGTCAATACAATCATGTGTGCGAGACTGACTGGATATCCATCTTTGCCAGACTCAGAATTTAGGTTTTTAGGTCTTAATGTTTTCCTTCTTGCCGCATTAAAGCATGGTGGCTACTGACTTTCTGCCAAGCCCTGACATGAGAAAATACACAGACACCAATGCAGAGATAGAGTGCACTGCACAGCCTTTCCTGTACCATGCCCTTGTCATCTGGTGGAAACATGTGTCTGTACAGTATAGTGCATGTTTAGTGTGTTTGTGAGGGTTCCTCTCCAACAAACCTCAGTGAAGGTCTCTGCCCAGATGCGGGACCGAACTTTGAGGATGGCAGTGGTTCCCTTCTCCAGAAGACCAACATTGCACTGGAGTGTCCAGCACTCCACATTAGAGCACGACTGGGGGTGAAAAAAAACAGACGAAGTGTGAAAACAATGTTCATGCAATGACACAATGTAATTGAAAACTGAATGGTTTTTCTACTTCATTTCCTTTCATAGCATCAACAAAACTTTATTTCCTGTTGCACAAAACATAACTCAGTCATTAAATACTTGCACTAAAACCTTGACAGGAGTTAAAGTAGAGATATGGGAAAGGCAAATAACAGCGATGTTAATGTTGCAGGCCAAATAAATATAACAAAGAGCCCAATGTTATGATCTCTATTCCAGGCCTGCTTCAAATTAGAGAGAGATTGAGGGAATGTCACGAGACTGTAAAAATGCAGCATGCAGTCACCACTCTCCACATTATGGCCCGACCACTAAAACCAGCCCATTTTTCACAAGACTGTAGAATACACCATCTTAATTAGAGCCCCATAATGCAGCTTGGCGCTTTTAAACATTTTTTTTTTTAGGTCTACAGACTGCGTTTTCTTTAGAGCTGCTGTTATAGCCAGACCACCCCCAGACGGAGAGGTTTCGGTGGGTTTCCTGCGGGAGTGCATTAGTTTACTTATTACACCGAGGAGGGCAAACACGGACAGAGACAGTCTTAACAAGGGCACACACAGGCATGCACAGAGCATATCAGTCCACTTCCTCCTGGTAGACCTCCCTAATGCCCCAGGGTACAGGGGCCTGAAAGGCCCTGTAAAGACTGGTGGGTCTGTGGACCCAGAATGAATATATGGTCCAGTGGCATAGCTGCCACAGTCCAAATCCCTCCATATAAACCCAAATGGGATTATGTGGCCATGGGCTTGAGGCTGTTCCCACAGCAGTCATAAAGTAAGGGATACGATGTGAGGGCTACTGTATGATTAATATCAATTCAAAATATAATTACTACAACATATTCAGAGCACAAACACATGAGCATTATATATGTATGAATATATAGCAATTATAATCCTGGCAAGTAATTCAGTCAAAACATTTACTGCTCTCATGCACTGGCTCAGAGACCAAATGTCATTCTCAAAGTACAACCGGGGCTGACAACGCCAAACACTAACACACTTTATCCTTTTCATCGAAAGAGAGAGATGTCTGGACTCACAGACATAAAAACAAAAGTGCATGGTCTGGCGAAACGGGAGAATAGGCTCCTTCATGCCAGCATGTCATCAGGCAGGCTTGATGAACGAGGACATTTGGTAGCGACAGGCCAATAGACAAAGAGGTCTTTGACAGAAACAGGTAGCCTGAAGACAGAGGGTGAGATGGAGTGGCTACCTGCAGCTGGGTGGATCAATGGGGCCAGTGTGTGGGGGAGCTGAGCCTAACAACACCCAGAGTGCAAAATTAGAGGGCAGTCTATGAAGCAACCTATGCATCACTGACATAACGGCCACCTTCCCCTCTCCAGGGGTCCTCCAAGGTCCACTCTGCTCCACTCCCCCCCACCCCCAGCCAGTGCAGGCCCTTTAATGTTAATCACCACATCGGGACCCACCACGCGGCCTCTGACCCCACCCCTTTAACGACATCATAACCTAATTATCCTATCCCAGGAGCCTTGTGTAAAAAAGGGCTAGTGCCACTAAAATAGTTCCAGACCTACACACTTGACTTCAGGCTGCTCAGAGAAATGTATTGTTTCGACCTGGTTCAAGTCTCTACCCTAATGAACCCTAATCTAATCGATTGCTATCCAATGTGATAGAATCACCGTTTGAACTGTATAATAACATTTACACTAATCTGCGACCTTTCTGTCACCTACTGTATTGCATTAAACTTGGTCCAAGGGTTCATTCCTATAACAACACAAGGTATTTAGAAAGGGCGAGCAGAAGATGGACAGAATTGAGGAACACCATTACATGTGTCCCATCCTAAGTCTCTCACCAGATTAGTCAACTGAGCCAGCTGAACGTCCCTCTTCTCAACGTGGTGCTCATGGGCCTGCAGTGCAAGGATAGGCGGCAGCTCTGTCGAGGTCTGTTGAAGCTGAGGAGAAAACACACACACATCAACCATTAGGTCAACATAGACACTGACCTCCCCAGGCAGAAGAGCACACCACCCTCTCTGTCAATAGAAGACCTAATGTTAGCATGACCCGCAACTTCTGCCATTAATCTGAAGCATGTGAGCTCTTCTCCACATGGGCTCCGTACTGTACTTAACACTTCACTTGGGCATAAATATAAGACGGATCACAGCCAGAACACACAACCAACTCAAGCCTAAACTCGGCATCTGGCTGGCTTCAAATATAAACAAAAAACAAACAACTACACAGGAGCCCTTTGCCCACATAAACCCGACCCTACAACATGGCACATCGTCTGATGTCAAAGACTAGGGAGTGTATCGTTGGTGAAGTGGGTGGTTCGTCAAGCTGTGCCGCACGTAGCGAAGAGCTAGGACTTCAAAGCGGCGGTGGGGAGAGTGTCCTGGGTGGGGCTGTGAAGCAGGGAGGAGAAGGTGGGTGTGGGCCCACTAGTGGGAGAGCCCATCTGTGAATCACACGGTGGATTAGAACCTGTGGGACATCTTCACTGCTCTGACTGTCTGTGAAGTGAGCTCTCACACAGACACAGCTGGACCTAGCCTCATTTGACCCTCAGACGTGGTGAGCGTGTGCGTGTGTGTGTGCGTGCATGTGTGTTTATTTACATTGAGGTTTAGGTAGTTCATAGTGTGATTGGTGGTACAGTTGAGGGGTCCTTGTGTGGAGAACTCCAGGGGGTAGAGGAGGCGATGACCCTGCAGATTGAGGGGGCAGTGCAGCTGAAGCAGGGTGTGGCTGATTTGACTGGGACCGTTGTTCACCAGCTGAGAGAGAAAAAGAGAGAGAGAGAGAGCAAGGTTAAAAGGAGGAAAGGGAAATTATGAAATAGACAAATATATTAAGTGCTGCTCTGGTAGTTCTCCCCTGAGAAATAGTTGATAAGTACAGCACACTAATAAATCACTGTATCTGGAATACATCCTCCTTGTTTTTTTTTGTCACTCTGTGACGTCATAAGCTGTGCTTATACGAAGATCTTTGTAACCGTGGTGAACTCAGCTTTGCAGCATGATGGATGGGATCTGCTTCCTAACCCTATCTGCTCAGCCCTGATGGTTCTGTACAGCTAACAGACTCTGTACAGCTAACAGACTGAAGGAGCTCCTGGCTGATTACCTCATAGATGTGCTCCACAGAAGGGCCGATGTCCTGTTCCACCTGATGGCTTTTGGTCACCTTCCAGTTTGCTGGTGGGAAGAAGACCTTATCTGGCCGGGACACACTTTAAAAAGAGAAACAGGGTTTAAGTAAGGACTGGAGTGTGGGGTTTGTAAGTAAGGAACTTAAAAGGAGGGTAAGTGATATTGTTTTGTTAAAGTAAGGGTTGAATTGCTCTATACAATCTTTGCTATAGATTGTTTGTTCGGTAACAGCTCTTTAGTGAAGTTTTGAGGCCACGATACAAGTTTCAAAACATGGCTGTTCTCAAAATATGACTTAAATAAATTGAACCCCTACTAGCTTGCCTCCAGTAACAACGCACTCCCTCAGCGAGCTTCACGGAAGGTGCCCCCCCCCCCCCAACCCCATTTTTTCTTTAAATATATCTATTATTGCTTTCAGTGTTGTTGCTAAAATGTTATGTATTGTATGTCATGATGATGAACTGAACTGAGTACAATGGACCACATTATAACAAGTCCCCCCCAGGCTTTTTGTGTTATCCTTTTAGCATATTTTCAATTTCTGTACTGCAGAATAAAGAAGTTAAACTCTATAGCAATGATTACAATCATAATATTGAGCTTTAACTTTTAACCCCCAAAAATATCACTTACATCACCTTTAAGGCTTAGTCAATTCTAACAAGTTCCAAACTCAAATAAGGGAAATCTAACTGGAAAACTCACCCTTGCAGAATAACGTCAGCTTCAACAACCACCTCCAGCTTGTAGGGAACTGCCTCGCTATGGGAATTATTTTCATTTTTGCTGTGAAAAGAGCAAATTCATTCATTCTTAAAATTATACGATTCAAAAATAGTGGCTAGGATGAGTTTACAAGGCAACTTATTTCTGTTCATCCAGGAACACAAAATAAGGAATGTAGAGCATGCACATACACTCTGGTGATCAGGTGCAGGACAAACAGAAAATAAGCCTAACAATTCAAATGGAGTCAACATTTCAATCCCCAAACTATCTTTGTCAGGATATGTTATGATATATGGTATATGGTATATACTCATGAAGATCCTTTGGGGATTGAAACGATGATCTGCAATAAACAGTGGGAGCTAACAACAGTGTGGACTATTTTTATTTCAAGGAACACTGCACCCACAGGAACCATAACTACAGCATACTTTCCAGCGAGTCCTCCTACCTGCGGATCTGGAGTTCAAACTGCACTGTCTTGCGCGTGTCCTTCAGCCGTGGCACTGTGAAGCGCAGGCCAGCCCATAGCTGCAATGAAGAAATGTATCATCAATCATCATCATCACTATCATGCTCATAATGCCAAGACTAGATTCTTCCATCATCAAACAGACCCTAAACCAGACAGAATAATCCCATTTATAACCTTCCAAATGATGGGAAAAATAAAGAAGTAGAAGTTAGCAGACTGTGCCCAAATTACAACTGCAGAATGTGAGCTTGGGAGCAGTATAGAAGAAGTGCTGAAAAGCCCATTCAGCTTGTGACAGTGATGGCCAACATTGTGTCTCTGTAACTACTTCACAGCATATACCCTGGAGGCCCAGATTTCTCAGACAGCCCTGCGTGCCTTCGCTCCCTCTCTCTCTCTTCATTCTCCTCTCCACCCTGCTCATCCCCTCCCCTGTATATTCTCTGATACTCTGGGGTCAGCCAGTCTGTGAACCCGGTGGCTGCCTGGCTGGCAGGCAGCTGTGGTACACCTGTGCAGGTCCACATGAAGGCTGAGAGTTCCTGCACACTCTGCTGCCCTTTCGTCAAGTCTAATTCCCTAGCCTTTTGTTTTCCCAACCCGGACCACAAGCTTGTTCAGCACTGTAATTGTAATCAGGAGGCCTGAGTGGAGCCAGTTTTACAGCTTAATTTGACTTTATGTGCCTGCACATGAAAGAAAGGGAGAGAGAGGCAGAGAAAGACGTTTTGACTTGAAGTATGGGAAAAGGAAAAATTGTGATATGAGATTAGATATTGTCTGGGACTTTGGATATCATAATATAATAATATTGTGCATGGCATGTGTTGTTTTTTCCCTGTAAAAGCTGCATTACATTAAAGTGATTACATACCTGATTGATCTAGGTTTTCTATTATTTGCCTTTACACACTTATTTATGACTTAAAGGAGAATTCCAGTAATTTTAGATGTTTGCTTTGATGTGTCGCTAATGACTCACCAACATACAAAGGGCCGTTGAATTTTTCCAGAGAAGCCCCTGTTGTCCATTGTGGAGACCCCTTCCCCTGGCATAATGGAGTAATGTGTACAGTATATGGCAAGCAACCAGCTCCATGTCGTTCTGCATGAACGGCAGCTCATAAGGGACATTTAGTGCATGTTTGAGTGTCAATACACTGCATAATGAGGATTAGTGGAAAAAAAATGAACTTTGGAGGTGCTAAAATAGGCGATTTTCATTTATACACATTACTCCATTATGCCAGAGGAAGGGGTCTCCACAATGGACAACAGGGGCTTCTCTGGAAAAATTCAACGGCCCTTTGTATGTTGGTGAGTCATTAGCGACACATCAAAGCAAACATCTAAAATTACTGGAATTCTCCTTTAAGCATTACTGTTGACTATTTATAAAAACAATCTCATTCTGTAAATATATTGTCAAAGCACCAATAACCATCCCCACAAATATCATCACAATTTCTCTAAAAAGGTAATTGATCAACAACATTGTGATATTTGAGTTTGTCAATATTGCCCAGCCCTAATTTAAATTTAAATACAGCCCATAAAACTTTTGGCTGGGCCATGCCTCACTGAGTCATTGGTATAATCATTAAGTCTCTGTGCAGCTACCTACACACTTATGAGTTACAGATGATTCACATCACACCTACAGACTGTCTAGCCAAAACTACAACCCCAGACCTTCTGGGAATATGAATTAGAATTGACGCCCTCTCTCACAGACAGAGACATATATGTCTAACGCTTCATATTAAACATCCAATCGACAGTCTTCCTCTTCAGACCCATTAAATGGTGCCAGCCCGTGACAGGACCATTAGAGAGGGGAACTCTCCCCAGCGGGGAGCCAGGGTAGTGATGGAGAGACACTTCCTGCAAGGCGTTCAGGCCACTTCCTGTCACTACTCTGCCTCACATGTGAAATGGATGACCTTTTTGTGCTGGCTGTATCCAACCCCCCTGGATGACACACAATCCTTTCCTGTGCAGAGGAAGTGGTAACGGTGTGTAGCCAGGCACACTGACCGCTTCACCATTATGCACCTCTCAGGTAGTGTTATATAAACCCTGTTTACTAGGCCTTGGACTCCCCAGGGTCTTCAAGCAAGGACAACTCACCACCAGGAAATACCCTTGGTTGGTTAGTTAGTAGCAGGTGAGAGAAATGGCTATTCATTCATCGGGTCAAAGGAAAAACATCTGTGCCTGACTGTTCAAGCATCAGATGGTACAAGGACTTGTAGTATTCTTACACTAGTGCCAGACTTCATAGGGTTGCCCAGATCACAGCTGAGGTAGCGGGTCTGGTTCTCTGTCTCATAGCTGCAGGTCAGCTGGGCCAGGCTCTAGAAGACAAGATGAGATTTATTACAGGAGGCTCAGGTACAGTACAACCAATCTGGGCCTCAAGGTTTTGTATAGTCATACTGTGTTAGAAACTGTAATCATATCACAAGAGACTTAGAAACTGTAATCATATCACAAGAGACTTAAACAGGCTCCAGACTGACCTTTAATGGCGGCTACTGGCTACTGTATACAATTCTGTTGTAAAGTACTGTATGTATACAGTACATTTCAAAATGTGAGGAACAGGGTTTGACTTTGCAGTTCCACTCACCTCATTGTTACGTGCTATTCCACTGTAGTCTGCTTCAGGGGGCAGCACCACATACAGCTCTGCCTCATAAGCCCCTCCCTCACCCTCATTCCTGGCGTTGAAAGTCAAGGTCAGCGAGTTGTCATCGCCTAGGTAGACTTCCTTCCTGTCCCTGAGGATCCAACCAAACAAAAATTGATTACTAATAGGGTCAACAGTCAGGTTACAAGGTGTCAGGCCTCTTTAGATAAAAAGAAAAAAAGGTGGAAAAAGGTGTAACAAGATATAACGCACTAGTATAAAAAGAAATAAAGTAACTATGTGATTATTTACAAAACCCAACAACAGATTGTGTAATATATTGCTGCATTATTAAAAAACAAATGAATCTTTGTGATTTTCTGTTCTGTCCGCATCCGACGAGTATAACTCAGGCTTTAGGTTTAGAAATGGGACATGACCCAAAAGACAGCAGCTAGATTAATCTCAGGAAGCCCACTCCTCTCCCCCTCAAATGAAAACGTTTCCAATGTAGCAATAAAGTCCTACATGCAAACAGAGCACAGACAAGCACTGTAAAACACCTCCCCCTCCCACTTTCTCTCACTGACTTACCGCCCCTTCCCCAATCTCCCTCCCCGTACCCCTCCACAGCTTGGAACAATGAGAAATTCCATATGAGGGCCACACAGACGCTTCTAATTACAGCTCGATCTCATAAAGCAACACAGGAAAAGCAGCAAAGCGCATATTCTTAAAGCTAATATTCTACTAGCCATTCTACGAATTCAACGTACACCCATTCAAACAGGCATCAACATTTTTTAAAAACAAGACAATACTAACATATGAAAACAAACCCAAAACCTAAAACATTCCCTGGGGTGATCTTGGTCTAACAGGTTATGTTCCTTGGCAGAAGAATAGCAAAAATAACACAGAGAATGATGGATATATTTCACTGAAATTCAAAAAATACACCCAAAACCCCCAAGGCTGGATACATTAAGCAACTGGCAACTAGAAAGCAGGCTATGATTTTATTACACTATTGACACCTTCTGTAGTTTTCGTTAAAAAACTAGGCATTAACAGTCTCAAGAGGTTTCTGCTTATGAGATGGATTAGCAATACATTGAAAAGATGGAGGCGGAGGGCAGATAAATATAGAAATGTGAAATCAAAATGACAGGGCAGAGCGGGGAGTATCAGGGAGGTTGTTATTTTTGAGAAAAATGCTAACAGATTGCTTAAAGCAAAGTGTGGCAGGGTGCTCATAACATGGCTTCATAGGCAGAAGAGGCTGGGACTCTGGCACGCTACTCCCATACTTTCATCTTTCCTGTCTTTTCCCGTTAACAGTTTGCCGGACAATCAAAGTACCCATAGAACAGAGCTGCTTCCTGTTTTCACCTCCAACTCCTGTACAGCACTGTAGCTATTAACCCTGGCATCTCTATTTTGGGGAGACTTTTTTTTTTTAATTTTCAAAAAAATAATTGATTGGAGATCTACAAGCTTGCAATGCGATCAAAACGCAACGTCATGTGTTTTGTGTGTGTGTATATGTATGTATGCATGCATGCATACACACATACATACACAGTATATATGTGCGCCATTTACATAGGAAGGAGAGGTGAAAAGTTCAGTGTCTGTAGTTTACTGCATATTATCCAAAGCGATCTAGTATTATTTCCTGAGATCAGAACACTGTGGGATCATAGAAATATGAGGAAATGAATGGACTCACCCGTGAACTTCCAGCTTCAAGTCAGGAACACAGATGTTGTCTTCGCCGCAGTCCAGCAGTATCTGAGTCTGAAAGATGCACATTGGCACAAATAAAACATTTTAATAACAGGGACTACAGGACTGTCCAAACAATGACACAGATCTGATCTGATCAGATTCTACAAATAGTCAACATTTTTACACACGTGAATTGAATCGGGCCCAAGGTAAACAAGGCATTTTTGAAAGCAGACAAATAGCGTACTGCAGCAGGATGGGACATGTGGTACAATGACTAATACTACATTCCATCTCCTCTCCCCTGTTCCATTTTAACAAGGTGTCATCACCGCACATCAGACATGTACACCTCCAGGGTTAACAACGCTCTTATTGCTCAGAGGTACAATGATTGACTCAGTGAGCTGATGACAGACGAGACGTACTGCCTTGACCCAGATTTACCTACACACTCACAGACACACACGCGTGCTTTCCAAGTGCGTCGTAAAAGAGGACAGAGGAGAGAATGTTGAAAGGGGGTGGGCGGGGGGGGGGGGGGGTTGTATCTCTGTCGTATGGCCCAGAGATACAGCCTGAGGCTGTCATGGACCTGGCCACAAAGCCACCAGCCCAGCTCGCCGACGTCCACATCAGTTGTGCCGTGCGGCAAGCCACACGTCCACCACACGCTACACCACCCAGCCGACCACAGCGGCATAGTGAACATATGGAGAGGGAGGAGCCTGAAGCCATGAGGGGCACCTACTGAGACATAGAATATCTGTAACAGAGAATGGGGGTGGGAGTGAGGAGGGGGTGGAGGTGACCGCTGAACGTGTGGCAGGGCCGCGGCAGGGAAAGCCCTGCGGAGCGGTTAAATTGCTTCCCGGTGCGATTGTGACACGGTGCGACGATGACGACGACGATAATAAATAGAAATGGAGGAGGAGATTAGAGAGAGCCAAGCACCTCCTCTGTTATTACAACATCCACGGGCTCTAATTATGGACACCATGGTAACCGCCATGCTAACTCGACTCCATAAACCTTGCTGGTCCACAGGCAGGACCGCTGCTGGGCTAGTGGGAAACAAGAGTAGTTGGGCCGTCGCTCTGCTTAAACGTCAACAAACAACTAGATAAATAGGGACAAGGAGCATTCATTGAGGGCAAGCAGCACATGCTAGCATATGAAAAACGAATGACGTCACATCAGGAGTCAATTAATCAAAGTCATACACACATTGCAACATGTTCTCATTTGAAGAACAATGGGGTCATTGTGCAATAATGTCAGCCCTTTTACCAGTTATCAATGGTGAACACAAGTGTGAGCATTCTTGTTTTTTGTATAAAATGTATGCCTTGGCTGGCTCATTGGCCGTGCAAGGAATTATACTCCTGAGATTCTCAGCGTGGCATTTTATGGAGCTGTCAGAATATTTCTGCTCTCTTGCAGCGACATGTGGAGTGCATTATAATGAGAGGGCAAAAACTGTGCTGAGTTGCATCAATGATCTCTCATTGCCACTCAACACCGAGGGGTGTGAGAACTTTTGCTGCAAGGCCCACCACACATTCTCAGTGATATGAAGGAATCAAAAAGGCTTCCTGGGTCTGATCAAGGCTACCCTTCTCTGTTTACACACTGTTACATTTGCGCCGCCCAAAGCGAGTTTCATCAAATATGTTGGCAGCTTTGCACTGCACCCACTCCTCTGTATACTCAAATATACTACTGGGTGGGGGGGGGGGGGTCCCCCTTCACTGATGTTCAGAAAAAAACTGCAATGCGTTTTCCAGGTTTCAACTTGGACTTGATTTTTAGCTTAGGGTCTCAAGGCCTTGGATCAGCAATACACCACATATGATCCACGGACAGCTTTGATATTTCTGAGGGGACACCAATGACAGGGTTCAGGCCTGGTCCTACAGGAAAACGACAGAAATATAGGAGAGAAACTGAAAACAGAGCATGTGAGGGGGAGGGGGGCAAACTAACCTCATTGCCTTCCCAAAGTACTCCGATCCAGCGGTTATTGTTGAACTCACATATGGTGCACGCTGCGCCGCAGCTGAAAGGAGGCCCACACGTTGAGCCAGCCCCCTCTCACTGCCAGAGGAAAACTGGCGAAATGCCAACAAATCTCAACCAGATGGGCAAATGGCCTGCCTGTGCCCCACCCAAAAATATCTACTAACCCTCCTCGTCTGGGCGACTCTGGAACGAGCCTCCTGCGAACTGTTACGCAGTCGAACCCGGTCGAGAGCAATTCCTAGCGGGGCAGTCAAAGAATGCTCTCCACTCGACACATGCCTCACATTTTCGTGCCGAAAACTGCTTTCCAGACACTCTGGACTCCATCCCAGCGGAGCCGTCGATGATTGGGCGATGGTTGGCCAGCGATGATTATCATTAGCATCAGCACAGGGTGAATAGAGTGTAACTCACAGTCTCAGCACCTCTTACACATTAACCATATTCATACAGCGGCCATTTTTCTCTCATATCATACTCAAAGTACCTTCTGCTCATAGAGGCTGGTGGTCTGGTAGTTGAGGATGGGCCGCAGGCCATGGGAGTCCGCCGCAGCATTTGGATCCAGGCTGAAGTTCAATGCAACATAAATGGCAGAGAGCTTGTCCCTGAACTCCTTCTCATCCTGTAGTTAACCACGGACACACAAACACAAGAGTTTATTAAAGCAGCACTATATAACTTTCCTTTTCTACCCCGGATTTGAACTCAGGTCTCCTGCGCAAGTACTGATTTTTTTTACCACTGAGCTAATACAGCCTTCCTGCTTAGTGAGGAGAGAAATTGAATTTTGACCTTCAGATCAATTTTTTTGTTAAACCAGAAACTTTGTGTCAAAGGTCATATCCAACCTAGACACAGTATCTAAATGTCTCAATAGAAGAGCAGGGAGACCAAATACAACCACCCCAATTGTATAAGTTACATTGTATTAACATACTCTACCATACAGATTGGACAAAATAACATTTATTCAGTAAAGAAAATTACATAGAGCTTTAAGAAAGGATTACCAAATGTTGTTGTTTTTTACCAGCCCAGTAGATCTCGTATTTATGAGAAATTATCATCATCGTGGTCTATTACTTCTATGAATTGTCTTTGCTTGCTTAAAATAACATTGTAGATTGTACCGTCAAGGGATGAGGGAAGCTATAATGAAAGACTAAAGACGCACCCGTAGGTAGATCTTGAGATCCTGACACGATCGCTCGCCATGGTGCAGCCTCACACTCTCCTGGAACGTTGCCTGCTGGGTGTCCAAGAACAGAGCTCTCTTCACTGCACCCTTCTGTTTAGGCTTATGACTATCCAGCTGCACCTCCACCTGGAAGTCTGGAACACAGTACACACACAAATGAGCATTCATGGCATGACAAATGTGCTCCAATTCCCATAATGACAGGTTTTTTTTAAAGACCTCCGCAACTACTCTGAAGCACACAGACAATGCAATCAATGTAGCTGAAACATAATGGCAGGCATATAAAAGCAGGAGTAATTAAAGTAAATGACTATAGGATTGATAGGGAAAAGGAGCCTGGTCATTAAAAGGTGAATCAGAGCAGATATCAGGAGCACTGCACTCCATCCCTCACAACGCAGTCCAAAAGCTACGTCACCTATCCAGGAGGGCCTCTGCTTACACGTTGCTACGGGTTTATAAATTGCCGTTTTGTGACCATGTGACAAGTTCTCCTGTATGTAATACAGAGCAGATGTGAAAAAACAAAGAAAAATGTCTCACCAAGGTAGTCTGGTAGGAACTTTCCCTCTGCGGACAGGCAGAAACTCAGGTTGACACTGTTGTCGGACAGAGGAGACAAGGACACAATGAAAGAAGCGGTTGCGGACCATGCGATATGCTAGCTTGAAAAGCAGCTTAAGATAAGCATAAATTATGCTTTGCTCTGACTTTCTCCCTCTCAAACCCACATTCATACTCACACACAGCCCCTCCTCACACCATGAATGATGTCAGTGCAGGCTCGTTTACATGCCTGGCATAACAAGACATGCGGCGTAATGGGAAAACGGTGACCAATTTTGAAAATGTAACGTCGGAATGTGGCAGCGACATACTGGCATCTGCCAGCTCTCCGGCTGGCCAAGCTGATAAATTGGTGTATCTCCCACTTAAGCCCAGCCCACTCCATTCTAAACAAAGGAATGTTTAAGAAGGGTGAAATTGGGCGACGTCTCGCGTTTCAGCGAAGGCCGGTCGGCCTGTAGCTCTCTCTCCCATGACATCAGCCATACAACACGCTGTCCAAGAGACAGCAACCCCACCCCCACACCACCCCAAAACAAATCCCTTCACTGGGGAACCCACACTCGAAGAACCAGCCGAAAAGAGAGAGGAAATCGAGGACAGAAAGAGAGGGGGGGGGGGGGTTCTTGTGAAGGAAAATGGGGAAAAGAGGAAGTGAAAAACGAGACAAAGAAAGACAAAGGGCAAATGGAGGACTTCTTTGGAAGGAGTAGCAATAAGTTCATGTGCATGTGAGGAGTCGTATTATCTAGTGTTGCATAGTAAAATCGGGAGTGTTAATTTAAGTTGAATAAACACAGTTTGCAGTGTGTGTCTATGTGCTCCTGTGTCCGTTTAGGTATGTGTGCATGTACACACACACACACACACACACACACACACACACACACACGGGTCTGCGTGGCTTGATGTTTCCCAGCTGTGTTCCACCAACCAAACAATATCTCATTCAAAGCAACTGCAGAACCTTCTGGCTCCTCCCTCCTTCCTTCCCTTCATCCCTCCTTTCAAACCCCCCCCCCCTCTCCCCATCACCAGGCAACATAGCGTAATCAAGACACATGTGTGTATACAAGAGTTTCCTTTATGGACTGGGGACCTGGATAGAGGTGGGGGGGGGGAAAGCAGACACACAAGCGTGGTGTCAACCATGTAGAGCGGGCCGAGCCTGTTTCCTTTCCCTGTTCAGTGTTAATGCAAAATGAACACTGTGCACATTTCCAGCAGGGCAAAAAAAAATGCTGACAAGGCCGTTATTCAGCGCGTTATTTCATCGCTCCTATCCCGCTGTGAAAATAGGTCGGCAGATAAGACTTGACGGCCTGCAAAAGAATGAACAAGTAACGTGTCTGTTGATCTTAGGATCGAGCGGTTTATGCATGCGAGATACAGGGAACCCCATGCTGTTGGTGGGTCCCAGAACATATGAAGTCCAAGAGAATGCAAACACAGGTGCTGGATAAAGAATAGCAATAGAGAAGAGGGAATATCCACACACTGTTCTGAATGCACCCAAAGTGATGGTCTTCAACAGGTACTTGCACCAGAACATATCCTGTCGAGCTATAGCGAAGCTCAATTTATACTTTGTTGCGCGCCAGAGTCCCGTATCAGATATTGCAGATCTACAAGCTCACAACACACTACTTTCAGCACATGACACAATCATACGACAAAGCATAAAGCAGACTTGAGAGCCTCTGCTACTAGAGTGTAGGAAACAAACCCCTGGACACTCACCAGGAAACGGGAATGCTGTCATTATCGTTATTGACCACGCAGTTCTTCTCCTCGGGATTGATCATGGTAGGGTAAACCGTCAGGAAGGCGCTGGTGTTTACTATTGGACGGGATCTGTGGGAAACAGAACAGAACATGTACTAAAGTCATCAAATCATCACCTACAATTGTACTGCAGTAGAGCAAAAGAATATTCATTTCATGAATACTTGAATAATTGTGAATATAAAAATGTCAGGAGAACATACCTATAGAGAACCGCCTTGTCCACACCAAAAGCACCAACAATGAGATCTGAGGAAATGAGGCAAAGAGCAGAAATTAGCTATTGAAGAATTTAGATATTGAAGGATAAAAGAAGACCGAAAGTAGCCATTTTCTAAAGACCTGCTCACCTGGGTACCCATTCATGTCCAGGTCCTTGGTGCCTCTGAGAGCAAATCCAAAGCTGGCAGGAATGACCCCTGATGCCCATTGGCCAGCAATCACCTGAGACGGCGCGTCCCTGAGTCCCTCTGAGTACCCATTATAGATGAAGACCAACCCCTGCTGGTTCTCGCCTCCAAATGGACAGCTGATGGCTACATCTACAGAGGGACAGTTAAGCCTGATTTATATTTCACATCACATGACAGTGTCCCGCGCCAAAAATAGCTGATTTACCAACTTAGAATGCCTCGCGTTGTGAGCTTGTTGATCTACCATTTGCGGCATGGGACACCATTGTACAACGGAGTATCATGCTTTATAATATCCTGCAGTTGTACAGTATGAAAGATGTCGGTAGAAAACAAAAGTGAAAATGTATTGTCCCATTCCATAGCACTGCTACAATTATCTCTATTCTTACCATTGAAGCCATCCTGGTTCAGATCTCCCAGTGGTGCGATGGTGCTACCAAACCTCCCATATGCCTCAGTGCCTGTCAGGTGAGGTAGGCTGGGCTCCAGGTTCAGGGGGCCACGTTGCAGGTAGACATAGACCCGGCCCATCTCTTCCAGACGCCCACCGGAGCCCCTCAACATGAACATGGGAGCCCCCACCAGAAGGTCAGCCAGCCTGAAGACATGGAAGAAACAAATAAATGTTTGAGACCCAAAATGCTTCACAATGTGTTAAATGTTCCTGGTGCCATCCGAGAGGAACCAGGAGAGATTCCACAGAGAAAGTTAGAGAGATAGAGTTCCAGTGGAGAGAGCGAGAGAGAAAGGAAAAGCCGCCTACTCACCCATCGCTGTTAATGTCAGTCGTCGCCACAGCGTAGCCAAAATATGATCCCATCTGTGAAAATACCCGCGTCACTCACATTTCCATGACTGTCATCATTGTAATTCATATCAACTAAAAGCATCAAATACATCAAAGTTTCATCTATTCTTTGTTTATACATAACAGTCACGCTACCGTAAAACTCCAGCTCGCCTATGATTCTGATCCATTGCTTGTATTAAAAAGGAAAATCTTACACTGCATGCCCCTCAGTTCAAGGCTTTTAAAATGGGTCGGGTGAACAATTCAGTTCTGGAGCATGGGGGCTTAATTTGATGCTGGCCTGTTACAGCTCTGTTCATTCCATCGTTACAATTAGCGGACATAAACTTGAGTCTGCAGAACAGAGGATGCAGAAGCAGCCTGAATTCCCAGACTTAGCAGGAAAGCACATAGACATGCATAATTTTATTTATTCAGCTGAGCCAATCTGCATTGTTAAAACCAGCACCCTCACGCTCGCTCCACTCCCAAAACCATTTATACAAATTGCCTTTGTACTTTTCTTCTATAATTGTGCTTTACAGTATACCACAAAGGGTCTTGAACATTAGTGAACATAATATGGTAAAGGGAATTACAGTATTTCTGCTTGCGCTAATTCAACAAATTATGAGTGCTCATGAGAAACCACCTTATGGTAACACACAGGTACTGGGGCTTGGAAACACTTTGGATAGTAGTAGATAGGACTTGTTTGACTCACCTGCTCACCAGTGTAATTAACCATGGACTTCAGATCAGTGCCGTTCAGAATAGACACCTGGGAGACAACAGAGGCATACGGTGAAAACCTCTGTAATATAATTGGACTTCAGCATAGTCTCTCATTGACCATATTCACACGGTGGCCATTTTGCTCTTACATCATACTTGGGGTGTATGACGTAAGAGCAAAATGGCAGCTGAGTGAATATGGTCAATGGCCTTGACCAAAACAAAAACTATTCTCCTTTCAACAAATATTACAGAGGACTGTTTTTATTCTTTCCATTTCATGCTGCATTTGTCCCCTAAGACCAAGTCCTAACTTCTCAATCTCCTCACAGAGTTATGAGCAATGATGTGGCTTTCTTACCAAACCGTAAAGCATGACTCCCTTTGGGACCCCGGCCACAAAATCTGAGAGGTGCACAGAGAGATATGGAGCAGAGATTTAGTAGGGGAAATATCGCACAGGTCAAAACAGTCTGGAACTCGGAGAATTCCAGAAATCACGTTTCTAGCTCAGCGGTAAAGGAAAATATTGCAGGTGAGTTCAGTTCAAGTTCATTTCAGGTGTAATATAAATATACATAACATTAGTCTTTGTGTGTGTGTGTGTGTGTGTGTGTGTGTGTGTGTGTGTGTGTGTGTGTGTGTGTGTGTGTGTGTGTGTGTGTGTGTGTGTGTGTGTGTGTGTGTGTGTGTGTGTGTGTGTGTATTTGTATTTGCTTTCACCTGTGCACATATTAAAGTCTGCAGTGCAGATGTATGGCCTGCATGTTGGCCTTACCTTCATTCTGATCTCCGCTGAACTCCCCGACAGCAACAGAGTACCCTGCAGCAAAGAACAGGTAATAGGTTTAGCTTGCTGAAGTGTTATATTATAGCATTGTCTGAGGTCAGCAAACTGTTCATACCTCGGTAGCTATCATCATATTTGACTGGAGCCTGTGTGGTCTCGGTCTGCCCTGCCACAGACTGCAATAGGTAGCCTGGGTAGTACGCTTTTATAATCTCCTCCTTGGCTGCGGAGATTATTTGACCTTCAGAAAAAAACAAGAGAGATATCATTGAGAAGAAAGACAACAAATATTTTCAAGTGATTATGATCACCATGATTTCTGACAGAATTCCAGAGGCGTTGATTTTTATGTTGTGCATACCTTGCCAAAAGTAGCTGCCAGGTCCTCCCAAGACCACCTTGCCATCCTATAAGATTGAAAGGTATTATTGATGGCCATGAAGAGGAGAAAATATAATTTTAAGAAACCGCTTCAAGTTGTTTCAGAAGACAAACTGTTTTACCTTAGTGAAGTCGGCGCTGAATCCTCCCTGACAATAGCCTTGTCCCGCCCCCCCAAATAACTCTATAACACAGAGAGGAAAGAGTTCATAAATCATTAGTGATTCATGAAAGTATGAACTGTTGTTCAATGCCCACAACATGATAGACTGCCCATAATCCCTGACAGGCTGACTTTATAGAGAACAATAACTTATTTCAATGCTCATGCATGAGTAAATGTATCGAGTGATAACAGCACCTCCTAAAATTCATTTCTACCATTGATGCAGATAAGTCACCTATGTTCCAATACATATGCAGGTGCCAGCTCAGCATTGTTGCCGATGATGTCAACCTCTGTCTAATGTCAAAGCAGGTAATGCCTCGGTCTATATAAAGTGACATAATTGATTACCGATAACTGGGAGGTCTGAAGTATGTTTCTATAGGCTGTCTACAAGATGTTTCTGGAAACTGTTAGCCGCTGTTACTCGATACTATATCATCCCCTTAGTATTGCCCCATGGGCGCAGCATTTGAACTCACGCCAAACTTCCAGTGGAATGGACAGCTGTCATGTTAAATGCCACATCAGACCCTTGAGGCAAGAGAGCATGATAAAATAAAATAAAAAGCCAGACAGACAACTTTGAAGAGTTTGCAGTAGTTACCTGTGCGGCAGGGGGCGTACTCCACAAACTTTGTGAAGTTACGGACCGAGAGGTAGCAGGTTCCCGTGGCATCCGAATGGGGGGTGTCCTGTTTGGTTCGCCAGGAGTAGAGAGGGGCACAAGCCTGGAAAGGGGGTGGGGGAGGGGGGGATTAGGTGGGAAGGAACCAGCGGGAATGGGAGTAGGAGGTATGAGGTGGACAGGGGAGAGAATAGGTGGATTATGTTTTTCCAGTTGTAACAACACCCCGCTGAACTCAGGAGGAGATCCAGGCTGAGGTCGATGGTACATCTGGAGCAGGGCAACCACCCTAACTCAACCCAGGTCACAACATGTACCATACAATGAGACTGAGCTACAGGCGGTTCAACTTTGATGTCACAGGGGCCACAGAACTGCACTTCTCAGTTAGTGAAGCGAGAGTGGAAGTGAAAACTGGTGAATCACTACAACACTATGGACAGTGACCCTTGAACGAAGAACATTCACATCCCTCCATGACATCACAACATGTTCTGCTATAAAAGAAGTAAGCACAAGTTTCTCATGGCCACATGATGTGGGTGGGTTTCACAGAGGAAAACAAATCATAACAGGGGAAGGGCAATGGAGCAAACCTGAAAGGCAAGTCTCTTTATGCCCCCCCCCCCCACCACCACCCCCAGAACCCCAGTCTCTCAGAGGGTCACCTTACCAGAATGGTGTCGCCGTGGGAACGCACAGTGGCGCCGAACCATTGGTGAGACTTGAATTCCGCTTGATAGTCTGTGTCATTGAGCGAGACATTACGGTCCCCTGGGAGGAAGGCAAGAGAAAAACAACACTGAATGACAGTTTTTTGACAAAACATGCATGTCTTCAACTAGGACCCCGACCAATCATCCCGTCCCCCTCCCCCGTCAGTCTCCCAGGCTCTTGGAAACATCTGCCCTGTTTGGCAGAAAACAGGCCTCCAGACTCCAGTTACATTATTTTTCATGTAATAACGATCGGGGTGAGAATTTGAAGGGAACAGAATTGGCTTCTCAGCCACTGTTCAGATGTCAACATGAGGCCGTTCCCTTAGTGTGGCCTGATGTCTGGATTTCTGGACTGGAGTAGCCTGGCTTAGCCTTGTTGACCTTTGGCTGTTTGGCCACCTGGCCAATAACTACGATCTCCCACATGAGCTTTGCGACAGCAGCAGGTGACACGACAGATGGCCAAATGAGTCCGATCTACAAACAACTTTATTGGGAGACAGATGCAACTTCTGCGTTGCCATGGCGAGGACAAGGTTCAAACAAACCCATCCGGCAAGGCAATGTCCGATACCTCAAGGGCTTGTCGGTCAGAACACAAGTAGCATATTCAGGGGGAAGTGCAGATGTGTTTTGAAGTGTAACCAAGCAAGTTTCAATAACTACTCCACCCTTATCATTTAAAATCCTCCCAGACTCATTTCCTGCTGTATATTTCGTCTGTGAAAAAATTGAAAAACCACAGGCAAGTTGCAACAGAGCAGCAACAAGCTGTCTCTGTGTGAGAGATCTTGACCTATGTGGATGTGAGGAAAGCAGGCTGTGTGTCGGCTCCTTCTATATCCCGACTCTGCCTCTCCTACCCTTTTCCTCTCCACTTCTCAGCCAACTAGGCAGCCTGGAGCTGGGGCTGAGGGCCTGCTCCATGTCTTGGTGGAAAGAAACAGAAAAGGGGGCTGGCGTCCAATGAAAACACACACTCTCTGGCCTGCCTTCCTCATAGCAACCCCACAGTCATCTTTGTTTAAGCACATGCTTCCCTCTCTCAATCTCCATCTCTCTCGCTCTACACTCGCCTCTCTTTCTAAATTACATTTCTACACCTTTCTATGTGTTATCATTCTGTCTCTTTTCTGGCATCTCTCTCTCTCTCTCCTAACCGTAGGTAAGCCGTGGGATTATGTCTCCTTAATAATAACCTAACAGTAGTTCTGCTCCATGTCCATCACCAGGCTTTTCCATGCAACATTACTCATCGTGGGGCAAAGCGGCGGCTGACCTCCCTCACCCCGCCCCCCCCCCCCCCCCCCACCCCATTACATGTCTGCGACAGGCCATGTGTGAAGGGACATGCTTTAGCTGTACCAGCACTAACGTGACCTGCACATCAAACGGCATCTTTAGGAGCTTGTTGCTTTAACTAATCTACAATAACTGTACAGAACCTTGTTCCTACACCATACCGTCCTTCATATTTTCATAACTCAGGCCCATTGTTTGGATAAGGGAACACAGTGCTACTCTGGGGGTTTGGACACGTTTGAGAGGGCCATGCGTAGGTTTGAGGTGATGTCACAAGCTAACAGCAACCAGGATTGGAACAGATCTGTCTCACATCTTAAAACTTCTATCTATTGACATCTTGAGGAGAACCGGTCACGGCAAAAGAAGGGAAGCATATCTATAACAGTTTCCTGTTATGCTTCGTATTCCATATAATTGATTGACAATCAACAGCGGCAGCTAAGACGCTAGATAAGCATGCCTAGCTGTGGCTGGAGGGTAAGGGGTCAAATCCCACATCCAGTGGGAAAATCTGGAGAAGGAATGTGAATGAGAAATGCTGTCCATTGCTGATAACGTTTTTAAGAATTTTCTTTTTTTATTTCTGCTTTGTTTCGATAGCGACAGTGAGAGATTGCCAGGAAAGGCTTACAGACAGCAGGGGAATGACACAGAGCAAACAGTCCGGCCAGCCGGGAGTAAAACAAGGGAAACACTGAAGAAGGCATTTTGCTCCCATGTGGTTTGCACCTTAACCGTTCGGCTACTGGGTCGCCCCTTACTTACTTTGTCGCAGAATAGATAGCGAATATGGCCGATATAGATCTGCCGTTTTTTTTTAAATAAAATAACTTACTGAATTATTTTGACATGCCCAAAATAGAGATGCCAGGTTGAATCTGAAAGGGGTTAAAGTGAGAGAGGCATAATATAACTTCCAATGTGTCTAATTGAAGCTGCTCAGCAGCCCATAGAAGACATTGTACTGAGGAGGTACCAGGTATGAAATGTTACATCACTGACGCACACACACAGCTCCCACAGCAGCCCATCAATTCATCAGTGTTCATTCATTAGGGCCAACAAGAACAGGTGACTGAAGTGGATCCGACAGAGGTCCGATTCAGATGGGGAGATAAAGAAAGAAACCCAGAGACGTTGTCACAATAACGTGTCATTTCAGGTCCTCCTGGGAAGCTGGCTAGAGCAGCGTGCTGATGTGACATGGTGCCTGGACACGTCTCTCCTGGGACACCAGAGTGGTGTGGGGGGCCTGCAGTGGGTCTGTATACCCCCTCTACCCTTTGAACTGTGTGTGAGAGGATAGCCATTAGTGCAGTTAGAGCCTCTTGGTGTGTGTGTGTGTGTGTGTGTGTGTGTGTGTGTGTGTGTGTGTGTGTGTGTGTGTGTGTGTGTGTGTGTGTGTGTGTGTGTGTGTGTGTGTGTGTGTGTGTGTGTGTGTGTGTGTGTGTGTGTGTGTGTGTGTGTGTGTGTGTGTGTGTCAATAGCTTAGAAGACAAATGGCCAAATTCACTCATCACATCAGCTGCCCCTGTGGGAGTGCTGGGGTTGAGGGGGGGTTATGAGAGGGCAACAGAATAGAGAACCAGAGCTCTGGTTTCTCCCTCCATTCTGGATCCCTTCCTTCCTTCCCTCCCTCCCTCCCTCCCTCCCTCGCCCTGTATGACCCTCTCTCTTGCACCCTCCCCTCTGCCCTCTCTCCCCTTCTTCTTTTTTGCTCAGATCCAGACAAGCCCTTATCTCAGTGGAAGAGGAAGTTGGTAGGAGGGTTCTCGGACCACTTTGACCCAATTAGTTAGGCTAATTAAGAGGGCCCATGGCCTCTGGGTCAGACCTCACCCACACTCTGGAGAGCAGGGGACACACTGGAGCTGGATAGCTGGGTAGTAGTGGGTACTACCAATACTGAAGTACAAGAGGAAAGTCACTGTACTTTCTAAGTGCCTGTAACGCACAAAACCCACCAGGCGTGCAAGCATAAGCGCACAGACGCTGCTTTTCTTCCACTCCATGTTGATGAATGCAGCCGTTCTCACTGGCCACATACAGACGCTTCGCTCGCGCACGTGAAGATTGTTTTCCCGCTCTGGGCAGGGAAAAAAGTTTGCCCTCACCCATTCTAATAAAATACATTGGGTGACCACAGTCGCGAGAACAGTCACGCACAAACCTGCGTGCACAATAAAGTGCTTGTGCTGACACTTTCTTGGTGGGTTCGGCACGTAGGAGTCCATCTTTACACTCTCAGAGAGTTGAATTAAGAATAAAGACAAGTTTGTAGTGTAAGAAAGATAAGCATCACTTAACATAATGTTATAAGACGATAACATCTTATCATCTGTTCTTTATTTGACCAGAAAAAAACAACAATTCTATAGGAGTGAATGTCCACAAGCATCCCATTTAATGTCTCAATGGCACAGATATGCTTAATTTATACTCTGTCATACAGCGGTGCCACGCGCTGACAATAGTAGATCTACAAGCTCATAACATGTCACAATGCGACACACTGTGAGCTTATAGATCTACTATTTCTGGCTCGTGACACTGTCGTACGATGAAGTATAAAGGCTGTATTAGATTGGCATGTGGATAATAACAGAATGTATCGAGCGTCCTCCTATTGTACAGCGGTTCTGCTATGATCCAGATGGCTGAATCTGGCTCTCGCGCAGCACTTCTTTGCGCCTTCAAAGCCTTGATGCAACAAAAAAAAAATGAAGGACACGCTGACAACTCAGGGGACTATCCTTCACCCTGAGACCCCGCTGGCGTGGGATGACATCACTCACAGTGGCCTCATGCCAGCACCCAAGGATGTGCAGCACATTTTCTGTTGCAGAGGAATGGGGTAGAAAAATAAATGAGCGCGAGGCAACTGGTGGTGGAATACTGCACAAAGGGGCTGTTAAACGAGGCTTGTGAAAGACTCAGTGGAATATTTCTCCCCTATTGTGCATTATAGACTGTAAATCTTAAGTTGGCCCAAGGAGTGAGGCTTTGATTTCCCAGGAAAGACGCCAAGAGTCCCCTGCTAAGTAGAGAGCAGAGCACACACGCTGCTGTCCTACTACATGTGTTAGGAATAGTCTGGGTGTTTGTGTGTGTTCTGTGCATGATATAAAACCTCATTAAACTCTAAAAATACTACTTATACCTTATCCCAGCTTTCCATGCTACACCATTGCCTCATTCCATCAGTGGGGCCTATGACCTTTGACCAAAAAACGGATCATTCAGGTAAAAGATTGCATCCTTTCTTTCCCGAACCAATTATCCAAATCTGACTGCATAGAAGCCCTGTTGTTAGGACTCGTGGTGTCTGTTTCCGTTGTCCTACAACTGAGACATGAGTCTTTGTTTGACCTATTTGTTTATTGGTCGCTTATCTCTCTCTCTCTTGCCCTTTGGGGACAGGACAACACAAACATGACCTCGAGGCAGGAAGGAATACCGTTATAGACACTCCATTATCCTTTTCAACCCAAAGGACGTAAAAGGGAACAGGAATCACTTTTCCAGGAACTAGCCTGGCCAGCTACAGTCCAGTGGAGTGGAACAGTGACGTCTGATCCAGACTTACTGCTGACTACACCAGCACAAAGGAAATGGACTACTGGCTTAACAAGTGTTTGGAGAAGCAGCAAAGCTCGACCGGCTCAACAGTTCTTAAGACTCCATCCCTACTTCCCTGAAGCTCTCAAGTCACCAGGCGAGGCAATAAGAGAGGGTAGTGATGAATGTCATGTAACCGGGCGGGGGGAGCACACTATTAATGTCCATATGCTAAATGTGTGACTTAGCTGAGAGGATCAAAATATGTCTGTTGGATATTTAGAAATTCTAATCTCATATTTCAGCTGTCCTGTGCAGGAATATGACATAAACGCATAATATTAGGCTAGACTGCTGCCTCACCTGCAGTGAAAAACACAAATGATAAAAATAAAAAAAACATACAGATATGGTTGTGTGTCAATGATGAGGTTTACCTTGAGGGTCGAACTCAATACTGTGGCAGTCTGACTGGTCAGGGCCCCACGGGCAGTAGAAGACAGACCCTCCCTCTGTGACTTTCATCTGGCTGGTGTTGGCCTTGGGCGCCCCGATCACCACGCTCGCACTGGGGGGAAGAGAGAACCAGAATGTCACATGATCCAAGCCGCAACATCCTTATAAATCTGAATGACTTTATCTATCCAACGATAAGGTTGGTCAAAATTAGCTCTTGGTCTGGCATCAATTAAAGAATGCATTCCAGACCTCCCACTCGACAGTTTTGAACATTGTGCAGAACACAAGTTTTACTGCTTAAGGCGCTCTATGCCGACTAAGTGATGAAACCTGTTGAAAAGGTTTCCTTTATGGCATTACATAATCCACTGGATATGAGAGCAACTGCTGCTAGTGCTACCACTGGTGCAAGCATAAAACGTTGAGAAAGGAACCTACAGCACAGAGAGGCCGATGCAGACACCTGTGTGTAAGCATAGCACATACGCACACTCACACGTGCGCACACCTACGCGCACGCACGCACACGAACACACACACACACACACACACACACCCCGTGGGGCAAATTCGATGGGAAAACAAGAAAGCAGACGGTCTAAGTGGAGCCACACTGTTGTTTCTACAGCTGTGTGTGTGTGTGTGTGTGTGTGTGTGTGTGTGTGTGTGTGTGTGTGTGTGTGTGTGTGTGTGTGTGTGTGTGTGTGTGTGTGTGTGTGTGTGTGTGTGTGTGTGTGTGTGTGTGTGTGTGTGTGTGTGTGTGTGTGTGTGTGTGTGTGTGTGTGTGTGTGTGTGTGTGTGTGTGTGTGTGTGTGTGTGTGGCTGTCTCCCGAAGGACACGCAATACTAAACATCCATCCTGCTGAAGCTCCTCTGTAAAAACGACCAACCGATTTGGCAGCCCGGAGAAGGGAACGCGTGGGCGTACGGGTGACTGGCCAGGTCCAAGAACAGGTAGGAAGATAGACTTCAGAGACAGAGGAGACTGACAGCACATAGAGGGAGACGATGAATTGAGGGAGATGATGAATGGATGAGTGAATGGAGACTGAGAAGGAGTGGCTGGGATGGGAGACAACGGAGACCTGGGCATGGTAAAGTTGGAAACGCTTTTTTTTTCCAATAGTCAATCTGTCTGAAGTAGACAGTTCAGCCATTACCTCATTGCAGACTCACTTAAGTCTGATTTATGCTTTGTCGTACGATGGTGTACAAGTTAGGCATTATCCTCCTAACATCACAGGAATGGGTACGGCCCATTATGCTGTGGAAGGAAGAGGAATGGGGGCACAGACTGTAGACGGGACGTTGGGGGCATCCCAAACAGGAAGTGCACACCCTTTCCTGCCCCAGATCTTCCAGTAGTGCATGGACGTTTATACGTCAGCTAAAATTAGCATCTCGCCCCCAAGGATAACAGCTCGGTAGGGTCCATAAAGAAGCTCGGCCTGTCAGTGCACACCCCATAATGCTCCTCCTCCGAGCCGTGTGGACCACTGGGCCCAAGTTTGAATCCGACTCCTGTGCATGCATGTCTTTCCTCTCTCTACCCTTGGTTTCCTGTCTCTCTACACTCTCCTATCTAGAGAATTCAGACGAATATATAAGAATAAATCATAAAAAGGCCACTTGAACACAAAGAAAAAGAAGCAGTCCTGAGGCCTACAAGGAGCAAGGGAGAGGCAGAAATACAATTCAACCAAATATATATATTTTTTTTAAAAGGATCCCAATAAGATACATTAAATGTTTTATCTGCACTGACAACGCTCATATAATCCTGTAGAAATGCATGTGGTTGTGAAAACACACTTCTGTAATAACAAAAAGGCATGAAACGGAGGTTATGAGCTGAAGTGTGAAAGAAACTCTGAACTGTATTTTGGAAAGGACAAAAGTCAACAACATATCCCTCTGGCAAGAAGAGAGAAATAAAGAGAGAGCACCCGCACTTTCCTGCCATGTGTGCAGATGGAGGGGATGTCCCAGAGGAGGACCACAGCTCTGCTCTGTAGAATAATGTAAATCCCAGTGAAGCCTGCTTGTCACGGATTCTCACGATGAGAACAGCTGGGGATCTTTCTGCCTGTCTCTATGCCCTCTTTTCACATACAAAACCATAACAGACTGATAAAAAAAAATTAACATCTGAACTCCAGTGCAGTGAATGGACAGTACACACTGATAATAAACCACAATGTTGTGCTCGTCTGCTCTGGACAAGCTCCGTGGTCAACATGGCAGCACGACTGTGGCTGCTAACATTCAGGAGTTTTCTGAGTAAACAAAGATGGCCTGTTCCAAGATAAATTCCAAGAATAAACGGCAAGAGATAAACAATCCCATCTTGACCGGTGTGTTGTGAAAATTTTGAAATGCTCCTTTTGAGCAATAACGTTGCGAAAGTTTCCACGCCAACTCAACTCAAGAGGATAGTGAATCTGATGTTTATATGGGAAAGAAACAAATTGTGGTTATAAACCTTCACTCACACAAATACCACTAGGACAGTATATGCAGGTACTAAAAAAGCCAAATACATTGGTAATGGAAGCCAATCACAATTGTGGGCATATTGTTATGTCAGTTCTGACGAAGGCATCAATCATAAATCGCTATGGCAGCAATTGAAAGGGCATAAATGTTGGGGTGGGGGGGGGAACTTTCTTTAATAAGCAAATTGGTAACTGAAGCGTGATTTCACTCCATATGCGCACGTCCACACACACACACACACACACACACACACACACACACACACACACACACACACACACACACACACACACACACACACACACACACACACACACACACACACACACACACACACACACACACACACACACACACACACACACACACACACACACAGCAATCTTAAAGCACTGTAAACAAGGAAGAATTAGTATTTAATGGGCCTTTATCTGGTGATGATCAGTCTGGTTCTAAATGGCAAATCTCCCCTCCACCTCCTGTGCCAACTATGCACTTAAAGATGTAGCTATTAAGGACTTAACTGAAGTCGACAGATTGCAGGATTGAGAATGGCTTTACGTAAAGAGGAGACTGACTGCCCCATGAATGGGTGTGCAAACAGGGAATGATAGGGGACCAGCTATTGTCAGCTGCTTCATTCAACAATGTACTTATGGACTCATCTGCAAGTAGCACTAATGAGGCTCTGAGGTAGAAGAAAATCTGCAGACGGTGGGAGTGAGAGGAGAAGAGTCAACACCATTGTGGCACTGATAGGGATCACAGTCAACGGGGAAGCCATGCCGGGCCGGCATTGTGCCGAAGAAAGAACGCCTGCCAAAAGTCAACTGCCCCTTTGCCTGATGGCCTGCTATATAACACAGCGGGTCACTCGCTCCTGATGCACCGTGAGGAAGGTCACCGAGATAGAAACGTGTGTTCATTTGTGCGTGTCCAAATATAATCAAATGTACGTGTAAGGGTCCATTTGGTCGCAGTACACTCAGTTACAGGATCTTACAGTGTGTGCTGTTTCTCTATTCATCTTGAAAGGTAGTGTGCTACTAGAATGGTTAAATCCATATAATTTCACAAACACAGTGTTTGCTTAGGCTAGTGGTTTATCTTTCATGATTACTCTATTCTGTTGAGCAACGATTGTTTTAAATGTTTTTATTGTTTTCATTTACACATAACCATAATTGTTCTCTACTTATCAAATCATAACTATTAAGAGCAGTGGGCACTGGGTAGCCACACTGATCAACACCAGCTCAAAGGCCAGTGGTCAAGGGCACCGACTACTGTGTCCCCAACATGTATGATGTCTTGGTCAATGGCACAGAGTAGTACTATGTCCTCAACATGCCTGTCTTGGTCAATGGCAGTGAGTTCTATGTAATGAAGTTCTATGGTGGATGAGGAAACTACAAACTGGTGCGAGGACAACTTCACACAGAAAGGCCCCAGCGGGGTTTGAACGTGGGCTTCTATGGAGATATAGCCCCGGATATAACCGTAAATCCAAGAAAATACATGACCGCATTGCAGTTGTTGGGCAATGCAAGCGCCATCACAGAAAACACACATTCCTCACTGGAATGACTTGGCCTCTGGTTTATAAAAACAAAACAAAAAAATAAAAAAAATAATCTATATTCATTTTTGTGTTGCTGCAAACAAATTACAAAACAATTTAGTAGGAAAGAGCCTTGAGCAATCTACTGGTGAACAGATGGGTGGAACTGAAACATTAGTCTGCCATAGTCATTTCCACCACCCCAATCAGCTGCCATTCGCCAACCACTAACGATCTCAACACGCATCTCATGATTTACTGTTAATTAAAACTACTGTAATTGATTTGGGCTGCAAGAGAGGAACGCGTAAACACCAGCCTCACTCTAACCAAAGACTGGCTTGCTTCATTTGAAGCTTAAGCAATCAAATGACATTCTAAAAAAATATCTCACCACACCACAATTGCCCCACTGTAACCACTATTTTATGTGGGGTTGAGAAATTAGGGGTGATGCAGAATGTTGGAACTTGCTGAAGTGACACTATCCTTCATAACCACAGCTAATCAAGCCTATGATGAGGTCCCATAAAGAGGTTGTCAGAGGGCAAATTCCTCTTGCGCCCCCTCCCCAGTGACCGAAACACCATTTTCCACCGATTTCACATTTAATTGTCTTCCTCCCAGCTGCAACGCTTATGTCACTTGAACACTATTATAATTGCTTTAAGCTAGGTAGGGAAAACACATGCTGGTTTAACTGTACAGAAAAAACAAGGAAATCACAATCACGTTAGCCTCCCGGCTGCAGATGCAGTCACCATCTGCAGTCATAAAGACGGCATTGGGGAGTCTATGGCACAGACACCCAGGGACAGGACCAGACCAGGGGGAAAAGGGCACAGGGCTTAATGGGCTCCAGGACAAACCTTAGCCACACCTGAATACATTCCACAACATCATGTAACATTATATAAACAGTTCTAAGCTAACAAACGAATGATAACAAAAGTGAACATTCCAACTTCCATTCTGTTTCCTGAATACTAGAAAACTAGAAAAGTGTGCTCTTCGGAGCGCATATCTTTGCCAGGCCAGGTTGCATACCCAGGGCTATGTGAGTCGTGGGGTGCAGCCATCAGGACATAAGGATGCTGAGGGGGAAATAGTGTTTGTATGACGGACAGTGGAACTGTTCACGTTTGTGGTGGTACATATGGGCAGAAGTGAAATCGGTTTTGGGGTGAGCTTTAGAGGCCGTTCAACATGCAATTCCAATTTGGGTATGATCGAATATATTGTTTTTTTTTTATATGCCCCACCCACAAATTTGTGGAGTCAGTTACAGGGAAACAGTATGGAGTATTCTAAAGGCTGTTTGACAGTCATTGTCAGATGACTCGTGATGCCCAACTTGGTGGGGATGGGGGGGTGACATTTCAGCAACAGTGACATTTGTATCATTTGTGCCGCTCCCTATGGGTGTAAGTGCATTGTTTAGAGAGGCCCCTCAATGTGTGATACAAATTTGGAGCAGATCGGATGTTGTGTTCATGATTTGTGGCATTTTCTGATAAACTGACCCCTCCCGCAACCCTTGGAAGCCAAATGTAACCAGAGTTTTGGACAAAATCTGTAGGAGTAGCAACAAAAACTGTATTTTGAAGAAATCGCAAAATGACAGAAAATCGAGTTGGGCTGATTCGGCTGAAATCGGTCTGGCCTAGTGTACGGAGAGTTGCATCATGATCCAAGGAATCCAGAGGGGACAAATCGTTATTGTACCACCTACGGTTCAAGAGTTATAGGCCAAAACATGACGTGGCCTGTTATAGCGCTACCATGAGGTCGATTTGACACATTTGTCATGAAGGTTCTTCCTTTGCCTACTGTGAGTGTGCATGCAGTTTCATGTCAACTGTGAGTGTGCATGCACTTTTACGTCAATCGGTCCAGCTGTGTCCAACATTAGCTGCTCACAGACACACACATATAGACACATGGACGGGGTAAAAACATAATCCCCGCCCCTGGCCGTTCCAGTCTGCCAGAGATAAATATACAAACGTATTTGGTGGTCCCGTAGTAATTAGGGTGAGGAACAAAACAATACTGGGAGAAAATATCCTGTGGGCATCTCTCTCCCTGACCCTTTCCATTGTTAGCTACAAAATAAGCTAAATTGGCTGATCATATATAACCTAGTTAGCCGATACTAATTACAAGATAATAACCAGCCAACAGCTAACCGGATGTGTCCAAGGGCTTTGGCTCATCTCCTAGCCACATGAGAGGGCTTGGACGAAACCGACATTTATACAATGTTCCACAGAGTTTACACTGAGCTAACACCACACACACTCACAGACTGGACAGGTTCCATATCAGCGAAGGAGGCCCAATTATTTCAGATGCAGTGTCCTGGGCTGAACCAGATGCAACTCTTGTCCTCCTGTCCCCGCACTCCAGTAATGGGGACAAAGGACTGGCGTGGCCCCAGCTATGAGTAAACAGCAAAGAGTCTCTTTACCACCCACCAAGAGGAATCATAACATCAATCCTGGTGACGGACATCCTTCAGTCCAATTCACCTACTGTATGTCATATGATGTCATGTGACTTAAAATAGTGTCTACTGTAAGTTTACATTGTCACTTTGGAGGAACTGAACCCATGAGAAATGAGTCGTCCCAGCAGTAATTGATGACTTATTCTAGACCGCATGGAGCCATGAGGCTAGTCTAGCATCCTCTCAGAGTCAAGGCCAGACAGGAGCTGTTTGAGTCCTTACCGCTGCCTTATGGCTGGTTGACTACTCAGCGATCAAGTGAATACACTTGTACACACACACACACACACACACACACACACACACACACACACACACACACACACACACACACACACACACACACACACACACACACACACACACACACACACACACACACACACACACACACACACACACACACACACACACACACACACAGTGCTGGTGTCCAGGGGCTCGGAGGATGATGAGAGTAGCAGTGCCTGCTGGGATAGCGTGTACTGGCTACAGAAGCTATACTGTGCTGAGGCCACATATTTTACAATCAGCTGGTACAAGTCACAGAGCTGGAGAAAGGATTTGTATGCTGAACTAGCGCTCCAAAGCCATCCATGTCTGAACTAGGTCCAGACAAAAGCCCAGGTCCATGCGGTTAAAAGATGCACATCGTAGTAGAATTTATAGACAGTTCCACATATTTGGCTCATCATCAAAAGGTGATAAACAGTCTGGCCCGTTAAAAGCACCAGATACAGATAGCAGCACAAAAGCATTTCCTCAACATTTTCAAAGGATAATAAAAGTTCTCTGGTAACATGTGGCCTGAAAATCACAAGGTAGAAAAACAGTGACATAAGAGGCATTTCACATGTTTTCGTTTAGGCTATGCAATTTGTTCTACACCTGTGTTGGACCTACTAAACTAAACTGGTAGCTGTGTCAACATGTTGACAAATGTTGCCATCACTGTTTCACTCTGTAAAGTTAAAATTAGAAACCGTTTTTACTATGTGACATGTGTACAATGATGTATAGAAACAATATTTTTTTTTTTAAATCTCGATTCGAGTGCCTCCTTACTACCAATTGTGTGAACGCCAGCTACTCTTTATGCAAAACCACCAACCATGTCATTTTGCTCCGAGAAGGGTTTCACAAGTGGTAAGTGGGTAATTCTAGATGCCTTGCAGCTTCAAAAATCAACACACGCTGAGGTTTCAGGCTGTGTATTTTCTGATACCATATTGCCGCCCACCCCCGCCCCTCAACTACACATACCCTTGTAATTCACAATGCCTGACTGACCCCAAAAACCTCACGATGGGGAGTTTAACTGCTGACGGTTCAACACCTCTCCACAATGCCACCGCAGGGGGTCCGGGTGTTCACACCTCTGGATAGAGGGGTTGTTCTGGGAATGTAGGGTGAACAGGAGGGTGTCACAAACCCACCTCTCTCTCTAATCACTCCCAATCACTGCAGCTGTTAGAGTTCTTTGTCTATACACCAACAGCCACCCCACACACACACACACACACTCAATTATTCATTTTTGATTTTTTTTTATCCCATCACCCCATTCTGAAATGTCAACTGAATATTGTTGGAATTTCATGAATAGCCAGTGACAGTGTGTCATTCTTTGTCTCATAAAGTCACTTTTTGGCCTACGGCCTTTACAACGCTACCAAAGAAATGAGTCATTATGGGCCCAGGAGTTAAAACAAACCAGGCTTGATGGCGGTCAGAGATTACATCTTACAAAAGCATGCGTCAGCACGATGACGCGGACCAATCCAAAGTAGACGGGATACCCAGGGGGCATTCCCAGCCCCACACAGCAGACCTGACACAGGGTCCGAGGGCCCTTTAAACCCATCATCATACTGACATCTTTTTCCACTGAAACACACAGGCTCATTATGTAAACCCCCTTATAACCATCAGACCAGTAAAAGCGAGAAGGGCACTTAATGTGAGAGACAGACTGCTGCAGTTTGTGTCACCAGGCCACAGCATATTCCTATTAACCTTTAAAACAGCAGCCTACTCAGCTTACCAAGCTACCAGCTTAGCCTATAGGGGCATACATACCTAGCTCTACTAAAGAATAACTACGCTTTTCAAAATGCCAATAAATAAATAAAGAAAAGGGTCACATGGAAAGTTCTTGCAATGGGAACAGTGAACGATCTCGGACAAAGAGCTCCATTGTCCAGTGGCCGGCCGTAACGGGCCACGATAGCTGAGAACCTGGATGAAGAATAACCTGGAAGTCCAAATATACAAGCTCCATTTCTGCAAACCAAACACCCACTGGTCTGATTTATAAACAGGTCCATACGAAAAGGACAGCAATGAAAACAATAACAGAAAACTGCCTGATCATATATGGAGAGGAACTGTGGCATAGACGTAGGGAAAACATTTCTGTGTTGGTAGCCAAAAAAAAAGAGAAGAGGATCGGGTCCAGGGTCAATATTTATTTTAACGGCAACCCTGTTTGAGAGCGTAAACTCTGGGAGGGTGACCAACATGGATGGGGTGACCTCATGTAGTATGCACTCGTCACATGAGCTAATGCAGAGCGGCACCCACGCCCCACTCAGAAGAACACGTGCTCAATGGAACACATTACCATCTCCATCAGCCGCAGCGGAAGAGCCACCCTCCATTACAAACACCCAGAGGTATTTGATGATGACCTCCTATTCATATTCAACGATAGATAGAAGATAATGGCATGTCCCACTGGAGGAGCTCAGAATGGAGGATGCGCACAGTAAAATCCTCAGTGTTAATGAATCCATTTGTAAATCCTTGACCTTATGGACCCTTGCGGGTCCATAAGGATTTTATTGTATAGAGGTGCTCAGCCTCCCTGACAAGGAACAGAAGTCAATCTATGAGCCATCCAGTTGTTAATATCACCATTACATATACCTATGGACCAGCTCCAAAAACCTCTCTTGGGTCTTTCCAACCACCCCCTTACCAGACCCAGTCTGTTTTTATTTACAGACCGTGACCTTAGACCCGGTCTATCTCAGTGTGATCCACTCCCTGATCTCTGCCTGGCACGGGGTAAAGTCAAATAGGAATGAGTTACTGATTATGTGTGTGAGCAAAGCTGCCCAAGCGTGATGGGATGTGGACTGATAATGGGCCACTATCGGCTTTAGTTGAAACCGTTACTTGCAAACCTGCACGGGGAGTCTCTCTTTCTGACACACTCCCACTTGTATCATACACAAGTACTATCCACATGATCACGCAAATGCAACATTAGTCTGGGAGGGTTAGCGTCGGAGCTTGGACAGCAGGGGCGCGGCCACTGCGTTGTGATTCAAATCAACAGCCAATGAAGAAAAGGGGGCGGGATCCACATGCAGTGGGTGATGCATCTAAATAGGATCGACGGGAAGCAATTTCCCCTTGAGAAATTTCGGCCGCCATTGTTGTGTACTGCTGTTTGCCTCTCGTCGGACTTTTTAGACGAGTTGCACAGCTCTCAGACCGGTAAGAGGCGTGTCCGCTCAGATTCAGAGCGTGACGTACATCCCGCCCACAAATACCAGGGCTGTGGCCCAGAAGTTCCTCGCCAGAGCTGGCGAAAACTTCTGGGAACTCAGATTAATGCAACATGAACACGCTTGGCTCCACACCATGCACAAGAACATATAAGAACTTTAAGTTCATGTGTGTCTGACAAGAGCCGTCACGCACAGTTCATAGATAGATCCTATCCTCAGGCCTTTCTCTATGGTGGTCTGCCCCCAGTGCCCCGGGTGTCCACATTTAATTCTATTACTCTCAGCCAAGGGGGCATGACAGACATACACATAGACTATATATAAACTCATTGTCATGGATCAGTGCCATCAGTCAAAGTAGAACAACGTGAGCCTTTGTGCTAGAGGGCATGATATGGGGAGGTCAATATATCCTCATCTTCCACCATTCATTGTCATTATGCAGCTGAAACATGACAGCAATTTGACAGACTATAGATTATAGAGAAGAATGATTTCCCCCCATCAAGTCATACACAGTAAAATAAATTCAGTGCTAATTCAACTCTTTTTTTTTTAAAGTATCTTAATCTTCATACTTTCAAGGTTAAATGAACACTCCGGATTTGACAGTGTAACTGTTCTTTGAAGAACTCCCTCTCTGGTCTGACAACCCCCCACCTCCTTGGATTCCAGATTCTCTTAGACTCCCCCGTGTCTCCAAGACGTGGGTGATAGTGATGCGTTGGTGCACACTTATTGACATGCCAAGTTCTCCAAAGCTACACGTGACTAGTGCCAGGCTGGCAGCTTATAAGCCCGCCTTACACCCGCTCTCATATGTCGTTTGGCTTGGCATTCAACTTTTGAAAACATACATAACATCTACAGGGAAATCACAGAGGACTGTGTTGGAATATCCACACACACACACACACACACACACACACACACACACACACACACACACACACACACACACACACACACACACACACACACACACACACACACACACACACACACACACACACACACACACACACACACACACACACACACACACACACACCATTGTCTCATCCTCTCCATAACCATTGTGTCTCAGCTGGTAAAAGTTCAGATGAAGTCATCGGAGAGATGTACTCCTGCACATACTGTAGAAAGGGGAGAGACGGAGAGACGACGCGGAGGGAGGGAGGCTAGACTAGACAGTGGGGGAAGTATGGTGGATGGAGGGATTTAAAAGAAAAGGCAGAATGACATCAGCATAGGAAGTAAGGGGGTAGTCGTAACACACTCTCCTCTCTGACTCGAGTGTCTGCTAACATCACAGCCTAAATCAAAAATACAGACCAAGAGCGGCAGCCCTTTAAAAAGAGAAAGCAAGAGGCAAGGAGAGGGGGGTTCCCCCCAATGTCTGAGTGTCTGCTGCCTGGAGAAGTGGGGAGGAGGAACACCAGGAAACTAGAGATGCTGGCTACCCACTCGGCTACAAAGCTTCCTCTTGGAGCCAAATTTGTTGCTGTTCATACAAATCACAGGGATGTTGGTTTCAGGGCAGGTCCATAATGTACTGCAGTGACACCGATTGACAGAGCAACAACTCATATTGGCCAGCACACCAGCACTCACTCCCGTGGCAGCTTCTCTGATACAAGGACCAGATGTTACACAGTCTTCTGGACATGATATTGTGCCAGTCCGCCTGCCTGCCTTGCATCATCATACTGATGTATTCACCACAGACCACACCACGTCACAGCACACCAGGCCATTATACCTGATTACACTGCCTACCTCAGGGCTGAGACGCCCATATAAAATGCTAGACAGAATCTTCTCTCAGTGTCTCAGTAGCTCTACAGGGGGACTGATAGAATGCTGATAGTCACAGCATGTTTGCAAAACAGGCTGAGAGATCACATTCCTGCCATGTCAAGAAGCATCTCATGTAGCCTGCACTGGTGAGGGTTTCACACCAATAAGATGTGATTGTTACAGGTTAGGTGTAATTGGTTTTGAGGGGCATTTCAAGCCTGAAGACAGATTCAAAGGTCAGAATTTAATGAAAATGCCAGTGACCAACTGGCTTAGAATTTGAGGATGATTATATCAAAAAGGGTTTATTTTTCTTTTGCGACTGAGTTAATGCGTTTTTCATGATGAAATGGCTACTCTTTTCTAATGACATGCTCAGGGCTCAACACACCAGATTGGTCTGCAACCACACTTAAGGACATGGAATTCCTCAGTGCATATTCAATTTAAAAGATAATTGGATGGGAGCTGAGCGCGTGCATAGTGCGTAAAAGTCTCCAAAATGATGTACACAAAAATGTAGGCTCGGTGTCAAGGCCAATGGACGTCTCATCTCATGAAAGTAGGCTAATGTTTACGAATGTAACCCCTGATTTGATTCTAACATTTATGGGGGTTCTGTAAAAAAAAAAAAAAAGTTTCCATTTCCAGTGCGCGATACAGGAACACAATAATGCTCACATTATAAACAAACCCCCATACTTAGCAATGGAATTTGTGAGGAGGCAGCTGGCGTTGCTTTATATTAGTGGTCCTCAACCTGTGGGTCGGGACCCCCAGGGGGTTCCCCACATGATTTTTTTTTGGGGGGGTGGGTCCCCAGATGACAGTTAAGTGAAAATGTAAGGACTTTTAAGACATTTTAATACCTACAAAATAATAAAGAAAAAGACCATCATTGCATCAAAAGTAATCAACAAACTATGCTATAAAACCGGTCAAACATTGGCCAAATAATATAAGAAAGAGAAAATAGCCGAGAAAAAGAAAATAGCCGATAATAATCTGTGGAACAGAGTCAAACCAAATGTAATCCCTCAACTATACATTTCAAAATGCTTGTCAGGGTGGGGGTCCCCAGTTCAAATATGATTATTTTGGGGGGTCACGGCCTGAAAAGGTTGAGAACCACTGCTTTATAATGTCACCCCGGGGTTGCAACATCTTGCAAAATAAGATTTCGTCTCGAAAAACCCAACTCACCTATTAGAATCGGCCAAGTAAAATTCCACCGCATATCCGAAGTAACTCCCGTTGGGTCCGCTGTAAACTGCGGGGTTCTCCACGTCCAGGTTGAACGCCTCGCAGAACGGCTGAGAACATGATCGGAGCAGAAGAACCCCAACAATACTGTACAGAAGCGTGCGGATCAGAACCACGGCCGTCCGCGGCGTTTTGGTGCGAAATCTTTTCATCCCCATTTTAGGGAATAAATAAATCCACTAAAAAGTTTGTTTGAAAGGCCAAAAATGTCCCCCCAACTTCAGCGCTTTGAAATCCACAGAGAGACCCTGAAATAGCGGTTGAGTCTCTATCTAGACTGCATCCCTGTAACTCTAGCCGGGTTGTATCTCATAAATGCTCCGTCAGCTTCTCTCGGCGTCCTCCTCAGACCGAACTCTTCTTCACTTCACTACGCTCTCTCTCTCTCTCTCTCTCTCTCTCTCTCTCTCTCTTCTGCAGTTCACTTCTCTCTCTCTCTTCTGCAGTTCACTTCTCTTTCTCTCTTCTTCACTTCACTTCTCTCCTTCACTAGTCACTACTCTGTCTCTCTCTCTTTCCCTCTCTCTCCTCACCTAATTGACTGTAGTAGGCGTTGCCAGGTTTTGTGAGAGAAATGAGCAACCAGGTGCAGGAAAACAAGACCAAAAGAAGCAACTTAGGCCACATGAGCACTTTAAACTAACCTGACACTCAGCCTGAATTTTCATTTCGTTTCACTCGATTCAGGCTACTTTATTTTAGACTATCGACTATTTGAAAGTATCCGAGCTACAAGTTCACAACGGTCGCGTTGCGAATCGTTGTGAGCTTGTAGATCTGCTAGTTTCAAAAACTCTTGCAATAAAATGTGGAATATTTTTTGGGGATATTTTTTGAAACATTCTAACAACACAAAAGTTCCCTGGCACAAAACATTTTCATGAAAATATGTGAGAATCACTGGTTTAAATAAAAAAAAAAAAATGGAAGCAAGCCTAAACAAGCTCATATCAGCCTCATATCAACATTTTTTTACAGGCAACTTCACAGAAAAAGAAGCCCAATGTCACTTATAATACGCGGACATGGCAACGCTAGACGGTACTAGGGAGTTCCTTGACTCGTGACAAACTTTTGGGGAGGTGGAGCCTGTTAATTCACAAAAAGTTCGGAGAGCACTCATCTCTGCTTCTCAGCCGCTATCTGAGAATAAGCGGTCTGCTAATCTGGTGGTGGTAGATAGCGTTTTTATGTGGTCCTGGTCTGGACAGTCCCTGTAATCCTTTTCAGCAGAGGAAATTTGAGAGAGAGAGAGAGAGAGAGAGAGAGAGAGAGAGAGAGAGAGAGAGAGAGAGAGAGAGAGAGAGATGCTTATCAGATGCGAAGATAAGATTAACCAAATGAACAATGAATCTCAAGTGTTCAATGGATGCTATCTGACTGCTATGTTGACCGTTTCAACATGAATTTACTGTCAGACAAGACTGCCTTAGAATATAATTATCATTTATCAATTATCAATTGTCATTTATCTTTGGATAACTTTTTTTGGGGTAGATAAATCTAGAATGTAGATTGTTTTAAAGTAGGCTACTATGTTTGACATGATCAGTGGTGCCAAATTACCTACCTACCTGCCACACAAAGGAGAGCCTATCTCACAATTCAATACTCATAGTAAAACTGAAAGTCACCCATTAAAATACAAATTCAGTCAAGTCTTATACAGTACCCATTTTCAACCTATCTTCGCATAATTAGTCCTCACTAGTGCTCATTAAATGTGTACCATTTCTGTCTACTCCCTGTGACTCAGAGGATGGCTATTGACAGTTCAGAAACCTGCCTACCAATGGCCTCATTGGTAGCCATGTTTGGTCAATTCAAACAAGATTTCAAACCTTTTTTTTTTTATGTAACTTCCCAGGAAGAGCAAGGCTGTAGTTTGGAAGCTTGGAATCCCCATGGATGATGTCATTGGTTTCTGAATGTATTTTGAGTATCAAAAGTAGAAGTAAATGCTGGTAATACAAAATAATATAACTAGCCATTATGCATACTTTTCTCTCTCACTGAGCTTTATGAAGTTTATTCTGTCATCTTACATTTCTGATGATCTAAACATTTGGCAAATTTTAGAGCACATTTGAGAATGCTGAAAAGTCACTCCCTCATTGCACATTAAGACAACATTTCAGCTCATATTAATTCCTCCTCACTTTAATAAATATAGCCATATCTAAAATATAGCCATATCTAAGCAATACTGTATTATGCGGTGCATTATGAGTGATGCCATCTTCCTTGGTAGCAATAACATACTGACCAGGTATAGACCCCTTAACAGACGACGTCACACTGATAAGAACCAGTATGCGTGCAACCAGTATGCGCTAAATGAAACCCATTCTATCAGGTCTCGCTAGGACGCGCCTCACTAGCCAACACACAAGAGGGGGTTGGGATGTGCTGAAACTAGCGCACCCCGAAACAACAGGTTGGAAATTGATTGCGTGAAAAAATCACCTGCGCATCCACTCTCAATGTTAGTAAACAATTAATTGGTCTATGGGCATGCTGACAGCATTAATAACTTGCTCACTATTTTCTTTTCAATGGGATTTTTTTTCTCCATTAGATTATTAATGTACGAGTATTTTGAAGGGAGTGAGCAAATGTATTGGGGTCAAAAATAATATCTTCTTAAAAATTGTAGGGGAGTAAAAATTAAAGTAGACACAAATAAACATATCAAGTAAAGTACAGATCCTCAGAAAAAGTACTTAAGTAAAGAAACAAAGTCGTCTTAGTAAGTACTAAGTACTTACCACTTTTAGTCTGGACATGATCATTGGGTACATCATTTCAGTGATTTTTGGCAGAAACTGGGAACTGCAAAACAAAGGCAATTCTACTGGTTAAATAACCAAAACCTGTCAAATGTGCTTGATAGGATAGGTTTTTGAGGCCTACCCTGTTTAAAAATAAGATCTTATTCCCATGAAATACAGAGTAATCGATAAAGTAGATAAAGGCAGACCTATCAGTACTACTGTGTGAAAACTGAATAATTACTTAAGTATTATGTAAATCCCCACTAAATACACCTTTATTTCATAGCGTGAGACTTGCTCAATGTGTGATCCATATGTGTGCCCTACTAATTACAGTGTTGATCTGATTCTGGAATATGATGTTCTCTGATGCCAATGGGGTGTGGGAAGATTTAGTATTTATGCTTCTGAGTCACACGAGACCCACGCAGTTGGAAAGTGGTTAGGCTGCAAGAAGCAGCCTCACACTGAAGTGAGACCTTTAATAAAGTGATCCAGGCTTGCTGGAATTAGTGGCTGTTGATTTAGCTGATTCACTTCAAGCCCAGAGGATTGGACACCAGGGCCAAATGTGGCTGGGTGGCAGTATAGCAACATAAGGGTGATTTATGCTTGGTTGCACGCCGTGTAGCGCACCGAAAATAGCTGATCTACAAGCTTGCGTTGTGAACTTGTAATTCTGCCATTTTTAGTGCACGGCATGGTGCGCCACCAAGTATAAATCAGGCATTAGTATCTTTTACCGTCAAGTGTTGCTCATATTTATAACTGCTCTGTGGGCCCCCAATAGAGAAGAAGGAGGGTCATTTTCTGAAGACTGCCCAGGGGCCTGTCCACAGCTGTTGGGGTCAACGTAATGGTTCAAAGCCCTCATCTACTACTACTCTACTCTCACCCTGTTTTTAGGAGTACATGATAAGCTTGCAGAAGAAATAAACCTATCGTGTTTACTGGGTGGTTGCCATCCCAAGCAAGACCTTGTCACCATCTAAATGATTTGAGGTCCAAACTTTCCCACTGGAAAAAATATTTTGCTAGCTTACCAAACTTTCAAAACACTTTTAATCCTTCTGCAATGAGACTATACAGTCTCTTTATTTATTGTGCCCCCACCTGCCACAAGCACTTTGATGAATTTTAATTGGGTACTGTATGTCATCTTTATTTGTGTGTCTGGATAGTCCAAAGCCTGGTGCTGGTCATAGTTAGTCATTATATTCAGCTATGCACAGACTCATGACCTCATGAGGAAATGAGACTTAAACATTTGAGGTCATTCCAGAGGAGGCAAGAAAATGACTTTGGGTCTACTGTAGATTAGATTGATATGAGCTTAAAAGTCTAATTGTACTTCATTTTTACACTCTGAAGAGTTAAATTAACACTCAATATTTTGCTACAGGCTTTTTCTGTTTCCTGTGGAGGTCAGGTCACACAATATCTCTCCTAGCATCCAATAGCCATGAGCCCATACACACGTATGGTATGCTGTACCAAAGCAAAAACTAACCAAATGCAAAAACACATGATAACCTATTAAGACAGGACTTGCCAACTTGGAAGCCACGCTCATCGATGTGCTAGGCCATCGGCTGCATGGTGTGTGGGCACTCACATACTACAAGGTCTCATTGTCAGCCAGTGGCGTTCCCAGGATTTACATTTAGGGCAAAGATTCTTTTCACCCCCCCCCCCCCCCCCCCCCTCTATTACCCCAAAAAATAAATTTCAACTCAATCGAAAATCGGCAATCAAAAATCGGCAATCGAAAAAAGTTGCCGTTTTCAAGATGTTTTGTCCATTATCTCTGGAACGGAAGGTCCAATCTGCTCAGTTCAAAGCTTGTTGAGGACAGTAAGCACGCAATGACACCTTTTCGGGTTATATGTTTTTTTAGGGGAGGCGAGATCTGAGTTGGGCATGCGAGCGCCTGCCCTGCCTCTACAGTGGGTACGCCACTGCTGTCAGCGCACCTGTCTTTGATTGAAAAAGGTATGTATTTGTTTGTAAACCTTGCACATACGCAGTACATGCAGTGAAAGCGCTCCTCAAAAAAATTGGCTTCGGAATGATGTGTACACATTTGGACACATCATTCCGTTAGCATTTTTGTTACACAAAGTTGGATCCTGTTCCCTTTTTGGTGGAACGCATGATGGGGAGTGTATAACTGAACGGTATTTTCCATTTCCCCCCAACTGTGATTTCCGTTGAAAAGGGGGTGTGGATATTCCAATGCCTGTGCATTGACATCACCACAGGGCCACTATGGCAACAGATTTGGAGTGCAACAAAACACTTCTAGGACACTTCACAAGACTATAAACAGCTGGCCACCTTCCTACAAATATAGCTCTGACACACTTGCACTTACCGTATACACAAGCAGGCAAATGCATACAGTATATGAGGGCTTACAAACACACAGTAACAAAGATATGCACAAACTATGTGTACACACACTTCTACACACATAGGCTACAATACACACTCAGACATACACACTCTTTTGGGCAACTGAGCACGTGTCTTTCCATATACTGGGACAAATTATTAATAGCACAACCATAAGGCCAGTCACTATTATTATCTTGGCACAGTTATATGCAGTTATATGTTATATGATGTGAACCCTTTTCATTGAGCCAACCTGGAAACTTCTAGTCATTGACTTAAAAATTGCTGGCAGTGTTTCAAAATCCTATGGAGGAGTTATTTGATTATTGTCACTCTGCCCTCAAACATTTATATTATCAACTAGATATTATATTTTTTATACCTTTATCTTTTATTATGTTTTGATAATTTTCTATCTGTGCTGTCCTTTACGTATGTGGGTTTGTATGTGGGGAGGGGGGAGGGATGTGGGGGGGGGTTGTATGTATACTTTTGTGAAAATGTTTAAATGAAAAAAACAAAAAAAACTAGATATTATAGCCACTTTCAACCTGGGGGGCCCCCTGGGGCATATCATTATCTGAAAATAGCAGATCTACCAACTCACAACACATGACATCCGTAAGCTTGTTGATCAGCTATTTTCGCTATTTGTCATATGACAAATTATATATCGTAGGGCATAAGTGGTTACTTTTTCCCAAATATTTGCATTTTGTAATTAGTTATGGATTCTTTCTTATTCAACAATTTACCAGCACCTCTATCCACAATACAATATATTTATTCCCTGAGCCCTTGCCCTTGCCCCCCAGGCCTCCCTCATCTCATTTCTCTCTATAACACAAACAGTGGCCTGACACTGATGGACTCCATGGGGGTGGGGTGGAGAGCCACACTGATGGTTGCCATTAAGCAACTGTTAGCACCAGGATAAAGGCCCCAGGAGCAGACAGCAAATAAAAGCCACAACAGGCGATATGTACACACACGCTAGCCACAACAATCAAAGCAGGATATATTCATCTATTTGTTCCTTTAGCAGTAGGCAAATCCCCTCTGACCCATTGTTTTACTGATCTGCTTAGCCATGGGTTGAGAAAGTCTTATTGAGAAAGGAAATTTGCTGTTATAATGGGAGGGGGATTTCTGATTATGAAACGATGAAGGTCCGTGCTACCATTTAAAACTGATTAGTTGTGTAAAGAAAAGTATTTGAGAGGAATGAACCACTGTAGCTTAGGCCTAACATTGCAGGACCTGGTCTTGATCTCTAAAGCTAAAGCTTTACAACCTGTATCAAAATACATTTTAAGCACACAGAGTTGGCCTTCCTTCCTTCCTTTCTTGCTCCTTATATTGTTTATCCCTGTCACTCTCTCCATGTTTTCCCCTTCTCCCTATTTCTCTCTGCTTCTCTCCCCTTCATCCTCTCTACTCCACTGTTGTGATGTCGTGATACACATCTAACTGACAGGAAATTCCTCCAATGTAAAGGCCTGCCTGTGCTTCCTGCACTTTCAGACTGTGCACACATGCACATACATAACCTCTCTCTCTCTCTCTCTCTCTCTCTCTCTCTCTCTCTCTCTCTCTCTCTCTCTCTCTCTCTCTCTCTCTCTCTCTCTCTCTCTCTCTCTCTCTCTCTCTCTCTCTCTCTCTCTCTCTCTCTCTCTTGGCACAAATACCAGTCCCCTTCTCCCTGTAACATTGTGCATGTACAGTAAAACTGAAAGAGGAAGGGTGGTGGGGTGTTGTTGATCTCTCTGGGACGTTGCTTACTGGTCGACAGATTTGTCATGAAGGAGTGGAACTCCTGAGTTGGCTGTCCCTTGTTTTCAACACCATCTCTTAGCAACGTAGAGGTTGAGTGAATCATACCATTGTTTTAGACAGGGGACTCCTCTGGAGGGCTCCTTAAAAGGCGAAATAATCTTCCCCATAATACTAACACAAGCATGGTTCCTTCTGCATTTCTTTGCCATCTTTCTTATTGTTGAGATGTTATTGAGGAACCCCCATGAACTTCAGGCGATGTGGGCGAGCGGCAAGATGATCCTAAGAGTGTCCATTGTTCAATTACCTTGTTAAAGTGGCCACAAACCATCTGAAAATGAGCAGTTGAGTTTTATGTACATCCGCTAATCTGTCTGAGGGAGCAGAGCAGTAAAGCAGCAGTGCGCGTGCTGTTTTGGGGGTACAAACTCTGCCAGAGACATTCCACATCCCATAACACATAACTATCCCCTAATACCAACCCTGACCTGTCTGCATTTACAACGTGTCTGTGAGCCCTCACAATGTGGATCACACACACTCTCACCCCTGAAATCTCTTTTAATGACTCGTTTTCACAAACTTTGTGTCTCAAGCCACATCGTTATTTTGTTTTTGTAGCTGTAATCAAAACAACCACTACATCTTCACAATCAAAATCACAGTCAGAATCACAATCAGAGTCATAATCAGAATATTTTTTAATGCCAACCAATTAGGCTATGTTTGCACTATAAGGAATTTGCCTTGGTGAGTTTAATGCATTACACTGAATAACAACAGTATGAAGACATACTTACATAGTACGTTCTTTACAAATATAAATATAAAGATGAAGATTGAAAAAATATACAATATTCAACATTCAATATAGAGGCTAATATGGGTAAATAAGTATATTCACTTAAATATAAAAGTGGCATAAGCCTAAGGATAACCCTAACCCTAACCCTAAGAGGTTAAACCAACTATGAATGAACTATATCTCACAAAGCCTATGGAAGGAAAAACATTTGAACAAGCTGATTGGTTAATGGCTCAATTCAAAGATACCATTGAAAAAGACACGTCCCCTCCGCTTTTGCATTCTCATCCTCCATGGTACGGGTGTCATGTTTTATTTGCATGGCCTATTTGTCTCTCAGAATAATGTGCGCCCCCTGACCCCCTTGTGTGTTTTCTTATTGGGGCGGCTGTGCTGTGGGGCTGCTGGTGTGCGAGGCCTTGCAGTGAAGGAATGCGGCTGTAAAGTGTGTATCTGGGGGTACAGCAGGAGAGGGCAGTGAATCAGTGTGACCACTGCAGAGCCTGAGGGTATTGTTTCATTCTCACAAACATACACACATGTGCACACATGTGCACACATGTGCACGTGCATGTACGTGCACACAATTATACACATTCGATCCGCGTTCACTGCTGTAGGTTTCCCACGCCCACTCTCTTGACCATATATTACGTTTGACACAGTGCTCATGAATGACAATTTCACTCCAAGAAAGGGAACAAAAAAAAAATATATATATATAGTTTATAGAATTTGTAGTTTAAGACTAAAGATCAGATTAATAGAGCTTTGTAAATGTGCTAACATTTCACACATGAACATTTGCAATCTTTTGTTTTATTCTAACAAAAATGTGACATGAAAGAAAATTACTCATCGTATCATATCTCAGAATCCCCTCATCATGTACTATAGTCCCTGAAGCTGGTGTAAGTTGACGTGTAAGTCAGTAGACCAGCTCTTTCAGCTGCTTCTGCTGTGACATCTAAATCCCTTTGTTATTAATGGTGGATGGCACTAGCAGACACAACACTATTGTGCACACTTTCAACAATCCATCAGGAGAACAGTGACATATATTTCCTCCATTGACAAAGAAGATCCTATAGCGGAGATTGATGGAACAAGACCAATGTGCCCACCTCCTCTTTTCCTGATAGAGAAAACAAAGCTTCATTATGATAATTTTCTCTTTTATTTTATAGATTGCATTTGCAAACTTTGCGCTAGCACAGGAATGTTATTCAAAAATAATGTTGTCCTACTATCTACCATATGCCCTGCTTGCCACCTTCCTTTGTTTTCCAAAGGCATTTGTTTACCAAGCTGTCTCTTCCTGCCTGCGGCAGAATCTGTCATGGACAGGAAGCACATGTATTACATAAATATTCCGTCTTCTTATTTTTTCCAATGATGCTGTCGAGAGATGCAGTGTCATTCTATAAAGTCTGCCACATATAAATATTGCAGGTTTTGTATATTGTCAAATCTGTTGTTCCATGCTGATAACAGTTTCATTATTTCTACCCTATCGAACAACTAAGTATTTCCTGACGTATTGTGTTCTATGTCCTGTCCAGACTGTGCTCAGCAGAGGCCAGTGTACAGCATGGTTATGCAGAGCTTTCATAAGAATGTACCGTACTTCAGCAGGAGCGTGCGTCACTGTCACCTTCTGTAAATAAAAAAAAACAATGTTTATGACGGTGAGTCACAATGTCTCCCATTAAGACCATACACATACCCCCCTGCGTTGTTATCTGGCACGCTCCTCCTTATAAGTCAATGTTGATGTTAATGCAGTCCAGATCACCGAGGTGTCACACAGACTCACACAGCCTTATATAGAAGCTAACCGAAGTTTAGCCTATGATCGGTGCATTAGAGTATCTGCAAGTGGGGGGCACGGTCATGTGTGAACCAACATACAAAAGGGATTCTGTCATCGCTCTAATCATGTAAAAGTCACAGGCAGGTCATGTCCCGTGGTGGTCTGGAGAAGCTGCCTGGGAGTAGCTGATATCCTCCTATGAGTCAGGGTCTCTCAACCTCAGCGGAAACACTGGATGAAGGGGTCTTGGGAATGATTGGCGTATTAATATCTGTTTGTTTGGGGGGCAGGCTCTAGGAGAGGAATCAGCGCCGCGCGGAGGCGTGACACACATCATGTCCTCCGTCAGGATGGGGTTACATCCCAAACAAACCAAAGCATGGTCACAAGTAAACTGCTGAGGGGATGAAGTGTCCACTCTAATGAAAAGGTCCAGGGTCAGAACATTATTGTGGTTCCAAAGCTAGGTTATCCCTCTGCTTGATATCTGACACATCCTGAACTTAATAATATTGATCCAGTCTTTGGTATCCCAGCAGAGCTAACATAAACTCTCCACCTGTTCTCAGAGGTAGACTGAGCCTATGCCATGCTATGCCTACTGTTTGGTTCAATTACAATGACAATGTTGTTTAATGTGGTCGTAAGGGCATGGTCTGAACATGCACAATCATTTCACTCTGAGAGTGTACAAATGGACCCAAATGGAAATGTACCCCTACGTTTCCGTTAGAAATTCGGGAAACAGGCAATGTAAAAAGAGAACAACTTGAAAAAGTGCTCCATGGAGCACAGGTCTCTGCCAGGTCAGGTAGGTTATTGTGGCCTCCAGGTGGCGCTATAATAGGCCAATGTGAAAAGTGTGCCATTTCATCTTAGGCCTTTCTCGGCAATCGGATGCTGCATGCATGATTTGAGGCATTTTGTTCCAAAAATGTGTTTTGCAAAAATGTACCTGCTGGTGGTGCTATAACAGGTCAATGTGAGAAGGGTGGCATTTCTTCCTCGGTCTAGTGGGAATGTGCGTGAAAACTTTCACGGAAATTGCAATCGGATGCTGCATGCATGATTTGAGGCATTTTGTTCCAAAAATGTGTTTTGCAAAAGGTGGTGCTATAACAGGTCAATGTGAGAAGGGTGGCATTTCTTCCTCGGTCTAGTGGGAATGTGCGTGAAAACTTTCACGGAAATTGCAAGCTGCTTTCATGATTTGAGGCATTTTGTTCAATACCGACCAATCCTGCAAACTTTGGAAGTCAATTTTAGCCAATCAGGATGGAATATGGAAAATCGGACAGATCCGTGTTGATCACATTACTATAGAGATACTGTGTACCGATTTGCGTACTTTATGGACAAAATCTGTAGGAGTAAAAAAAAGATTGTGCAAAAATCGGCCTCATGGTGGCGCTATTATGGGCCGACCTGAAAAATTCGGGTCAGAGATTCTGCTCTGGCATCCAGGGAGTGTGTGCGCAGTTTCGTAGCGATCGGGCCAACAGTGCCGGAGATTAGCTGCTCGCAGACAGTCGGACACATGGACGGACAGGGTGCAAAACATAGTCTCGGCCATGCCTTTGGCCTGGCGGAGACGAAAATAAAATAAAACAGAATTCCTGTTAGAGCAGTGATGCGCTCTGGGACATCTCTATGGAAAATGTTTCAGCAGGCCTTTCAGCTTTTGGACAATAGTTAATAGTGAATCTGCTCCAGCATACTCTGCTGGATATATGAAATGCCAAATTTAAACAGCGTGTTCCAGGCTAAAATATCCTCTAACAGTTCCTTTCACTCAGGAAAGGCAGGTTTATCCATATTGAGTGGAATACCAAAACCGTTCCCCCTCTCACACACCCATGTTTTTGGATACATTGGCTGGGTGACCTTGGCATGTTTTATCGAAGAACAACACAGACACACACACACACACACACACACACACACACACACACACACACACACACACACACACACACACACACACACACACACACACACACACACACACACACACACACACACACACACACACACACACACACACACACACACACACACACACCATATTGGGAGAGAGCCATGTCTCCATAGCTCATTTATTATAGTAGGTAGGCCTATTACCACTCAACGCAGTCAAACAATCCCTGTCTTCCTGCTTTTGTGTTCTGGAATGTTATGTTTTGGTGCTGCTAATGCGCTGCCAGCGCTTCAAATCAAATCCACAGCTGACGTCTTGAGGACATGTGTTGCCATGTCGCCTGCAAAACAAACTTGTGACTTGTTGTGACAACGCTGTCCCTGACAGTCCGTCTATAATGCATGTTCGAGAATGTATCTTAATCAGGCACAGAAAAGCATGTTAATCAGGCACCATTATCCGCTGGGCTACCATGTCCCGCAATAAAATTGCATTAACTCGTCATTATAATAAAGACAAAATACCTCTTCCTGGCTACATGATTACGACAAGCAGAACAACTGGTACTAATAATGTAATGTAGTGCAGCTGAAGAGGAGCATGTAAAGGACCACCTACACACCAGAGCAGCAGTCAAGAAGGTGCTCCTGTGGGAAAAGAAAATGACAAAACACACAAAACAACAAATAGGGCCTCGCCTCCCCTCTCTCACTGAAATAATTTCGATAGTGGAACACCCAGGCAGAGAACAACAGGAAAAAATATTTTCCTTTCCAGTGGCTGTCTGCTCATAAAACCACAGGGGTTAGATGGGGCCTGGATCATCATACATCCCTGAGAATATCTTAGATTGGGTGAGAAACAGGTTAAAATGCCAAATAACTTTAGAATCACTGACCACTAGAATCTGAGAGATGTTTTTTGATATCCTCCCTTCTATGTTTGATAAGGCAGAACATCTCTAGAAAGGATGATAAGAAACCCAGTGAAAAGTTCCAGCTGGTCATTTGGTTTGGAATGTTACTCATTAATGCCCCATCATGATCAGTTTACTGCACTTCCACAAGTCTGTTGGTCAAAATGCATTAAAACAACAACATAATACTATATATTTTAAGAGAAACATAATAATTACACTTTACTTTGAACCTCTAGTCAGGAAGTGACACAGCCATTCTGAATACTGATTCATCCCCCATGTCTAGCTTCACTTGGGAGCTAAATATCTCACCCAGGGAGGAATTGACCATGCAAGGCTATAACTATCTCACTGTTTAATGACCCTGGGGATCAACGTTAGTAGCCTAATGTTTGTGTTAAAATGCTGATTCACTCTCTCTAATGGAGAGTCCTCTGGAAAGGCTGTGCACAGGCTGTCTTGTGACACAACATTCATCTAACTGTGACTCTAAATAAGGCAGTGTATGTCTTTGTATGGTTTATCGATGCCTTTCCAAGTCACCAGCAGCACTCACTGTTCTTGCATGACCTGGCACGCACACAAGCAATGAGAGACTGAAGTGGAGCTCTGTTCTTTATCCCTAGATGCCTCACACATGACCGGCACTCCCGGCAGAGAGAGAAGATAGGAGACTACTCAACAGGGGAGGAGAGGAGAGGAGAGGAGAGGAGAGGAGAGGAGAGGAGAGGAGAGGCCCTGAAGGTCGCTAAGTAGCATCTGAGTCACAGAATTATGATTACGAATCATCTGATCCAATATCCCAAGGTCCCATATTATGCACATGCAGTAATCCTCCCCTCCCCGATGATGTCCAGTAAACCACCCCATCTACCATCATGCTTCACTCGTCCCAGTGTCTCTTTTCATGTCTCTGCTACTTTAATTTCAGTGTGTGTGTGTGTGTGTGTGTGTGTGTGTGTGTGTGTGTGTGTGTGTGTGTGTGTGTGTGTGTGTGTAGGAGGAATCAAGAGAATAAAGTCTATCTTTGTCTAGCATCTGTGGGTGAGTAATGTATCCATTTATTACACATCTATATAAGACACATTGATTTGGAGCAGTTTGGTTATTCTATGGTTACTAATTAAATTCTGTAGAAACATCTCACTGAATTGCTACATTGGATGACCTCCTATAAATTTGTAATTCTTATCTGGCCAGGGAACCATGGAATCTCACATGTGGATAGAGGGAGACTGACAGACAGAATGACACCTGATAAAAGCTGCCAATTGAAATATTTATTTTCTTTCATTTTCTTTGTTTCATTTTTTATTTCTCCTCTCTCGTTCTTCTCCACCTCTCCGCTTCTCCCTTAGGCCTACCTCTCCCCACTGCAGCAACATAGGCGCGTTGTGTGGAGCTGTGCTCTGAAAACGTCAGTCCTCATGTGCTGTGGCCTGGTTTTTATTAGCGTTTTGGCGCAGAATACTGTGCGTTCTGCCTAGCTACGGGAGCTGTCAGTGTAGAGATTTCCTTTTTACAACGTAGCCCCTATCACACACACACGCACACACTCACCTAACCCACCCCCTGCCCTACGCCAGGGGACCAGAGCAACCCGGAACATTTGAGTCCACCAGTCAACTCTTGCTTGTGTGGATGTGATGTGTGCGAACTCTTTGGTTGCCATTGGAAACAAGCAGGGGTGGGGTCTCCCACTCCGAGGAGACTTCGTCATGGGTGCGTCCAGACTCCAGCCGCACCACATGGACCCAGTTCAACTTGCTGTGTTCTGGCCTAACGGCGGCTGCTGGGGAGTTGAGCAAGTATGGGAATAAACAGCTTTTTGCCTTTTAATAACCCCGCTCATGTGAATGCTGGTAACCTCGTCCCCAGCAGAGGTTCCACATGAACTGAAATAGTACTGGTGTGATGGGAGGATCAGACAGAATGTTGGATGAGAGTGTGAGGTGTGGTGAGAAAAATTAACATTTGGATTCAGAAATGATTACACCGACCTTGTGAGAATCCAAGTCGCTGCATGGTGGTGATCCAGATTTCGAAAACAAAAATTGTTTTGTGCAAGTCGCATACCAGCAGTCAAGGAAAGTTATAGTTTATCGATGCTCACGTCTTATTGGTATATACACACCATACACCATTTATGTTAATAGAAGCAGGAAGCTGCCTGTGCTGCTTTCAGGCCTACAACAGTATTCTCATTTCTGACTGTCTTGTAAAACTCCCAAAGCTGTGATCAATGCCCTGGCAGTCTGACACAAACCCTGAGCTTTGATTTCCTTGGTTTGCTGTGATTTGAGATCAGCCTGCTTAAACGTTCCCGTGCCTGCCTCTCCATGCTGTAATTGCTTCCATGTCTCTCAGTTGTGGTGCAGCAGGCTGTGCTGACGACGTTGGTAAGAGAGGTGGAGGAGAGGCTTTCAATAAGGGCAGCAGGGTGGGTGGGGTCATGTACTCACAGTGGCTGAAGCTCATTCTCTCAGCTGAGAGACTGCTGCGCACTAGTGTGACACTGCTATGGAGACGTCTCACTGTGTGAGCTAAACACTTATCCATGTTATGAGTAAGGCTTTCCCTCGCTCCCAATGTACTTTTCTATTTCCATGTCGGTGACGTAGAGTATCCCTTAAATACCCCACGTCCTGAACCACAACCTCCTACAGCCAATTAAATCCACCACAAGGTTAGCATAAAAGGAATGTGGTATATTCAACACATAAGCAAAGTTCTTACAGGTTCTCCTGTTTGCTCCAGGGGCCCTCTGATGTGAAATGGAGATATGCTGATTTAAAACATATTGAGGGGCGTTTAGAAAGCATGAGTTCTCACTTCTTCTGTGCTTGGAACTGGAGGCCTCTGAAGATGTCATCTCTCTCATTAACACATGTGGCCTAGCCAAGCCTTCATATTTACAGATTTAATATAATAGCCTACAAGAGAACAAGCACCCAGGGGTAGATGAGGATAGATACAATTAGACAGACTATGAATGAATTTCTGTATATAGTAGGATGTCATCAATGTGTTATCTTTTTTCTTCTGTGTGTTAAGCATGTGCAGCAGTTGTATCTGGCTTGACCGTATAATGTAACCTTCTTCTGATTAGTGTTTGGATCTATCATGTATTGCGCTTTTTGTGCAGATCCAAATAAAATAATTCAAACGTGTGTGTGTGTGTGTGTGTGTGTGTGTGTGTGTGTGTGTGTCTGTGTGTGTGTGTGTGTGTGTGTGTGTGTGTGTGTGTGTGTGTGTGTGTGTGTGTGTGTGTGTGTGTGTGTGTCTGTGTGTGTGTGTGTGTGTGTGTGTGTGTGTGTGTGTGTGTGTGTGTGTGTGTGTGTGTGTGTGTGTGTGTGTAGTCAGACATACAGACAGGCAGGCCGGACGGACATATTGACAGAAAGCTAGATATTCCTGGAGACAGAGCGAGAGAGACAAAGGGGAGAAAGAACTCCATGTCCAGACTGCATCCAGGTGTTCTCGACGCTGTGCGTCCTAACAGTAGGCAAGGAGGCTGAATTCCACAGGTGCGAAGTGGTTCTTTTGACCGCCGTCTGCCAGGTGTTCCTACATCTCATGTCTTCTGAAGATCTCTTTGATACACCAAACAGGAGGTGATGCCAGGACAGCCAGGAGACAAAAATCCACATGTGCTGAACATTTTTCTTTTGCGCGGAGGAGAGAAAGAAAACGCAGGGACCAATTTGCATGATGAACAGATATTAATCCTCCCACGTCATAGAGGAGCTCCACTTTGACTGATGATTGTGCAGCTCGGTTTGGGGTTCAAACTGAAATGTTTCATGAGGGAACAGCGACCAATTGTTCCCCTGAGATTCATGAGATATGGTGCATTGTCCCTTATTAGCATACCCCATTAATCTGACGATGACATGGGTTTTCTCTGCTTTTCCCCCCACATAACAGGGAATATACATGGTATGCAATAAAAAAAAGCTATCTAGTTATTAGATGGGTTACTTGGCTCTCTGTGAGAGTCTATAGAATGAGGTATTGTTATAGTCCAGAGGAGCAGGACCTCAGTCTGTGACTCCTCTACTACTCACTTCCACTGTCTGAGAGCAGAATTCAGTGGCTGAGCAAGGAAACAGATGTCTATTAATCAGTGGGGTTCTGATGAGTCGCACCCACGGGTGACACAATACCCATTCAGTACAGTGCTGACTGGTAGACATGAGTAGGCTATGTGAATGATACTAATAGTCTCCTAAAAAAAGAAGAAAAAAGTACCAAAAGGACACAATTTACAAAGTGTTAGTTAATGTTTTGTGTCAAATAATCTTTAAGAAAAAACATCCTGAAAACCTAAAATATTTAAGCGTGAGCAATGAGCATTGTTAGTCAACGGAATTTGGCAGCCTGTATTCTATACATCCTGTATACTATACAGGCTGCCAAATTACACATTAATGCTATACAGTGTACTGTATAGCATTATTGTGAACCCGGACATGTTGAGTAACACAACGTTCTATGAAATGATCTGTCTATATTGATATTTTCAAATTAGACAGCTACAATAATGGTCAGAGACAAAATATTTAGTTATGCCCATATATGGAGATCTCTGTATCTTTCAGTCCTTGTCCCTTTATGCCCATATATGGAGAGATCCCTGATGTGATCAGTATATGCCCATACCCATGTATATGGGCATACTGACATGCCCAATGGAGATCTCTATATATTTCAGTCCATGTCCTTTTTATGCCCCCATATGGAGATGTCTTTATCTGCCAGTCCCCGTCCCTTTTATGCCTATATGGGGATCCCTGATGTCATCAGTATATGCATATATACGGCATGCCCACTTTTGTGCCCATATATGGAGCTGAGTGATTTGTTTTCACCTGATGCCATGACGAATCCATGGATATTTTATAAGTTTTTGTCACATTCCTAAGCCAATAACTTGATGATCTGCGGACCGAGGCAGTGGTTCCGGTAGGAGACACAAAGGAGACTCTTTGTGTCTCCTACCGGAACCGTTGCCAGTCATCAAATTATTGGCTTAGGAATGCGACAAAAACAAAAAAATATCCATGAATATCCATGAATGAAGTCTCTATGGGGTGACTAATCGATAGGAAAAAAAGTCAGTTGGGGGTGAACTATCCCTTTAAGACAATTTTAATAAAGGATAATTAGTTGGTTAACTATCTGGTTGGTTGACTTCTGTCCGGTTAACTAGCTGTTGGTTGGTCTGCAGTTTGACATGCAGAATCAGACAGCGTATAAAATAGTATTATTATTGGGGTGTGCCTCCTGGTACTTGATCATGCTGTGAAGAAGAGCATTATGCTAACATTGTTACATGCAATAATATAATTTCTGCCATGATCCAATGCTGCTACGACAAACAGTTAATTTAATCCACCACTCTAGCTCTTTGCTCTCCGTAGAGATAGAGACATAGAGAGCTTTTTACTCCAGTATTACACATAATTTTAAAAACGCATTATCAACACATACTGTAAGCCTACGCCTAGTACAGATTCTAATCAAAACATCCTGTTTCACCCTACTTCCTGCCATGAGATACCCGATCATTTTACCCACACAAAGTTTAGTATGCAAGTGCATGCATCCAACAACATACATGCTTTTTGGGTTGACAATGCACATCATGCACATCATCCTTTGCCATGTCAGATTCTGCCTCACACAGCCCTGGGTAGGCCACCCAGCCTGGCGGAGATATACGCTCCCTTCGTCCACCAAACCCCCCTAAATCGTTAACTATTTGGTCGGTTGGTTAAGTCGTTAGTTGGTTGACTGATTATAAGTGATGGGTGAGTTATTCTCTCTCTAGGTCGTCCTCAGACTCTCTCTCTTGGTCGTTATTGGGATTGTTAAAGACTGACATTTGACCGTTTGACCAGTAAATGTGTTGATTCACTCTCTGATACTGATACACTTGATGCCATGACCATCAACTGTGTTATCAGACTGAGGCCTGTGCACGATGATACAAGATGCATCTGTTGTTATTCTACTCATTCTGTTCTTTTCCATTTCTTATATTTTATGGTCACGTCATGTGTACTGTATATTCTTTATGCGTGTAACACCCTCGGCTCACACTTTTCTTAAGAGGTCAGTGATGATGTGTGAGTGCACGCGCGCATACATGTATGTGTATGTTCATTGTCCTTCATCCCACATACAGGCATACGGCTGAACTAAATGTCATTCATCACAGATGAAGGTGCTAACAAAATAAATACTAACCACTAACCACAAACATCATACTACACAGGAAACAAAAACAGGGTGGGTTTGTGGCATGGCGCGCGTGCGTGCGTGCGTGCATGTGTGTGTGTGCATGCGTGTATATGTGTGGTAGGATCACACCTTCCCCTCAGTCATGGTTCCTGTCTTCCTTGTAAACCACGTAGTACTACAGTCTGTCATTGCTTTCAGAGAGGACTAAAGACTTTCCTTTTTAATAAAGCATTCGGTTAGCTATTCAGGTTTTCTTTGCCCCCCCCCCCTTGCTTTTTGTAATTGTTTTTTTGATTGTTTTTTAATTATGTACTGTAGCACTTTGAAGGTTGTTTCAAATGTAAAGTGCAATATAAATACAATGTATTACTAGACATATTTCTGAGAAAACAAGAATGTCAACTTTTGCTTCAACCAGCCCTTGTGTCCGTAGATGGCAACCCGTCCCCTTTCTGCCAGAAAGGGACATACTGTGATAGGAGAATAGAAGAAGGTGTGTGAAATTTCCTCCCATGGGATGTAGTTGAGATAATGTGTAACTTAGTGATAATGTGATAATCTCTCTTTATGTGTCACTTATAATGTGAGAATCTGTCTTTGTGTGTACTTATAATGTGAGAATCAGTTGACCTTGTCCTTATGTCACCACAATGAGTATACTTAACATGCAGGCTCTTCTAGTCTGCCACCAAACACAAACTAGGACATTAATCGTCTGTTAAAGCAGCTATTTTATGACAGTGGCAAAAACATGCTTCAAAAATGAAATCACAGGCAAGGAATAGCACTGCGTGGGAAGAATTAAAAGTATAAAATACAAATAATGTGCATCAAGGGATAGGGGTTAACTATTTCTGCTACTTTCACAGGAAACCATCATGCAACAAAGTATAAAGCATAAAATAAAATAGAGTTTGAGTGGCTATGATCCTCTGCCGTCTAATATTAGAGTATCTCCTCAAACTAAACATGCAGCTCTGTCCCAGGGATCTTCATCACATGCACATCATGGACTCTTTAGAGAAATCTTCTGTCAGTATAATCACATATGTCTTTGGCACTCCCCAGAAACCGAGCTCCCTGTTTTATTTTCGCAATCCTCCAACTACAAACCCACTTGTAAAAGAATCGCTACACTTGATGAAAGTAATTAACAAACAAATAACACATAGGATGCACACAACTGCCCTAAGCCATCGTTTCCCAAGCATTTTCAGCTGAGACCCAAAATATTAATTAAGTGTCTCCCTGGGACCAAAACGTACAAGAATACATTATGAATTGAATAATTAAATAATAATTAAATCATTTTGGACTTTTATACAAATTTCTGAAATGGTTTTGAGTATTATTATTATTATTATTTTATAATAAAACAAAAGTTTTACTTGCGTGACCCATAAAAAGGGTTCCCATGCAGATAGGCATTTTGTCTGACTACATCAAAGTAACATAGCTCTGCTGTCCGGGGTGCTCCTTCCACTCCGACTAGTGGCTTCCGCGTGCGGTTAGGGTTAGGTATAGGGTTCGTTAACGTCGGAAAGGCGTCATGTTGGAAAGGCGAAATGCACCCCTGCTGTCCAGCGCGAAACTGCTAACTCCAAAACGCTCATTGTTCAGGAAACGAAAAAACAAAATATAAGTTTTTCAGAAAATGAAGAAAACAAAGCAATACTACCTCATCAAAGTTGGTATAGTGACTGTATATATTGTGAGATACTTGCATGTGTCATTATATTATCAACACTTTACCCAAATCGCGAGTAAATCAACACTTTACCCAGCGCGAGTGGAGTTAGAAGTTTCAGACGAGCAGAAATCAAGCTGAAATGGAGTTAGGTGTCCAAACAACAGTAGCTCCACTCGCTGCTGAGAGAGAGGTTTCAAAAGGGTACAGATTCCCAAAAGCTAACAATGGATCTCCAAGCTCACAATGCATCACAACAACGTGTGAATTAATGCCCTGATGCTTCATGACACTTATTATATAGGCCTACAACAATAAACAGGACTTTAAATATTACAATAACTTCTGCTAAGAGGTAGTATAACACTAGCGCGACAGAAATGCTATGAACGTCTTTCTTCTTATCACAATGCTCTCCTCATTAAACACTTCATAGATTTTAGAAATATAATTACTTGTTTTCATAACATTAGCGTCAGTGCTGTTTGATAAACAGGTACACTGCATAGTTTTAACAGACTACGGGGAGTCTGTTTACGTGTTCCTCCTCCTCGTTCACTGCGCAACGCGCACTGCTAATGCTGTGCTGTAGCACTGTGTAGAGGAGAGGGGGGAGTTGTTTGTTTTTGACGGACAGTTTGAGGATCCAATGGAGTTGGGAGTTTTCGTCTGAGGCGCTTTTTAATACTTTTCATTGGTTCAAATGTTTAGATTTTTTACACAGATGTGAAGGGTGTTCAATAGCGTCGATTTATGAAAAAAAAAAAAAAAAAAGATGAAAATGGAGTTAGCTGGTTCGTCCTGGACACCGACGATAGTATCCACGTCGGTGATGTAGAGGCTAGGGATATTTTCAATGCTGCGTGGAAAAATCATGAGTATTAATTCAATTTGCAGTACTACAGTCAATTCGCATCACAGGTTTCAGGACTCTACTCTAATTTTTTTTACAGTCTAGGTGCTTTTGGAGTGTGTCAATGGCATCTACAATATTCACAGATAACAGAGGGTTATGTGTTGTGGTTATTCAAAAGACTTGATGAGTCTTGAGGTTTACGTGCATCTGACATGAGTCAGTCTAGTCATTGTAAATCCATGAATTTATTTTCCTTTTGAGGAATTGAAAAAGGGATGAAAGGGGCTCAGACAGACAGATTGTAGGGCGTAATGGACTATACACTAATGTATGAAACCCCTGCTATGTAAACTGTGATGTAACAAATGACAGAGCTTAGCTGCAGAGTGCTATAGTAAACACAGAGACCAACGTTCCTCAGCTCTCTCTTTGTAAGTAGCGTAAAGTGCATAGTTGTAGAAATGACAAGGCAGGGCACTCCACAGACGACGAACACAAAGATGAATTAATGCCTATGAGTTTTTGTTTGATTACACTACGAACCAGATAAAAGAAAATCAGATTTATTTACAGCTTAACTCCACCTGAAGTCAGGATAAACTTTCTGCATATAGCTTAATGTAGGATACGTGGAACTTCTGATGCCGGTGTTTCTGGTAGAGTAAAGCTCCTCGGCTCCTCCCAGACCCATGCCATGCTGGGAGGATGACAGTGGGGCTCCTCATTAACACAGCGTGGGCCCCTAACTTGCATCATTCTCTATTAATAGGGAGGGACACACCCTGTACCTGCAATGAATAAAGACAACAAGTTAGATAGAGGCACAGATTCCTTTAAGGCTCCTGCAATCATAATATGAGCTGTACTGCTGCTAACCTCTGTCACCCCCCATCCCCCAAACAACACCCCCAATCCCCTCCCTCCGCTGCTCCTCTCCACCAATATTCTTCATCATTTACCCCTCATCCTCACCTCTATATCGTTCCCTGCCCTGACCGTCCCCAAGTATCTCTCCCCGAAATGATGAGGTATCGGTCCAGGATTACGCAGGTGCAGACCGATAGGGAGACAGCCGTCAGGCGACCAGAAACCTCTAAATACACATCCACCTGTTAAAGATTACTATAATATTAAACCAAACAACCTTTCACAAAGAGTTAGCCCGCACTGATAACAAAGAAAGAAAGGAAGAGGACATTGACGTAATGAATAAGCGGCAGCTGTATAAGGCCAACCTCAACAAAGAGCACCTCTCTGACTCACTGTTTTTCCACTTCCAAACCCCCTAATCAGTAAAAAAGGGTTTTTTTCAGAGGAGGGGAGGGGGGGGGGGGGGTCTTCAGGTGCCTCAACAAAGACTGCGTTGACTCACCTTGCTGCTGCCGCTACAGAGGGAGTCAGCTGGAGAGAGCTGTGATTAGAAAAGTGCATGGGGATGACCTCTCCTCCCCGGGTGACTGGACACACTCCGTAGGGGCCCTAATGAAGGGGCCAGCGCTCAGGGAAGGGCCCCAGGGTCATAGGCTGATGCTATAGAGAGAAACTTCAGAGGCCTCTAATCTGGTGACACCCAACACAGTGCAGTGCAGGGTCGACACGCATGTGTGTGTGTGTGTGTGTGTGTGTGTGTGTGTGTGTGTGTGTGTGTGTGTGTGTGTGTGTGTGTGTGGCTGAGAGGCTGTGTGCGACTGTGCGTGCGTGCGTGTATGAACATGTTCATATGACTTAGCAATATTATCTTCAAAAGGGCATTTCCAAAGGAAACAACGCTCGTGGAACACCACCTTGCTGTTAAAGATATGAAGAATAGGGAACACAGGGATTAATAGAGTCTTCAATGCCACAGTTGTCCTCTCTGCTTGTTGTCATAAGCGTTGTGTCGGCTCTCCAAAAAAAACATAGTAAAGTGACCTCTCTAAATGGAAAAAAAAAGGAGACGATCAAGTCATATTAATTGGCAGACATGTTGCAACAGCAGCCTTTCTCAACACCGTACAGTTGTTGTTGTTTTGTTTTTGTTTGTTTTTTTGTTCTTATGAATACATGGATTACTCGAGAACCCACTTGGGCCCCTCTGTCTGTTGAGAGAAGAGGGTGGGAGCGAAACGAAAGTGCTTCCGCTCATATAGCCAAAACATCCCCGGGAAGTCCATACCAACGTCCTAAAGCTTCAAATTCCTCAAGTCCTGCATTGCTAAATGGATCATACAGCCACTGATGACAATGGTGTGTCGGGACCTGGAAGACACTGCTTGTCAGATCCATGTTAAGCTTGAACAATGTGCTTTCAACACTGAAGGTCTCCAAACCTCTAGGAACTGACCTCTTCTCAGAAGTGGCGGCTTGCTTACACAAAATGAAATGTGGCACATCGAGGTCAAAATTTAAACATTTACCAAACAACAGGCCTCCAGATCACTTTACCTCCCCAATAATTTATGGCTGTTTGAATTCCTCAGCTCTCCCTCCCCTGGAGCCTAATCCCAGGGAGTGAGGTCGGGGTTAGAATTGAAATCATTTGATCAGCTCTCAGGATGTAGTCTGACAGGGAGGTGCGTAAATTGTGTGGAGGTTCGAGACCAGCCAAGTTAAGCCTGATTTATACTTTGTTGTATAATGGTGTTGCACACAAAAAATTGCATGCAACGGTCAGAGTGCATAGTTCTTCACACGCAGATGAACCACAACCACTGGTCTGGTACCATGTGGGAAGTGTAAGTAAGTACATACCTTTTATTTATAAAGCACCTTTCAAAACAAAGTTACAAGGTGCTGTACAGTGGATAAGAATATAATATAAACAATCAATTTAAAACAAGTTAAAACAAAGCACATAAGAGCAATAAGAAATAAAGCAAAACATTGACCTGCACAAGTGAGGCAGGTAAAAACTTCATAAGAGAAAATGCTTACGAAACAAATGTGTTTTTAACAAGCACTTAAAACTGTCAACTGACTCAGCATTTTTTATCGCCAAGGGTAGAGCGTTCCACAGTGTATGAGCAACTACTGCAAGCAACTAGTTTTTGAGTCTGGTCGTGCGTATATCCAGATCCTTTTTGTCAGAGGACCTGAGAGATCTCACAAGTGTCAAACCAGATTGTTCCTCATGGAGGCCTTTAGGAGTCGTCTCTCAAACCACACCATCTCTCCCACAATCTTCAGAGAATCTGTATTTCCACCCCATTAAAGTTGAGAACAGGAAGCTGTCATCTGCGCTTTAAATCGGAAGGGTAGTCGACCAATCACAAGCAGTGTTCACAAAACTTTATTTTAAAATATCTTTAAAATACATTTTTGAATTTCCATTTCTGCTAAGCAGCTCAGACTTATTTACTAGACTGCACAGGCAAGGCGGGGGAATATCGGGACAATACGCTCATTTTCAGAGCTTCTGAAGTACAGATTTGAATGTTCAAATGTTCAAGCATTTGAACATTGTGGGAGCCATCATGTCTGCCTTCAGAGACTACTTTATTTTGGCAACACATTCTGTCACTCCCTGTGTCCACTGGGTATGGCCTTGGAACAGGAATTGCATTTGACACAATGGGACTCCCCTGCGTCAGACTTTGACGCAACCGTACCTGCCCTGTCACATCGCATGTTGACGAGGACGGATGATGTACGATTCTCTGCCTATCTGTATGTAATCTCTCAAGAACAGATCTGCTCTGCGTTTGAATCTGTCGGTAGCCGTGTTGACAACCCGTGCGCATTGGTTTCAAGTGGGCGTGCCTTCAGATCAGGAAGCAGGCCGTGCTTTACCCAATCAAATGTAGTGGGCGGGATTCACGTGTCCGTCGATCCTTCCCCACTCGAAACAAACCGAAACTAATTTAACAATAGCATCCGCGGAGCAGACAAAACCACAGAAAGATATTCACATTTTAACTTGCTCTTTTCATCATAGAAACAAGTGGGCTTATAACCAAAACGATCCATGTTCTCTGGGAGAAGTGGTGTTAGTGTTCCGTGTAGAAATATTGTTAGTGGGAATGAAAACATAGTCGCACCACCGGAAGTGATGCGCTGAAGGCAGACCAAACGCAGAGGTCACTGTTTTTCCTTTTCAGTTGGCGAGGGGTTCCCAGATTGATCTGTATGTAACTCAAACTGTGCAAAGACAGCAGAAGCAGACTTCCCACTGCTCGGCACGACCACTCGCTTGCCTAACGGCTTGCTCACAGGGCTCATGTTGACTTCTGACAGCGTGCCTGCCTTATTTTAAATGTTCTTAGCAGATGTGTCAACCTATTACAAATTGCGAGTGAGAATGGCACTTCTGCATTCCAGTCAAGGTCATTAAAAAGAAGATACGGTCATCTACGTAATTTTCGCTATCCAGCAATTCCAGACGGCAGATTCGTCGCACTGGGACACTGGGAGGCAAACTGCAGCCGAAAGTTTGGTGGTACATTGGAGTCAGTGAGAGCCAGGTGGACCAGCTTATGAACATAACTGCGACCTTTGTAAAATACTCTACTACATATCACACATTGTTTTCTGCTGTGTTGCTTTTCGATGTGTTCACTGTATAATTTTATTGAGGTATCTAAAGAGTACTTTTCTGAACGTGGCAACGTATCACAAGACTGTCGGTCATTGACAGCCTGACAATCAAATCTCGCGATACTGCTGAGCCAGAAACGATACATGCCGCTGTTTAGATGCCTCAATAACAGTGTGTGTATCTTTACTTACTGAATCTTCCTCCAGGTTGGTTGGTACCCAGAGCTCAAGTGACCCAACATGCCAGTGCTGATCTCCTCTGACACTTCAAATGGAGAAAAAATCAAAAACAAATCACTGTACAAAAGAAAAAAGGTCATGTGTTAGTGCTTGCGGTAAGGCAGGAACCCACATTTCAGCTGTAAAATGTTGCCTTTCAGAGGGAAATTCTCTGGTAGGCTATCCTGATTTTGAGTGATTTATTGGGAACACTAATGTTTCTCCAAAAATGCACGTGGAAGAAAGTATGGAAGGGTGGTCAGGACTCGGGAGGAAAGAAGGGAGGGCGAAGAAGGAGGGAAGGTAGTAGCTCTTTCGGAACCCTGTAGTGTAGTGCATACCTTCTTTGTATTTGGGATGACCGTCATCCCAAAATACTAAAAAGGTATTGCTTCCGAAAGGGGAAGGTAGGAACTTTAATACACAAAAACAAAACTTTAGTTTCATTTCTGCTTTCTGGAGCATTATAGAAATTAACCTCATGTTCAATTATAGATTGTTAAAAAAAACTAAAAGAAACTAATACTGATACCAACCAATAAAAACCTGTGGCCAGAATCTTTAAAGAGACAAACGGTTAACTCTCCTCATATTACTTCCCTGAATCCAGTGAGTGGAAGGCAAGTTGTCCCATGTCCTGACAAGAGGTTTATTCTTGGACCAAAGCCTTATACCTCGATCTCTCTCAGGGGATCCACTTTCCCTACACCCCAAAGAGAGCCTATAAATAATCTTCTGAGGTCATCTCCGATGCGTAATTAATTTTGATCAGTACTTCCCTGGGTGGAGAAGTGGCTGGAGTGTTATGACAACCCCCTCCATCAAGCCCATCACCTGTTGGACTCATGCTATGCCTGTTTTCCCAGCAGTAATCTGAGCCTGGGCCAGAGTCCTGGCACGCATGGGCACCACTGAGATACCAGACAAAGGAGGCCCCACAGTGCATGTGAATCCAAAACTCCCTCACATTAACCACTTCTTAAACCCTACATACTGCGTTGACCGGGGTCCCGCAGGGCTCAATCCTTGGCACCCTCATTTTCCCCCCTCTAGTCTACACCAAATCTATTTGCCCAAAATAGCCGATCTACTGGCTATGTTCTGTGAATGGTTGCCTATTTTGCAGAATTGTCGTCTACTATGACATGCCCAGAATTAGTTTTATGCAGTAGAGTTGGAACAAACTTCCAGACGATCTGTGGCTCGTGCCAACAATGACTACTTTTACATGCATACAAAAATCTTTGATGTTCTGTAGTGCCTTTTTATTAAGAAAACTATTCAGCTTACACCTGTTTCTTTTATTGTCTTTTAATTTTCATATTCATGACTTTTGCAAGTCTTTTTAATGCCTTGTGAAAGCATAATTAAGTGCCTGTGTATGAAATATGGTATACAAATCCAACTCAACTTTCCTGGCTTTGCCTTGTCTTGTCTTACAGGTTTTAAGATGTTGTGTCAAAACACAATTTAAGACTTAAGCCCTGGATTCAAACAAACCTTTTCACATTTTTTCTAAATATTTTCCCAAACATAACCAAAATGATATATGCCTAAAATTGGGATGTCAGTGTTAAAGTGGTTAATGAAAGTGGTTGGGATCGTATCTGTCATTGGTCTGTATTAACTCACCCAGCAGCAGCAGCAGTAGTATTACGGTAGATATACAGTAGATGGAATATAATTCACTCACAAACCCTGAACTCTCCTGTAGCTGCCCCAGGTTCAACAAATGTCCACGCCTCATACAGATGTCTTTTCTGGTATTTTATTTCCACAACTCTCCAAACTCCTCCAATAGTAAACACCATAAGACACCGTGAAAACTATGAAAAGAATAAACATACATTTGTTTAAGGTTATTGAGTCCACAGTCATTGTAAAGTCCTCTTGATTATCAAGTCCACACAGGTGCATCCAATTATTGCCATGTTACGCTGAAGTCTCTCAACAAGTTTACATTTGCACATTTTGATAACACACATACACAGATACATCACAAATCAATGAAAGGCACAACTACAATAAGCATTTACCGTGTGCGCCTCTTGAACCATGTGCAGAACTTTGGCAATATTATTCTCTCTCTCTCTCTCTCTCTCTCTCTGGAGTTTCTCATAGACGTGACCTCTCTGTGTCAGCTCTGCTTGCATCTGACTTGATTGACAAGCTTCACTCTGACCATGTGACTCTGCCCAATTTACCGTAACCCTCTAAACAATGGGCACAGCATTTTCACCTTAACTGTTGTACTAAACCCTTTTAATATATTTATTGTAACTTTTAGTACTATTTATTCATAATTAAATGAATCTTTTTAACCCAGTGTGTACATGAACTTTACATAAACAAAACATATTTATAATTATAACTGAAACCACTGTCTCTCCATCTGGGACAGTTACATCTCCAAAACAGGAACCTGCCTGGCAGCACCCTTGCTGTGGCACTATACAACTAAAACAAACAAACTAAATGAAACCGCGGTGTGAGAATGTAGTCATCCTCAGTAGGCTACATTGAAAAAGCATTAAGTGGCTTGGAGTCCCTAACCTTTATGCTTTCTCACTCTGTGTGAAAACAACGCAGGTAGTCTGTAAGTCTCTAAGATGGCAAATATTCAGCTTTCCGCAAAACCTCACATGTGCCCTTCCTTTGCGCCCTTTCCTAATCAAACTCCACCCATGCAGATTATTCCATGAATGGAAAGAGCCCGCGTCTCCCATGCCAAAAAAGACTGCCTCTGGATACATGTTTCCATGACACTACAAGAGGTGGGGCAAAGGCCTAGCCCGTTGAGAACAGTATGTGGAAACTCTTACTCGTGTAGAGGACAGGGCAAAGTATTGTTTTCACAGGTATACTTGTGAACCCCTGTGTAACAGGAAATGAGGTCATTTGGATACAACAATCATTTAATGAGGTTGTGTACCGAAAGCTGAACTACAATAAACAGCACATCCCCTGCTTCCGCTGAGAATGGCTTTCGATGCTACCGTTACACTAGCAAGAGAAAAAGAAAAACGGCTGTAAAAATACGGCATTAATTAGGATGAGGAGTGACCTGTCTGAACTGTCTGTGTCCAGCAAGCCTGGTCTTTTACATGATTCACTTAATTGTCTATCAGGGAATAAGGGCACACAGAGAGGAAGTTCCCATATTTACAAAAACGCATCTCTCTCATTCCCATCGCTTCGGTAATACTGTATTACTAATACAGACTTCCACCCCCACACTTGAGTTCTCAAGTCCCTCTTGACCACGTTGGCCTGAGGTGACCGGGGTCACACAGTGACAGAGAAGATGTTTTTTTAGCCAAACCCTGGCCTCTATACTTGGTAAACTTGATCGTGGCCTGATCTGTTGCCTACTTGGTCCGATCTTTGTTTCCCTCTACACCAAATCTAGTCGCTGAAAATAGCCAATCTACAAGCTCACAACGTCAATGTGACGTTGTGAGCTTGTATAGTATCTGCATCTGACAGTGTGTCAGATGCAGGCCCCAGGAAATCTAAATATTGATTTCAGTTAGGCTTGCTTCTTGTAAATAAGCAGCATTTTTATGTATTCTTTTTCCTAATGCGTTTTGCTTCATGTTGTGACTTGGAAACAGTGAATAGAAACGTTAAGGGAAAAAAGGTTAAATGAGATTGTATGTAATAATATTATTGTTGATCACTTAGTGCTTGTAAATATATGGGTGGGGTTCTTGAAGTGAATGTAATCACTGTTTTCTTTCACCCCACATCTGCACACAAGCTGAGGAAGACTCTGGAGGGCTGAAACATTTGTGTGTTTAGTTGGCTGTTGCGAAATAAATGATAAATCAGAGTGAGTGGTGCTCCCCAATATCAATATTTAAGACACTATCAGTAGGATTGGGCGATATGGACAAAATCAAATATCACAATTTAATTAAAAATGTCAAACACAAAGAAAATAGCAGATCTACAAACTCACATCATATTGATATATGACATGTTTTCAGCTTGTGGATTAGTAATTTGTGCTATTTTTTAGTATAAAAAATGTCTCAAGTGATTGAAATCAGAAAAAGACAACACTGGACACGATATATATATTGATATCCAAAATCCCAGATGATATCTGATAGTGTCAGATGATCTGTCTGTCAAAGGATGTCAGGATTGGGTAGAGAGCAAGTATGACTAAATGCATTGGACAGTGGAGAGGACCACACAAAGTACCTGTGGGAGGCATCTGGTTTCATTATACCGTGACAACATATATTTTGCTGTATGAGATAATCCTCCAAAGTAAAGTTTTTCCCATGCAAGTGTCTTCACCACATCCTGAACATTCACACACACAAACACGCCAGTTGAGGTTTTCCGGATGATTCAGCAATCATAGGCAATAATCACTCAGTGATACAGAGACAGCATCGTGTACATCCTGGGATGTGCTTCGCTTCTATGGGTTATCTCGTCCCAAAATGGCAGCCTGCCAAACTAGAGACGAGGGTATGAAACGATTCATGGAAGCCTAGGTAACTCCCTTCTTACTTCACACTCTACTATACATCCCAAAAGAATGTACAGAGGGGAAGTTGTTCCACAGATGATGACACCATGCAATACAAGGAACATGATTTATGTTTGTACTAGGTTACAAGAGTCTGTCAAAGAAGGCCAGGGTGGGAGTCGCTTCAAGAACATTCTTGGTGCACACAAAGTAATGCAATATTTCAATGGCATTATTGTAATGACATAATGCGCCCACTTTAGGGAGATGATCTCACTGCCCATCCATCATTACCAGATCTGAACCATGCCATCACTGGTCACATTAACATCATCTGCAATGATTCTCTATGATGTGTTGTTGGAGTTTAGAGAAGGGGATCATGAGGATATACCAGAGCAAAAAGACGGCAGTTGGATGCCAAAATCCAACATAGCTTTGTGCCAAATCAAATACAGTCAGTCTCAAGAGACTTCTCCCTTGTGTTTATATAAATCAAATGCATCATGAAAGACAAAAGGGCTTAGGCACAATATACTATAGAAGACTCTGACTTTGAATTTCCCCCAGATAGAACAAGAATGAAGTCACCCCCTTTGGCTTCTTGTGTAAGACAGAAAACATTCAGTTGAGGTTATCCCCTGGTGTCTGTAAAGAGACTATGTAAGCACATAGACATTCAAACTTCCGCCATAAGGAGAGCGGGGCACGCAGCCAAATGCTTTGGTAATGGCATGGTTTTTATTAACAGACCTGACAGGAAACATAGAACAGTAAAAAGTAACAACATGTATGATTAAAAATAATAATGATTATTATTATAATTATGAAAACACACAGTTAACATGACAACAATGTGATTTCCACCCATCCATCTTCCACATTTTGGTGTGTGTCTCTAAGTCGTTGTTTGGGACACTTGTATGACAAAGATGTCCTCTGAGGGCTGAAGGCAAAGCAACATACTCCATGTTTCACACAGCTGTGGAGACACAGCTGGTTCTCTGGTTCTGCTGAGAGCAGCTTGGCAATGTTGTCATGCTTCGCCTTTGTCTTGTTCCCCTTTCATGCTTATTCTGGCAGTGCCATCGCTGTGCTGGGGTTGATGATGACAGAATTGAAAGCCTCTGGTTTTGGCCCCCATTGTGGCTGCGTTCAAGTTTCTCCCTCGTCACAATAGTCAGCTGTCACAGTTGTATTATGAAAATTAATTTTGGTTGCATGCACACATGCTCACACGCACAAAACACACCCCTTGTGTGTTGAGTCCTGAAACATGATGTAGATGGTCCAAAGGGAAAGAGCTGAGATGGGAAGGAGATAATCAGTGGTTTTATGCTACCGGATAGCAGGAAATTGTCACATACTGGAGTGGTGAGAACCCAAAAGCAGGACAGCCAGGCAGGTAGTGTTCAAAAACCATAACGGTTGGGTGTTTTAATACAAGTGAACAGAACAGACATCACAAACAAACTGACATGATGTGACACCAAACAATTACAAAGACTGATTGGGGAACAAGACTAATATACACATGAGGGGTGATTATAAATGAGATACAGCTGGGGAAGACAAGAACATAGAACTATGAAAACTAGAACATGAACATAGCATAGAAATTATAATAATCTCTTGTACAACATAGCATATGCCACACTGAAATGATCAGCACTACTATGTCAGACATCCGTGACAGGGAATGCATCAGAAAATTGATTTGGTGGTTTACAGCACTAGAACAAGCTACTGCATCAGATCTTCAGAATATTGAGCTGAAGTATTCATGGAATGATTATGTTTTTGTACTTTTTTTTAAGCTGAAGTTGGTTTCAGATTGAAATATTACTAATCATAATAAATAAATGCAAATCCTGAATGTGTAGGTATACAAAATAATAATAATAATAATAATAATACAAATAGAATAATAACTATATATACACATATACATATATATTCAGTGCTGTATACAGTATAACCCATTCTGACGGATAAGTACCTTGGCACACCACTGGTGTCGGACATGAGCCAAACAACTCTGGTTTATCATAGATTAATGACATAATCCTCAGACAGCATTGAGCCTAATATTTCACATGAGGGTGTTGCTCGCCAAAAATGACAGATTCTCTGAGATTTGTCAGTATTTTTTGTATTTATTAGGTTCAACTGACGCAGGTCGCCATCTCTACTACAGTACATGCTGAATTGCCCTTCCTTCATCCTGGTCTCTGGGATACATTTGGGTCTGCCCAGCTTTGAGTTGCAGGGTCTGGATTTCCTTCTAGCTCTCAGTTCATTAAACATGTGAAGACCAGAGCAGACCAGGGGAAAATACCATGGTCCAGTTTTTATGAATAGTGCCATTTAAGGGGATTGTGCTCAGCAAAACTCTAATGATGGCATGGCACTGACTAGACCGAGACAGGCACAGAGAGAGAGAGAGAGAGAGAGAGAGAGAGAGAGAGAGAGAGAGAGAGAGAGAGAGAGAGAGAGAGAGAGAGAGAACATTTTCTTTCCTCATAGACTGGTAGACTACTAGAGTGGTGTGGTGGTGGCATTGATCCATTCTGTTCTGGACATCACTTCAGGCCTTACTGATGCCCAAACACCCTCTAATGCTCTGTCCAGTGACGGAGAGAACCCAACATAATGACACAGTTTGTAAATACCTTAGAACAAGGGTTCCCAACCTCTGGTTCAGGGCCCACTTGAAAATCTTGAATGTGTTCATGACCCCACAGATGGATGGGTAGCATGCATTTTCAGAGCATGTTTATTTTAATGATCAATCAGTTGATTGTGTTTTTCAAGGTTTTAAAGAAAAATTGCTGTGACATTTGTTTTTACATATTTGTTCTTTATGTTAATGTTATATAATCAATCAAATCTTTGTGTATGCCAATTATTTAGGGGCCCACTTGCAATATCCTCACCCCACCAGTGGCCTCAGACCCATAGATTGGGAATCGCTGCCTAGAGGTTGACTGGCATCGTTGGTGTATGGGATATAGCATCATGACTATCACGTAGGAAAAATAGTCAAAATAGCACATCTATAAGCTTACAATGTGTCGCAATGCAACGCGTTGTGAGGTTGTAAATGTGTTATATTTTCACAATTTTGGAGGGCACCTTTGTAAAACGAAATGCTGTAAAATACAGGCCTTAAGTGGTTAATCAGACAAATCGATTTTGTCGATTACAAAAAAACTGTTTAAATGTTTTCATGTCGATTCGTTGATATATCCGAGATTTTAATAAATGATCAAATTCTTCAATTAACCGACATGAGCAATATTAAGTCGGTTATTGGTTCAAAATTTCAGTTTCAATATATTTTCGGTTATTTGCCTAGCCCTACTATCACGGGTTTACACACGTTCCCATGAGAACAATGTCTTTAAAAATTCTTTAAAGTTTTTCCACTGGCTCAGAGCTGCGCTCCATCATCATCGTCATCAGCAGCCTTCAGCTGAGCTCTTCCGGCCATTGGAAAAGCAAAACAATGAATGCATTGGCAGGAAAGGCTAAACACATGATGCATACATAGTTCTGGGAGACATGAACCGGTGCCACAATTGTTCCTGCCGTAATTCCTATCAGTGTGTGTGTGTGTGTGTGTGTGTGTGTGTGTGTGTGTGTGTGTGTGTGTGTGTGTGTGTGTGTGCGTGTGCGTGTGCGTGTGTCTGTGTGTGTCTTTGTGGGTGCGTGGTGCCTAATGTATTTTTTCACTGCCTTGGTTAATGGCATGTTGGCAGACTTGGACCACGCACGCACGCACAGACACACACGCACGCACGCACGCACGCACGCACGCACGCACGCACACGCACGCACACACACACACACACACACACACACACACACTCTGCCTGGCATAAATAGATTGAAGTTTAGACGGGCCAGGACAAGAATAAAATCACATGTGAAAGCAAAGAGACAATAGCTATATTTGGAAAAAGTCTTTGACTTTGATGTTTGTACTTGGTGCCAGTGTTGTACTGCAATGTTCTCTTGTCTGACATACTGAAGTGAAGTGAATAGTGTGTCTGCATTCTGACCCTGGAGAAGAGACCTGTGACCTGACCTCTGTCCACCGAGTGAGTTATTTGTGTGGTTGGGAACTTACGTAACAGAATGGATAAATTGTGGTAAATTATAATTACTAATCTGGTCATTACAAAAGGGCTACACGCAAATATATTTAGAAAAAAAGCATCATAACTAAAATCAACTACTAAGCGTCTAATAGTCCCATTGCCATCCTTATAGCCCCGGCCCGCACTATCACTAGTGGGGCTATTTTCATTTTCACTGTATAATACACTATTGTAAATGACAGTAAAATATTTAAAGTGAAATAAAATAAAGTACCATAGTAAAAAAACACACTCAGCAGGCTTCAAGCTTATGAGATATCTTATGTGCATACTGTGACATTTTGGCCTGAGGGTGGCCCTTGAAGAAAGGTCACTCAAATGCTTAGGGTTCACCATGAATGTGCTCAGTAAGTTTCAGTCCACCCATTAGATTTTTAGATATCTTGTGCAAGTGGAAGATTTGGTTCTTTTGGATATTTCCCTGCTCTGGTTCTATCAAATTTTTATATCTGGCAAAGTTCAGGGAAAACTAGAGCGTGCAATAAAGTCTTCAAGGTTAAGTTACCACTTTACATAGTTATCTAATTAGATAACTTTCCTTAGGCAGTGTTAGTTTTGAGACTTGGTTTAAAATCAAAACATGACTTTCTTCAATGATGTTACATTGAACAAGCAAACACACAACTTGAGTTGAGTGCTCCTGTAATGTTTTTGTACTAGGACTAGTTTTTATAAACTATCCTCATTTGAACATTTTAGTTAGAAAGTGATCTAAAGATTTAGCTACATTACTTTAATTAATTAATTCAAAAAATATCAGTAATCAGTAGCCTAATCTCTTAACGCATTACATTTCAAAGCCTGTTTATTAGCAATGGCCCCCCTCAGAAGAAGCTGCTTCCTGTCCAGTGGTGAAAAAGTACTCAGATGTTTTACTTAAGTAAAAGTATCAATGCTGCAATGTAGAAGTACTCCGTTACAAGTAAAAGTCTGGAATTCAAAATTTACTTGAGTAAAAGTACAAAAGTATTGGTATCAAAATGTACTTAAAGTACCAAAAGTAAAAGTACTGAAATGTTTGAAAATAGCAGATCTACAAGCTCACAACGCGTCGCGATGCGACGCCTTGTGAGCTTGTAGATCGGCAATTTTCAAATAGCCTAGGTATAAAATAGGACTAAAGTGGTTAATGTTTGTTTTATAATGTAATCATGTATCTGCAGTAACTAGTAACTAAAATGTTCAAATAATATTTAACAATATTTGCCTCTGAGATGTAGAGGAGTAGAAGTAAAAGTATTGTAAATTGGAAACACTCAAATAAAGTACAAATACCTCAAAATTGTACTTAAGTAAAGTACTTGAGTACATGTACTTAATTACTTTCCACCACTGCTTCTGTCCAGGAGCCATAAGGAATAGAGAAGAGACTGATGCTTAATTTAAACTCTGTCATACGACAGTGTCATGATGTGTTGCAAGCTCGTACATTGGCTATTTTTGTCGCATGACTCCGTCATGCGACAAAGTATAAATCAGCGGCACCGGATTGGAAAAGGAAGATGAAAGGGGGCGGTTGCAAATCTATTGTTATGCACACACCAATCTGCTTCTGCTTCACTGAGAGATCAGTGGAGCATGCTATGTATTTACCCTATTCTCCAGGATTGACCCCTTCTGTTACTCTTCCCTTGAAAAGACTAAACACACCCAATGTCCAGCGTGTTTTGTCTCCAACCTCAACATCCCAGATGTGAGTCCCAGAGTAAAAGCCTTCAGAACCCAGGGCAAACTTAGTCAAACCTCTCAGCATTGTCTGCTGGCTGCTGTCTTAATTCTCCACATCTCACACTCCACATCTCACACTCTACATCTCAGACACGATGCATTCAGAATCGTAGGAGTGTAGGAGACAGTATTCTTCATCTTGTCCCAGATTCTGAATCTGGTGGCCAGACCAGGTGGCCAGACCGCCAATATTCTCCTTTGTCAATGGACTATTCGGCTGCTCTTCATCCCAGTGGTGCTGGCCTCATCTTCTCCCTTTAGAAACTGATGAAGCTTCTTAAACTGCCTCTCAGTGTGCCCGGTCTGGACCTTAACGTGTTCTGCTGTTTGGTCACATTTTGTTTCAAATGAATTAAATGCCTGTCTCCTCTAAAGGCTTCAGTGATTTCTGGACATCAATTTCTTTATCCAGTGTAGCTTCATCAATGGGTCTGAAACTGTGGTTTGTGTGTTTTTCTGAATGAAGACCCACACTGACTGTTGACATTCCAGACAGAAGAGTTTGAGTTCCTCAGAAAACCTCAGACCCTGTTGAGGTTTTCTGACGTTTTGAAGCTCTATATGTCAGTCATGTATGCAGGTCTAGTTCTAGGTTCTTCAGAGACAGATTACAGTGTGGATGATGCACTGAACGTTTCACCAACAGGAAATGTCTTTATTTGCTTCTCTCCATCATCTCCTGCATATAGGATTTACAGAAGCTGTAGCTTCATGATAGGACAATAAGATGTCACAACACTCACACAATTAAAATCCTGAAAGAGCCTAATTGGAAGCTGTTTTTGTCTCTGAATCATGCTACAAACACTCTGCTCATCAAGATGAGAATTGGCCAGTCAGTCGTGGTAACACTACCTCCTCTAGAATGTTCCCTGAAAGTGGTATTTCACTTTGAATCCTGGTTCTTGTACAAATCCCATTCATCTGTCAGAGTCAGCAGCAGGTTCAAGTCGCCTGCGTTGGTATTCCTGGCTGTGGAGAGACAATCTGTCCTCCCTCACTGGAAGACGTGTGTTTGGTCTGAAGGTGAATCTTTTATTGTCTCTAGACGAGTCTGGCAGGGGGTGGTGTTTGACAGGCTGAGCCAAAGCACTGGTCAGTACATTTCAGGTGTGGTCAAGTTTAGCATAGGCTACTGAAACTGCAATTATCATATGCATGGATAAAACAGTAGTAAGCACATGGCCAGTAGTACCAGCATGTATGCACCTTTCAGGTGACTATTGATTGTTGATTATTAGTTTAGCATCAGGCAAAGAAAATAAAAAGTGTCACTGCCCACTTCAGACCTCAGCACTTCCAGGGACAAGAGCAAAATGTGATGACTTCACCACCCAGTTGTTATACCTACAGTAAAGTGAGAGGCACCATGAAACTTGCCTAAGGTATAGGGCAATGCTATTTGATTAGCTCTATAGGACTGGGAGTTTTGGTGTACTGTTCAGAACATCAGATGGAAAATAATGTTCTTTTCTCAGCATGTTTAGTAGGGTAGCTAAATACCTTTTAATAAATAATAAACAAATGAGGCATAACTATGTGGTCTGTTGGAGTGGGCTATATTAATATCTCAGTAATATGAAGGCCCTTTGGATGGGACTAAAGGCTTCACAAACCCCCTCTTGTTAAGCCCCACTTTATGTGGACAATCTGCTTCTTTCATGGACAATTTAATCCTGAATTGAAACTGAACAGACTCCAGGCCAAACTCAGTTGTATATACACACAGATAGAGGACAAGTTGTTAACCTCGCGACTTATTCTCATGGCGGAGTTGTAGGTAACAATTATGCAAACAGGCAGCTGAATTGAGCCTAAGGTGCACCAGGCGAATCTATACTGCCATCTAGTGGTCAAACCATTTTTCAACCAGACATACATTATGATTCACTGTCATGACTCAGTGTCTCAGTTAGACAACAAAGGCTTTTCATTCTGTTATTTTTCCTCAAGTGTCAGTGTTCAGCTAAATACGAACCTGAAAGATCTCTCTACCACTATAATGCAGCAATACAGTATAACCAACACATTTGTTTCACAAAATGGGAGCTGCTTAAGTGCTATGTATAAATATTGTTGTACACATATATATATATATATACATATATATATATATATATATATATATATATATATATATATATATATATATATATATATATATATATGTGTGTGTATATATATATATATATGTATATATATATATATATATGTATATATATATATATACACATATATATATATATATATATATATATATATATATATATATATATATATATATATATATATATACACACACACACTGTGTGTGTGTGTGTGTGTGTGTGTGTGTGTGTGTGTGTGTGTGTGTGTGTGTGTGTGTGTGTGTGTGTGTGTGTGTGTGTGTGTGTGTGAGTGTGTGTGTGCATGTTGCTAAATACAACTTAAGGCCTTAAATCTTCGAAACTATAGTTTGTGACATACATATAATAGCCAACAACATAAATCTTTTTTTAAATGAGTATTTTATTTTTCATTTTTGTATTAAAAAAACAAAAAACCTTTCTGTCCACGTTAGGCATTGGTTAGCATGAGAGTAGTTCTCACAGCTTTTAGATTAAGTCTAAATTCATCAGTCTTTTAAACAATCATACACCGCTCTCACACACAGACAAACGCACAATCACGTAGTGTATTGGAGTTCATTTGATGCAGAGGTCCCAAACCTTTTTCTATTACTGGAAAACCAAGGACAAAGACCCAACAACAGGCATTTGTAATTACCATTACTTCAAGGATGGTACTTTGTCAAGGCATGTCAAACAAACGCCACAAATCCTCAGCCTCACAATAGTTCTAAGACACCATTGTCTTAAAAACTAGTCGATGAACAAATCATCAAATTAGGTTTGAAACCACTGCCTTGGTGCAACTCTTAAGCATGGTTACTATATTAAGACATTAAAAAGGCAAACAAAACAAAAAATACATCAAACATCTCATACACAGTACCACATCCTGTGCCAGGCAAACCGTTACCCAAAGCAACGGCCACACAAGCAGCTCAACAAAGGACTGATTTTGTGTAAGAAGTGTCGGCACACTTACATATTAATTAGACATAGCATAAAAAGACATTTAAAGACAAGAAATGTTATAGAATTGCATTTACATATTCAAATGACAAAACACTTCATTCCATAATCACCATTAATGATTTGCAGTGCAACAGCTTTCAAATTTCTGCCATAGGCTCTCAAATACATTTAATTCTTATATCAGCCATCAAGAAACAATTCTTTGAAATTAATTTCTCATGATGGCGAAAGAAGAAAAAAAAGGGCAAAATTGTAAATCTATAACAGCACCTTTCGGGAAATAAAATATCTATTCTTTACCGATGTATCGCCTACTGTCCTTGTCTCCCATCCATATGTGCTTTACATGCACCACACTCACACACACACACATTTACAGACAGACAGACACAAAAACACGCACGCACGCACGCACACACACACACACACACACACACACACACACACACACACACACACACACACACACACACACACACACACACACACACACACACACACACACACACACACACACACACACACACACACACACACACACACACACACACACACACACACACACACACACACACACCAAATACAAATGCAGATTGTTGTCATAGTTTGTTCCATAAATTAGTAACATCACATCATTTTGTATAACTAACAGCACAGGCTGTCATTTCTGTAGGCTCCTAAAATGCTATTTTCTTAATGTGAAATCTGACATGATTCAGAATAATCTCTTTCTTACAGTACAGGCCATTAAATGAGGTGAAGATACAAGGATCATGGGATGATCTATTCTGTCCTTTCAGCATAAAACAAACATAACGTATTGTCATTGAAAATACGCTAAGATTGACTATGTGTTGCTTGACAATCTCAATGCGAGCCAGAAAAAAGAAATCATGTTTTCATAAAAAAATAAAAAAGCCACAAGGTCTAAAGCATAATTTATACTCCATAGACGGTGTCGCTTGCCTAAAATAAATGATTTTAGAAAATATTTCACTTGAAAATCAGTTATTTTAGGCTACTGTGGAGTAAATTAGGCTTATGCTTGTTCAAACCAAAGGCAATGACAAAAGACACATATTGAAATAAGTGTAATATAAGCTTTGCAATAGTCACTATAATGGGTAAACTAGTTGTTTTGATAAATAAAAACACATTTGCGTGCAGCAGTCCAAGGTGAACCTAAAGCCTGATATAGGTTCATGCATCACGACGCGTTGTGAGCTTGTAGATCTGCAATTTTCGGTTTGAGACACCAGCGCACAACCAACCATCAGGCATAAGGAACAGCTACGGCCAATCCAAGTCTGCTGAGGCTAGCTGGTTCATCCTTTATGTCCTGTTTGAACACGCTGGAACCTCCATTCACAATGTGCGTACCCATAATATAAGCAGCTACCTTGGCTCTGGCTTGCCCGTTGCAAATGCATATACAGTACACGAAAAAACAAGTATTTCCAGGATTGCTAAGTCTATTCTCATAGGGGGATACTATCAGTGGCCTTAATTTGGCTTGAAAGACTGCAGTGTAATGTTGTAATATTACATGTTGCTGTAATGGAGAGTTAAACTGCATGTAGTGAACGACACAACAGCTTGTCACACACAGTGGTGTTGTAGTGTAGATATCTTATACATCACTGCACAGAAGGCTTATGTTAGAGCTCACACTGCCATTTTCTTTAGCACTGGGAATTAACAAAGCTCTACTTGCTGTACTTCTCAGTTACAAAGTGACTCCTACACACAAAGGCTCTTTCCCCCAATAAGGCCATGATTGCTGCTCCCATTCGAACAAGAGGGTTTCCTTGTGTAACTGCATCCATGTTACTTCTGGGGAGAGATCTGTGGGTGCTTTCAGAATTCCCCCTCCTTCACATACTTAATGCTCAAGCTCATTTTTACAAAAACTCAATGACTCACTACTCACTACTAAACGATTCCAGCCTGTAACACAACTCTCGACGATAGCAGTGACAAAATCATGAAACGTGAATTTTTATTCTTAGCTTAGACGAAGCTATTGTGCAAAACATCTGCGGAGGGGCTGGCGCTAAACCTCGGTAGGTAGTAGGTAGATGTCTCCCCCCGTGGCCAAGTAGGCATCCCCTTGGCACTGCTCCTCAGAGAGGCTGTGCTGAGGCGGGGGCCTCTCCTCCATTTCTTTCTCGCATCCGATTACAGTGAGCGAAGCATTTCCCAAGTCCTGCCTGCAGGTGATGTCTCCATGCTCGCCATCCCACCCGTCACCTTCCTGTCCCCTGTCCGCCACACGTGCCTTCTCACCACCATCTTCTTTCTCCTTCGCGTCTTCGTCCTTCTCCTCCCTGGGTAGAGACTCAAAGGGCCCTGACTCCATGGGGCCGACCTGGTAGTACAGCAGAGAGGTGGAGTCTTTGAGGAGTTCAGGGGGGCTCTCCTCCTGGTTGTTGGCAATGCAGAGCACTGTGGCTCCCGTGGGGAACGGCCCCTGCAGCAGAACCTGCTCCACCGCTTCCATCCCGTCCTGCTCAGGTAGCCCCACTCCCAAGGCTCCGGGCAGGAGACACAGTGCCCGCTGCCCCAGGTCGGCCTCCTCCCTCTGCCTCCTCTCCTGCTCCTCGGCGCTCTGCAGGTGCAACACGGCCGTCTCGTTCTCGCGCTCCAGGATGTCCTGCTCTGCCAGGAGTTCCTGAACCCCCGCCACAGCCTCCAGCTCAGAGTCCAGGCCGGCTGCCGGGGACACCTCAGGGGACGGGGGACATGTGGAAGATGGGGAAGAGATAAGGTCGGACTCAGTGTACTGTTCCCCGTTTGCCTGTCCCAGCAGCCTCCTCTCCTCTAGGTCCAGCTTCATGATGGTGTGCAGGTAGTGGGTTCGCACACGTAGAGGGTTGAATTCAATGCGGCCTGCAGAGTTGCCACAGCCATCCCTAGAACAGCCGCATGGGAAGGACATCCGATCCACCTGACCAAACAAGCAAATGTGAGGATACAGCTTGCATTTCAATTTTATTTACGGTAAGTAAAAAGAGTGTAAGAGCCTTTGGCCTTGAACCTACAACCTCAGCACACACCAGAGCCAGCATGTCAGCATTGTGTGTTATTTTATTCATTATCTCCGCCAGGTCGAAGGCAAAGGAGATGTTATGTTTTTGCCTGTTTGCTTGTTTGTCCATGGCTAATCTTGCAAACCACTGAACTGATCAGCGCCACATTTCTTGAGCACGCTGCCAGTAGGCAACTACCTCCAGTCCACACATATTTTTCTTTCACTATTTAGGCTTTATTAATTTTATAATGGTAGGAATGGCAGTGGGATCAGGCTGAAACCTTGTCCAAATATATAGTTATATAACAAGTAAGACGCGCGAACGCTGGAAGCGAACGCAGCTCCAAAATATTGTGTATTTAAGGACGTGTGTGTGTGTTTTGACTGTAGCTGCACTCTGGCGCACTCTGTGGCTGCACACAGGCAGTGCACGCACAGTATTGCACACAGAGACACACACACACACACACAAGCCGAGCAGAGTTTCATAGTATGCTCCACTTGGGCGGAGGCACGGCTTCGCCGCGCCTCCTTCCGCGTTCGCAATTATAGATACAACATAGATGACTGACATCATAGATTGGCCACACTTCCTAACAGAGATACAGTATACGCTCCACTGAGCACATGAACCTCTCTAATTATCAATACGATTGCATGCCAAAACAAGGATGTCAATGATGCTCATCAAGAACGTTTATTCTATGAAGAAAATATGTTCCTTTCCCTTTGTAGTTCATCCAGATCCTCGGTTGTAAGTGGTATAAGCCTTCATTCAACCTGGATATTTTTAGGTGATGGCTGGTTAGTCTTATGTTTATTGTCATCAAAATTTGTATTCAAAGCACACAGATGTGACAAAGTCATTATAGTTAATATTTGCACAGCAGCAAACTGATGCTGATTAACGTTATTTCTGACAGCTGGTGGCCACTGTTAGGTGAAGACGGAAGACCGTTGTCTTGTATTGTAGCATAATGTATAGTGGTAAAGAAAACATACAGAGATAAAAAAAAAGGAGCTGATACAGACGAGACGAGTGGGAGAAGAGCACAGACAGTGGATTAATAACGGCAAAGGAAGCAATTACATAATTAGGTGAAGTGAGGCAACATGATCCTAAAACCCTCCTCAGCAAGGCGACATTAATTGAACTGTGCTGAATCAATGGTTCTTTCTTTTCTACATGCACACACACGCAGACACAAAAAGTAACATTCTTTACCTGGCATTTGATGCCAGCCTGGCTGCAGCCACAGTGCCGAGGGTCACAGTAGAAGCGGCAGTCGCAGCCACACTCCTCTCGTGAGAGCCGGATGGCTCGGAGCTCCGCCTTCTCGCGGGCATCGATGCGCGCAATGCCAGAGGCTCGCAAGAGGGCGCGACGCCGCTTGGTGGGCAGGGGCTGGAGGAAAAAACAATCATCCACCTCCACCCCTTCCACGTCCAGGTCCTCGTCTGACACGTCGTCCAGTGTCAGCAGGTCTGCCTGGGCGCACTCCACTGTACCGTTGCGTGTCAGCTGTGTGATAGGTTGAAGAGAGCACATGGGAGAGTCAGACAGTGAAACGAGTTTTGAGCAGAAGTTATTACTGCATCTATATTATTGACACAGTAAAATCCGGACGGATTTTCAGAGGTAAATTAATGAACACTTAGGATTTTTCAGTGCAGATGCCATCCTCTGGAGTGAAACGAGTGACCGTATTATACGGTCACTTGTATACTATACCTTCATCTTGCGGGCATTGAGCTTCTCTTGCCGCAGGTGCTGACGCAGAGTGTGCCGGTGACTGGTCTCCTGCTCGCGGGCGAATTCGCCCAGCGTGTAGTGTCTGATGTAGGAGTGGTGGCGGGCCATGCCCAGGGAACTGCCCCCTTGGCTGGGCACACTGGTGAAGCCCTGCCGCCGGGGGAAGTAGTAAACGGTCACAACATCGAAACGCACCCGCTTCCCTCCAGGCGACAGCTTGTGCTGTCTGAGGATGGACGTCGCTGGACAAGGGCAAAACAGAGTGGGGAGAGATTAAAGGGTTGCCATCACCATGTAATGACTGAGTCATAAAAAGTAATGTTTTGGGAGACTCTATAAATGTGATAGCATCTGGTATAATGTGTCTCATGTAGGACACACTTCCGTTATTTTGAGATTATGAAAGTACACCTTGTAAGCTTTCAAATGATGTGCCATACATTTAAATCTGAAAATAGCTAAGAAGATATATTTATTTTAACATTAAGTCCACTCAAGAAGCTTAGAAAAAGTCATAACATGTCTGTAACATGTCTGTTATCTCTCAGCACTAACACAGAGCTTAGTTTAAGGACAAATTATGTATTATGTGTTCAGTGATCCTCTGACTCGCATTCATTGGCCGATTTAGTGCTTTTGGTGTGTGTGTGTGTGTGTGTGTGTGTGTGTGTGTGTGTGTGTGTGTGTGTGTGTGTGTGTGTGTGTGTGTGTGTGTGTGTGTGTGTGTGCGTGTGCTGTATTATTTTGACCCTTACGTGTGAAGGTAGTGCTGGAAGGGGGGTTGAGGCTATCGCAGCTGTCTGCACTATCACTGCTGGAGATGTCATCGTCGGAATCCTTGGGCGTCGAGAACGGAGAGCTGTTGTCCACCTCCTCATATCTTCGTTTGAGGCTGAGGGACGGACCTGCCTCCATGGAAGCTTGGTGTCTGAAGCAGAGGACAGCAGTGTGAGACACCCTGTGAGACAAAGTCTTTGGACACATGCCGGTGTTCTGCATATAAAATCGGGTGAAACTACTAGATAATGGGATGAGTACGGAGTCAAATAAATCAACATGGCTGACTTGTATTCACACATTTTGACATTCATAGTGCTGTTTTTTGTTTTTACAAACACAAACCATCCTATGCCTAATTTATGCTCCGTCGTATGACGTTGTCATAAAATAGCAGATCTATCCGTGACGTGCTGTGAGCTTGTAGATCTGTCATTGTCATTCGGCAAGCAACACCATCATCTGACGAAGTATAATTCGGGCTTAACATTTCTCATTGGTTTGCCCCCAAAGAATAGTGCAGGATGATTGCATTGGACTGTATCTAATAGGAAATGTCAATTCCATTGAAAAGGTGCCACCAGCTCTGGGCCCTCTCTTCTTTTCATCTGTATTCCTGCCTCATCACTGCCTTGCCTCAGTCTCTCCCCCGTCTCACATGAAATCCCCGCTCTGAAATCATCAAGTCTGGAAACGTCACCATGGCAACTAGGCAAGCAGGGTTTTCATATGAACAGCCTTGAACCAACTATAATCTCTGTAGTTTGGTATTTTGTTCTTATGTTGGCTCAAAACTGCACAGGGGACCTCAGTGGTCGAGTGTTTTGAAAGCAGAAGGCAAGTCTGACCAATTATATCAGTAAGCAGGGGTCAAACCAGGCCAGAATGGTGGTTTGGGCAATACAAGCTGTCTTCTTTCGTTGATTTGGATGTGACAGCCATGTTCTATTGTATATACTCTATAATATATTACTGCATAGGAGATTACCCAGACTAGAGCCCCAGTAATACAGTCAGTAGTACTTTCCTCACAGTGCTAGAAATGCTGGGCCAATATAGGAATATTGTGAGTAGCCTAATGCATTATGAGTTATGGAGCTGTAATCTGAATGGTATGAGGTTATCAACTAATCATAATAAACAAAGTAAAATCACAGTACAATACTCAGTGTTGATCATCTACTGATCTATTAATTTGTAGATCTGAGTGTACACGTGTAATCCTTGCGGGTGCATTTGGTTACATTTGTACACACAGATTAATACTAACACCCAGAAAACCAATTCATTGCGTGCAGTAATAAAGCTTTCAGGATGCTGCAACTGACAACAGTTGGGGGAGGTTGGGTTCTGCTTCCCTCCCCCTCCAGAACACCAGGTCATCCCATTTTCACAATGGCAAAGTGCCCAGCTAATGAAACACTAAACCTTCTTAGTTCTTACCTGAGGCAGATCTAGGAACCCTGATTCCAACCGACTCGCTGCTCGTTGTTTCCCGACGCGAGCTGCACATGAAGCTTGGAACGCCCTGTTGGTTTTAGATGCTTCTTTCTGCCAAAACGTCCACCCTAAACCGTGCAACGTTACCTACTGTAGCCTACTGTACAACAGCGGACCAATGGTGACCCAAAGTGACTTGAATCAAAGCTTGTGTGATTGTCAGTTTGCAACACTATCGCAGAGCTGACCAGGCTACTTAGGCTTCCTGCTCATTGTTCTACTCACTAACAGATTTAGAAAAGCAAGAAAAGGTAGAGATCATTAGTGCAAGTTCTATTTAAACACTGCATGCCTATCTATCTATTTAAACCAAAGGGCAGACGGAGGAACAGAGGGACGTCAAACAGGTTAGTTGCAGTTTATTGCTGAAATTAGGCTTCCGATGCGAATCTCAGAGCTGCCCGAATGTCTTATCTTCCTGGTCGGAATCTTTAAAATGGTTTGCAATGGAGAATCCGCTGATATCTGTGCTCGTTTATCCTTTTTTTTCACAGGGGCGGCTTCTGGTCAGCTCGATTTAGCAAGCCGTTCGTCGAGTGTGAAATTGGGTTATGCGCCTATGATTTTAGTGTCCAAAATGTTGCGAATTGTCCGGCAAAATGACGTCCCTCTCCCCCTCGCCCCTGCCCCGGTTTGTTACAATGTAACAATGGAGTAAGGAATTCTGCTCTGAAGCCATATATACTTATTGTGACATCACGAGCGTGCCCTGCGCCACGTAGGCTGGGAAATGTAGTCCTACTGGGTTCTTTGTCCATGCTGCGGTCGCAAAGATGTCAGAATCGAGAGCACTGGTTCAAAGTTAACAACCACACGTCGACAAAAGCAGAGCTATTTATGATTAAAATACTAGTCCTTATCTCTAATGAGAACATCACCCTTTGTAAAAACAAAAAAACAAAAGACCATTTCCATAGCAACAAAATGGCTATCCATATCTACAACTGTAACCTACATCTAACCACCCCTAAACTAAGAACAGCAGTCGTCAGATATCAATAATGTAATTTGTCCCCACGTCTTTGACTTAACTTAGATGTCCTAGAATAGACCGTTCTAAATTAAGACCAGTCTATACACACACACACAAGTAGGCCTATCCAAACCCTCTTCTTGATGGGTATACAGTGTAGGGAGAAATGAAAGACAAACAGCCTATGGGTAAGTATTTTAATCATTCTGACAGGATGGGCCAAAGATGAACATCTAAAAATGTCAAACTACCCATTTCATTTCAGCACAATGGACTGAGGCCAACTATTTTCTTTCCACATGCAGTTTTGGTATGCCAAGCAACCCACTACATGTATTAGTATTTGGAAGTGGCGATATTTAAAAAAAAAATAACAGAACGTGTAAAAAACAAAAAGGAAAAAAAAGGAAAAAGAAAACAAACAAAAAAAGATTATAAAAACAGCCAAAGTAACACATGATTTATCACAAAACATTTTAAACTGGCTAGTCAAAACAAATGCAGGGGAAATGGCTAAAAACTAATTTGGGAAGAACCAAACACACTGGTAGGGATGACATGTAGACAGGTTGCTGGTGTTGCTACTATGTTCACTACAGTAGATAGCGTTTCATTGTCCTTTGAGAAGAGTAAAAATCATGATGGCTGACAATGTGATAAACACATATTACACAGAGGTATAGAAAATCTTTTCACGCTGTCTTACAGTAACAAAGCAAAGGAGAATGCTTGACACCGTTAGCCTTTACAGAAGCACAGATATTAGCCGAGGACAGAAGAGTGGTCCTCAAGGTGTCCCTTGATCAGTGTTGGACAGTAACGCATTACCAGTAACGCATTACTAGTAAAGTGTTATTGTAATATGACTTTTCCCAGTAACGAGTAGTTTAACTAATTACCACTAACATTTCAATAATAATATTACAGTTACCCTTCCCCAAAAAGTAACTTGTTCCATTTTTCACACCCCTTGGTGGAACGGCGGGCCGAGACATGGTACGTATAGTGTGATTTGCGTGTAGTAAATTTTGTCTGGAGTAACAGACAACAGCACAGTCAGTTCAAGACTCCAGTTTAACTTTCCCCCAAGAAATACATTTTCCCTCACCTCGTTTTGAAAGTCCATAAAGTGAATGAATCTGTATGACCTCCATGCAGACATCAATATGTGTGCGTCTCCCCTGATCTGTTTTCATGCCACAACAGCTTTCGTATGCCTAAACTATGCTGGGTTGCACGCTGTGTCACATACGGAAAATAGCTGATCTACAAGCTTGCACACCCATCGCACTGCAACGCGTTGTGAGCTTGTAGATTAGCTATTTTCAGTGTGCAACAATGGCACACACTCAAGTATAAATCAGACTTCATGCTGCAAACACAACTGAATCATTGATCTGAGAAAGCTTTTATGTTTAGCAGTCCTGATGTCGGCAGTTGAAGAGACAGTCAAACACTTTACACTGCTTTCTTCAGCTCAAAGTATATTCATTGTCTAGGTAGTTTGCAAATGATTTTTTTATGCTGACACAGTAAAACGTGTTGTTTAACTCCAATGAGTGTACACATTTAACCAAACGTACCTGTTCCAACACTGAGGATGTTGCAGTGTTGAAATGAGTAGTGTAACTAGTTACTATTGGCAGGGAGTAATAAGTAACGTAACAATATTACTTTTGAAAAGAGTGACGAGTAATAAATTACTTTTGAGTAATGAGCCAACACTACCCTTGATGTCCTGATTGCTCATGATGTTGCCTCTCAGTATCATGTTCCTTCTAGGCTAATGTGGCTCCAGTAAAGCAACCTAGCAGAAGGAAGGGGAACCATGCGGTGTTATAGGCTGAGGGTCAAGTATTGTAAGAGTAGGGTAAGAGGGACTATTTGCTTCCGACGCACAGCGCTTTGGCACACCAGATGCTCTTCTTCATGAGACATGAGCGACAGGGAGGATACTACCATTTAAGAAGAGACAGCCGGGGGGCAGGGAGGTGCGAGGTGCGAGGTGCTTCGATCTAGCAACTTGAAACAGAGTCACTCCTTCAATAGTAAAGCCCAACTTTCACTTCATCATACTGGCGCGTTACTTGGCAAATTTTCCCAGAGCAACACGGCCGCACAATGATGTATGAAGGCTTAAGACAATAAAAGGTAAGGGAGGAGAGGGCCAGGTGCTTCAGTCGTACGTTCCCCACAGCGGCGTCTAGTGAGTTGTTGGGTGTGTCCGACGCATGGGGGGGGGGTCAACTCCAGCACATTCCACGCACAGCGCGGAGGCTGAAGCTGGAGAGACACTGTCAGGATAGGGTATAAACGAGTAGCAAGGAGACACTGTTCTCCCATTCAGACTTCATTTCAAGATGATGTGGTAGCCATCATGCGTTTCATCTGGTGATAAAAATGAATACATAAGGGACCGATTATAATAAATAAAATTACTAAAAAGACAAAGCACATCACAGGTGATGGCTGAGGTTTAATTTAGAAACAAAAGCTCTCCCAAACAGAAATTGGGAGAGTATGTGAAATCTCACATACTGTACCTTTCATTGTGTCCAACACAAAACACACCTCGTCCTGGAAGTTCTGTATCATCTGTAAAGAAGGGACAATTTCGGTGTCAAAGGCAGAAGGAAACATATTACATGGCAATGTGGATTTATTACAGTAACTAACGTTTCGTCAACCAAAAGTCTTCTTTAGGATATATGGAAAGGTCATCTCATCCTAACACTCAAAACGTAACCACTTTCACCCTGGCACCCCCATTTTGGATATGTCATTATGGGTGAAGAATTTTCAGATTTCCAAAATAGTGAATAATTGCCATCTACAAGCTCATAACACATAGCAATGCGACGCATTGTGAGCTTGAAGATCGGCACAATAAAAATGACAGTACATATAATAGTGCTTAATTGGTTAATATACATTGTGATGATTTTCTGTTCCACAGGCCTCAACCTCCTAACTGACCAAAATAGGTCTAGCTTGGCCTGGACGGTTGGCGGAACCATCGGGGACCTAGGCTGGTAATCCCCCATCTCTCTCCCCATTTCCTGTCAGTCTACTTTCCTATCAATAAAGGTAGAAAAAGCCCCCAAAAATATGTTTAAAAATAATAATAAATAGGTCTAGCCTTAATGCAGGCAGAGAGCAGAGTGTGGCATAGAGGAAAGGCGGCTTTTACCTCATCACTGACCAGTACATGGATGCCGGTGGGACCCTGTTTAAAGATCTGGCTTATTTGTCTGGGCGAGATGTTGAACAACTGAGCAATCTTCTCTGTGAGCTCCACAGCCGTCAGCTCCTCCAAGTAGATGGCGTGATAGACTGCAGGCAATTACGTAAGTAGGTGTGAGCACTCAGCAGAGCCTTCTGGGTTATTTTTTTGCCATAAACTCTCAATGAATACCTTATTTTACAAACATACATTTAAACATTCATTATAGAGACTATGCCCTTTTGTATCAATAATATTATATGACATCATGCATACTATAATTCATGAATCCTTATTAAAAATAGGATGTAATGCATTTCACACATTCTTGTTTGCACAATATTACAACAGACATGCATTAAAGCAAACACGGGCTAACCAAAGAAAGTGTTGCTGGCAGCATCTCCGTTTTCATGTTTCTGCTGCTGCTCTCGTGCCTGCTGAGACTCCTGACACACGTAGACTGTGAGCCTTGGTCTTACCACCCTACACACATACAAGATCGCCATGGGGAAAGAAAACAACAAAGTGCACTTTTTAAGTCAAGAAACCTGACAGCTTATTGGGTAATACAATATTAAAACACACATTTTGACAGTGGAATGAAATGAAAGGAGGAAACCCACCGTCCTTTCAGTGCATTGAAGAGTCGTATACCATCCGCTGGGCCACATATCTGAATGACATCTTCCCGTGTCAGCTTCAACAGGTCTGCCCCTGTTACATACAACAATAACCTCTGAACCTTCATATAGGGATGTCCGATTTTATCGGCCTCCCGATATTATCGGCCGATATTAGCATAAAAATTGATATCGGGAAAATATCGGTATCGGTTTTTGAAAAAAAAAAAGTTTTTTTTTTTTTTTTTGCTTTATAAATAAGTTACAGGAGTTTTTACTGTATATGGTGTGTGTGATATGAAATTTGAGCTTACCCTGATCACAATAATCCCCGCATATATCGGTATCGGTTGATATCGGTATCGGTAATTAAGAGTTGGACAATATCGGTATATCGGTTATCGGTAAAAAAGCCAATATCGGACAACCCTTCATAACATAGATTCACCCCGAGCTGAACACATGTGACTAAGTTCAACGATTAGAGGCATGTCCTGGTAGGCTGATCCAGCTGCCGTACATACTTTAGATCTCCTATGCTCTGTCTGTTGAATATCTCTCTCTACTAGCGTTCCTGTATCATGAGATGTTTCTCAACATGATCACGCAATTCTAAAAGATGGATGGGTGGGGCTGTCAAAATGGCCACCATGTGTGAATACACACTGCCTGTTGTTGCCTGCTATTGACAATTGGTCAATAACAGGCTGAACTGGTCTTCCATGATTAGTGTTGTCTTCTGTCCATTCACCAAATAGCAGGCTAGCTTTAAAGATTGCATGTGTTTATTAACTCCACAGTGACAAAAGAACATACGTTACATAGTAACGAACATAGTATGTACAACGAGAATGTGTATTTACAGTGGGCAGTCCGGGTGTTGACATTCACATTGGCATGTTTTAGGGCATGGTCACACCGCACTTTTATTCTACCTTCTATGAGGGCGGATTCTGCCAATGCATTTCAATGGAGTGTTTTTTTTTGTGCAGAAATCCGCAAATGGCAGCAAACCGCTCCATTCCCATTGAAATGCATTGGCAGAATTCACCCTCATAAGTAGAATAAAAGTGCTGTGTGACCGTGCCCTTAGGCTAGCTTTAAAATAACCAGATGAGAAACACAAGCAAGTCTTGAACCTAGTCTGATCTGAACGATAACTAATGGGGACCCGATCTGTTCCTTTTTTGCCATCAGGAAGTATCACACCTGAGAAGTTGGTGAAAAGCCGGCAGAAGGGCGAGAAGCGATTTCTATGAAGCCACTGCTGTGCATCTTGTGGTGTTGTTGTGGGTAACAGGTTCTACAAGAATAAAAGACAGACAGTGAGAACATGTTGATCACAACAATGTTGAAAGGCTAAGGAATCCTAGGGGTCATGTGTGAAATTACTGTCAGGCTATATGAATTCAAATTAATATTTTATAGACATCACAGATATCCAAAACATTAAACAAACAAAACATCATTAACTCTGTAGTGTAAGTATGCTGTCAGCACAAAGATAAGATTACTTGCCCATGTGATGTTAAGCTGTATCTCGTTGGTTGTCTAAGTACACACAAATAAAGAAAGATGTCTTAATTTCCTCACAAAACTTTCATATGCCGCTTTTGAGTAACAGAAGGCAAAAACATAATTAAAAGCAAATAGCAAATGACTTCTATCATGCTCGGCTGCACTATAAACTCATTTAGGCAACTATAATATTAAGGTAAATATTTATGCACTCATTCAGCTCAAATCCCCAAAACGTATCTTGCAGTTAATTGGAGTCTAACATGAAATGACACATGCTAAACAAATAAAAAAGGAAATTGAGGGACATTAAAGGGTTATTATTACTCAGAAATCATCCGATATAAACATATGCAAATTCATTCTTTGAAAAGTAATAAAACTGGACAGATATTCCACAGTACAAACTAACTGACAAGATGAAGGTTTCAAAAGGAAAATGAATAAATTAATCATTAAAGATAAGAGAACAACTCATATGCTTATTTGTAACCCTTTCTAACACTGGTGAAAAGCAGACTACTAAAATAAAGAGAGTAAATCAATCTCTTTTGAAGAAAGACATTTACAATAGAGATTAGTCAGTTCCTTCACTAATTAGAAGACTTGATAGCACAGTAATTGGCACTCTCAAAATCAATTTGCGCAAATCAGTCCCCATGTGTTATAATTTAATTTATCTCATTAAATTTAAACCTCAAACCACCTTGACAGACCACATCAGCCAGGCCGATGCCTCAAAATGCTTCTAAGCAGGAAAAGAATGGACAGTTGTTGTTGCGGTGAAAATATTAAAAGGGTTAATAAATGGCTAATTAGCAACATTAGAAACCGTACAGTTCTGTGCTTTCTTCAATGGTTGAGGAAAGGAGATTTATGACTGTGACACATATTGATCTAAAGATTCATGCTTTGAGTCACAACCGTTTCCTTATGCCCAATTACTCCTGTCGTATGACAGCGTACCACTCTGAAAATAGCAGATCTACAAGCTCACAATGTGTCACACTTCTTGAAGTAATCGACTAAAAACAATATCAGCCATGATGTGTCATCTCTGCATCTAGCATAAGATTAAGAATATAGTGGACATGCAGGGGTTTGGTGAGGCAGGTTTGGGCCATAAGGTATATCATGGATATGGGACTCACAGAGAGAGAAATAACAGTTCTACTTACTTCTACAGCCTGAACCACAGGCTCAGGCTGGTGGTTGGGTGATCCGTTTCTATGTAGACAAAAAATAAACGTTTTAAATAGTGTAATATGTAATAACAAATAATAACATAACGCATACGTCCCACTATTACCTCACACATCAGCTTACAGACAAATAAGCATTGGCTGGAACAACACAATATAAATCACATACTAAAGGGAGAAACGAAACATACTAATGTAACTATGGTTCTATGCATCCCTGCTGACCACCTGTTTTAACTCTTTAACTAACAGAGTAATAGTGTCACGCCACTGCCAGCGAAAACGAGCGATTTTACCAACCTTTGAAAAATCATTAAATATTTTCTGTGATCACCATCCTCACGGCAATCACCTCATTACACTCACGGGGGTCTAGTAGAATCGGGGGGGGGGGGGTTGAATGATGAATGTTCATTTTGTTGTGATCACGTGATTTCTGGGTGTACTCTTCTTCAGTGATCCTGGGATCATTCACAGGCTGCAGAACAGCCACTGAAAACTCAAACTCTCATCAAACTCGTCAGTGGCAGGATGCGCCTTTGCAGAATCTGACGAGAAATCTGGTCGGTGGCAGGCAAAGAGTTAAGCACTGACTTAACTCATATACTGCCTAGAACGACTAAAACGACTTCTGTCCATAAGCCATGCCTGCCAAGAACGACTAAAACGACTTTTTAAAAAAATTAAAAAATTAAAAATATTTTTTTTTTTTTTTTTTTTTTTTTTAGATTTTTTTTTTTTTTTGACCCAAAGACCAAGGAGATATGATTTTTCGAAGATATAGACTCCCATCCACTTCCTTGTTAACTTAAAACTTAAAAATTCTGTATCTCGGCTCCTGAGTACTTTTTTTTTTCAATGAAAAATATGGCAGTGTTCAAACGCGGCCAGAATAATTCTGGCAGTGAATGAGTTAATATCCACCTGCACATGCATGAAGGGGAATATTCAGTGCTTTAAGCACCACCTCTTGTGGTCAGCAGGGATGAAATAGAATCCTTAATATGCACACTTACCCTTCTGCCACTGGGAAGCTGTTGTGTGTGCTGTTCGAGAAGCCAGGTGATGGCGAGTTGTTGACATAGGTGATCTCAGGCCAGGGAGAGCACTGCATGAGAGCATCACTTTTGTTATCCTTACAGTCAAAACAACCTTAAAACTGAGTTGTACAGCTAATGCACCCATTACTATCCATGACCTTCACTGTTCACTTTTGTGTACCGTTTTCCAGTTGTCTTATTAATAAAACACAATGGCCATTTTGACGAATACCCTCTGCCCCCTTTACAGAGTTCGAAGGGTCCTAACGTACTTATCGTCCTCCAAAACGCTCCTGTTGAACATCACTCACCTCTGTCAGGATGGTGGTTTCATAGGAGGGCTGATACTTCTCCTTCTCCTGGGGCGCTCGTTTCTCCATCTTCTCCCTGTCCGTCTTCTGCTTCCTGTCTGCACCTTTAGGCTGGAACAGGTCGAGTGAGGTTAGTAGCACAGCCATCGGGAAGAACAAGACACCAAAGATGTGGGAATTTTTAACAACAAGCAAAATCTAAATGGTTTCCTCTCACCTTAAAGACTTTAACCTGGCAGGAGGCAGAGTGGAGGTGCTCTGTGTACTCACTGCTCTCATTCTCCTTGAAAGTGTCGATCTGGATACGAAAAGGCACGCCTTTTTCTCCTCCATGCTTGCGCATGGTGAATTCCGTGCTGATGCAGTGAACCTATGAACAACACAATACATATCTGACTGAAACTTATTCAGGGCAGGATGCCATAACTTATCAACAGGACAGGGTAAACATGACACTACAAGGAAGCCACACAGATTTAGGAAAATGTTATTAGTAATTATTACTCAGAGGTCATATCCACTTTGTTTGATAGTTTGCTAAACTCTGGATTAATCGGTATACTAAACAAGCGAAGCAATGCAATGACAGTAATCTCTGGATTGTCCAAGATCACTCCGATCAGACTTAAAAATAAAAATAAAAAACGAATTCAGGATTACAGGGAAAGGGAAGTTAGAATATGTTCTAATGAAAATAGCAAGATTCGGTCGCCATGCTACCTGGATAAAAACTGAGGTTCTTTTTGATGGGTCCCATAGGAACTCCACAGTGTTAAGCTGAGTAGGGTTAGCCCTGGGGTCGATCATGCCAACAGACATGGGGATATCTGCAATGGATCAATGTGAAACAATGTGTTATCAAAAGTGTTCTTTATGCACTTCATCACCATTGCCTGCTGTAAACTTAAGAACTGTGCCACAGATAAGAACCCAATCCAAGCCCCACTAATAAGCTACAGTTACACCTCCACATAATGTCCTAGACAGGCCATCACAACAGTCCACTTCTTGTATCAATGTTACAAAACAAAAATCTGCTCTATGTGATGATTAATGTAAACTCAAGTTCACACTGCAATACAACATTTTCTTCCACACTCAAACCCAATCCAGTTCCCTCTGTCTCAGTCTACAGAGGATCAGCTGTCCAAAAGACAGAGAGAGTGATTGGCCAGTGCTCACCCAGGTCCAGGATTCGATCCCCAGGCCTGTTCCAACGCCAGCCCTCCAGCTGTTGGTGCTCTGTATACTGGAGTCGTCGGTCATGGAACACCACACGGAGGATGCTCTGGAATACACACAATTAAATAATTATGGCACTTTGTGAAATCATAACATTTATATACATATTATCTATAGTATGCCCTGGAAAGCACTAGACTGTACGAATATATACAGTGGTAACTTATGAAATGGTTGCAATGCCGTGATCTTAAAAGGGGAGCAAACACTGTTGAAGGCTGAATAGCCGAAACGTCTGTCACCTTGTCAATTTGAGGCATATGGAACAATAACAAATATGGATTTTTATTTCGGAGTGTGAAACCCTCCATGGTTTGATTTATTGAATGCCGTGATCTTACCTTCACCATTTTACCAGTGATTTCAGGGAGCTCGCCCATTTTCCGATTGTCAAGCATTCGAATTTCGTAGGACTGCCCTGCAAAGACCAAGCCATATGTTAAATTCAATTGTGAGCTATAAACCAATTTTAATCTGGTGTCCCTAATTTGGGCATGTCATTATATGCCCAAATGTTCAAAAATGTCTGATCTACAAGCTCACAATGCATCCTCGTACAGTAGATTGGCTATTTTAGACACAATTTGAATAGGGCTCTTAATTGATTAAGTAAGGCGTGGTGGAGGCATAAATGCTATCTTTTTCCATGTGTGCAATTATTACCTAGTCTTTAGTACTTAGACATAATAAATATAAACAAACATGGCTTCTGTGTTCAATCTGGACATTTATTTCCATTACCAGTGAATACTCCAAGCTCACAGGTGTCAAGTCCACTAATAAAGACAGATAGAAGAACAGTAAATCCAGATGCTTGCCTTGGTTGAGGTAGGTAAGTGTTTCATCATGCAGTTTGACGGCCGGCGAGGTAGCTGCACACAGAACATACTGAAAGGGAAGGATCTTGTTATCGTTGTCTGGAGGCAGGTTGGACTCCTCCTGCTTGAAGATGGGCAGAGCAAGCACATCGCTGGAGAAAGAGACAAAATAGAAAAACATGGTCATAAGCTGATGAAGTCTATTATACTCATCGTGATTCGTGGCACACCAGACCCTTTCATGCGACTTCCTTTGTTGGGAACAATTCTAAACTAAACGAATCCTCATATTCAACAGCTGCTGTGGAATACTGCATGTTAGATGGAAGTAGACTAAATCAAATACATACCTAAGGTATGATCCATCACAGGATGCTTCTAGAAAATAGACTGCGACTTACAATTAGAGCCAGACTAATACCAGATTATTTGACTTTTTTTAATCGGTATCTGCAATTATGCAACCAATGTGTCCCAATTTTTAACCACTTCAACATAGCATTCCTATTTTGGGCATATCATTCACAATGGCATTGTTTTAGAACTGCTATTTTTGAAATCTTTGGAATAGGGCTTAAGTTGTTAAATATATAGGGTTATAGTTATGTTTTTAACTTTGTAGCTATCAAAATGTTTTTTTTCCAATGTGTTTGCTTTTAAGTTAAATATAGTAAAAACATCGGTAATCAGTGAGCTAGGAGGACACTCAAAAATCGGGATCGGACCCAAAACTTTGGTATCGGTCAGGCTCTACTTGCAATGTTCTCCAACGATGCAGTTCATTAATCATAATGGGGGTAACTAGGGAGACACAATTAAATACCTTGGTATCCAGACAGTGTACCTCATTTCTCCTCTCAACAGAAGAATTTCAGTGGGCACTTTGCAGACTGTCTAGTAGTAGTATCATGTAACAGAGCACTTTCTATACCAGTTGCTCTCAAGCTGTGGATCCTGACAGCACAGGGGGTCAGTTTGACAACCACTGTTCTAGAACAACAAAAAGGATGCTGAAAGAGCCATGTGCCTGAGTCAGCTAAAACTAAATTGATTTCACACGAGAAACAAAGTGGCCAAAGCAGTCAATAACTGTCAATAATAATACCAGATAAATACACAAACAGAATCATAGGGATAATAATGATAACACAAACAGAATCATAGGGATAATAATAATAACTAATTCATTCTTCGAACTTCAAAGCGGTGAGGCTCACCACCAAACTATATCAACACTCAAACATAGTGATATTAAACTGCTTGATCATCACCAATACACCAATCAGATGTTGTGAAGCACAAGATTAATGTAGTTTGCATGCTATGTATGATGGTTACAACACTGTGTTTAATTCAATTACAATTTCTAATAGTGTGCTTAACTGCTAAGAGTTAACATTCTACCAAGTATTCATTGTGGGTCTTCACACATCAATTAAAAAATAATGACAGATTGTGTCACTTTTCTATTCAGAATACACTCCAACTTGCCAGAAAGGGCAACGACTGAAAATAATCTACAGGACAAAGGTGAACTTTTATTTAAAAAATGTATGGAATAGAATTTATCAGTTATCTTTCTTATTATTGCATGTTTTGGACCAGTACCAGATCAAATGTGTCAATGGGAGCACTGCTAGTCATCATTTTTATTCCACTCAAAGAAGGAGACCATGTCTCAGTCTCTTCTAAAACAAGTCCATATTTCATCAAATTCCACAATGCATTGTTCCGGGACGGGTCAAGTCAAAGCACACACTCTAGAAATGTACAGTATTGGTTGGATATGGGTTTACTACTAACTAGATACTGAAGAGACCCAAGACTGTGGGGGGCATAAGTGTGAATGCATTAAAATAAAGCCCTGAGAAAGATTTATGTTAATATGTCCATTAGTATGAGACAGGCCAAGACCGCCTTTATTTAACTAAAACAGCGTTGAGTCCAATACTTATTAGCTGTATCAGTGTTTTAACCACTCGAACCCCAGCATCCATATTTTGGGGGGAACATGAGCCAAAAATAGCCAATCTATAAGCTAACAACGCGTCGCAGCATGAACTGTAGATGGGCTATTTCTGGCAAAGAGACTTGGTGTAGAGGGGAAAGAGTGCACCAAGTATTGAGGCAACTCATGTTCAGATTACTAAATATAAGTCGTAAACAAATCAATAGATACAAACCAATTTTGGACCAAGTAATTAGAATTATTTAATAACAATTAGAAGTGAGCTCATGATACTGTACCTCATACTGTATGCCCCAGCTCCAAGCTCTTGTCCAATGCCTGAGAGACTGGCATCAAAGTCCTGGACTAGACCTGACTCGATCACCTCGTCTGTGAGGGGCAGCTTCAGAGCCCACGCCATGACGACGGTGTGTGTGTGGAGCTTTCCTCCCGATGCAAGTCCTGGAAAACCCGAGCCAAGCTCTTGTCCTCAGTCTGTCCAAAGTGTTCAAACCTTTGACTGAGAAAGAGAAACATCATGTCATCATCACTCACTATAATGCAAGGAAAGGAGGCATCGATTCAAGCTGGCATGAAAAATCTCATCACTACGTGGGCAACATACTATCGGATACAGGATGGGTGGGCACTAGGGACATCTGGGCACTTTGATGTAAAATTGGCTAATTTGTCCAAATTTTTTAAAAATGTAATATTGAAAAATGGTGTTAATTAAGTAATGTAAAGTATACATGATGTGACATGCACGGTACATCATTATCAGATTCAGACTTAATTTTATCCTTCAACTTCTTGTTTATGCCCCAAAATGACTGGATATACAGGTTTTGTAGCAATTTGTAACAATTGTAGAAATATTAGACCTAATTGTCAAAGCATGTTCTAATCATGTATACTTTACATTACTTAAGACCATTTTACAAATATTTTAGGACAAACATTTTGGACAAAATAGCCAATTTTACATCGAGGTACCCAGATGTCCCTAGTATCCTGTTACCATACCATACTATTCATTAAAATGGATGACATCTGTTAAATGCGAGAAGAAACATAGTAAATCGGGATTCAAACAGACATGTCATAAATAACAGGTCACGATTTTGTAAAATAAATAATTAACAATGGTGAGCAAGTACACATAGATCCTCGGTGTTATGTGTGCACTTAAAACTCTCTGACAGTATACAACTGTCAGATACAGTATACATGTGTATAATACACATGTAACAACCAAATCAACCAGAAGGGTCCCAATTAAAAGTGAAATACAAATAGCACAACAAATCACAACCTACCTTTGATCGTGAGAAAGGTACAGCTGGACTCTTAACACTGCGTCAGTTCCATGCCATCATGTCTTGCTGCTGCCTCGTTCCAACACTAAAATAAACATGTCTAGATGCTAACAGCTAACCCAGCTAGCTAGCTATAGCAGCTCTTCGGATGACTAAAGGTGAAGCCTTTATCTTGTGTTCCGCTATTCAAGCTTGACAAGGACGATCGGATAGAATCGGCCATTCATTGTGTATGTTACAAAGACTTATAGTACAGTTATACAATGGCAAAAATAGTAATAGTCTGTTGTTTGTTTATCTATCTTTCGTCGGGGAAAAGTAGCTTCCGTAATTTCCGTTTGAGTTCTTCTTCGGCTTGTTTTTCCCCCTCATGACTACAGCAATAGATGCTTCATCGCTGCCTTTTGGTCAGTGGTGGAAAAAGTACTACATTTCTTTACTTGAGTAAAAGTGTCTGCAATACTGTAATGTAGAAGTTACAAGTAGAAGTCCCGTATTCAAAATGTACTTGAGTACAAGTTAGGGTGATCAAATGTTCAGCCTCTCAAACCGGGACCCTTAAATTAACGTGCACGTTTGTCGTGCACGCGCGCGGCCATTCATGCATGTTCATGCACGCGCAAATGTATACACAGTACACACCATAAGTGTTGCATACAGACAACAATCATTGACAAACATCAGCCTCAGCGTTGAATTCAGACTCGCAATGCGTTCATGTTTTCTGATAGGTAATAGGAGAACAGGCGAGCATGTTTACATGAAATAAACATGCTAAACATTTAAGTAACCACTGAATACAACTGTTATTTAAATTCTGGTGAAAGTCGGGACAATTTCTTAACCTATGTTAAAACCTACACGTATCACCTGGCTCTGTGGCTTAGTTGGTTAAAGCGCCTGCCTAGTAAGCAGGAGATCCTGAGTTCGAATCTCAGTAGAGCCTTTTCCATGAATTGAGTACGTGAGGATCAACTATTGGGACTTTTTGGGCTTTTCAATCCTATTTAGTTGACCTTGTATTTTGAACTGTACTTCCATGTGTTTTTTTTCTCTGCAAACTTCTAAATAAAGTATTCAATGAATCAATCAAAAAAGCTTGAAACCGGGACAATCCCGGCCAAACTGGGACGTCTGGTCACCATAGAGTACATTTACTATGGTGTACTTTAAAGTACACAAGTATATCGGCATCCAAATATACTTAAAGTACCAAAAGTAAAAGTACTCATTGTGCAGGATGTCCCATTTCACAAGTTCAAAATGTATTAAAAAATATTTTGAAAATAGCAGATCTACAAGCTCACAATGCATTGCATCGCAACGCATTGTGAGCCTGACCTGCTATTTTCAAATGGCCGAAATATTTAAAGGGCTGAACCTTTTCTCCGCGGTGGAAAGACTGGTGACGCGAGATTAGAGCTGAAGTCTAATAATAATCAAAATCAGAAACGTACAAAGTAACTAGTAACTCTAGTTTTCATATAATTGTAGTGGAGTAAAAGTTCAATATTTTCCTCTGAGATGTAGTGGAGTAACACAATTGTGTTCAAATAATTATTCTTAGAACTCACATAATCATCCCTATAATGTCTTCATTACATCTTTTGAGTGTATTTCTGAAGTGCAGTGGCTATGTAATGCAATACATTTAGGAAGCTGTGGGGTTGAAAGACATCATCGTGGTGTATTTTCAGGTTTCACCTTTTTGGGAAAAAAAATCTCAACTGCATAAATAGAACTGAAGTGCACATGAAAGTTAGAAAACCAAAAGAAGAATTGGATTTGAATGTTACATTAAAAAAAACCTCATCATTACTATTTTGAGAATGAAACACAACACAAGGTTGTAGAATGATTAATAAATGTATATTTTATTTAATCCAAAAAATGCTAAATTGTCCATATTCCTGTGTCTCGTAATATTTGTCTCATGGATAACTGAACTCAACAGCATTATGATTAGTGCAAGATGTGTACCTTTCTAGCAATGCTCATTTTGTTCTAATTTTGCTTTTAATTTCTATACTGAAGTACTGAAATCAGTCACTACGTTTTAAACAATATTATATATGGGTGACCTGAAATATTGAATATAAATGTATGACAAGAGATCATTTAAACTAAGCCCTCTCTATAACCTTTTACATCCGGTATACATGAAAAAAGGGAAGGTGGGGGGTGTATATCATTTTGAAAATAAGTCTGCTGTTACTTCTAAAAGGCAAATATAAAGAAACCTTGATAAGTTGAAGATATAAATTGTACCATCCAACACAAAACATCCAACAAATAAACTGTTTCAAAGGTGTGATTAATGTAAAGTTCTCTCCCTTATAATACTAAATCTGGATAAAAATATCTTTATCCTTTATCACTGATGTCTTCTGCCGAAGTACTTTGTAACTACATTTTGAAATGGTTTCATGAAAGAAAAATAAACAAAATTCAGTTCTCTTGCAAGTCCAAATGAATAAGAGCACAAACCATATTGAACCATTTTGTTTTGTCCACTGTCATTAAAGTGCAAAAATGTCATGGAAGATTGGCAGAGGCAGGGACATGAAAAGTTTTAGGTTTGTCCCTGCTTATGTCGACCTAAGATTGTGTGCATGGGCAAATTACCCATCAACTTCAAAATATGAAGTCAAATCTGAAATAAATCAATCACCATAAATTCAACAATTCAATAATATAATTTAAAGGCAAATAGATTCATTTAAAATAAAAATTTGAATCATAACTCTTATTTCAAATTTAAATTATACAGCTAAATTCAATTATTGAATGATTGAATTGAAATAAGTATTAGCTTATTAAGCTTAATCACAAACAAAATGTTTAATTATTTATCAATTTCATTGTGCCTATAGCTTATAATGTTCAGAGAGAGCTGGAGTCTGACACTACTAAAACAGCCAATCTTTTAAAGCTGACTTCATCCTGGCCAAAGACAAATTCGTCTTTTCTGGTAATCAAGATGCGTGTACAAACAAATTGACAGCAGCAAATAGATCTTTCAGCATAATGGTATACCAATCCAAGGGAGCATTGACAATTGTTCGCAAAGAGTAAAGATTATTTTAAAACACAGGATACTCTCATAATGAATTATACACACATTACACTGAAATCAGTACAGAACCATGAAATAAGAATGAGCAGCTACACATTTCATGACTACTTTGATGGCACAAGCATATTAGCCAAATATTTAGCAATGTCAGCCATTGTGCCATGTAATATTGCCAACCTTTTTGCCACAAAATATATGCACTGTCACTTAAAAATGTTTAATAAGCATATAAAACGATTTGTATCAAATTCCATTGAATATTTTAGAGTATGACATGTCATTATCGTGGTATGTATGATATTAAAGGTTCATGCAATTTATTTCGTACCCACCCCACATATATACTGTACACCTATACACCTAGAAAACAGGTTAACTCATTTTGAGTGCTCATTCATAAGACTCCATTCAAGTGTCATTTCCTTCATTCTGTCCTAAAGTTCATTTTGAACATAATGGAGTTTACTGTGTATATGTACAAGTCAGTTAACGTCTGTTTCAGACGTCCCATCAACTTCAATCAAGAGGATGGCAGCCGCTTCAGAACCACAACCACTACTGCTCACAACTCCACTCATTGTTGAACCTGAAAGACATTGATCTTGCTTGTGTTTTTGAGCGTTTGTCTCCGGTTGCAGAACCATACTCGTACGACCTCACGATCATAGTTGAGCTCCCTGGCAATTTCTGTAATCTCTTGGCCAGTGGGCAGGGCGTTCTTCTCAAAGTAGGTGTTGAGGACTTCTATCGCCTGTGGCGTGAAACTGGTGCGACGTTTGCGCTTCTTGGACGGTTCTCCGCCCACAAACTCCATCAGATTTTGTTGGCCTTTCTGGTTCCACAGTTCAGCTTCAGCAAGCCACCTCTCCAACACTGGCTTCAGCTTCTGAGCGCTCTTCGGAGTGATGTCCAGTTTTTCAAACCTGCATTACAAACATTTCATTCTGATCTGAACAGTGGGAACATATCATAGACGTCTTCACTTTTTTGATTGATATAAAACAAATAATTGTGCTCTCATCCCTGTGGTATATTAATTTCCACTAATCTAAATTAATTTCTTAAAGGACAACTTGACCCATTTTCAACCTATCATCATTTATGCAACAATGGCTTCTATTTCAGCATGTTAACGTTCCAAGGGGAAAAAGGCTATAGTTTATATTAGCTTGCGATCCCCATCAATGATGTGATTGGTAGACAGGTTTCTGATCTGACCACCATAGCCCAACAATGAGACACAGAGTGAGCAGATGGAAATTGTGCCATCTTATAATGAGCATGAGTGAGAACCAATTATATGAAGATACGGTTGAAAATGGGTGATGTGCTCCTCTAAGGATATATATTTTTTGGTTGACAACAGACACACTATCTTTCACTGTAAACTGCTCTGCAACTCGCTACGCTACCCTTGTAGTTTAGGCAGCTTGAATTTAAGAAAATAAAATCTCCCCCATCTTCTCTTAAAGGTAGGGTAAGTGATTTGCAATTATTCAAATAATTGCAAAATGGGTCTATGTTCTGATAGTGCTCGTTACTATAGAGTGTCCTGTCCATATAAGGAGTCTCCATGTCTCTCCAGCTCTTTATAAAACAGAAAATGCATTTTCGTTTCAGTTTCAGTTTCATTTCCAATTTTATCCAATCAGGATAGAGAACTCAATCAGGATATAGATTAAACAAGTGAAATTGGAAGTGATGACACTAAGAAATGAGCATGCAAAATTAGAACTGGAACACTATAAAAATGAAGCTTAAAATGGGTACTTTCTCCTGATTGGCTGAGATTTTGACACCTACCAGAAAATGTATTTTCTGTTTATTAAAGATCTGTAGAGACGTGGAGACTCCTGTTACTGAACAAACACTCTATAGCAATGATTACTATCACAATATAGTGCTTTAACCTTTTAACAAAATACTTTTTGTTTTAACCCAAAAATATCACTTACCCTACCTTTAATGCTTGTCCTAATTTTTATGTTGTCACTTCTCCTTATCTGGTCCTTAGGGATCACAGGAATGTTTTATGCGGTTTGACCTTGCACCTGTTGGTTAATTGTAATATGGCGATCTAAGAATTTAAACTTATTTTATGGGTGAATTATGGGTTATGGGTTAAATGCCTGAATGCTATATATAATAAAATACTAAATTATTTGCAAGGGTGCAGTTTACCTGCAAATGGCAGACTGGCTATAGGCTGGACCCTCAGTTGCAGTGAGAGCCTGCCCCACTTGTGTCTGAGTAAGCCCCAAGGACAGCCGACGGATCTTAAAGTTCTTGGCAAACTCTCGAATTTCTTCCAGATTAATGCCCTCTTCATTGCTGACTGCTTGCTGGGGCTCTAAAAAAAACAAGAAGAGTCCAGTTAAAATTATCTACCTACTTAGGATGGAACTAAGTGGAACTAGGCAGAAGAGAAATAGGTGAGTGTACTGTACATACTGTTGACAAGCTGCCCCACAGTTGCCAAGTCTCCGCAGGTGATAGGTACTGAGGTGGTGGCTGTCTTCATGATAGACGGCTGAGGGGCGATTACAATTGGTGACTGAGAGACAGTTGTTACCGATGCCTGTGTGAGAAACAATCAATCAAATTATTTTATTTACACCCCAAATAAATTATACTGTGATCCATTCAATGTTCAAGGCAACTTTCAGCTGCTGTATTTCTGGACATTGTCCAGAAATACTTGTCCAGAAATTTCTGAACATTGTCCAGAAATACAGTACATCATTGTATTTCTAAAGTTAAAATTGCAGGTTGTTTTGTGTTCAGAAAGTGGGTTATCATCTACCTGTGAGCTGGGTTTGGAAAACGTCTGAGGAGCAGTAACCTTGGGTAGAACTGCAGTGGAATTTGGAACAGTATTATGCCCATTCCCAAGAGTGGCAATAATCTGGCCCTGGGTGTTGAGAATCAACTGTGGGGTGACAGTCTGGACCTGAAGACCCTGAAGACCCTGAAGACCTTGCAGACCCTGAAGACCCTGAAGACCCTGCAGACCTTGAAGACCCTGAAGACCTTGCAGACCCTGCAGACCCTGAAGACCCTGCAGACCCTGAAGACCCTGCAGACCCTGAAGACCCTGCAGACCCTGGAGACCCAGCAGTGGGAGGGTACCTATCACCTAGATAAAACAGAAGAATACAAAGAATTGGTATAAATGCATATTCTGCTAGCTATAGCCTTCTCCTCTTTACTTGCTAGACGACTGATATTGTTCAGTTGGACAAAAGCGTCTCCGCCATCCCACAAACACTGGGTGGCGGATGTTATGTCACATCTAAAACTTGAACAGCTTAAATATACGATCAGAGGCTCCACTCAGAAGTATACTAGAGTCTGGCAACCGTTCCTGTCATATTTTGAGGAGGTGTATTCTACTGTTGCAATATAGCCATTGCAGTATAGCCATTTGCCTTCTCCCCCCCTTCCCTTCCCCCTTTCTTCCCAGTTATTTGATTTCACTGTTTTACTGATTTTTCTTTCCTCTTATTGACTGTAATGTTTGTGGTATTAATACCGTTTCTCATGAAAATATATTGCACTAAAATGTCCTTGCATTTTCGGTCAATAAATTACTGGTTGATATGAGTATTTGTTTCATTTGATATTGTGTACTAGTGTCTGTGGTGTCTTGTAGTTTGTTATATGTTGGTATGTGTATGTGTCTTGAAAATTCAATAAAAACATTTGAATAACTAGAAAATGTGCTCCTCGGAGCACAGGTCTCCGCCAGTACTGTTCCTGATTAATCCTGTCTTACCTATTTATATTACATATTGTCACGTGTCACTTGACCAATGTTAGCTTGGCTGATGGAAGCTCACTTCAAAAAATATAAATGATTTTTTGAAGTGACACACCTATTTATAGGTTTCTATTTCGTCATGCGTCTCGCTAGCCAATCAAAGCACACCCTTTCAACATATTGTCACGTGTCACGTGAAGCTTGACCAATGTTAGCTTGGCGGACACACGGAAGGACGGAGACGAAAACATACTCTCCACCTCTGGCGGAGACAATAATAATAAATGCATATTCTGTTGATCACACACTAAATGGCAGAGGTACTGTACAAATCCCTTAATTCTCTTGATGGCAGTTTTCAGGACAGTGTTTCAGAGCAGCATTTTAAGCTGAGGCCATGTTAATAATAAATAGATAAGAGAGAGACTTTGCGTGCAAATTTGAGATAAACTAACTGTGTCATTGCACACTGACCTGTTCTAGCTAAGCAAATAAACACAAGGTTGTGGGCAAGCTCCTCAGAAAACCAAAACACTATTATTTAGTTTTTAATGATTAATGTTTCATTTATTCAAATAATTTCCAGATTGTAGTAAGCCTAAAGCTAAAAAGGACTCATCTAAATGATTAAACATTTTTTTAACCAATCTGTATGGAGGAGTATCTTAATAATACAACTAACACATCTGCAGTGGTTGGAGGTGGTTTCCCTACAATTATTTTGTTTTTTTAAAGATATTTTTGAAGGCTTTTATTTGATAGGACATTAGGATGACAGGAAATGGGGAGAGAGACACACAGCAAAGGTCGCCGGGATCGGGAGTCGAACTCGCGACACGCTGTCAAGCTGGGTTAATCCATGTGCATGTAAACTTAAAGCTGTCCTTTGTGCTACCCACCTGTCCCTGGGCATTGGTGATGATCTGACTAGTGATGCCAGCCATATTGTTCATGCCAGTGGTGAAGATGGGAGTGGAGGTGAGGGAACTGATAAACTGGGGCTGTCCTCCCAGTGAAGCAGCACTAATCTGAAAAGCATTAAAACACACACGATACCATGTGACTCACACATCAAATAAAAACATAACCAGTCTAAATATTATGAACGGTAATGATTCTTACAATAGCAGGATTGATGGAGATTCCAGCAGTCTGAAGAGTCGCTACGGACAGACTTGGCTGAGACATGGTCGTAGAAGCTGAGGTCACCTGTGCTGCTGTAACTTGACCAGCGGTCACCTGGGCACTGCTCACCTGTGTTGGCTGACACGTCATTTGATGAACTGCTGCTGTTTGTATGCAGGGTGACTGAGGCTGGAACACTGCTTGGGTAGTTGTCTGCAGCTGGGGCTGGACTGAGTTCAGCACTGTCGCAGCTAGGGAACAGTTGGAAACACAACAGCCATTAGTTGATCTTGAATGAAGTTATGTTGTGTGAAGCTAAAGATTCATATTCTCTGAGGTGACATAATTATGCTTAATTTATAAACCGTCATACGACTGTGTCAAAAGAGCAGGTCTACAAGCTCACAATGCGTACGTAACACTGGCATGCAACAAAGTATAAGGGTACGGCCTACAGTCACACATGCGTGACTGAAGGGGAGTAGCCAACACTTGCCAGGGAGTTGAACTCCATGCGATGGCACGCCAACACATTGCAACCGGAAGCTCCACCCATTCGCTCGCAAACAATTGAAGTGAACCGGACATGGCTGTTTCAGTCGCGCATGTGTGACCATGCCCTTAATCAAGCTATATAGACACATGCATGCACCCACAGGCAGTGTTTTACCTTGCAGGCCACCTAAGGGAAGTTTGAGGAAGTTTCCTGCTTGGTTAGCAGCCGAGAACCCAGGGAGAGTAGCTACATTAGAGGTGGGGAGGGTAAGCACAGCCAGGCCTCCCTGGCCACCGATGGAGCCTGCCATGCTGAGGGGGATGAGCAGAGGCTGACCCAGAGACCCTGTTTGGGCCATCATCCCAGTCATCAGGGTGGCCAAGCTTTCCTGGGTCAAGACCTAGAGCGGGACAGAGGTGATGAGGGTGGTACGGTCATGTCATTGAGAGAAAAGTATTAGACAACTAAAGTACCACGACCACACAATCTATGAGATGATAAGGCTTCATTTATACTTCATGACGTGACCTGCAATTACAGCAATGCCAGTAGGTGTTAGTTTATGTGCTAAATATCTAATTTTGCCATACTTTGAGAGTTAATGTAATCTCTACTTTACTATTTCCTCAATCACAGAGCACAGAAGCAAAGTTGACAATATTTGGACTTATATCATGCCCAGGTTGCTAAACAACCCAAGGTACCAAAGATTAACATCGCTTTAAGGAGAAATGTAGAATCTTAAGAGATATTACTGTATGAGCATGTTTTTAGTACCTGCGGACAGCCCTGCACAGTGATTGGCATGGTGGCTTGTGGATGTGCCAGGGACACAGTGATGGGAACAGCTGGAGCCAGCGTTGAGACGGTAGGAGTCACTGCCTCCACAGACATCACCTGCTGCTCTTCCAGCACTGGAACAAGTCAGATCCAGGAGGTGTTGACGACCAACAGATGTTTTAGTCACATTATATTTCGAGTAAAGACAAAAAAGCATTGTGCGCGTGTACATAATATGCTGTCCTACTGTGAAATATCTTTGGCGGGGAGTTAAATACAGTATACACACATCGATTTGAATGCTGATTTAAGTACATGATTTATGTGCATGGTTTTAAAGTAGAACCCGCACAATGAAGTTGGGATCCAAACGTTGTCATTTCTGATCAATATTCTAAATAAGGCTATTCCTTGAAGTGCTGGTTCTACTTTCAAATCTACGGTCAAATATGACCATCAGATGACATACATTTACAATACAAAAGCTCTGGATCTCACCCCCTCTCCCAGTACTATGGGGTACAGCAGGGCTGTCATGTGTACTGCTGGCCTCAGGCTGCTCAGGGGCCGCATTGCCTCCCTCTTCAGCTCTAGAGTCCGGGAGAGATGCATCGACCTCTACCTCTAGCACACGGATAGTTTCATGGCCAGACATCACAATCACCTGCACACCAATTGGAATTAAAAAAAGATGAATCCAAGTCAAATGCACAATGACTCCATTTCTATACTCCATTTTCCTTGGAGGATTTGTTTGGAGACCTACACAAATCCTAAGCACAGCAGATACTATAGTAATATATTCCCCTTAACTTGTTCCCAGATTATAACAGTGTAATTACCTTGTGGTAAATGGAATTATGGCTATTCTCGTTTAATTTACCACCTTTGAAAGGTCAGTCAAAGACTATGATGACCATCACTCCCCAACAAGCTCTATCACCTATATGAACTTGTAGTCGAGCTGCTTTCAGTATAACGGTATGCAGTAATGGAAGATCTAGAGCAAATGCAGCAGGACAGCCTGGGCTGGAGGGCAAGATGCGGAAGAGACAATGCAGGAAGAGAGAGGATGCATACCTGGTTGTCTTTGGCAGGGAATTTCAAAGTGCAGGAACTAAATGGCTGAAAAAAGACTTCTGCAGTCAGACAGTGAATGGCTAAGGAAAACAGAGAAGCCAAGCACACGTTAGGACACAATGAAACAAAACAAAACAAAAAAAAGAGACAGATGAAAGAACACGACCAAAACGATGATAAGTACATCAGCCAACAAGCAGCATAAGCAATGCTTTCTGAAAGCCCCCAACTGTCATTAACGAAGGGCATTGCTTTTGTTTGCTGACTATGTCTATGGAGAATGTAGCCAGAAAAAGGAGAAAAACAACAACAACAATTGATCAATCAATAAGCATGACGATGTACACACTGGTAAACCTCCCAGGCATAATGTATAAGGTATTAATTGATGATAAATCAGGGAAAGTAAGGTAATATCAATGAACTGCTGCGTTGAGTTAATCATTGCATTATGATATGATATGTTGGCACATGGGGGTGACAACATCTAATGACGGAAGATAACTTGGAAATGACAAGTGTTAAGGTTTGGTTAAGTTCAGGTGCTGTAACTGAAGGAGAGCGATGACAGATGCGTGGTACCTGTTCATTGACAGTAAGGGGGGCATCTTTGGACGGGAGGTCCTGGTCCATGGCTCAGTGCACCAGCACAGTCACTGTCCAGTTGGCATTCTATGTGGAAAAATACCATTAAAACGATCAACTTTGCACACGACTTTTGTCAAACCTTAATACCTGGGTGTGTTTTCCTAGCCTGACCAAAACAGACATTGTTAGTTATGGGGCAACACAACTTAATGATATTCCCAAATGGGAATGTCTTCAGGCCAGTGCTTCTTAAAGTGGGGTCCAGGCAGGGACTCGGGGGGGTTCCAAATGGACCCTTACAAGTCTGTAACTATAGAGTGTACAAATGGAACCAAATGGACCCATAAGGGTCCTTGAAATTAAAAAGTTTGAGAACCACTGCTATAGGCTATTCCCTTTTCGTGGCTATTTTTCCATACCAGGACCATAATATTTCATGGGGCCTGAAAGAGGCCTCCTATGTTGCACCTGAAAAATGCTACAGAAAACGTATTGATATGATGATCAAAGCCATGCATTTCTGTTGGAGTCACAATCCAACAGCAAACAGATTCAAGGTGATCCTTGCTGTGCAGCAAAGACCGCTTCCAAATGAAGATCTGTCAAAACTTCAGCGGCTGTTTGATGGACACCCCACCCCCATCCTGGCCAATAAAAGTCTCGTCGCGTCGTCCACTTCTTTTGGGGACAAGCTGTTACCGCCAAGTATATGCGACACAAATAATCTCGATCCATGCCTAGAGAGACGGAATATTATGTATTTCCCCTCTTTATCATAAATATATAAATTATGCTAATTACGAGCATTGCATATTAACCCAAACTCATTTCCTCTCGCCGTTTCGCCGCTATAGGCGAAAGCCGCGCTAGAATAGAGTCGGGTTATTATATTCAACTTACCGCTTTAGATGTATGGTGTTTTCTGTTATCGTCTGAGGTTTAAAGGCTTTGTCACAGTTAGTTTCGCTCACACATAATTATAAATTCATCTCAGCTTCCAGACAGGCGCTGTGACTGCACACAAAAGAGAGGCATTTGCATGGATAAGGAGGGCTTGCAACGTTGGGATCTCCGCTTTCTTAATATTTAATCACGGTCTCCTCTGTGTGACAGTTTAGATGATCAGAAATCCTCGCAGTGCCCTAAAAGATCCCATTTGTCTTGTCTAGTCAAGCAAAAAATTGCAACAAATTTGGCCTTTTGCACTACGTCATGAACATAATTTATGCAAGAAAAAATCTTGCATTGAAAAATGTCTGCCTCGACTTGAGAGGAGCCATAGCTCTCTTAAAGGGACAGTACAGCTTTAAAGAGACGAGCACAAATCACAACTAAACCTACAGTGGTGGAAAAAGTACTCAAATGTTTTGCTTAAGTAAAAACAGCAATATAGAAACACTCTGTTTCTGTTACAACTAAAAGTCCGGTAATCAAAACGTAATTGAGTAAAAGTACAAAAGTATTAGCATCAAAATATACTTAAAGTACCAAAAGTATAATAATGCAGATTGTCCAGTTTCATGTCTAAAATGTATACAAATCTTTTGAAAATAGCAGATCTACAACGTGTCACATCACAAAGCCTAGTGAGCTTGTAGATCGGCTAAGATCAAATAGCCTTAAAAAGGTTCAGCCCTATTTTAAAAAGTTTAAATAGGGCTGAAGTGGTTAATGTATGTTTTATTATAATAATGACAATCCACAAAGAAACTAACTAAAGTTTCTAAATAATTGTAGTGGAGTAAAAGTAGGCTACAATATTTGCCTCTGAGATGTAGTGGAGTAGAAGTAAAAGTATAGAAAAATGGAAATACTCCAGACCAGTAAAGTAAAAGTATCTGAAAATGTTACTTAAGGTACTTGCAAGTAGGCCTAAATGTACTTATAGTTACTTTAATATTTCCACCACTGCCTACATGATATGATAAATAAAACCATGATAATTGCTTGAAAAATAAGTTGAAACAAAGCATAATTGCAAGACGCTTGCCATAAGCAGTAAAAGGGCTGTAGTGTGTGCTTGATGCATTTGTTGGCAAGTGTCCAGCCATCTAAATGTGAAATTGAAAAGTTAATCATGTAGGACTATTTGGGAGCAGTATTCCATAGCAATGGCATTATAAATCATGAATGTTCAGGCAGCAGCCCAATCTTAAATTGTAGCCTACTAGAGGGACTATTTTCATAAAAACAAGGAAATACAATAACAAATAAAGAAATAAAGTGTTGTTGATATCATGGATATCCTCAAGTTCAACGTCCAACATCAATCTGGTCAGGAGATCAGGTCGAAGGGCCAAAATGCAAAAATATCTTATGAAATGTAGCCAACTGCAATGGTCAGTAGATCCAGTATTATCCAGTCCATTCCAGGTCCATTACCATGTATGTCTATATGTTGTTTATCTCATTTTAACAGGTAATATTGATTTTATCTGATGAGGAAGGAAGATCCATGCGCTTAATCACTAAAGCTACGGCTGTCCTCTTGTATTTGAATAGCCTATACTATAGGCTATTCAAATACAAGAATAGCCTTAGAAGATGCTCATAATGCATTTGTATAGCCTATAGGCCCTATAGGCTATACAAATGCATTATGAGCATCTTCTACGGTTCTCCAAGGCAGTGGTTCTCAACCTTTTCAGGCCGTGACCCTCCAAAATAATCATGTTTGAACTGGGGACCCCCCATTTTGTTTGACTCTGTTCCAGATAAATATTGTGAAAATAGCAGATCTAATACTTAAGTCCTTAAATTGTCACTTCACTGTCATCTGGGGACCCCCCAAAAAATCATGTGGGGAGTCGGACCCCCCCTGGGGATCCGTGCCCACATGGTTGTCAAATAGAACATGCTATTTACAGAATGTCATTTTCAAATGGGTTGTCCTACTACAGCCCATTGTCCAAAATATAACATTATTATCTTATCATCATCGTCATTACTAATTTAAACAGTTTACAACTAATTAGGACAGAAAACGGCAGATTTTAATACTCAACACTAGGGGGCGCGTTTCAATTAAAGTGTATGTCGGAGAAGGAGGACGGAGTGACGTAACCATTTCCACCACAACAAGCTGGAAAACAAGGAAGTGAACAGAACAGTAATCTGTCATAAAGGCCGTGAAAAGACATCCGAATCTCGCTTTAATCGTCTTTATTCATCAGTTTACGCACCCATTCACAACGATGAACAACAAAGGTGCGTATGTGGCCGTGGTATAGATGTGGGTTATTATCCACGGTGATATCATGTGTAGTAGAGATGGAGGTATGCCGTTATGGTTGTAAAGCCCGTTGTTACAGAGAAACGACGACGGGCATGACAATAAACAACAGATCATATATCAACCGTGCGCGTAGCTAACGCTAAACTCTGCCATCGGATGCATTGAACAATCGCACACGATATGAAAACGAAAGGCCTAAAATAGCTGTCATAATAATACGTTAATACCATTTAAAATAGCAGTTAGTCGATGATACGTTTTCAGTGCAAAATATACGATCATCTATCGTTAGTTAACGCTGCTAGCTGCCGCTACCACCAGTCGCTGACCTCCAAAACAAAGCACAGGCGCCACTGTTTGGGGGTTTTCCCCCCCATCTTTTATTCGTTTATAGCGAATATTGAAAGAATGTTGAATGACAGCGATGACAGGATCGGAGGATCTACGCCGATTTCAGACACAAAGAATGACCATAACGTAACGTTCGTAGGGTAAACAACGTTTAGAAACTGGCCGTGCAGTGGGGGATGATGGGAGCCGTTCCCTTGGCTTAGCCTTAGATGGTGTTGATTTAACGCTACATCCAAGATGTTCATGTTTAATCAAGTAAACAATTGTACTACGTGTAGTATAAGTAAAAAAAAAATCCTTATGCATTTTGAGTGATATTTATGTTTATTCAGCTTTCAGCATGATCACAGATTTTTTTTAAAGACAGGTGCCATTAAAAACACTGAATTGTTTTGCTGATTACAATATAAAACAATGATTTATACAAAACGGAATGACGACAAATGGGATCTCTGGTCTATCTGTTATTGTTCTGCAGGTTCATATCCTCAGCAGAATGTGTACCCTCAACAGAGCTCTGCACCCATCTATCCTCCTATGCAAGTATCCCCGCAGGCACCCCCTTACACAGATGCCCCTCCTGCATATTCTGAGGTAATTGAAATTTTAATAGTGATGTTATTTATATCGATTGATTGATTGAATACCTTATTAACAGTTGGCAAAATAGTACAGTGGTACGATTATACAATGATGCTAAAAGGATAACAAAGCCCAAAGGGCATTGTGGTCCTATGTATTCAATTCATCATCAAGACATATAAAAACATACAAATACAAGAAATCATGTTATGACTATATCATGAGACTAGATATTGTCTGGGATTTTTGATAATGTAATAATATTGTGATATGACAAGTGTTATCTTTTCCTGATTTTAATCATTTAAACCCTATAGATTTTTTTTAAATTATAGCAATAGCTATTTTTAAAAATGTTGTCAATTATAATTAAATATGACATTATCGTCACAATATCTATATTTTTGTAGTTATTTGGTCAAAAATGTGGAATGTTTTATTTTGTCCATATCGCCCAGCCCTAATGCACACACACACACACACACACACACACTTGTAAAAAAATTAAAATGTAAAAATGATCTGTAATGTATTCCAATTATCCGATCTAAATTCCACGTGGCCCTGCTATCCATCTCCGTCTCCACAGATATACCAGCCCAGATATGTTCTTCCACATCAGGTCCCTGGTCAGGTGGCTCAGATGACCAACCCATATGCCCAGATGTTCATGCCCATGCAGCAGATGCCTGTTGGACAACTTGGCCAGAATGTTCCCATGGCGTACTATCCTATGGGGCATATGTACCCACCTGGTTCCACGGTGATGGTGGAAGGGGGCTTTGATACTGGAGCGCGCTTTGGAGCAGGCAACGGTGTTACTATTCCAGTGAGTATCCACTCAGGAGTATCTACTCTGTTAAACCATGTGTTAAGAGTCATACTGATTGAAGTCAATAAGATGGCAATTAAAGGTGCTGTATTGATGATATTGTTTTGTTAAAATAAGATGTTCATCATTGCTATAGAGTGTTTGTTCAGTAACAGGGGTTTCCCCTTGTCTCCAGCTCTTTAGTAAACAGAAAATACATTTTCAGGTCAGGATAACTGAGGATACCAATTGATCTAATCAGGAGAAAGAACTCATACAGGATATCGGATAAACACATGAATAAGCAGATACAATTGAAGCAGATGAATGGGTTCTCTCTCCTGATTGGATCAAATATGAGATAGATGCAGGTAGCTATAGGTATATATGATATATTATAGATGCATTATTATAGATATTATATACTATGTATGCAGTTAAACTAATACAATAATTAATCAAATGTCTATATGTCTGCCCGGAAAACAGGAAATCTCCATTGTTAAAACAAAATGTGACACGATGACAGTGGAATTTGATGTGTGTATGTTTATATCCTCCCTTTTCTACCAATATTTTAGCCCCCACCACCCGGACACCCTCCCAATGCAGCTCAGCTGGCTGCCATGCAGGGTGCTAATGTTGTAATGTCGCAGCGCAAGAATAACTTCTTCCTGGGTGGTTCCAATGGAGGTTATACCATCTGGTAACATCAACCGTTCTCCTCAAGTACCCCATTATTGCTAAACCCTGTCCCCTATTCCAAACAATGCACAGCAAACTCCTCAGGGCTAATTTAACACTGAGAGTTTAATAACGGACATTTACATTTGGGTCAATTTTTACATTCTCTGAGTTAAGTAAACACTGAGGATTTGACTGTTCCCGTACCCCTCCCTTGTTCCACATGCCTCCCTCTTTAGGCTGCTGGCCATGCCACTATACTGATATCACCTAACGGAATGTAATACTTTAGAGCCCTATTGAAAGGTACAGTATTCCACTTGTCATCTAAAGACAAAATATTCCAATTGATGGATACCACTGCCTGGAGAGGACAAAACTCTTTTGCAAGCCTCAGAACTCATTCCACAATTCTTCATTAAGTCTAGCCTCTTTAGTAATTTAAAATCTCATCACTTATAGATTCTGATATCTGCATTTGTTTAAGTAAAGCAAATAGATCACAATTTGCATTAGGATGTTCTTGTACCTGTGTTAAACAAGTAAATGCAATTGTGAAGTAAATTCACTTGTACATATTTTAGCTGCTTTGTAGTTAAATTTGGAATACAGATGTGAAGTTGTAGTTGAAATGCAAAAGGAAAGAAGGGGTTACTTCACCTCTCTTTTTGAAAAACAATTGTTAGTGCTATTATAGTTACAGAAACTGCTGTGTAATAATTACATGTAGAATTATTTGACAGAAATTACATTTCACCTATACAATAACAATGTTAATGTCTTGAATGCTTGAGCAAGGACATCTTGCCTTGTCTTTTACTTTTGCATGGTATCCAGAATGTCGTGACAAAATTGTCACAATAAAATTTCCAACATTGAATTCATGGCATAGTAATCACTTGCTGAGTAGATTAAGCAAAAAAAGAATGCGGAAAAAAAGTAATTACAAAAATCTTTAAGGTGGTTTACTGTACCTTAATGGGCAACTGTTAGATGAACATAAGTGTCAAAGAGCACTGGAGATAGCCCTAAATTAAAGCATTAACTTCAGTAAACTTAAAGGAAGAAATTTAAAGAATAAATCCAAATAGTGAATTGAGTGGAAAGGGGTGGTTGGTGTAACATGTTAGCAGAAGTTTTTGGTTTAATTTGTTGTTTTTCTTTCACAGTCGGATACCCAGAGTTTATAAACCCAAGTGTTTTATCGTACAGATTTGAACTGCTTCCATTTTGTTCTACTTTGTTTAATGCATTTATTCGTCTTAGAAGAAATGGCACTTGTGAATTCATTATCTCACTTTAAGAGTTGAGGTGACCGTTTCTTTAATAATACAGCTTTTTTCTTGCACATTTTAGTGATTCTTATGTTTCCGTAGGCTAATTTGTTAGTATAACCAAGGAGCTGGTTGTACCAAAGATTTGGTCTATTGCACTCATGTTGAGTTGTGACATTAAATTTTAAATGTCACAATCAAAAGCAAGCATATCATTGAATAGGGTGTGATTAAAGAGTAGATACATAGACCTTCAATCTGACATAGTATTTCATTGTGGTGTTTGACACTTTGTGTAGTTTAATCACATTTTGAAGTTGTACATACATCGTTGCACCATAGTGATGTACACTTTTGATTATAGTTTTTTTCCTGACGTGCACTGCTTAATAAATCAAAAAAGATGCAGGCATGGGGCTACTGTTTGTTTGAAAATTCTATTTTATTTTCTGAATAAATACTACTTTAATTTCTTCGGAAAAAAAGAAAAAAGCTGTGAAATTTTAGGATTGAAAACGCTTCTTGCTTTTCAAGCCTGGTCTAAATTAATGCCAAGTTACAGTATATTCTTCAATAGCCTGAAAGTATATGCAAACATCGATATCAAGGGCACATCACTGTCTAGAATTGTTCATTTCCAAGTCATTTTTGTGCTGCTAATTAAACTACCATACATTCTTCACATGTAGACTAATGAGGTAAGATGTGTTAAACTAAGTAAGTCTGCATGGTTGCCATTATATATTTTTTGCCAATTTTCATTTTGGTGTTTGGTTAACGTGTCACTGGGTATCCGACATTCCACACAGTTTCAACAGCTGTGGCCTGCAGAAGTTATGGTACCTTTGTATGTTACTTCAATGTTCATTTGGTATGGTCACACTAACTAGCTGTCTAGCTTGCATGATTTATACTTTGTCGTGTGCCGAAAATAGCCTATCTACAAGGTCACAGTGTGCCAACTCGCGATGTGTTGTGAGCTTCTAGATCAGCTTTTTTTTCAGCTCGCACCTATAAATTAAGTTCCATACCAGACATGGTTGACATTACTCTAAACTTTATAAATGACTGTGAATGTGTATTCACTTCAGCAGACAAATTGGTGCTTCATAGTTTTGCTTAGAAAGCAGGCCACAGCTTTCAAAACATGTTTGATTCAGATAAATGTCAACTTTTTTATGTTACAGTGCCAATTGTGTTTGTAATGTAACATAATGATGGCTTAGTCCCAGCAATATCAAGTACTGTAACCTAAAGCTTACCAGTAGATGCCATGCCAACCACAGCCAGCATGGAATGGGATTCTCTTTTGTTGAAGGATTATGGACATTTATAGTTCAGGGATTCTTTAAAATATTTTGTAACATGGATATATGTACTGAAGTAATTTGATGGACTTTAGTACACATTCTATCTTTTAAGATTACTAAAGGAGATGAGTGTCACTATGGTTTGCTGAGACAGGTCATAAGATGGAACTCTTTGCAAAAGAACTTAGGTGCACTTAACTTTTTTATACTAAACTTAAAAATGAAAATTTAGAATAAATGTTATTTTGGAAATTTGAAATGTGTCATGTTCATCCTTTGATTTTAACCTTGTTTAGAAAAGATGTAATACTGGAAGTGAATAAATTGTCAACTGTACGCTTTTATCACAAGTCGGCTCAATTTCCTTATAGCACTTAACATTAAAACCTATAGCTTCATTAATTAAGTGTTGGTACAATTAAAATTAAGTGAGGTTTTGATGTCATGTACTACAAAATGAAGGTGTACTGGTGGATTAACACCTCGATTGAGAGCACCATAATGATATTTTCATCAGGTGGGAATTGAAAGGAAGTATTTTAAATTAAAAATGTCACTGTAATAACATAAGTTGAAAAACAGTTTTTATTGCCTTCCATGCTCACCTTAAATGGAGAAGTATATTTTTTTTATCAGTAACGTTTGGCAAAACATCATGGAAGATAATTGGTAAAAAGGGAACAAATATAGCTGCTCGCTTTAAAAAAAACGTGTTCACATTATATAAAAGAAAAGAAAACAGCAGTTTTGGCCCCAGGACACAAATTGTACAAATATCCTGTTTTGAAAAGTAAATATCGACATGTCTAAATCAAACATCACAGATACTGAATAAACAAAGCAAAATATGACTGTACAGTAGCAGAGACATGCTAATAATTGATTATGAAACAAATTCAACCTATAATAGCACCCTAGACATTTTGAGCAAATCCCAATACTTCTTGTTTAGCACTATAAATCTACACATACCTGTTCTGTCACCTGTCAGTACTCCTGTGCCTATGCATGACTGTGCTGTACAGCACAACATCTTGACTTAGCCCGCAGTGGGCAACTCTCAAAAGACAAATATTCAAATTTCTTTATAGTTGGCCAGAAGCCACTCTTTTTTAGACCACTGTTAAGATCCAATGACTCCTTTGCTGCCAGCCTTCTAACAAGTTCAGATAAAGTACTCCTTCTTTTCGACTGCGGCTTGAACCTTGCAGTCCTCATCAGGGTCCTCTCCTGGAGCCAGTTCCCCTGTTGTTCTGTAATCGCCTTTGTTGTGGCAGAGATATCGATAAAGAAGGAATCCCAAACCAAGTACTGTCAGCAGGACCAGAACTATAACCACTGGAAAGACATGGCAAACTCGTTTTTAAAACACATTAAGTAAGACCAAAATGGATGTTGTGTTAATGCGGTCAATTGAGTGACTTTTGGCATCGGAAGGAATGAGTAGCATGAGCATCATTACCTGCAATAACAGTGGAGTCTGTGTGCATTGGAACTGCAGTTGTTACCACTGAGAAGAACAAAATAAATAGATAAATACAATTATTTTACAAAGCTTGGAGACAGATGTTATGATTTTAAAAACCTATTTTACATTAGGAGAACTGTCAAGTTGTAACAGTCACAGTTGGGACACTATACACAGCCTTTAGGCACGATAAAAAAAAAAGAACAGGAGTTACCCTCAATCAGTGTTGTGTTTGCATGCGTGGGAAGTGATGTTAGTGTCTCCATAGTAGATGCTGAAAATATGGCAGGTATATGAATTAAATTAACACTTATTTTAATACAACACACACTAAAATTAAGTTCAAAACATAGGCATACCTTCAACTGTATCCAGATGCGGGGGAATTGTTGTGGAAAGCCCAATTTCTGATACTGAAATTATACCAGTTAAGCAAATTAAAATGTGCAAAAGAGCTCATATCTATTTCTAGTCTGCTGGCCACACTTTGTGTTATTGATTGATTGAATACTTTATTAGACAGAAATGTAAACAGCACGAGGTACAGTCAGACATTTAGGCTAAAAGGATAACACAAAGAAGTCCTGGGGACTTGTTTCCACTGTGCTCCTATGTATTCAATTCATCATCATGGCACAATGTCTGAGCAAGGGCAGCATATTAAAGGAGTAGTTCACCCAAAAGATTACTTAAAAAAAAGAAATCTCCATTAATTCAAGGCTTTGTGGAGTGTGTAATTGATAGAAAACAAGTAATTTTTTGGATGAACTACTCCTTTAAGTGTTGAGACACAGTAATCTGATTATGAAGGGCTGGACCTGAGACAAACTTGTCAAACACTTAATTGATTTCTAAATACATGTAGGCCTACGCTATGACACAATATCCTTATCAACAGAACCACCTACTGATGTATGAGAAAGGCTGAAGTTATCATAGCTATTTCCCAGTCGACCACACAAAAACAAACTTTATCACTAACCCCAACAGTCTGTATGTACACTTAACCTTTACTATCAAAAGAATTAAGTAACTTGTTCATTTGATAAGGTTAAAGCTCAATATTGGGGGTTTGGGTTAGAGTATAATGCTAATCAAACATACATACCATTCAGGGGTGGACTGGAGGACGTCATGATGACTGATGTTGTCTGGTGTCACAAACTATGACAAACAAGTAGAAATATTTGAAATGGAAACATGACTAAATGGCTTTTTAAAGTTTGATTTTGACTATGACTCGAGTGACACTTAATATCTTGTCATACCAGTAATTACATCATGCCACTGACTCTAATCAGCTGACATTCTCTATCTATCAATGTAATCTGTTGACTCGACTGGTTTGGTCTACAGTTCACTACAGCCACACTCACAGCATATCCCGTTTCAGTTCCCTTAGCTTCCAACTTTACAGAACTGCAGTGGTGGAAAAAGTACTCAATTACTTAAGTAAAAGTATCAATACTGCAATGTAGAAATACTCAGTTACAAGTAAAAGTCCGGAAAGTATTGGTATAAAAATCTACTCAAAGTACCAAAAGTAGAAAGTACTCATTATGCAGAATGTCCCATTTCACAAGGTATCATGTATAAAATGTATTAGCATTTTTTTTAAATAGCAGATCTACAAGTCAAGCTCACAATGCGCTTTGTGAGCGTGTAGATCGGCTATTTTCAAATGGCCGAAATGTATGGGCTTAAGTGGATAATGTATATTTTGAAAACCTAATCGAAATCTACAAAGTAACTAAAATGTTCTAATACTTGTAGTGGAGTTAAAAGGTACACTATTTGCCTCTGGGGTGTAATGGAGTAGTAAAAAGTATGTTGGAAATACTCCAGTTAAGTAAAAGTACCTCAACATTGTACTTAAGTACAGTACTTGAGTAAATGTAATCAGTTACTTTCCACCACTGCCGAACTGGGAAAGTTTCTTAACTTGTGAAGACAACACGGCCCAACCCAAAGTAACAAAAACGTGCAATAAACTGTCAGCTTTTACCAAACGGATCTACCAAACATCCCAGCTGCTTGTTAACACTCAGCAGTCAGCAGACATTGTTCTGTTCAGCACGGCGGCTACACCACACACACACCCCACACACACACACACAGGCTTTTGTTTGAGCTGAGACTTACCTGTGGAGTCGATCAGTTCACCGTTCGTAACACAGCAGCAGCTTGTTTCCTATGCTTTAAATCATGAGGATGTACACAACCTCGAAACCAGCTCAAGTTCTAAATCATACAAAAGTATCTCTCTCAGGTAATTAATTAGCAGTTCAGTCTCGAAGATGCAGTAGTAGAGGCTTTGTACCAGTGTGTGTGAGTGAGTGAGTGAGTGTGTGTGTGTGTGTGTGTGCTGCTGGGAGGAGTTTCGCCCACGCTGTCGATTTCCGTTCCTGATTTCGTTCCTCCCCTTCACCCTCCCCCTAACCTGAACCCCCCCCCCCACACACACACACACACACACACACACACACACACACACACACACACACACACACACACACACTGAAAGAAGCAACAAGGTGTCATATTGTTATTATTTATTAACTGTATTTAGAGCAATCGACATTCCTGTTTATAATAGGCTGAAGTAGGCCCACATTTAAATTACATTCAATTTAACATAGCAATCAATCACTGTGCAATGTTAGCCCTATGGCTGTAATTTGATATTACTTGCATTTCATGTACTTATATAATACATGAAATATATTATGTAATATCACAGCCATTCTAGGGTTGTATGTATAAGATTTAATGTGACATTGTTTTTAAACTATCCTGTCTATTCGCTCAACTTGATCAATACAGGACAAAGCAAAATCTACAAACAATTATAATTTACTGGAACTAAACTGAAACTGAAATAATGAGCTTAATAAAAAATCAACATTAACAAAAAGAAAAATGATTACGCCTATTATTGATATACTGCTGAGATTGTAGGCTAATTATGATTACAGTTTTTAAACAAACAAGCAGATGAAATGTTATCCAATGATACAATAGATAAATAACAATAAAGAGTCAGTGGATGGTTTATCATTCATTCAACAATGGCGTTACTAGAAATTTGATTCCGTCTTTCCACATTCATTACACGTTTCTGTCTCTTGTGCTGCTGATGGCTTCACTCCTCTAAACGTCTAGCCAATCCAATCCTGTCAAAATAAACAGAGTATAACTGATTGTATTAAACTCTTAGTTAAGTTTAGATAGACTGAAATATGAGTGCAAGGATACACAAAAAACACAAACCTTAAATGAAAGGTTTAATAGATTAAACATCTGTGCTTTTTGAGTCCATGGACCCTTGGTTTCCTACTGGAATATCCTAGATAACAGAGAAAGAAAAGGGAAAAGCTTACAAAATAGAACAATCTGCATCACTATACTTAGCCTGTGTCTGCTGGACAACTGACCTTGGCTACAAAGGCGACAGCTTTTGCATCAGAATCAAGGCCAGAAACGTCGCCATTCCCCAGTCCATTAGATTGAGGAGTCTCAAGGGCAACAGGACTTTCCACTTTCTCCTCAATGTAGAGTGGGGCGTTGTCTACCGCAGATAGCTGGAGCTCCAAACTCTCTGAGTCATAGGAATTGTTAAGTTCTGAGCTACTCTCACTTGGCGGAGGGTTCTCTTCTTCTCCTTTATTATCAGTGGTGATCAAAGGTGTGTCTGCAGAAGCCTCCAGCTCAGGTTCCCCCTCCTTCACGTCCCTCTCTCCTCCCTCTAGACTGTTGTCTTCTCCACACTTCAGCTCATCACCAGCAGCCTCCATCGTAGTGTCAGACTCGGGATTGGCCTCCGCAGGAGAGTGCTCACTGTCGCTGTGGGTGGATTCTGCATACTGATCTCTGAGCTCTGAACAGGAGCTTTCCAGTGGTGGGGATTGTGGGGACATGGTAAGGGTACTGCTCTCCCTGGACAGAGTTTCATCACGGTAAGGTCTATCAGGAGATCTGAAGGTGGACTTTCGTTGGGAAGGTCTGGGGCTGTAGCCCGCGTGAAAATCAGAGAAGCTGGACTTCCATGATTTTGGGGACATCAGTGAACGTCTCTTCAGGGAGCCATGGCTGAAATAAATACAGAAAAATATAATCTCTACATTTTCAACTTCTTCTCCCCGTATACAATAAGATAAGTGAATAAATCAGAACAACTTTGAAAGTCAGAGTGAAAAATATAAGCTAACCGTTGTAGTCCCTTGACGACAAACACCTTGTCGGGATGCTCAGCCTGCAGCTCCTTCATCACATTCTGCAAATCATGGTTGAGCTAAAAAAAAGAAGACATGGTTAAAACATTCTGTGAATGTTGTCAGACAAGTGCATTTTATTGTCAGATGAACACAACACGAGACATACCGTGCTCATTTCCTTATAGAAGACATCTCGTAATGCTGAGATAGCTGAGAAGACTGCCACGTAGCATCCAATACGGCTTCAAGAGAGATATAAGAGAGGAGTATGTGAACACATGAAAATCTTTAATTTAACACAGATGATTTTACTGTGTAGTCAGTATTTGAACACATCAAAGGTCAGAGTCAGGGATTATTCTCACAGTTACCAAATCAAAAGCTATCTAAAGTAATGCAATATCTGCTTTCTGCTCTTACCTATCAAAGAGAATTGGGAGCTCTTCCTTTAGCTCATTGTTGATGCTTTCATAGACACTTTTGGCAGAGCTGACTTCTTCCTCTGCCTGCAAACAACAAACAAACAACAGCAGCATCAGTCATATGAAACTTTAACTCAGCTATGTGTTGGAATAAGAAATGAGAATAGGTCAGTCATTTTCTCTGACCTTAGCTATTTTGACATCATCTCTCTTCTTAGCGTTTTGCAGTGCCTCCAGGTGGTGATGAGAAGAATCATAATCTACCAGTTTTCTGCCCCTTTTGGAAATTTTCTCCTGCAGAGAAAAAAATATATATATACACATAGCATAAACCAGTAGGTACAGTATGTAAATAAGGTGCATAAGGTTAGACACAAAGGTGGTAACACTTAGGTAGGTCCACATAGCAGCAGGTATGTTCTCTCTCTCTCTTACTGTGTGTATATATCCCTTTGTGTGTACATTTGTGTGCTTGTGCGTCGTGCCTTACCCTCATATCTGGGAATTGACCAATGTAAGTCTCCATGGTGCGTACTGCCTGGTCCAACATCTTCACCTCATAGTCATTCCACAAGAGGTCCTCACCCTTATCGAGTGAGAGAACATACACATTGCTTTTTTCATTTAAACGACAGAGGAGTTTCAAGTTCTCTTGCAAAGCGCGAATATATGTGTGGAGGAAAGCAGTTTTCAGTACAGTAAAATCCTCAGTGTTAAATTAACTCTGGGAGAGTAAAAATGAACCCAAATGGACCTGTACTTTAACGTGTTTTTTTCTCATCTGTGATCATAGCTGACCTCTACAATGGCTCCCAAGTCCTCCTCGGCAGCCCAGTCAGTCTCATAAGCATCAAACAGAGACTGGGACAGGCGTTTTGAAGCATCTCTCATTTCTGTAGTAAATGAACAGATTCATAATCAGGATGTATGTATTTCTGGTGTAGCTTTGTGAGCTATAGTATCTCCCCATTTGCAACATGTACAAATATATTGATCATTCACCTCTGAGAGCATTAAGGTAGGCCTTTAAGTCCTTGTTCATTCGGCTCCCATCGGTCTGCAAACAGAGGCTAGTGTTATATCCAGTGTTATGATTTATTATGTATATCATGTTAACTTTATTGAGCACAATTATTGTGCAATTATTATTATGTAGCATGCAGTATCCCATAATAGGCACATATACACAGGACATTGTGCTGCCTAGAGTTCAGCACTCAGTGGCTATAATACTGATACCTGCTGGTCAGTGAAATCTTGGAGGAAAGTGTCAAATTGTTCATCTCTGGTCTCCACTGTCTTCCCCAGCTTTTGTAATACCTACACAGCAAATACACAACTCAAAGTAATGCATGTCATAACAAACAGGAAATGTAATTTCAAGTACTTTTATAAAGGAGAGGTGGTGTGATGATACCTTTTCCTTGCTTCTACTCAGTTGCCTTTGAACCTTTTTAGCAAAGACTCCAGCACTGCCTTTTGGACTGTTGCCCTCTGCCATATTTGTATCTTCTTTTGCAAAAGGTGTAGCCTATGTTGCTGAGATGAAGAAGAGAGAGAGACAAAAAACAATGTTACAAATTGCTACTGCATACGCATCATTTTGGTTTGTAGTGCTAGAAAACAAATGCAACTTCGCATTTGGACACGTGAGGGGTTTAATATTTCCATTTAGGCTATGTCGTTTTTCTGAATGACCCCTTAGCTGAGAGAGAGATGAAGCAGGACCCCCACTGCATATTGTTTAAAATTGTGTTGCAGATTAAACTTTTCGATAGATTTCATAGATAGCTCCAGAGACTTGTTTGACAGCATGTCATCAGTGTAAGTTGGATTCATGTTAATGTGCATTTTCAGACATTTAACCACGTTAACCGTCAATACTTTAGTAAATTTGACTATTCACTATGTACTTTTTCTCCCTCTACACCAAACCTCTTTGCCGAAAATAACCAATCTACAGGCTGGTGAGCTTGTAGAGCTGCTATTTTCGGGTAAAGTTCTTCTCAGAATAGGGATGCTTGGGTTAAAGTAGCTAATGTAAAAAAAATCCTATCACACAAATACTTGGTGGCCCCCCAGTAGTAACTCTGAGGACCCCCTGTTGAAGACCCCTGCTCTTTAAGTAGCTTCCATGAGACCATGACTACAATACCCAGAGTTCCCAGAGGTCAAGTCACTCCACCCACACTACTTGTGCTATCGTGGAAATGGTGAACTTTGCCCACCGTGTTTTGTATATCGTTACGACACGAAGGCGGTCCAATGACAGAAAACCAAATTCATTTGCTCCTCCAGCAGTTGGTGGACATGATAATGGGGAGCACTCTGACGAAATGTGCGATCACAGACCTGGGTATCCAATGGGTTGGCTGGGCCATTGCTTCAACTCTCAGAACGGAGAAGTTTTATGATTTGGCAGGTAATAATAATAATGTTGATTTATAGCCTATTACTTTGTGATTAATGTTTATGGCCACTGCCAGTCTGGCCACGAAATTCTTTGTGTTTCGTAGGCTGTTCAGTATCTCCAGCGGTGCAGCCTTATTAAACGTAGCTTCATATATGAATATCAGATAGAAAAGCGAAACGCTGTCATAATAATTATAGGTTAACATTAAAAGTAGGAGTTTTAATATTTGTACTTTTATATAATAGTGTCTAACTTAGGGGTTACTGTTGCAAAACGACTGTTATCTAAACAGCTCTTGTTGTAAAACAGCCCAATAGACGGTGTTGCCAGGTCTGCTTATTATAAGCGACTTTGGGCTTGTTTTTCTGTAAGTTGCATATTCTCCATTTATTTCAAGATTTTTTGAAAATAGCAAAATAGCTGATGTATACAGTATATAGGTTAAAGTGCTCATGTGGATGTGGCCTATAGTCGCCTTTGTGCTTGTTTTTCTAAACCTGGTTGCTTATTTCTCTCTCAAAATCTGGCAGCACTGCCAATAGCTCCTCCTTCTGCTTAAGAAGCAGCATCATAAAGCAGCTTAACATTAACACTCTGGTTTTTCCACATTTATCTATCAGATCTAAAGTTAGAAATCGATTAATTAATGGTTATCACTACCAAAGAACGTGGCCTGCCACTTCTGTATAACTATGCAAATTAGTAATTACAATGTAGGCTGGTTATTTATGACCAGATATTAGATAGTTATGCAGATGTAAGCTCATTGAGTCATATGGCTCGAAGTGTCATTTACAAAATCAAAAGGCAATAGGCCTACTGTATGTGTAAATATTTAATGTGAGTCACTTTGGAATTAGGCTATGTTTTAACCAACATGATTTTTGAATAAGGCTCTTACTTAACTTTTAATCTAGACAAATGTAATACAATCTAGACAAATCACAATCTAAAGTATTTTTCTTGTGACGTCATCATGTTTATGAGAACATTAAAACAAAAACGATTACCACAATCAATAAACATAAGTAAGTTACACAAGCTGGAGATGAAGTCCATTAAATACTTAATTAAAAGACTAAAAGCATAATTGGACCTATAATACAAAAGTTGCATTACCATCTCATAAATATATGCAACTTACCTGTAGACACCAGTGATTGATATCGTCTTAAAATGGCAAATGAATCACCTGGACAATTCTCTTATTCGTCCTCTTCTGTTCCCCAACTGGGATCTGTGCTTCTGGATATTTTACCCTTGAACTTTGGAACCAATTGTCTGCAGTTCCCTGGGTAAAAGATTTATTGAACACGCCTTACTCTGCAACAAGTGATATCCATAACCAATACCCACCAGTGACACTGGATGGCATATGCTGTTCCTTAAAGTCTAATCTCTGTTTGTCTTTGTTTTAGGATCCGGCACATTTATACTACTTGCCCACCTGAGTCGTATATGGGGTGGGGCGGGCCATGTGAGACAGAATGTGCAGACAGGGTTGGTGACTGCATGGGGACTCAGGTAAGCATGGTAGTGTGGATCCCATCCAGTGTCATGTACAGAACCTTTCCAGCAGAAAAGGCCAAAACGTGTTTTGTAGGATCTGATTGTTGCATGAACTCCTCATTAGTTTAATTAGTCTATGTAAGCTGTATAGGTATGAAGTCCTTGGCTAGGTCAGTGCTGAACCTATGAATGTGAGTCATTAAAGTTGGGTTAATGAATAATGTTTGAGTTAATGTGAAAGAACAGCAGTAACTGAGTAGGTTTTTTTTGCAGGCTGGGGACATTCCTCTTCTTGCGGATCCTGAAGGACGGCCATGATCGCAGGTTTAACAAAGTCAGAGACAGCCCAGGGACTTTCTTTGTATATTGGAGCATTCAAGGTATTTCGGATCATTGTGAACGTGTTCCTAGTTCAGCCATGCATTGCCACAGTCCTTGACCATCTCAGCACATTATAAAGGGATGGGACACCTCTATAAATCATTTCTGTCATTTTCATATTCCAGTCAAGATAGGATTAGATCGCTGCTGCTTATTTTCTATTACTATCAAATTCAGTGCATGTTGACTCTTTTTGGTGGGAGAATATAATAAAGTATTGTTATATTCTTATATCTCTAGCTGCGTGGGTATTTATGACGCTCCTGCCCACCCTCATGCTGAACAGTGAGAAGCGAGATGCTCCTCTTGGTATGAGGGATTACATTGGCTGGGGTCTGTGGGGCCTTGGCTTTGCCACTGAGGCTATCGCGGACCAACAGAAGTGGCTCTTCAAACGTGACCCAGATAATGCAGTAAGTCATGACATGTTGTCCTACACTGGACTTACATAAGTATGCTGGTCAATGTGTTTTTTCAGTGGCTTTCACAACTGCGTTTTTGAAAAATTAAACTTTTTTTGTCCTTTCAGGGAAAGTTTATTCAGAGTGGATTGTGGGCTTACAGCCAACATCCAAACTACTTGGGTGAGATCATGCAATGGTCAGGTCTGTGGCTGTCAGCCTCATCTGTAATGCAGGGTTCCCAGTACCTCAGTGTTTTGTCGCCTGTCTTTGTGTGGTTCCTGTTACGTCACGTCAGTGGTATCCCCATTCTGGAGAAGCAAGCAATGAATAAGTGGGGCTCCGACCCGGCCTTCCAGGACTACATTAAAAACACACCTCTTCTATGGCCACATCCTAAATTTTGATTTTAAGTTGTTTCCTTCTCAGCTCACACAGAAATTTATAGTTTCTGTATATACCCCTGAGGTACATGATGTGAGCACACACACCGGATACATACTCCAGAACGTTTGAATGTCTATGTCCAGACTGATTGTCTCTGTTAAATACTTTTTGTTATACAGTGTTGAATTTAAATAAAAAATAAACTACATTTTTAATTTCTTAAAGAAATTACCATCAATGTTTTCTACGCAGATTTATTTAAAGCAGTGCCATTCATATAAGTCTATACCAAACACATTATATTGTAGAATCAAAGGTATTCCCCTACGGTCTATTCTTACAGCACTAATCGCAAAAGTATATTGAATCATACGACCATGTCACCCGAAAATCTCTTAACGGCTCCCCGGGCATGCGTCATGATCTGTCCTTTACATCCCAAAGAGTAAAGCACTCAAACAGAAAGGAAGAGGAGACTTCAGGTGTAGTTAAATGTTCAAACTATATTTTACAAACCATAATAATTTTGTGTACTTGTACAAAATGGTAAACATCACAAGTTTTAAAAAATGAAGGGAAAAAAAAAAGACAATTCTGAATTCTTAGTATTGCTACAGTTATACAAACAATCTGAACAGTTCCTTTGGACCACTTGGGAGTGCAGAGTGAAGAACACTTTGAAAGTATGAAAAGTGAAATTCTCCTTTTGCAGCAAATAACATACGATACGTAATGCATAGATGATTATCTAAGTGAACAACCCAATGACGGTTAATCCATTTAGGAAGTACAAATCAGGATAGTGCAAACTCAAAACATCACTGTAGTATACTGGCATTACATACTGTACGTACAAGAGGAATACACTACGAACACAACAGCAGGCATATCTGGCAAGCAATTTTATTTGCATATCTTTTTTTATAACAAAAATCTAAACTAAAGAATGCTATATGCTGGCTTGAGTATAAAGCCACTGCATGGCAGTGTCGCTTGCCGAAAATAACTGATCTTCAAGCTAACAACAGCACATCGCAACACACAGTTGCTTGAAGATTGTTATTTTCAGTGACACTGTCGTACTACGGAGTATAAATTACACTTAAGCTGTAGAATGAAATGCTTAAAAAATATCTTCAACTTCTGAGTAATACATGAGTTGAAGCCCATTCTGCAAACAAATGACCATAAAACTGCATCTATAATATAAACTACTCTCAAATACCTCAAACAAACTGTAGTACCAAGCCCTAAATAAAAAAGGTATTCAAAGTACGCCAGATGATTTAGTTAGAACAATGTAGTAACACACAAATTTAAAACAATCAAAATACAAATCTTAAACAGTATAGAAACAAATAAGAATAGACTCAAAGGAAGCGTTTCAGAAAGCATTCAGGAAATGTTTTTGAATACAGAAATGTAGATAGGCTCTTGGCTCTTTGGCTGCTTTGCTCTTATCTGAGCAGTGGAGATGCAAAGTAGTTCCCTTGATGAGCAACTGCTGCTACTGGTTTGCTCCTGCTCCCAAATCTGCAACGCACACAAAACATACATCACAATCACCTCCAGGCTTAAAATGAAAATAGCCAATCTACAAGTTTGCGTTGAAAGCTTAATTTAGCATGATTGAAAATCAGTTCATTTCTAGTGGCAAGTGTACTACGGAGTATAAATGATTATTTAGATATTCTGAAGCAGATACCGACAATAACATGTTTACTACTTGTGGCTAACCTCTGTGAAGGACGTAAGCATCATTTAGCAAGAAAAACAGTTATGGTCGGCAAATGACATCGCCATACTACAGAGTATAACTTAAGCTGAAGTCAGATGTTCTTAAGAAGATACCAAGGATTAACATGTTTGATTCTTTAATTTCCACCGCTACGGCAAGCTGAGGAAGGAGAGGAGCGTCATCTCAGTGTTTACCTTGGTGTCAGGGAGGACTTCATGCGTTGGGACAAGGAGGTGGAGGAAGGGGTTTTGCAAAGCTGGTGTTCTGGGGTGTTGATAGGCCCCAGTATGCTCACAGAGTCTACAGCAACACATACAACACATGTCAACATTACAATGTGATTTGGAAGCATACCACTCACGCTGATATGGGTGTACAATAGATTACAACTTCAAGATATCACCCAATGGGCCAGTTTAGTTTTGTAGTGACTTACTTTTCATATCTGGGGTGGCATAGCAGTTTGCATTCTCAATGATGATCATGTCATCCCTATTTCGCTGCATGTTTTCCACCATACCAAACTGATTCCAGTACTCAGCGGGCAGGGACAGCAGACGCTCAACAACCTTAACAGAATGATGATCAGAACGAAATACTGAAATAGCAAGTTTAGCGAGTTGCTACCTAATCCCTCTTCCAGCATAGTCTATATAACTAGAGGGAACATTTTCCTCAGTTCTGCACATTATTATGATCAGTTCAACATTCAAGAAGCATTATGTTAAAATATTAGTGTCAATCATGTATTGTCAAACGACATGGCTGTATTATTAGTATAAGGTGCCTTTAGGATGTTTGCTAAGTCTCTTACCTTAGGTTGCCGTTTGGTGTCTTGTAGGATTGTCATGGGTTCAGGGTTAGGTACCGCATGACCTACAAGCGTTGGTCCAAAAACGCGAGCCAGGTTGCTTATGTCCATTTTGGTGTCCACACTCCGCGCAACTCTGAAAAAATATTGCCCCTTTTAACCAAGCTTCTTTGTCAGAAAACCCACAGCATCAAGTGATTCTTTTGTCAAATGAACTAAATTTCCATTCCAATAAAACTAATCCGGTCAGCTCTCCTGCAAAGTTTTATTCAATAGAATACTTAGCCATCCAGTTTGAGGGTGGTAAATGTAAAAATGTTTATCAGTAGTGCAATTGATGTGTCCAAATGTGACACAAAGCGGCAGCATCGTTGCAGCTAGTACTTAAGTACTAAAAAGATGGGCCTAATGAAAAGAGACATCCAACCAAAGCACACTGGCTTTTATTGCATTTTATCTTGCCAACTTGGTCTGTGCAATCACTCTATGTGGTTCTCCAAAATAGAGGTGGAAGAGGGATGTAATATTTCTGTTTGCCAGTTTTGGGATTTCGCCCCTCCTGTGAATTAGTCAAACTCTCAAATCACAATACCTGGGAATCTATGAGCTGAAAGAATATTTTGTGAGCAGCTGTGTGGGACCCAAAGAAAACACTGCACTAGGTATTTATCAGTGAACCACGAACAAACTAGAGGTATTTGCCACCCAAAGATCTTAACAACTTCCAAATAAATATAGAAATATAGAATATACATTTTACGCTACAACAAAACAAGCAGAAAAATCGGTTAGTATTGTTTAACCCATTAAAACCGGGAAAGCATCCGTGTCATTTTAGATTTTAACCACTTTAACCATTATTCTATACTTTGGCTATTCAAAAAATAGCAGATATACAGCCTGTCACTTTGTGCCGCGCAATGAGCTCGTAGATCTGCTTTTTTTGCAAAATCGTGAAAATGTGTGTGTGGAAATCTTTGAATATGTACATCTTTAAAGCGAACATTTTTAACTCTAATCTTTGCTTCTTGGGGTCCCTGGAACAAAATATTTGAGATGGGGGTCCGCGGCAAAATACATATAATTATGGGGGTCCTTGACATGAAAAGGTTTGAGAACCACTATATAGAAAGTAGAAACTAGGATTTAGGAGACATTTGTAGAATCGGCCTCAGGTCTTAACACATTGCCTGCCAGAGTTTTTTCAGATTTTTAGCTGTTGCCTGCCAGGGTTTTGCCATGTTTTTGGTACCTGTTCGCGTAGCCACAGATTTTTTTCCTCCGGTATGATTGATCCCCAGATGGTTTCTAATCACAGATGAGATTCAGGTGTGGTTTCACAAATGTCAACGAGGTCATTTTGACCTCGTTGACATGTTTGGTTGATGTTTCAATATAGCTCAAAAGCAGTAGTTTTAAACCAAAAAACAAAGTGAATTGTTTGTCCGTTTGAATTTTAACATTGAAGTGAATGGAGCAGCAAATCTTCGAACATTTTTAGCTCCTAATCTGTTCATAATTCGACAAGGGTTGAAATTATAAAAAAATGCAAAAAAAAAAAAAAAATTTTTTTTTTGAAAAAAAATTTTTTTTTTTCCCTTTTTTCCAAAGACGTATATATACGTCATTGGCAGGCAACAGCTGATTTCTAAATGACGTATATATACGTCTTAGGCAGGCAATGTGTTAATGGGTATATTAATGTATGCTGATATCTTATAAATAATTCTAGTAAGCTCACGGTGGTGGTGGTTGGTGGTGGTGGTTGGTGGTAGAGTGGACTCTTGATCAAACTGCGCATGCGTCGTTGGCAGGTTTCGCGAGAGAAACAAGCAGCAAGGTCTATGAAAACGACGCCAAACCAAACGAACCCTATAACACCAACATTGGCCCTAAAGCGCTTACAATCGGCGGACATGGCAACACCAACGCCGACGCTACACCATAGACCCCGCCCACTCTCTACTGTGGAAAAAGGAAACACTCCAGATTTTTCCCCCCACACACGATGCAGGATAATGCTCCATAAAGAACGGTTCTATGTCGTTCTCTTCCAGGATCGGGCGAACGTCCGCCAAGGCTCCGCTGTTTACCCTTTTGTATACATCGTATCCCAAAACTAATGGTAGATTCTAAACCGCACGGATGTTTAAGGTTTGGTCGGCTACATAATATTTTAGGTCGCCAGCGAAACTACCCGTTTAAATCGCTTATTTAGTCAGCCTGTGGCCATGTTTCCCATTGGAGCCAAACCGGGAGACACCGGCTACACGAGGCGCGCGGATACGTGCATCCCCCATACGCAGACTTTTAAAATAGGACTGGATCTAAAAGTGAGCGTATGTGCGTCAAAAACTCTGCTGTGTTTCGTGTGTGTGTGTGTGTGTGTGTGTGTGTGTGTGTGTTTGCGACGACGGGGGGGACGGGGGGGGAGTAGCATCGTGCCTCCGTGGTGTGTGTGTGTGTGTGTGTGTGTGTGTGTGTTCGCGACAGGCCACGGGCCGCATGGATGTACCGTGGTGTGTGTGTGTGTGTGTACGCCATTCTCCGTGCTGTGTGTGTGGGTGGGGGGGGAGATGAATCTGATCGCACCACAATTGCAACTTGGGTCCACGGCCGTGTATGCGTGGACACGCACGTGCGCATGCACGTTAGGGAGCCACGTGTCACAATGTACTTTATTTGTACTTTATACACACACACACACGACGCCCGTGTGTGTGTTCGCGACGGGAGGATGTACCGTGGTGTGTGTGTGTGTGTGTGTGTGTGTGTGTGTGTGTGTGTGTGTGTGTGTGTGTGTGTGTGTGTGTGTGTCTGTGTCTGTGTTTGTGCGCGCTCCCGACGGGGGACGGCTCCGCCTGTTATATGCGCGGGTGTTTGTGTTCTGTGCCTCCACGACGGGATGTGCGTGTGTGTGTACACACGAATACACCATTGGCTCTCAAAGTGGGGTCCAGAGTTCCAGGGGGTCCCCAGCTAAATGATAGATTAGGCACCAAATGGACCCTTATGGGTCTGTCACTCTGAGAGTGTACAAATGGAACCAAATGGACTCTAAGGGGTCCATTTGGTTCCATTTGTACACTCTCAGAGTTAAATAAACATAGACTTTACTATATAAATTGGGGTCCAAGACATAGAAATGCCATTACATGGGGGTCCATAGCCCTAATGCATGTCAAACTGGGGGTCCTTCAAATTAAAATGGTTAAGATTCACTGCTAGAGCCGTAAAAAAAGACGTCTCTTATGGGGGTCCCTGGCATAACAAGTGTCAATTTGGGGGTCCTTGACATAAAAACGTTGGAGAACCACTGCACTACACAGTACACTCACTTTCGATCCCTGATAAACTGTCTGTTCTCGGCCATTCTCCGTGCTTATATATATATATATATATATATATATATATATATATATATATATATATATATACACACATACACACACACGCGCCCGTGGGGAGGGGTGACGCAACGCGGGGGGAGGAGGACGGGAAGCCACGACGGGGAGGAGGGGGGGGGAAGCCATGAGGGGGGGGGGGGGGGGGGGAGCCACGACGGGACGCGCGCGGGGGAGAAACTGCGCGACAGGACGTGCATTAACCCCAACTTTGCAACTACTTTCACCTGCGCCTTTCACCGGGTATGGTCTAGTAATAATAATAATAATAATAGGTGAGAGTTCACGTCACATATCAATGCTTCATTCATACATATCAATACATCAGAATGGATACTAACTTCTGGAGGTGAAGGGCCATGTAAGCCAGCGTGTCCCTATTAGCCTGTGGCAGCTCACCAATAGTCTGGTACATTTGAGCTATACTGTTGTCATCATCTGGAATCTCTGAGGAAAAGCAAAGGAAACCATTTGTAAATTGAGGACAAGAAATAGACTTTTTGATTAATAGTAAGCAATAACAGCGTATTCTGTTTGGCAATAACAAGACTAACAATCTGGAAGATCCAACACACACACACAGTAATAAATTCATTAAGAAATGACACATGCCAACACGTATTACAAGTAATTATAACCAGAATTTATTATTGTTTTTGTTGGATTCTGCCAATTTCTTTCCATCTGTCTGGCTGGAAGCTGAGGCAGTCAGCCTGCTCAGCTACATAAGGCCGACCATTAACTTGAAAGCTTCAAACAGAAGCCATGTACAGTCATAATTAGAGTAAGCTTATTGTGAGACTATGTAAACCTACTGCACCCAATCCCCAATCTTGTTATATACATTTTTGTCCTGTGGATCATCCCTCTATATTTTTACATGAAAACAATTCTTCTACTGTACAATTATTACCTTGTAAGTTAACTGTTTTCATGATTACTCTCCCATACCTGCTGCTTCCATGAAGGCCCGGTTGAGGCGGAAGGTGACAATGGGTTCCTTGAGGTTTCTCAGGAAGTCCTTGAGGAGGCCAGTGATGGCGTGGATATCGTCCACCTTGCTGAGGGGCGGAATGGTCTTACCACGCAGGAATTTCTCCTTCAGCTCTTTCACAGTGCGCTCAGCACCAGACAGACGGTACAATCCAGTCTGAGAGCAAAGGAACACAATCAAACTGGTTAGGGGTGAAAAGGGCGAGAAGGCAAATGTCCTGTATCTCTGGGTACTTGGCTGCTGCTGGCTATCCTGTGGCATCATGGCATCATAAACTTTCTTCCCATGTCGTGTTTATGTCGGTTTTTCATTGTGCCAGCAAAGCACGGCTGCCCTTGTTTGCACAGTTATTTATTTGTTGCAGAGAATGCATCGTGCATGAAGTTTTTATGAATTTCTTGAAAATATATGCAATAGAGGGATCATATGCTCTTGATTTTATTTGACTATGTGCCACTCTCAAGCCGATCTGCCGATGCTATGGCTCAATGCTGCTTTGGGTAGTTGAAAACAGAATTTAATAGCCTAACAGTGACACTTAATATTTGTTAGGTTGTTTTTGCTAAAGTTAGCCAACTGCAGTGCATAGCAAGGTTATCTGGCTATCGAATATCAAATCGGTAACATTACTGCAGCATAGCTAACAGTGTGTTCACACATCACTGTCTGTTTCTGGGTATGGTCCTTCAGGGCTTGCGCTGTACTGTGACAGACAAATTGACCGATTGGCTCCACTCCTTCAGGCTCATGCTGCCTTTTATTGACACTTGATTCATGTGCTTCCAAACTCGCACCACTCTTTTGCTCTGGGTAGGTTTTTAAAGCACCCGCTCAAAAGGAAAAAGAATCCAACTGAATTGGCACGAATCACGCAGGTGACACATTTCAGATTAAAAATGACACATTTCACTGAAAGGTGTCTGAATGCCTGTAAATTTGCCCAATGTTCCAATCTGAGGATGGTCCCATTACTTAATTACATGGCTGGGATCCATGACCTCTCCAACTATACATTATAATCTCAGAAAAGTTGACAGACAGATCGATAGATAAAGTTAGATAGACAGAAAGACGGGGGCAGATTGAGAGAAGAGAACAGTAGCATAGTTCTAAGAACTGATCAACAGCAGTTTCCAAAAAGACTGATTCCCATCATGTTGAAATCTAATGAAGTTTCAAATATGTCCACAGACTTCTTCACAATGTGATGGGACTTCAACTTAAAGGGTTTCTTACCATCGCCTGTCCAGCATTTAATCATGATTTGGCAAAAAGTTGTTGCTCATGCCTTTTTCAGTTGCAAATAACATATTTATTGTCTGGGCGACATTATCGCACTAATATACTTTTCTGTAGTGATAACTAGGGACCTCACCTCAGGCTAAATTGACCTACCATCTCAGGCATAGACATGAACCACTCACCTCTTTTAGGCCCCTTTGCTCAATCTCAGTGACACAGTGGATCACCAATTCAGGAATCATGGGTGATGAGTGTGGCGCATAGTCTGCAAGGGTACCCTGCAGCATAGCACCCAAACATGTTATAAAAAACAAACAGAGATAGGACCGTATTATAATCATCATGTTGTCTTTGGGAAGAACACGCATACAAAATAAATGTTGTCACACATACCTCGTTAAGCTTGACAGGTGTACCAACCATGTTGGGGATGCATGGCAGAGGGCAGCGCTCACGGCACTCAGGGTGGCTGACTACTCTGCAGTCACGACACTTAAGGGATACCCTTCCAAACTTGATCCTCTTGCCACAGGGAACGCAAGACTCTGGCTTGATAACCTGTTTAATTAACGCAATTAATGCAATCAAAAGACTGGTAGTAGCTTCACCTCCCATCCCAGGTGAACCATATTTTTATTTCACTGGGTAGATGTTAAGACCATTCTTCTCAAAAACATTATTTGGCATGGCACACCAAATACTGAAATTTTTCGGGTGAAACAGTAAAATGATCTTAAACAGATTATTTTTTTACAGATCACTTCAAAATGTATCGAGGGTAAATGCATTATGGAGGAATCATGACATAGCACTCCCTCTACCACATTTGCTCCCCCATCACTGCCACCATTTCTGAGCAGAGATAACTTTGGCCAACCAGAGAGAATATATTACTTAAATCTTGATCTAGTAAAGTAAAGGATTGTAATGTTGCTCTGCAGTGGGCAATTGCACTTTAATAAAATAAAGTATTTATTTCCCATGTTTCATTTACTTGTAAGTTGAAAAAATGTTTTACCGTTTTGGAGACAAACTCATGATGGCGGATTCCCCCATTGCCCTGTGGAGTGCTGGGCTCAGCTCTCATCTCTGGTTTGTTTGGCTGTTTGAAGATGTCCTCAGATGTGACAGATTCAGAGTCCCACTCCATTGCAGCTTGAGCAGGAGAGAGCAGAATATTAGTTAAGACTAGAACATAGTAGATATTGGAATTATTCATTCCAATCTCTCGTTGGAAAATGGTTTTGAATGAAGTGAGTGAGTGTATGTATGCATGCAAGTCATAGTTATTGACACGCATTCATGCATCAGAATAACAGATATCCAATTCTGCCTTTCTAACCACAAATACTGATTAAATAACACAAAAGTATCAAGCTACAGTTAGTGGTAGCATTGCAACATAGGACAGGATTGTTCACGTTTTTTTCACAATATATTTGATGCTTTGCACTTTAATGTGCTACAAATACTAAAGGAAATAAGATTAACTCTCACCTGTCTTTCTCCTGCTGCGAGTCCAATAGGGATTGGGAACAGTCTCAATAGTAGAGACTGCCTCAACAGGTCCGCCATTTGCAGGCATTGTCACTACAGTCTTGGCAATGAGGGACTCATTTCCCTACGAGAAATAAATGAAGAATCGGACATTTACACTCCTTTTCAGTTATTTAAATCAATTATTAGTTGCACCCCTAAATACAACAAAATTATGTTGATGCATTTATGTCCAAGTAATTGACCCAGATGAATCTGCACAACATACCCTGTCTGATGTTCTGCCTGTAGAACAAGACCTTTTGGAGGCAAGAGGAGGGCCATCAACATGTCTGGAGGAACGCTAGGAAAAAGAGAGAATAAACCTCAAACAAACCTGCCAGACTCCAAAGCGCTAACATTTAGGAGGAAAATTCAACACTTTAGTTAACATACCCTCTTCTGTCGTTTCTTGAGACGCACTGTCCTCACTACAGAGGAGTCCCAATCCTGTAAACAAGATACAGATTAGACAAACTGTAAGGTAATCTGCATTCTTTCTTCTTACTGACGGATGAATATGATATTTAATTAGATTTATTACGTTGAAACGTGAAAAATATGCTTACGAGAGAGTCATCCGTTTTGTCATAACTGATGTCTGACAAGATGGAGGCATTGGACTCATCGATTCTTCCGAGTCTATGAAGAACAAATCAGATCATATGTGTTAATATCATGTCACGGACCCCCATTTCAAATTATTCAAAAAATATTTTAAAGCAGTAGGACATTCACATGGTATGTGCGGGGTTCAAACCCAATACTATAGGACGTGTGTGTGTGTGTGTGTGTGTGGGGGGTCATATCTACCTTCGGCTGGTGTTCAGGTTCTGTGCTGGCTGCGTGCGCGAGTTGAGGAATGCCAGCGCTGAGCGTTGCTCTTCATTCAGCTTAATGCTGTTTGAGCCGGATCCCTCGTTGATGAGAAGATCTCGAATCAACTGCAGCTGACGATCCTTTATGATATTAAGACAGACAAATTACTTGATGTGGATTAATGAATTTATTTATATAGCACATTTCCAGACATCATCACAAAGTGCTTTACAGAGCAGGATAAAAAAGAACAACATGATAACGCATTGGAGATAAACTACAACAGACGATCATAAAATAAAACACATAGTAGGCACACAATGTAAATTAAAACCATACAGATACACTCAAATGAAACAAAAGTGGTAGGAAACATTTTGGAAAAGGCCTTAGCATAGAGATGGGTTTTCAGAAGAGTTTTAAAATATGACACTGATTTTGCACGTCTTAGGTCAACAGGTAGGGCGTTCCAAAGCTTAGGGGCCCGAACTGAAAAGGCCTGTCCACCCTTTGTGATGATTGCGGATGAAAGGGCAAGCAATATGCCTAGTGGCAGAAAATAAAATCAAACTTAAGTTAACACATAAGTTCAAGTCCAACATACCAGCTTCTCACAATCAGTCTCCGCCTTCTGCCGTCGACGGATCTCAACATCCACTTGATTGCGTGCATGTTTCAGTTTGACCTCCAGTGCTCCTCGGTCACTCTCTGCTTGGGCCAGGACATCCTTGCAGGAGCCCAGGTCCTGCTCTACTTTAAGCCACTTCTTTCGGCACTCCTCAAAGTTCAGCACCATCTGAATGAAGTCTGGGAGAGGAGGCATGAATGAATGAATGTCTAAAAGATGGACCGGCAGCCAGACATGTCTGCACAGTAAAATTCTCAATGTAAATATATATCCATTTCTAACTCAAAGTGTACAAAATGCAACCGTAAACACATAAACACTGTTTATTAACGGTTTGCAAAAAGGTACAGCAAAAGAATCACATAGAAAATCAGTGTGAGTCAATGAAGTAACCTTAACTAGATGTAGAAACAACAAAACTTACGGGGTTCTATGTTTTCACTGTTGAGGGTGTTAATCTGTGAGATTAACTGGTCATATAAACGGCGCAGATTCAACGCAGAGTCCATGGTTTCCTGCCTATTGTAAAAAGACACAACACACATTGACTCAGTAAACGGGTAAAATAACCTGCCCTTGGACCGAACCATATAAACACAGCAAACACGAACAAATGCATTTGTTCTGCGGTGCGTTTACACGACAACAATGGTTAGGCCCAGTGGTGGAAAGTACATTTACTCAAGTACAACTTTGAGGTACTTTTACTTCACTGGAGTATTTCGCAGTTTCAATACTTTATACTTCTACTCCACTACATCTCAGAGGCAAATATTGTACTTTTACTCCACTACTTAATTACTTTAAAACTTTAGTTACTTGTTACTTTGCAGATATGTATTTTTGTATTATAAAACAAACATTAAGCCCTATTTTATACCTCGGCTATTTGAAAATAGCCTATCTGACTACAAGCTCACAACGCGTTGCATCGGCTTTTGGTACTTAAAGTATATTTTTGATGCCAAATACTTTACTTACTCAGGTAATGTTTTGAACACAGGCCTTTTACTTGTAACACTGGTTAGGCCTATAATTAGCACACGCTAATGGCGTTAGCAACGGATCTTCAAGTAACGTTAACGGTTTCCACGGAACCGTTATTAACGGTTTAACTACGCCTCAAAAAAACTACACGGTGTAAAACTATAACGTTACAGTATTGCTGGCGTTGGAACATTCCATACCTTTAAAAAGCAAGCCTCCACTACGGTGTTACAATGTGTTGTGTTGTGATGATCAGGTTGGTTGATCAGACAGACTCTCGACAACAGGAAGAGTCTCTTGTGTTGTTTGAACCACACTCTGGACGGAGAGCGCGTTGCATTTCAAATGTAGACGTTTAGCCAATGAATGAACAGCTTGGTGTACTTGGGTAGAGCGCCTCTGCAAATTAAAACAGCGCCTCCAAGAGGAAGAAACAAGAAAGTGGCTTTGAACAGGGGTCTTCAACGTTTTCAGGCCAAGGACCCCCTAGCTGAGAGAGAGGCGAGGCGTTTTCAGGCCAAAAACAAAATAAAAATAGAATTAGAAAACAAGTCCAAATAATCAACTACACTGTAGAAACAAGCCCCAAAAAACGCAACCCGCAACTACCAATATTTATAAGCAACTTTACAGAAAGACAAGCCCAAAGTCGCTTATAATAAGCGTACTAGCGTAGCCTACTGGTCGCGGCGTAGAGCGCCTCGGCATACAGCGCCCCCTAGAGGAAGAAAGAAGAAGGTGGCTTTGAACAATGCAACACATGAGAATTGAGATGTTCATCAAGTAGAATAAGTAAAAGTACTGAAAATTGGAGGTAATCCAGTAAAAAAAAAAAAAAAACTCAAAACTGTACTTATCTTATACAGTATGAGAGTAAATGTACTTACTTTACCCCACTGCAAGTATGAGTACACTGCTGTTACAGACAGTAAACAGTATATAATACTATATATATATTTATATAGATGTTTATTGCTATAAACATGATATGCTATAGGCCTGAACATGGCAAAAAGCATTCCGTGTTTCACTAGCATTATATTTATTTTTTTGTGAATTATCGCATATAATATATATGCGATAATTCCCCAAAAAATAAATATAATGCTAGTGAAACACGGAATGCTTTTTGCCACGTTGACTGATTGCTAAACAGATGAGCTTGCCTGGATTAAATTTCCAAGCGAGGTAATCAATATACTCTATGGATTGGAAATAAACGGATGAATGAACGAAAATCACACGCTTACATGCAGAGAGAGAGAGAGAGAGAGAGAGAGAGAGAGAGAGAGGGGGGGGTAGAGAGAGAGAGGGGGGGAGAGAGAGAGATAGGGGGGGGGGGAGGGTGGTAGAGAGAGGGGGAGAGAGAGAGGGAGAGAGAGAGAGAGAGAGAGAGAGAGAGAGAGAGAGAGAGCGAGAGAGAGAGAGAGAGAGAGAGAGAGAGAGAGTGGGAGAGAGAGATAGAGGGAGACGAGAGAGAGAGAGAGAGAGAGAGAGAGAGAGAGAGAGAGAGAGAGAGAGAAGGAGAGAGAGAGGGAGAGAGAGATAGATCACTAGCCCACCAGAACTTGCCAAAGCGGAGCATGCAGAACAGGAGGCTCTAGCTGTAGAACGGGTTGTAGTAGTAAAGGTGCTGCTTGTTGCGGTGCAATGATTGCCACAACTCAACAGAACGTGACCACCGAGCTGGTATGTAACTATCTTTTGTTTAGCGTTTTTTCCAGCTCCTCTGATTCCAAACGAGCTTTGCGTTTGACTTTACAAAGCAAGTGTGTGTGTGTGTGTGTGTGTGTGTGTGTGTGTGTGTGTGTGTGTGTGTGTGTGTGTGTGTGTGTGTGTGTGTGTGTGTGCATGAGTGCGTGCGTGCGTGTGTGTGTGTGTGTGTGTGTGTGTGTGTGTGTGTGTGTGTGTGTGTGTGTGTGTGTGTGTGTGTGTGTGTGTGTGTGTGTGTGTACACGCGTGCGCGTGCCTGTGTGAAATAGATGGTTTGGTGTTCTTAGCCTGGAATTTCTCATATCTATAATCTGCATAAAATCAATAATTTTTATCTTGTGTAGTATATGTCATTGCCACCACCTCTTGCAGTCCATTCAGACTTTTCAGTCAATGACCACCACCTGGACACTGCAGTGTTTGCAGTGATAGTAACTCGACGTCCAGTCTTGTTTGACTCTTGTTCTCATTATCTCCCGATCTGATAAGAAGCTGACATATCAGCCGACTGCGTGTCAAAAGATGTCTCAAAATGACATCCTGCGGTGTTATGATTTATTATACTGTTGTCTTGGTAAGACAGCTCCCCCGGTTCCTTGAATCCTTGCCTACACATTTTTCATTGATCCTGAGCCGATTTCGCCACAGGCTCATCTGCATTGTTTAGATAAATATCAAACATAACATAAACTGAACGAGGTTCCAAATTCATGTCTTTGCAGTTTGCACATATCAGCCTGCCATGCAGAACAACTGTGTTAATAAAAAATGTTCAACCTCATGTACATGCTGATATGATATATGCTATGCTATGTGTATATATATGTAAATACATTTGTTTTCCTCTTTCTCCTCTTTCTCCTCCTGCCCCACCTCCCCTTCTTTTCTTTTCTCTTTTGAAAATAACAAACGATGGAGCTTGCACAAAAACGAATTTCACCCACTACACCTGTAACCCTGTAATGTGACAATAAAAGTAGATTCTGATTAGGGCTAGTGATTATAGCTTAATCCTCAGTATTGATTTGTCCATTTATAACTCAGAGTGTAAAAATTTAACCAAATGGACCCATGAATTGTATAAATGATAGAGAATATCAAAGGCTAGCCGATCATCATCATCATCATAACATATCTATTGGATTGGCCAAGTCTGAAAAGCCTGACAGATGACTAATCCATAAGTCATGTAGCCTGATGATTGGCTTGATATAGTATAAACTACTGTTGTAGCCTACAACTGTACATAATGCATTTACTGTATATATATATATTGTAACTGTCCATGTCTATTTGCTGCTATATATATGACTTACTTTGTAATTTAACAATGTCCACAGTAATGTTTGATAGTGTGACAGACTAGCTCTTATATTTTGCACTCAAACTTTGACATGGTAAGATCACATGATAAGAGCTAAGTGAAATAGTCTGAAGCAAGAGTATTATCCTGCAGCAGAAATCTCTGAAAGAAGACCATATGAAGCTGTACGCTTAACAGACAATAGACAATCCATTACCTGCAAATGTCGCACTATCTTAAGGACTAGTCTCCAATCAATACTCTTTACTGAGTCAAGCAATTAATGAGGCAAACCACAATTTGCTTCTTTTCAATAAGTGTTTCTTCTTCAGGATTCTTCTGTTGCTAATTTACAGGTGTATTTCTGCTGAGGAATATATGCAGCGGGTCATTTGGGCTCATGAGTTGCCTGTTATATTTGGGATTTTAGCCCCATTCTGCTGTGCTGATGAATATTGAATTTATGCAGCAGACCATGTGGGCTCGTTGGTTGCAAGGGATTTTAACCACATGTTATGATGGTGTTATTGAATAGTGGAGCTGATTTCTTTTTTTATTGTCATTCAAATTATAATAATGATTTTGTGATTAACAGAACAATCACAATTTATGACTGTGATGTTGTTATAGTTTAGTAAATATTGTAAGAGAGCATATTCTTATTTGTCATATTTTACTGCAACTCTGTACCATGTTTTCCATACCTCACCCACACATACTGCACGTTTCACTGACATTGCCTGTTTCCCAAGGCATAAACTCGACCACAGTGAGAAGCAGGACATGTTGCGAATAGAACCCTTTTTGTACTGTGATTTGCTAATGCGTGATGGGAGGCATGAAAAGAAAGAGACAGTAGGACAGCCTTGCAGCAGAGGAGGCTATAGCATGGTTTCTTTTTCCCCCCTTTTTTCATTTGACTGAGGCTTGTGCTGCATTGTCTGGCATTAGCCTTGAGGGCAAAAAAATTGTCCGCTTGGTCCCATTCAGTATCTTTACCACCTACTGACTTTTTTTAGCAAGGAAGAAGAGAAAGGGAACAGTGGTGGTGACGTAGTTGGTAGGAGCACAATAATTCATGTGGATGTGACAAATGACAACCAAGATATAAATCAATATCAGGCTGTGGTAAATAATTGACTTGGGCAAGTTGGTTAACAACAAGGCTATTCAAACCAAGCTGAAGCCACAATCTTCACTAATAGTAAACTCCATTTTAAATGAGGCAAAGAGCAATATTGACAGGTCAATGCATATTCAAGGGAAAAAATACATGCTAATAGTCTCTTGTGAGCAATTGTAATGAATCATTAAAATTTGTTTGTGGCTTTATGTAAGGATATATGTATATGCCAATAGTCACTATAGGATTTATTTTACCGATATCCTGTGTCGTTGCCATAGTGTAAATATCATTGCTTGTTTGAAGTGGTTTAGACTAGAGAGGTACTGTATGCAGATTAGAGTCAGCATCTCTGAACAGCATGGCTTCATTGGTTCCTTGATTCCTCGCAGAATGATTTATCGTGGGATTCTCCTCGCCTCAACGACAGAAAAGATGGCGTTAAGGATGTCTCCTGAGTGTAATTTATGAATTCTATAGCACTGCTTGGAACCTCCGCAGCCAAGTTGTATTGTGCACAGTGTGTAGTTTGAGTAATTGCATTTGGTGTGGTTGCTTTTATAGTGCCAGAACGGAATCAATACACTTAGACGTGTTTGATTTTGTGCACTTTGTTTACGAAAAGGCGGTCCAATAGTTTAAATTTTGGGCGTGTTTAATTTGGAGAATGGTTCTGGTCAGATATGAACGTTTAAGGTTATTACCTGTATTGTCTGTTAGTGAGTCTGACTTTTTACTACAGTACTGACTGCATGGGTTGGCACACTTTCAGATGGACTATTACGATGGGCATTGCCAATCTTTCACAGATTTGTGATTGATTGATTGATGTACTTTATTTAGTAAGACATGAGAACAACAGTACATGGACCTACACATTCACAATACAAGGTCTACTAAACTGGAAGACTCATTAAGCACTGAGCTTGTTTAAGATGCGATCCCCATGCACACAAATCATGATGACATATAAGAGACAGACAGATATACACACTACTATACATAACATCATACAATCAGCTTACAGGTTACTGGTATGAAGAGTGAAAAATATGTACAAGAGAAGAAAACTAGAAAAAGTGCTCCTCGGAGCACAGGTCTCCGCCAGGTCAGGTACGTTATTCTGGCCTCCTGGTGGCGCTATAATAGGCTAATGTGAAAATGGTGCCATTTATTCTTAGGTCTTTCACAGCAATCAGACACTGCATTCATGATTTGAGGCATTTTGTTCCAAAAATGTGTTTTGCTAAATTAGACCTGCTGGTGGCGCTATAACAGGCCAATGTGAAAAGGGTGGCAATTCTTCCTCGGCCTAGTGGGAATGTGTGTGTGAAATTTCACGGAAATCGCAAGCTGCGTTCATGGTTTGAGGCAGTTTGTTCAAAACGGACCAATCCTGCAAACTTTGGATGGCAACCTTAACCAATGAGGATGTAATAAGGGAAATCGGACAGATCAGGGTTGATCACATGACTATAGAGCTACTGTGTACTGATTTGCATGACGTTTGGTTAAAAACTGTAGGAGTAATGTGAAAACATGGGTTTTGCACAAATCGGCCTCCTGGTGGCGCTATAATAGGCCCATGTGAAAAAATTGGGGTAGAGGTTCTGAATTGGCATCCAGGGAGTGTGTGTGCACAGTTTCGCAGCGACCGGGCCAACAGTGCCGGAGATTAGGTGGTAACACACGGACAGGACGGACGGACGGACGGACACACGGACACACGGACACACGGACACACACACGGACGGAGGGTAAAACATACTCTCTCGCCATGCCTTTCGGCCTGGCGGAGACAAAAACGGGGAAGGGGGGGGGGGGGGGGGGGGGGGGGGGCGGTAGGTTAAGACTTAGACAGGGGCCATTTTCAAAATTGCAGCCTCCTGAAGGTGTATCTTTAGGGCAGTTTTGAAAGTGAGTAGGGTTTTACACTCCTTTACTCCTTTTGGTAGGGCATTCGACATTTTTGATGAATAGCATGAGAACGAGTTCATTCCCTTGTTGAGCCAAATCTGGGTTGAACATGATTCGTGGAGCTGCCTCTGGTGTTATTATCGTGGACTTCATTAACGTTTTGGAAGTATTTTGACAAATACAGGGGGATCCCAATGTTGTGGTGTATCTTGAAGACCAGGCCCATAGCAAGTTGCTGTACTCTGTCCTCAACCCTAAGCCATCCAATCCTAGCAAAATGAGCAGGGGTTAGATGGGTTTTGTGATTGAGGCCAAGAAGTAGCCTTACTAGTTTGTTTTGGGATGTTTGGAGCCTTGTTTGTAAGGCCTTGGAGGTGTTGTGATACCATGAGGAGCATGCATAATCGTAATAAAACTTGAATGAGGGCCCCTGCAAGAATGTGAATCAGATACTCACTGTTGAAGGTCTGTTGACAAACTGTGTTCAGTTGTTCTGTAGTCAGTTTGATTTACTGTAAATGTATCGTATATTCACTCATTCAGAGATCCAGTGTATTTTCCAAAATGGGTAGCCTTTGTGTTTGGCCAGGGAGTGTCAGTCATACATCACACACATTCCTAAGCACACTGAAAAGAATACTCTCATGTCCCCTTTTCAAGCTGCATTACTAGTATTAATTGTTTCCCACTAGACCTTGTTCAACACCTTATCGATCCTCTCATTTGGCTGAGTGCCCAATCTCTTTTGGAAAGGGTGGAAGCTCCCGTGCTATCTATGTAATTCGGTAGGGCTAATGTTAGTGAGAGTCCCTGTCAAGGGATTCCTTTTTGAGAAAGAGTTATCCATAAACATACAGAGCTTTATTTCCCATTCTTGTCCTCCTTTTGTGCTTGGTTGACACCTCATCAAGACCTCCTCCTAAGGCTTATGGGATCAAGCAGGCTGCATTGGGATAGACAGCTTACAGAGGAAGATCTATCTGTGATTCATTTTTGATCTGGCTCAGCAGAAAACCTGCTATGAGATATATTCACTTGTCCATCAGGTTGCTGACTGAGACAAGCTCTTACTGTCACAAAGCCCAATTCTTCATCTGTTGTTCACCTGTGCCAGCAGTTTGTGCAAAATCATGTGCATTGCGCTTTTCACCTGAAAATCTGTTATTGGTGTTATCTGACACGGTATAAGTGACACGGTCATTCCACAACGTATAAATGATTAGGCTTTGGATTCGGACATGCATTGTGTCGGCTGCTCTCTTTGTATTCACACCGGGGACTCTGCTCCTAGTATCTATGCCACATTTGCAAGTGTGACAAAGCTCCTCATTCCACCAGTGCGGGGTTCTCCCTATCTTACACAACGATATGACCTTAATTGGAAGTGTAGTCTAATTTTTGTTCACAGGGGAGCAATGGGAGCTGAGCTGCCGTGCCTCCTATTAGGGAGGATGTTTCAGCACTGATGTTGCACACAGTAATTATAGGCAGGACTCAAAAATGAAAACAGTGTCTGTGGCAGAATCAGCCAAGTGGAGGGATTTCATTTAAGATATTCCCCCGTCTGCTATGGGCTCCATTAGGGCTGAGAAATGTGAAGAATCTGGCATGGTGTTTTGATGTAGAGAGTTTTTTCTGGTATTTGAAGCAAGGCATTGTAGTTTTCCTGTTTAAACAGTAACTTACAAAATGGCCTGTCCCTGTGGAGGCAGGCAATTTTAAACATTTAATATGCATAAAAAATGCTTGGGTAGTCTGACTTGTGTATTTGTATTTGCGGTTCCACTTCCACCAACTCTTTACCAAGTTTAATCAAAGTGAAAATTTAGGTGGTCGCAGAATGTATTACGACGTGTGATACTCTCCCCAGGCTGCATAGAATACCTTACATAACCTTATCAGATGGAAGAATCGTGGCTGGTCTCAGTACTAGAGAGATAGTGCGGTAACTGGGCGAGCGAATGAGATAAAACCCAGTGTTATAAAGAAGGACAGTATATACAGAGAGCCTGGCACATCAATCGCCTGCCTAGCTCTTGTCTCCGCTACTGGGAGTTCAGTTGAAACATTACTTAGAAGATGCCTCTGCAGGCACAGCTTGGCTGTGGTTTTAATGTGAACACGTTATGAAGCTGCAGCTAGGGAGATCTATTAAAGATGAGACTTTGGCCACAGTCCCATGCTGAAGACCAGTCGATATATTACTGGGCTCTTGTCTGACTTGACTCTTGAACAAATTCTCAGGTTGAAAGTAAATCCTCACAGCTTCAGAATCACAGGTGTGGAGGTTCTTCTCGGCTGGGTGCCTGGATTTGTGAAAAGGTGCATTGAGGATTATTGATGAAGACAAGAAATGTCTCATCAAGCTTTAACCACTTAAACCCCACTATCCGTATTGTGGGGAAAGCTTTTGTAGAAAATAGCTTCGCGTTGTGACGCGTTCGTGAGCTTGTCGATCAGCTATCTTCAGCGAAATCTTTCCCCACAATAACAGAAAACAGAAAATACACTAGCATAGAGCCCTGAGGAACTCCGGTCAACCATATGGGTATGTGTAAGCTATGGGTTTAAGTGGTTAATGTGATTTGACAAGATGTGAATGCCAGTGCCTAGACTGCCTACTATTTCAACAAGTGTATCAACCTTTGACAATGCAATTACCAGACAATTCAGCACCACGTTGGTTGTGATCTCAATTTAGTTTTTCTGATATAGACCCAAATATCCTGGTCATTATGTTTATGTTTTTTATCAATCCACCTACAGTATGTCAAGGTTAAGGGCGTCATGTATGATCAAGGGCATAGGAGTGCATTCAAGTTCATGCCAACATTTGTGCGGGTATATATGTCGGCAGTAATGTAATATAATAGCCGTGATCCAGAGACAGTTGGTGTCACCGAGGGATACCGGGGCACAGCAATCTGTTGACCCGGCGAGGTCCATAGATCGTCCCCTCCTTTTCTACTCTCAGAGGAAGGTGAATGGGGCAGGCAAGGCTGTGAGAGCAGATCCATAATGAAGGTTGAGCTTTATGGCTGCCCTGTGATTGAGCTCTCACACTCCAGTGGGCGAGAGGCCCCAGCCGTAGCGGCCTCTCATTATGAGTGAGAGGAGCGCCGCCCGGGACTGGGACACAATCGTGTTTAATTGTGAGTGATGCTGTCCAAATCTCATACCATCTTGAAGATACAAAGGAAATAAGGAATATAGAGATTTTATCTTTTCTCCTCTGCTAACTGAAACTGCAGCTTACATATACTTAATATGTTTCACAGAATAATATATATTACCCTCCCTCCCTTTTTTAGTGCTTATTTTCACGGTAATATCAAGAACTTTCTCTATATCAGCTGAGCGCATCTCGTTGCACAAAACTCTCCGACAAAGGCTTTTTCTCAGAGAAATATATTTTAAGCACCTTTCAAGGTAATTGTGTTCATCCCTTCATTCCCTGCCACTCTACACAACCAGTATAGCCTACAGTATGATGAAACAGGTGAAATGAGGCAACTGTGGAGAAATTATGGCATGAATCAGGAAAAAAAAGAAAACACAGCATGCAATTAATGGTGTAATTTCTCATTGTCAAATTTTCTTATTTATAGGCAAATGAGTCAATTTCTGTGGTAGCAAAAACTTGTCTCAATCCCTCAGAGGCTTATATTACTGATGCGCCTGTCACAGAGGAGATTCCCAACTGAAGCGTGTAAATGATGCAGCACTAATGTTCTCTCCCTCGGCTGTGCTCACGCTCAGCCTCTCACACATACTTATACATGTATGTGGTGGGACTCTTTCATGTGTGTGGGTTGTGTGTAATCTTGTGTTCTGTTATTTGTCAGGACATGAGCAGTTCAGGTGGTCCGCCGCGGAACTGGAAGGGCATAGGGATTGCCATGGTGGTGATACTGGCTGTCATGTCACTGGTTATACTGTCCGTCTTCATGCTGACCCCTGGTAAGACGAAAATATTGAAAACACAGGGGTGAAAAGGATAGAATAGAAGAATTAGAGAACAAGAGGAAAGGAGGTGTGTGGAGTGATGTTAGCAGGAAGACACCTGGTATACTGGTGGAAATAAACCTGGATGGTTTCAAGGAAATATAATGTAGCTGGATGACAAATATAGTACCAACAGTACTGTAGCATTCAACATTATGACAAAACCAATCTGGGAACCCATCTGCAAACAAAACAATATATATGTTTATTTTTTCCTTTGAATTCTGAATCTGTCTTTGACAGACAAAACAAACCCACATGAATACACAGGAATAAAAACTGTACATTGATAACAGCAATGCTTTGGCTTTATTGAAATAGTGTTCATACTTTCTGGTGAAACAACCCTCAGGACTGTTTTCTCTTTACCTTACCAAAGATGAATCTCATCTGTTGCTCCGTTCCCGTCTCACCATGGAGGACCTGGAGAGTGAGGATTTCAAAGTTCATGACCCCTGCGTGACATGGCTGAATGGTATTATATTGACATCACCCACCCCCCCTTCAAACAACAGCGTGCTTTTCAGTTTGAATCCAATTTAACCCATTTAGAGTGGGAGCCCCTATTTGTAACTATACCTTTCAAGACGGGAACCCCTTTGGGGTTCTTGTTGCTATGTACAGTATATAGCAACATAATGTTTTTGTAATCTTTGAATAAATATTTGAAGTTTTTCAGAAAACTTAGGTCAGGATTTAGAAGGCGTTTTTAGAATCGGCCTCAGGTCTAAATGGGTTAATGGTCTCACCTGAAACTAAGCCTCAGATGAGCAGAGGTATTAACTGAACGTTGTCCCTGTGGATGCATGTCAGAAGTGTAATAACACAGATCTGTCTTGTCCCTGTCAGACAATGAAGTGGCTTTGAGCACCAGAGAGGCACACATCCTGTCATACAGCCTGCATAGCAACCTCACAGCCACCCTGCTGGACAACAGCACCCTGGTGAGTCAAGGCTTATTTTTTATTTTGATTATCGCTCACCGAAAGTAACTCCATGGGAAAAACACGCTGCACTGTGTCTCATTTTTGGCAAACAGCACAGTCGTACAACTAAATAATAAATTAGTAATACATAGCTTTAGATCCGTACAGACTCTGAGGTAAAAGAACTGATCTCAGTATTGATTGACTCATATATGTGGACAGCTGGACAAATGGACTGGTCATTAGAGAGGTGCTTCCAGATGGAGAGTGAATTTAGGCAGCGCGTTACACATTACACAGATTATAGAAAATAGTACATGCATCAGCTGAGTGATGATGTCAGCCCTGCTTTTTTCCCTTTTTCCTTCTGAGCACCCAATGTGTGGCTTCGGAGAGATTTTCCAAGCAAGGGCATCATTTTGAATGCTTTTCTCTGCACGTCACTGACAGTTATGTGGGTCACTGCCTAGGCACAGGGTTGCATGTTTAGGTTGGAAAGATGCCTCTCCTCTTTAGTGTCTCCTGAGTTATCATTTGGTCTAACATCTCTGCAGCATTAGTCTTTATATCCCCCGGTTGCAAATATATTCTCCCATTTATATTTTTCTGTATATTATTCTTTTTGTCTATTTTCCTCTGGTTGCAACAAATCCTACCTCAGTAACCGAGGAAAGATGCAATTCCAATTAAATTGTCAATATATACTCTATTGGCACTGTTTTTTGCTTTAGAGAATATTTCTACACTTAGACACTGTATACACATGCGACACCAACATTTCAGTGCATATAATGTACTCGCATATACGTGTCACAAACACGGCACATTGTCAGCTGGTAGATCGGCTATTTTCAGGGAAGAGATTTAGTGTGGGGGGAAGGTGCGGACCAAGTATAGAGCCCTGGGGGACCCCGGTCAACTAAGTATAATAGTTGTTTAAGTGGTTAATTGATTATTGTTTTCTGTCTTTTTCACAAGGACCTGACCTCTACTCAATTCCACGTGTCTGGAGACATGAGGTTTGTCCTCCTGGCGTATAACACCCAACCGGTAAGTTTTGCTTGAATGTATTGCCAGAAAAGATTTGCTGCCACTACATATAAGCAGGTAAAAAGGAAGGTTGGCCATAAGTCGACTTTGAACTAAGCCAAAATGACCTGTCGAGCTTTCAGCCTCAAGAGAACATGGGCACCATATATCACACCCCAATTTCAAAGGCAGTCCGTGTCTGCTCCCAACCATGCACATCTTGTTATAGCCACTGGTGTCTTAGAAACAACAGTGACATGCATTCTAATTGATTCGTACACCGTCTGAATTAAATAAGGGGGACCTGCAAGAAACCACAGAGGCGACTGGAACAGAGAGAGAGAGAGAGAGAGAGAGAGAGAGAGAGAGAGAGAGAGAGAGAGAGAGAGAGATTCTGCTGCTGCAGCAGTCCGTGACTCTGTAACACAGGCAGGCCAAATGACTGGGAAAACATATGGGGGATTGAATATTTAAAGTGGCTGATGGAGCAGGGTGCATGAGGTAGAGGAAAACTAAGGGGGAGTGATAAGTTTGTAGGTGGTGCGGACAGTGGGTGACGATGCGGGGATGGAGTGGAACTGTAAAGTTGGAGCTGCGGTAATGAAATCACCCTGCTGTTTCGCTGGGGAATTTTAATGAGGCACTTACGAGAGTCAAATGCACGATTGCAGGTAGTGTGAGTCAAGCCTTTACACACGTCAGTGGTGTAGATAAAGCAAACAAACAAACAAACAAATGACTATTATATTTCCACTCTGTGTTACAGATCCATACAACCTTCCCCGCACCAACCCCCTCGCTCTGTAAATACCTGCATGCTTATAATAATAAACAATTGCCCTTACCTCAAGGGGCAAAATATAGAGGTATACTATTTCAATAATGAGGGGGAGGGGAGGGGGGGGGGGGGGGGCAGCCTGCAGCATTTGTTTTCTTATTTATTCAAAATTCCTGCACAGATTTTGCCTGTTGTTTAGCATCCACTCTCTGGGTCCATATGTATGTGTTTTTCATTTGAAGTACCTGCTTTAGCTCTAATCATCATCTGCATCATATCCTCTTAGACACACTGGGTGTGGGAGGATGAGCCTGTTGCTGTGTCAAAGCTTTCATTATGATCACAGCACATTCATCCTGACTGAATTATTTACAGCCTGATATCATTATTTGCACCATGTATCGCGTTCTCTGAGCCGTGTGGAGAGATGGGTTTCAGATCTTTGCCCTTTATCTGTGGGTTGGGTCGGGTGATTTAAGACTCTTCATTTGCATATTTGCTACATTATCAGCAGGATAGCCTGTCTTGATCTGTATGCTCAGTGTGACTCTGAATCAACTACAGCGGGCACGTCACCTGCATGCATGTTTATGTATAACTACGTGTGGTGTGTAACTGTGTATGTTTATGTATGTGTTCACATGTGGGGGTGGGGAGTGGGGATATTCCTCCATCCTCTCATCCTTGGGCTGTCTTTCTCCCTCTCTCTCTCCCTCTCCCTCTCACTCTCATTCTACCTCTCTCTCTCCCACACATTTTGTTCCTCCTCTATCTCTGGGGGTTTTCTGCTGACTGAAGCAGTTTGCAGCAAGCGCCAGCTTCCTCATCAGGAAGAGAAGAGGCACGCTGCTGAGAATGGCAGAGAATGAGAAAGGGAGAGTGTACGGCCAGAAACGTGTGTGGAGGGGGTGCTGTATACCTTATTTGGCCTTAGATACCCTGTCCAATCGAAATCAATCAAAATGCGTATAAAAGAATGATGCCGATACTAAAATGTGAGTGCCGCAGCGGAGATAAATTGGTGAGTGAGCTGTGAGTAAGTGAGTGCCTGGAAGAGGTGAAAATAAATGGATTTTTATAAGGGGTAGCTTATGGTCCAAAAAAAAGGTGAGGTATAGGGATGGAGGTGGATAGGAACGAGTGATGGCAGAATTCCTATAGGAGGAGAAGAGGACTATTGGTCTCTCCTCAAAGTTCTTGTGAATCAGGCAAGTGGGCGAGACGGAGACAGAGAGAGAGGGTGAGAGAGAGAGAGAAAGAGAGAGAGAGAGAGAGAGAGAGAGAGAGAGAGAGAGAGAGAGAGAGAGAGAGAGAGAGAATGAAATAAGTGCATAAAATAAAGGAGAGAAAGCTGTGGGGGACTGGGAAGATGTGGCGGCATGGTTAGACAGCTACCTGCCAAGACGGTGCAGTTTAGGGACAAGTGAAACGCCAAGCAGTGATGTGTCTGTACGTACACTGCAGCAAGTGACAGTTGGGTGCCGGCATCAAGAGGCAGCACAGTGTAGAATTGTTGAGAAATGGCTGTGAGGCAGTAACAATGGGATAGCTAAAAATGCTGTTATCCCACATTGTGTGTCCTGCGGCTCACAATACCAGTCAATAGGTATGGTCATGAGGAGTTGTAATCTCTTTACGGGTCCATTGTCGCTGCATCCCGCGTGAACACGTAGTCTTCTTCAGAGTGTTAAATATCACCCTCCCCCTGCTTGGCACCATGGATTGGGGAGGGAGGTGTGTGGGAGCAGTAGTGGGAGGGTGGAACTAGTGTAACCATCACTAGCGCAACAGTGGATGATTTGTGACATGTACTTGGCAGCCACATTAAAATTTATTTTGCCTCTGCTAGACACCTCCTTCACATATAAACACACGCATGCACACATACACATGTCTCTTTCCATTACTCTGGCCTTCAACTTCACTGTCAGTGTCTCTGAGTTTGTTTGTTTTCTCACTCGCTCCATTCTTATCCGCAGGACACAACTCTTATCTATTCTCTTCTCACTATTGCTGTTGTGTTTTTTGGTTTCAGCGTTAGCTGCACCTCTGAGTGCCATTTTCCCTTTTAAACCCACATTCCCCTCCATACTCAGAGCCAATGACCCGCTGTGTAGGAGTTACATTCTGCAATCAGGTTTCAATTTTGGTTAGAAAGCGACAATGTTTTCTTCTTACGTCCCTGCAGCTTTGCCTTTGCCTCTCTCCATCCCTGCATTTTACAGTCAGGGACAAACTGCACAGAGAGAAATCCAATTTCACTGTTAAGTACGCTGTATAGAAGATGTGACATTTAATTTCTTTAGGGACTGGCTTTCTAGTGGCTAAGAGTTCTTACTGGCCAGTGGGAAGAAAAGCATGCCTCAAAGTAAACTGGTTGCTTGAAAAAGGTACAATAACAGTCACTGCATCACGTGCATTACCTTAGAATGCATCAGGTACCCACAGGAGGAGATCATCAATTGCATTTAATGTGGACATAACACACACACACACACACACGCACGCACGCACGCACGCACGCACGCACGCACGCACGCGCGCGCACAGTCAGTCACACACACACACACACACACACACACACACACACACTGGACGCTGGACATATATAATTAGCTGTAGTGAAATTCTTCACCAGCAGTTTGTAAAAATAAATCCTTGACTAATGTCTTATGGCATTTAAGGTCACTTAGGTTTACACACACACACACACACACACACACACACACACACACACACACACACACACACACACACACACACACACACACACACACACACACACACACACACACAGTCTCACCTCTTCTCCAATGTTAATTTTATCATTCAGTGAGCTCCTACTACCTATGCTAGAGAAGAGCTCCCACAGTGGATTGCTCTCATTGAGAAAGATATTATAGCTATAATAATTTATATAATTAGAATGCATATCCTAGTCCCCCGTCCTCTTCTACACATTACCTTCATATTACATCATTTACGTGTTAGCCCATCACTTACTCTGTATAAAGGGACCTTCTCATTAATCAGACCTGATCACAGAAATGATCTGACAGATGAAACGGTGTAGACGATATAAAATATGATGGATGAAGTGCCTGGCCTGGGTTTAATGACCCATAAAGAGCGGGTTAAGTGCAATCCTTGCTTGGTTTGTTACATTTGCCTCATTTGTGTCTGTGCTAAGTGCCTGTTTGTCTGTGTACGCTGTGCGTGCACACATACAAATAGGCACGTCTCTATGCCCTGTGAGCAAGTGCGTGCATGCATGTGAACTTACTGCAATGTTTGACTGAGCGTGTTCTCACCTAACCACTTTAACCCTATTTTATACTTTGCCTTATGATGGCGTTGTGGAAAAAAATTGCGGAAATAGCCAATCTCTCACCCAATCTCACAACACGCCGATGTGCTAGTTGAGCTGCTATTTTCACTATTATTTTGAATTAATTTCTAAACATTTTCGCCTATAATGACATGCCCAAAAAAGGCACACCAGGTGGAAAGTGGTTAAGTGTGGCACCCCTATGTGCATCATGTCCTCTACCTCTTTTCAGGTATTCTCTCAGTCCTTCACAGCCTCCTATGCTATCTACAATGTGGCTAATGGGTAGGTAGAACCATGAATGCCAATGCATGGGCTGCACCGGGCATGATCCCTGCCAATGCAAGCAGGCCCGCGGACCGACCAAAACTCCTCCAAGTGTGCCTCATCGAATGAGAACATCATGTTTCTGTCAAACATGCATTCCACTTTATCATTCTTCTTTCTGGGTGCCATACCGTAGCCAGCCTGGAGGTTTGTAATGTACTGTACCTCTATGACTATGTGCACTGCCTGAGATTCATTGCCAGCATCATGACAGTGAGACACTCAGTGGTAGATGTAGTTGTGGATAAATAGAAAAAAACTAAACCTGATCTCTTAGGAAAGCCAAAGCCTCTCTTTGAAGTGACTTTTGGAGAACCTGCACTATTATATGAATTGCCTGAGAATGAATGCCTTGTAGAAAAACATTTGCCTGCCCTGAGGAAGCTCTAAGTGAGGCTAGAAATATGGAAAGAGAAATGTGTCACCATTGCATGAACCAGTGTCTCTTTTTTGCACTCCTGCATCTTGGTTCATTCTATTATTTTATTTTCTCACCTCAAAAACGTGAAAACTTTCAAACCAAGCCCACAGCATGGACAGATCTTGGAGGGCCTCTATCCCTTGATCTACCTGTGGGTTTAAATAGCGCTGTTCTTCTCTAATGAAGGGTTTATGTTGAATTCTTTGTATGTGTTCCAGGGAGCTTCTGGAGCTTAACCCACCGGAGCGGGAGAAGGCAGTGCTCCAGTATGCAGCATGGGGACCTCAGGGGAACCAGCTGGTAAGACTGGCACTCTCTCACTTTTTACTGTCTCACTCGCAAGCATGTGTCCCAATTAATCAAAAATGGTACTACACAATAAAATATTGTGTTAATCTTGTGTACATCCATCTTAATTTAAGTCATGTACCGGTAAGGATTCCAATTATTTACATTTGTACACTCTCTTACAAAGGGCTAAAATAACACTGAGGATTTTACTCTGTAGTGGCTAGTGATGAGCGGGTCGGGTTTTTTCATGACCCGCCCCGCCCCGCCCCGCGACGGAACCCAACCCGCCTCAACCCGCCCCGTGAACCCATATATAAATCTATGGCTCAACCCGCCCCGCGACCCGCGATTTTTTTTTTATTCTGTAAAATCATGGTCAGAAAAGAATCCCCAAGTATATTCAAATTGTTTTATTGCTATTATTCTTATTCTTATTAGGAATACAGACAAAACAAGAGCATGTGATTATTTTTATTTTTTTTGCGTGTGAGAGCGGCTGACCCGCTCACCCACAGCCCGCATAATTGCCTCGACCCACCCGCGCCGCGGGTTGACCCGCGGGTCCCGCGGGTTACGGGTCGACCCGCTCATCACTAGTAGTGGCAATTTTCATAATACTAAGTAAAATCCAGAGTCTTAAAGTAACACTCTGAAGTTTCTCGTGTGGCACTATGTCTTCGCAACTTTGAGGTGACCTCAAGCAACGAGAGCAGAGAAGTGATCATAGTGCTGTAATATGGTTGTCCTAAATTAATAATGTATCGTCTCCGTAATGAGATTTTCTTTTCACGCTATGCCTATGTGTTCATCCGCAGCATATAAATTTGAGTTAGCTGACTCCTCTTTGCCGGCCAATGACTCACTCATTTTTGGACAGAGCCTGATTCATGATTGAGGCAGCCAACACTGAAGCCTGCAGCTGTTATGTCTTTGATAAAGGATTTAGCGCTGTCCCTTTGTGTCGCTGTCATGCCAGGCTTACGTCTTTGAAGGGGATATCTACTACCAGTCAGGTGTGACTAGCGAACCTGTGCGTCTCACCTCTACAGGCCAGGAACCACAGGTTGTCAACGGGCTCTCAGACTGGACCTATGAGGGTAGGAAGTGACGTCACATCACCAGAAGCTTTTTAAATCACATTCATTTTTGTAGGGATTAATGTTTAATCAAGTTAGGGGGAAAGAATGATGACAACAATGCTTTTAAAAGGTACTGGTAGATGTAGGTGTTTGCAAATGAATAATTCACAGATGTTGGTCACTTTTCCAACAGAGGAAGTTCTCCTGACCTATGCTGCCCATTGGTGGTCTAGTGATGGAGCCCGGCTGGCATACCTCACCATCAACAATACTGCCACTCCTATGATGGAGATACCTCATTTCTTAGGCGGTCTCTATCCCTCCAATATGGTCTTTCCTTACCCCAAGGTGACACCTGTTTACATACTGATTTGTCAAATCTTTAACGGTGAATGCATGAAATAATTGTATTCTCTTTTTCTTAGGCTGGCTCCAGTGTCCCTTCAGTCAGTCTGTTTGTGGTGAATCTGTATGGCCCGGCACACACTCTAGAGATGATTCCTCCTGACTCTCTCAGGGCCAGGTATTGCCTCAAGGAGAACCCAACAACAAACAGTATACTAGAAACAAAAAATAGAAAATGCTACAATATGTCAGAGATGTTGTGTATTTGTCAAACATCCTCTCCTCCCCTCTCTTCTCTGGTATATGCCTTTAGAGACAACTATATCTCCATGGTGACTTGGATCAGTAGCACCCGTCTTGCAGTTCGCTGGCTGAATCGCGCCCAGAACCAATCATTGCTCTGCGTGTGTGAGGCAACCACTGGGGCATGCTCAGAGGTGAGAGGTCATGAGTCATTCCACCTCAGTAATCCAATGGTTCCCCATTGCCATAGAATAGGTGGATTTAATAGAATTTTCCAAATCGGGCATACTATGTGAGCTAGGATTGATTTCCTTAAGCTCCCACACCTCGCCATGCAATATTAATATGTAAGGTCAATGGTTGCATGTGAGGAATTTATAGTCGTGTTCTGCAGTATTCCTGTTTCCTTAGCCCCCAGTTAGAAACTACATATTTATGATATATTCACTATATATCAATTAATAACATAATATGTTGTACTGTATCGTTGCTGTCGGATTTAAACCTTATATGTCCAAAACTGTGGCTTTTCAGGATTTCAATTCAAAAGTAGCAAAAATAGCCCATCTGCAAGCTCAAAGCGCATAGATCGGCTATTTTTGCTACTTTTGTGTGACACTGTAGTATGACGAAGTAGGGCATTAATTTACATAAAATAAGGAGATAAGAGGTTTCTGACGGACAGCAACACTATATTTAAACGTTATTTATATGGCATTATTCTTATAAAATGCTTATAAAATGTATTTTATAAATGATAAAACAATGCATTTCCCTATAATGTATTATTTACATCCCAGAAACACAAGATGGCCATGGATCTAATGCAAAACCAACGGCAGGTAGGTGTTAACTCATGAACTCCAGAAATCTATTCACTGCCTCTCGGCCGACTCCCAAAATGGGATATTTCCTGGATTACTGTGTTGATGTGATGTGTCTCTTTGGCTCAACAGGAGGTGCCATTGTTTTCAGCTGATGGCTCTGTGTTTTATATGATTCTGCCAGCAAAGCAGGGTGCCCGCGGAGAGTTCCATCACATTGCCAGCCTGCCAGTACAGGTAAGTTTTTAGGGCAATTAACTTTTACTCCCTTGTGCGTCATCGATGAATGGTTTACTACTAAATTGCTTGTTAACCTTTCAACAGGGTCACATGAAATATCTTGTGATTACAAATCTTAACAATACAGAGCCCCAAAGTTTACTTCATTCATACCCTCAGCCACATCACGCATTATGAGAGCAAATTCTGCCCATTTATTTTGGTCTCTATTATTATGATCACTCGCTGAACAATATATTTTAAAAATGATGTTTGAAGAAAAGATTTGTTTTTCTCTTCTATTTAATAGCATTAATTTCCGTAACCTTTCTTTGCCTCTTAGCTTTTTAAAGGGATTCTTGATCATGCTGATTAGAAACATGCACTTACTAGCCCTAGGTCAGACACCAGATTTACTTGAAATCATATGTATTGATTGAAATGTTCATTATGCACTGTCCTGGAAATAAATAAATAAAGTAAAAAGTAAAGTAAAAAGTACAGCATACATGACATCTCTCTCGATTTCTTTATTGTACAATAGTATAATAGACTTTCTGTACTCCATCAGTGGAAATCCAATGTCTACATTTTTTACTTCATCTCAGATACACCTGCCGTATTTTCTGCCTGCATTTCTATTTTTCATACTCGCCTGTTTCTATATTCCACCTTGTCTCTGTTTCTCAACTTCTATATAACGCAGCCTGCCACCCCCTCTGCCCCTCCTCGCTTCTTGACATCTGGAAACTGGGATGTCACCTTGCTCTGTGCCCTAGACGTGGATGCTGGGAAGATGTATGTGAGAGCCGTCATACTCTCTGTGTGGAGCTGTGCAGAATTGTACTTTAGCATGTAGCTATTTACAGTGAATGTGAAGTGCAGGGGTGAATAACATTCAAACACATTGCTAAAATGTATCTTGGTATTTGTCCAAGCTAAATGTAATTTCAGAAAATGGCAGCTTTTGCACTGCAGTTTTAAATGACATTGTTGTAGGAAGTACGTATTTAAAGGTCTATTTCAAAACGTTCAGTCTTAAATTGCAAAGAAAACCATTTTAATTTCTACTCGTTTATCTCTATAAAAATAATAATGTGAAAGGTATTTTACTTTCCTCCGAGTAAAGCAGTGGAAATGACACACACTAGGATTAGTTAGTCTTAGCCAGCATAGAGAATTGCCAATTCCGCCTTCACCCAGCTTGAGGCATGAGCACCACATGTTCAGAGATGGTTGCAGTTCCAAAGCCCATTTGGTGGCATTGCTCTTTGCCTCCAAGTAATCTCTCTCTCTCTCTCTCACATGCACGCACACGCACACACACGCACACGCACACACACGCGCATGCACACACACACACACACACACACACACACACACACACACACACACACACACACACACACACACACACACACACACACACACACACACACACACACACACACACACACACACACACACACACACACTCAACACTCTGCTTCCATTCATAGCGCAATGATGACCTACTGGTCATATTCAGAAATTCACTATCACAGATGCTTCCCAATGATCAAATTTGATTGTATTAATCATTTAATGTAAATGTTTATGGATACATTATTTTCTTTTTATGGAGCAATTATTATGTGTAAATCGTCATCGTGTAGTATTTGGACTTGAATAACTGGCCTTTCACCCTTTTATGCAGCTATTTCTTGAGCACAGAAGAATCCAGGCAAAGCAGACATCTCTACAGGTAAGTGGTGATTTGGAGAAGACTGTGAATAATTTGGCGGATACATTGGGGAAGGCTGTGGGTGGTTTGGGATCATTTGTGAATGGTTTGGAATAGTTACTGACTGTTAAGGGATGATTTGAGAAAGGCACTTGGGGTGGCGTGAGACAGTTCATAATAGTTTGGGGATGTTTTGAGGATGGCTGATAATGGTCTGGATACATTTTGAATTGTTTGGAGCATCTTGAGAATGGTTTCGGATGTTTTTGGGACAGTTAGTAGCTCATTGGTTTTCTCATTGGCTCAGTGGTTAGTATTGTTAAATCACATAAAGAGGATCCTGGGTTTGAACCGCCTTGGACCTTTCTCTGGTCTTTTGCATGTTCTTGCTGTGTTAATGTGGGTGTCTTGGAGGCAGCTGGGTGAGGAGGATGGATTATGGACAGTTTGGGATGGTTTGCCGTTAGATTGGAGATGGATTGGGATGGTTATCACACTGGTAAATTATTTAATTCTGTCCATTGATAAAAAAGATCTATATTAAATATAAGAAATATACAGTTTGTAAATAAAATAGAGAGATGAATCTAATATGAATTCATTGTCCCTTACGGCACATTTTTAAAGTTACTACAATCAGTTACCGCACACAAGAATCATTCTCGTGTGCGATAACAAGAATTCTCTGAGAATGACTGAACAGCTATCACACGAAATAAATCAGAACAATGAATGCTAACTGATTTGCTGATATGATGAAAAAGTTTAAAGACAACTGAGGTGTGGGGTAAAAATCTATTGTGCAGCAGATGAAGCCTCTCCATCCTTGCCAGGGTGCTCCAGGCACACAGCCCAGTTAATGCATTTACAAGAGAGACTGGAAGCTTTTGTGCTGTTGAGTCATGAGTCACTGAGACGTAAGGTACTGTCTGCCACCTGTGATAAATGTGCTCATGGCCTTGCGTTTCTATCCTATGGGCATTATATTGTTTTTATTACATAGATTGGGGATTGAGGAGATCACTTAATACTATAGAGGAGGCAAACCAACTGAATTCAGCTGTGTCTGCTATTAACAGACATTTACACACTGGACTCAGCCTAACTTAGTGCTACAAGTGAAACGGCTTTGATATTCACCCTTATTGATCCTGTTTGTTCATGGGAGGTCGATCGTCTGAATTGTTTGTCTCTGGACACAGATACATTGCTTAATATGTAGGCAATCAATTGGCTGTATCCTGGAGCACATTAAATAGTTTCACATTCTCTAAAGTGTAATCAATAACACTACACTACTCTTATCTCTCAGTGTGGACCTGGATGGAATCTTTGAGCGCCAGTGCATCTCCTGTGACCTCATTGATGGATGTAGCTTTTTCAAAGTTGATTTCAGTCCAAATCAGACTCATTTCACCCTTTATTGCCTAGGTAAACATTCCACACTGACATACGCACACATGAGCACTGAAGCATGCCCCTACACAAAGATCCATGCTGCTTAGGCAATTAATACTCTTTCATCTCAATTCAGTTTTATAACTACGTCTTTTGAACAATTCCCCCAGGTCCAGGAATCCCTAAAGTGACTGTTCACAATACAAAGGACCCCTACAGTGAGTATCACATCTGCTTGCCTGACTAATGGTGTAATCGTCCAGCTAGCAGCAATACACTCCACTCATGCCCATTAGACATTTTACAAACAGCCTGTAGAGGGTGGCATACCCAGGCAAACACTTATCTATTCTGTATGGACCAGACAGTAGTAGATGCATTTTGATGACTCTAGTGTTTGCTTGAGAACACTGCCCTCTGTCTTTAGCTCCCGGTTAGAGCAGTCTTGGACTCAACATGAAGCATTGAGTCCACACTACAGTAGCCTTCTATCTGATAGACTAACCTGGTGTTCAGGATGAAAGATACTGCACCTATCTTTATATGCACAATTACCTGACACCATAGTATTTAACCTTAGTATAGCATGGCATAGCATACTGTACCATCATTTTGTTTCTTCAAGGATACATTGTTCTGGAGGACAACAGCCCCCTTTCTGAAGCACTGCAGGAGAAGAGACTCCCGGAGACATTGTTCCGGACCCTCTCAGCAGATAACCATGGTACAGTAGAGAAGCTTGTTTTTGTATTCATTAACGTCATCTGACCAGGGTGCTTATTGATTAAAAAAAATTACTTATACAGTATTGGCCACAAAAAACACAATCACAATGTATTCTCCCAGAATGATCAATACCTTACCCAAGCAATTACCATTACCGACTGCAGTTCCACCCACTGTATCCAGCTGTGACAAAGAGGCACTGGCTGCACATATTTCAGACTGCAGGGAACAAATACAGCAGAGAGAGCCAATCAAAGCATTAATTGCTTGAATTGGTGAATTGATGTATTAAATATTCCTTCAGTGTATAAAAAAAAGATCTTTTATCTCTATTGGGAGTCAATTCATAAAAAGACAAAGTGTGACAGATATAGGAACTGACCAACCACAGACCTCCTTAGACCAACTATGGATCAACTAACCTTGTGTCACTAGGTTCTGGTTTTCGTTCCAAACTGACTAGGGTGGTCCGGTCTCGGCCACGCCTACTACACGCCTACCACGCCTACTTGAATAAACTTGTCGGATTCATAAACGTACACATACAAAATAATAATACAATTATGACACCTCTGGCCGAGGGGTATCGTTTTGGAGGAGCACAGGCTATATCCGCTCTGCTCTGATCTGTTACAGTCCAGCCAATAGGGGCTTTTCTCTGGCGAAACATGGACACACTGACCTGTGATTACAGACCCTTCGTCATAAGATAGTGGGTCTGACCATGTGATACTAATTCACTGTTAACATAATAGCACATACAGTATCAGCCTCAAGGGACCTAATTTAGGCCTACTGGCCCAGTGTCTGGAGATGTTGTAGACACTGAATAGTGATGAGTTTATCTACAGCTCTATCAAAACCTCTATTGACAGTTGACATACTACTATCTTGTTTACACTCATTAGATCTGCACCTGAAGCTATCTCTGCCTCAGGGCTATGAGGCCACCCTACACCCTCTTCTCATCATTGTGTAAGTATGACTGAATTACAGCCACAGTGGTGGTCACTGGTGTCATTACATGCATTTGTGAAATATCAAGCTACTATGAGGCTACAGTATGTACAGTAACATTACAGCTCAACTGAATTTAGTATGTAAATGATCTTTTATATGACCTAAATAAATGCTATTGACTGTGACAAGCTGGCAGAAAAGCTCTAGGTGGTTGAGTGTGACATGTTTTATGACCTGTGATCTTTAGCCTTATTTTGCATTCACTCATAGCCTCATAGCTATTACCATACAAGCTCATGCTGCTTACAATTTAGGCATTTAGCAGACGTTCTTATCCAGAGCAACTTACAAGTGTGTAATCTGAGTAAATGGCATGATCCTTCTGTTGCCATACAGAGATGGAGTGCCTGGCAGTCAAGCAGTGACAGAGGAATTCGCCCTGGGCTGGCCTCAGGTCCTCTCCAGCACACATAATGTTGCCTTGGCCTGGGTGGATGGGCGGAGTGGGGTTGGCCGTGGACAGAAGACTTCCACTGTGGATCCACGCAAGCTTGGCTCACTTAGAGTCAAAGATCAACTAGGAGTAGTGGAGTCAGTGACCTGCTTATGGCATTGTCATTGATTTATCTCTGGGTATTTTCAGCGTGTTGATAAACTGACAGCTTTTATTTGACCTGTTTCCACAGATGGTTGATGCAACTGCCTTACATTGATGATCGTCGCATGGCCCTCTATGGCAAGGTCGGTTTGTGTTTAAATTGGGAGATCCTACTTCTCTTAACTACATGGATAAAATTGATTGGTTTTGTGTTTTCATGATTTTGACTACTTTGCTTACAGGCATTTGGCGGTTATTTAGCCCTCAAGATGTTGGCAGCAACAGACAAATTATTTCAATGTACAGCCGCTGTGACACCCATAACTGACTTCAGATTGTACAGTGAGTTGAAATTATGCAATTCATTCAGTAAGCACTTGGAATGGATCTATGGTACAGTAGTTATGGTCAAGGGCAAGACAAATCAACTTTATTTTTATAGCATATTTCATACACAAAGGTAATTCAACCATATAGAAAGGCACTTAAAGAATAGAAGGAATAGAATATGGCAATAAAAAGGCATAAAGGTTAAAGTGCATTTAGAGTTTTACTACTCAGTAAAGTTTCACACCAGCACCAATAAAGTCATATTCATCAGAAGTCTTGTATTGTTGTGTAAGAGCATTTATCCTTTGTATTTTCAGCCACCAACAAATAATATAAAAACATTCTGCCACTTTCAGGTGCTGCCTTCTCGGAGAGGTACCTGGGTCTTCCAGCCAAGGAGGAACACACTTACTCTGTGAGCATCTAAAAATAAAGCTCTGGACTTAAGTGAAATTGTATAACTTTATTTCATGTTGGAGACCAGGTTATCATTTCAGAGTGTTGTGTATTTGGTCAGTTGCAGAGACTTGTTACGGTTGGATACTTGGAAAATATTTACTTACATTTCTTCTTGCTTTTTAGTCTGCATCTTTGCTGGATGAGGTTAACAAGCTGAAAGATGAGAATTTCCTCATACTTCATGGAACTGCCGATGGTGAGAAATCAGTCAGCTATGCAATAGTTTTGAATGTTGAATCAGGTATGGTCTGGATTTCTTGGGTTGAACTTCTTCATGTGTGTGGGTGTGGGTATATTTCTTTCTTTTTACACAGCGAGGGTACACTTCCAGCACAGCGCTGAGCTCCTGAGCCGCCTGGTGAAGGTGGAGGCCAACTATTCATTGCAGTTGTATCCAGATGAGGGTCACAACTTCAGAGAGCCACGCAGCATCCAACACTTCCAGCGAACAGTGGTGAACTACCTTCAAACTTGTCTGAGACACAGCCTCCTCTTAGCTCCCATAGAAGAGCCAGAGGAAGAGGATGACTGAGTCATTCTGGAGAGGGACACTCTGAGAACAATGTACCATCTTATGCATTAACTTGGGTCAAACTACCAGGCACAAGAGCACATGAGTGGGGACCAAACATATCGGCTTCACCGCCTACAACAATAAAAACCGTATATACCTTTTGTCGACACAATTTGTTTGTGCTGTTATATGTTTAAGGCCCTGTTTGTTTACATGAGTCACAAGAGATGGTGTGAGCTAGTAGGCTACTGATTCTACCCAAAGTTTACAAACTAGTCGAAAACATGCATGTCGTAATGGCTGCATGATCATGATGTGGCGTGGTTTACAATGCGTCCCTCTGTGTTTTGCAGCTCCTCATTCAGCCCAGCGGGGGTTCATGTGAAAACTCTGCCTAAATGCTGTTACTGTATGTCATGCATACTGTTCATCCTCAATGTGCCAAATACACAACATGGACTTTTCCCACAAGTTTTATTAATGTTAGTTTCATATGAATGTGATAAAGAATGATTATGCTATTCACCGCACCAGTTGTGATGTAAAAAGTCATTAAACAATTCAAAACAACTCCAGATAATCCACTATGTAGCTATTTATAAATTGTTGTGTTCATTTCTATCATTTTAGAGTTATATGTTTGTGAAATAATAGCAATAAGTTGGCTGCTACTGTACGTTGCATCCCCAAAAAGAAACTCTTCCAGAGAGAAGCATAAACTGTATTGTTGGATGAGATCTTGACCGACTGCTATGGAGAAGGCTATCAAACAAACTGCATGTAGCTGTTTTGAAATCGAATGCCCTGACCTGAGAGACTACAGACTATTCCTTGTTTCAACCTTCCTTCTCAATAAATAATGAAGTTCTTGTTTTACAGCAAAAAAAGAAGAAAAAAAAAAAAGAAACACTTGGCTTGCTCACTTCAATCTTCAGTGAACAGCATGTTTGCATTCTGGGAATCTGTTCACTTGATCTGTTCTCCAGCTTGGTCTGTAGAGGCCTTGGCTTAATACCAGTCTATCTGATCCCTGCAAACTGAACCTCCTGCAAATCTTGGCACCCACCGATTGGTATCTGTAACCATTGCTCTCAATGGTGATTATAGTAAGCAATGGTACTGGTGTTTTTAAAGCAAGGTTGATAAAAGATGAAGTGATTATAGAAGCTATAGTCGTTATAATGAGAAACTTTCTTGAAATAATGACTTAGTATCTCAGAATAACAAGACACTTTCTCAAAATGATTTAGTATCTCAAAATAATCAATAATGGGAAACTTTGCTCAATATTTTGAGACACTAATTAAAGCACTATAACATTTTTTTAATTAATACATTTGAATTATTTCCAATCTGTATGGTAAAGTATGTTAATACAATATAACTTATACAATTGGGGTGGTTGTATTTTGTCTCCCTGCTCTTCTGTTGAGACATTTAGAACCTGTCAAGACACAGGATCAGACACGAATTTTGACCTGATGGTCAAGATTCAATTTATCCCCTGAGCAAACAGGCAGGCTCTATTAGCTCAATGGTAAAAATGTCAGCACTTATGCAGGAAACCTGCTTCAAATCCGATAGAAGAGGAAAGTTACATAGTGCAGCATCAAGTCATTTTAATCATTTTTTAGAAAGTTTCTCATTATTTAAAAACAAATGCTGAATCTGTGCACAAGACCTAAGTATCTGTCTAAACACGATAAGATCCTCAACCGAAAAATACTTTTGTCACCATTGTGACCGTGTGTGTGTGTGTGTGTGTGTGTGTGTGTGTGTGTGTGTGTGTGTGTGTGTGTGTGTGTGTGTGTGTGTGTGTGTGTGTGTGTGTGTGTGTGTGTGTGTGTGTGTGTGTAAACCTAAGTGACCTTAAATACCATTAGACATTAGTCAAGGATTTATTTTTACAAACTGCTGGTGAAGAATTTCACTACAACTAATTATATATGGTCCAACAGCTAACAGCTCGCCACACACACACACACACACACACACACACACACACACACACACACACACACACACAATACTACAATACACACAGCACAGGGGGTATTGTAGCCTATTGTTCTGTACAGTATGCTACTGTCTGCACTGTACATGTCACAGTTTAGTATAGATAGATAGTATAGAGAAACACTTTTGCATTAGTACACAGAAATAGCCATTGCTATACAAGGCCTACAAGACAACCCATTACTATTGTATTAGTCTTGTGTGTTGTGATACAAACGTTTACACACTCGCCCTTGAACGTACAGTAGGCCTACTCTTTTTTTTTACTGATAGTATAGACTGACAGGAAATGAGGAGAGAGAGATGGAGAGTGAGAGTGACACACAGCAAAGGTCGTCGGTATCGGGATTCGAACCCGCGACTCGCTGTCAGGCTGCTACGCCAGCCATCCGGGCCTGCTCTGATCTCCAGTCAGAAATAACGCTGTACTACAGTTAGCTGACCTCCAATCAACATTCTCCCCATAATCAGCCGGCCAATCAAAGTTCCCTTACGCGGTGACCACGCAACGCCGGCGTCGTCCAATCAACAACGGCGCTACTTGCGGGCCCGGATCCCTCTCTTCAACCTTCTGCTTTCTGGAGGCGAGGGCACCTTCAAGCAGCTCCGCGGCGCACTGGCACTGGCTCTCTGACTTCATTTATCCAGCAGAGGAACCGACACCTTGACCACACACACCATGTCCTTTCTGTCTCTCAGCCGGCTAGCGCCGAAGCTCCTTAATTCAAAGGTAAGAGAACTTCGATGTCACTTTATTTGCCAACCTCTGTCGGCCGTGGAAGTTAGCTGTAATAGCTTAGCCGGGCTAATTCAAGCCCTCCCCGGTGTTTCGTCGTACGGCGGCGTCGCGTGCCGAAAACAGCCGATCTGCAAGCTCACGGAGCGTCGCTTCCGCGACTCTCCGTGAGCTTGTAGATCAGGCTATTTTCGGGGCTGAGTGACGAACGTTAGCTCGTATGCTAGCTAATGTTAGCGCTGTCAAGCACATTGTGTGTCAGCATATACGCCCCCGATTAAAGGGATTAGCTTTTAAAACTACAACATCCAGTGCAGTTTATAGACAAAATTACCTTGTATTTGTTGTGTTTATTTTTTTGTTAAAGGCGATGGAGTTGTACGGCTGTAATACCGTTGTCTTACACTCGTTTGGTATTTGTTAGCCTGGCTGGCATTGTCATAGCCTGGTTGAGTTCATGTCACTGGTCTATAACTAAACGTTACTACGTTGAATGTCCTCCTGTGGTGTTGTATTGTTATGCAATGCTTAGGCTACATCCAGTGCCATATAAATACTGCTCTTCCTGTCAAACAATAACGTTACCTGCTGCTACCCTCTCTCTCCCTCTGCCTTGACCTTCACGTGAAAATTGATGGTGATAACGTTATCTATCATTATGTTAATGTGATGATAATCCAGAGATAATGTACAATAAGTCGTTTATGACCTGTTAATATAGTCAATCTATAGAACCAATCTTCTTTTTTCTTTATTACTTTTGCAAGGCTGGGTTCATGTCACCCATTACAGACCAAATGCAAATGTTCCCATAACATTTTGCCAAATGTATAATGATCATAATTTAAAGGCTCATTAAGTACCTATTGACCTGTTTGGCTCCTACTTCAACTTGAGTAATACTGAGTGATAGTAGTGAGTTTGATCTTTCTTGGCCTGAATGCATGCAACTCAATGTCATACTCCAGTGACCCAAGACTGCCTTAAACTCACACTCACAACACTGACCCTGGAGTCAACTTGTGCCTCTCACCAGACTAGGACTTTACTGTATGTAGTTCACCCTGTCAGCATCAGTGACTCAACACTTTGCTTCTCTGAACTCTTGTGTGTACATACTTCACCATATCAGTGCCACTGTCTGTAACGCTTATTCGTTTGAACCTTTCCCCGCCTATTGACTGTAATCTGTTCAGAAGCCTTATTTGCAGGATTATTATTTGTTGTGTTCATTACCAACAGCCCATAGTGACCAAATCCATTCTCTTTGTTGCCAACTAATATTTGGTAAATATCATGACATGAGTTGAATGCCTAAGATGAAGTATTGCAACAACAAAATCACGTGATGCAGTGATTCACATATTTTCATCTTGAGAAGAATGTAAAGTGATGAAGTATTTGTGATGTTCACACCCCTTCCTTTCCCTTTCCTTGGTTACCTTTTTAATCATTTTCTTTTGGAAAAGTTGAGCTCATTTTAGTGCCCCCACCTACAGAACACTTGGCCTAGGGTCTTTATTGACGGTTATTTCTTTCCCCGTACAGACATACTGTGTTTTGTCACTACCAGAGAGCACTGCTCCAACTGCCAAGTCTATTTTCAATATAGATTTAGCCTAAATTCTATGTTGTATCATGTGCAGTTTATTTTTCTTAATGTATAAAATGGGGTTTATGGTGAGGCCTTTGCACTTCTGGGAGTGGTGTAATCTCACCCTTACCCCGGTCCCATCCCACAGGTGGTCAGGAGTGACCGGTTACTCGTGCTCTATATTTATAATCAGTATTACATAATCTCTTTCAGCTGTGTAGACAATCTGTAACTACGATGAAGTGAAATCATGGCTTTGTTTCTGTCGTGAACTACCAAGAGCATAATCTACTCAACACCACTTGTCAAATGTGATCTGCAGTCTGCACTTAGTGGGAGGAAAGCCAAATGTCTTCCTTGGCCCAGAAGCCACTCCTCCGTTCATTGACAGTGTCTCTAGTTTGACAGGGGAATCCTGTTTCAGTGGACTGGCAGCAGTAGGCTCAATCGCAGGTTCCTCCCATTTAGCTTTTGACATAATTCCTGGATGACAGTAAAGTTCTTTTGTAGCAGATGCCAACCTCATTCGCTGTATACTAGACAGCCCTTTTAATCTTCTTACCTCTGAATTTGACTAAATCATATACTGAGTCATTTGGGTTAATAGCTGGTTACAGATTACAGTACGGTATGTTTATTTTTTTGCCCAATTGTCAATTGGACAAACATCTAGATTACTACATGTCAAACTGTCTTTCTGTACTGTGTGCATGTGTCAACAGTGCACACAGTATTCTGAAACTTGGGCTTGAAACTTTGATCGCAGTACAATTTGAGCTACAGTAGGACTGTAGTCTATTTTTATCACCACCAGCAGTTTTGGCGTTGTCTGTGACATCAGCCATATGGATATGACATTTATAAACGGATACATTTGTCTATAACTTATTTAAAGAGTCAAGCCTATGATGCTGATTTTGTTTTAGGTAACAAAAAAAATACATTTTTCTGTCAGGAGAGTGTAGAGAGACAGGAAACCAAGGGCAGAGAGAAGGAGACGTGTAAGGCAAGACCAGACTTGGGTCCTCACACTCACAAGCAGCATGTAGTCACCAGGCACCACCTATGATTACATTTCAAGTCAGTGTTATTTTGGGGAAATGCTAGTAATTGTTGGGAAGAAATTGATGGTATTCAATTGTGGTTATTCATGCAGTGTTGCATTCATAAAAAAAGGATGTAAACAATCAATTAATTTTGTATCCGAAACATGTTTGTACTTGTTATTTAGGCTAAGTGGACAGTAAAGCTTTTCAGTCCAGGTATAAAGACCCTCATCCATATTTTTGGCCTTGTGCTGTGGCTTGACAAATTTGAAGGCTTGCATTTAGTCAGTTAAATCCATCCACTGAATAAAAAAAAACAAATGGAGAACGCCTGCTCACTCCTTGAACTGGACTTTCCCTTTGAAAGTTGTATTCTTTATTAAATTCACTAGATAATCACCTCAATCAGTGTAGAATGAGATATGTTGGGTTTTCACTTAAGCTTGGGGTTAGGGTTGTTGTTCAGTTAATTGTGTAGGTAATGTAGGTAATGCTTGGTACACATTATACAATCTTTATGTCAGAGACCATGTCAAATTTAAGGACTGCAGTTTCTGAATTTCGCTGCTCTTTCTGTCCTAAAGGGTGTCTAACTAGGAATCTCAGGGTGAGTAATTTCATGATTCCCTCATGACTTTTCACCACGATTCCAACCTTATTTAGCTGTGAGAGTAGGGCTGCACGATTTTGATAATTCTGATTATTTTGCTGAATGTATTAATCACGATTATTAATCACAATTGATGATGGTGTTTGGTATAAGGAAATGATTTTATGTGTTTTTTAAATACCTTTGGTATTCATTGAGATTCTTAGTGTCATAATTATATTTTGTCAGATGGTATCTACTATCTACAGTAATTGTCTAATTATTATCTCCGCTAGGAGGGGGAGAGTGTTGCGATCGGGGATGTGTGTTTGTGTGTGTTGCTGTCCACAGCTAAGCTCTCAAACTACTGGACCGATACTATACCGACTCTTTAAATAAGTTATAGTGCACGCTACGTCACTGACAGTGGGCCAAGAACCACAATTCCTGAAGGTTTATTAAACCATCAAATATTTGTGACTTAATATTCACACAGCACTAGTTCATGCCAGGTCATGGGATATACGTTCCACCAAGCTATGGAGTGGAACAAGCCAAACCGGCGCAAGCTGTCTTATCTGGTGTTTGAGATCGACACTACTAGCCAATTACAATTTTGCTGTTGAGAGATGCCGTCATAGTTTGGTGAAGTTCGGAGAATGCCACTTCTCAAGCCATGGCCTGGAGAGTTTTGGGGCATTCTCCCTCACATTCTACTTAATCCTTGTGTATCTTTGAAAATATTAAATAAACTAACAAAGCCCGTTATTGATTAACACCAATAAATTTAGAAACAAATCGGGACATGCCTTAGTTTAAGAAGAGACTTAAGTGAACAAACACCTCCTCAGCTTGAGACTGTAATCCCATGAAACTCAAGAACATTCAATCATGCACAAGTAATACAGTTCAGTTCATACATATCCCTGAGTTGCTGCAGATCAGTTATACGTTATTAACAATTAAAGTGCATTTTCCTACACATTCAACTCAGTCTGAGCTGTCATATGTCAGTGAGAACGAAGGACATAGAGGTTGACAACGGATGTGCATCAAGACGGTAGAGACCAGTGTTGTAACAAAAGTTTTTTAATTCCACTATCAAAGAACAGTGACAACCCAACACTTGGCTGCATAATACATGTTGTCAAAATGTTGTAAACCAGATGCTTCGAAGACACTGTACAGACACATACTACAGCTGACAACCGTCTCTCAGCTGTCCCTCCGGCATATGAGATACTACACTACAATCAAATTACAATATTGCTGTTGAGAGAAAGTTGCAGTTTGGCGCAAGCCCATGATTGATTAACACCATTATATTAAAAAATATGACAAAATGATCCAAATTACACAAGTCTTAACATATATGTGCGTACCATGCACATTAAGCTCAGTTCGAACTGTACATAATACATGAATGAATAATGTTAAATTATTAGGGGTGTTCCGATTCGTTTTTGGTCCGATCACCAATGTTTTTCCTCACGATCGGCCAAATTCCAATTTTTCACTTTAATATTTCCTTATTAAAACTGCACGTGTGTGTAGGGGGGGGGGGGGCTATCTGGGCATGTCGCAAAGTACGTCTGACTACTTAACCAGTGCTGCTTGGTCATTAAAGATATTTTTGGGGGATCGGGTAAATTACTGATCACCGACCGTGTCATTTGGAATTAAAATAAGTCGATTTAAATAGGTGGCCAGTTGATCGGAGCACCTAACATATCCATTCCATTACCCTTTGTGGTGGACAAAATTCATATAACAATCATTGTGGTATTGATTCATTTAATGTACTTACAATTCTGACTTGGTGTGACAAAGACATGCCATGCTCTTAAGCATACAACTCTCTCAAACAGGTGAACAACAGCTGATTCTCAGAGAACCTTTTTCTGTGTCAGTTCCTTGCCAACAAGTTGTTTCACACCTGTTCCCCTAAAGTGCTAATAAGGGTATGCTGTAAGTAACTATTGGGGTGAGCTATACAATATGCCCATGTGAGGAGTTACCATGTTGCCTCTGTGTACTGCTCCTGCCTGTATACATATGTGGGTGAGATTGGTGCTGCGGGGGTGCTGGGGGAAGCTCTCTCTGCTGTGATGAGATCTAAAATAAAGTATGACGTTTGATTCCTGACATTGCAGTCCTGCATCTTCCTGATCTGTTTAACTTACTTAAAGTAACATCAAAAGCTACCATAACACCTTGCAAAACAGTGACTGACTCTGTAATGAATTTAGCTCTTTGAATTGTTTAACACACCCCTGAAACATTTTGACTTTGACATTAAACTGCAGAAGTGACGAAGTTAACAAAACATGGTGGTAGCTTTCGTGACAGACTCTGGCCAGTTTGAGAGTGCTGTGTTCCATAGAATTATTGTTTGTGTGAAATGCTGGTGTTTCGGTGACTCTCGCTGTCCCTCCGTGTCTCTCACTCACTCTCTGCCTCACTCTTTTTTTGGCATGGATGCTAATTGACGGCCTGATTGCCTAGAAAAGGCTTGGTGTGTAGAGGCCTTTACCTCTCATTCATTCTCACTGCTGTTGCTGCCACAAACGTAAATAGGTAGATGCCTCATTGACCAGTGGGGCCGCACGTCAACACCACCCCCGTATTATGTGGGGAAACTTAACTCCAATGCAAGAATTATGCCTGAGTTGGATAAAAGTACCTGGGACTAAAACTCCCCCCCCCCCCCCCCCCTGTTTTGTAACATATTGTTACTATCTTTGTAACATGAGGTGTTTGGTATGAAAATGTATTTATTTAACCACATCCTATATCATAACTACATGTCTGACATTTCTAACAAACAAAAAAATCAGACTGCATTAGGAGGCACGGCTCTCCCCACAAAATATGGCGGCTGCGATGATGCATCGCTCTAATGAACCGCAGTGGCCAATGAGGTATCTACGTTTGTATATCTATGGTTGCTGCTATGACACCTTAATTTCCCTCCAAGAAAGGTTTATCTTATCTTAACACCACACAGGTCAGTATGACACTCCCAGTGTCATACTTGATGACTGGTCGTGTGCATGCGCTTTGATTTTCTTAGGATATGTAAATAAAGGCTAAAACCAAAAGTCATGTAGTCTGTTGTGTGAACATGAATGACTAAAGTGCTTTTGAACAGGGCATACTAATAATTTGCAGATCAGTTGTTTGAATTAATGACTACAGCCCTGTTAGACCTTTCTGGTAGTTTGATGAAAGTGGACACCAATGGATTACAGCTAATAATGTGCAGTTCTATCTTTCTTTTGGCAGCAGTGTAACTATGGATCACGTATATTGTTCAGCACGATCATTGCCCCATAATCTAGTGTTTGTCCAAGAAATGATTCTGCTAACATGAGTAAATTTGGCTTACTCTAGTGGCCTGACAATCACCATGTCTACAATTGAACCCCTGTGGGATCCTGTATCACAAAGGATGGAGTGGAATGAGCTACTAGACAGCTGCTAAACTGCAACTGAAAATAGTATGGAGTCGATAAAGGCCAGCATCCTCATTTAACTCTTTTGATCTTGTAGAGTCAATACCCTAAGAAGTCCCTAAAGTAAATTTTAAGAGCTGTATCAGGAAAAGAATGATTTGTTGCATATTCGATACTCTACTATCTTGTTTACTTGCCCTCCTTTGCACCGTCCATTTGTTGCATATGGCATCAGACCTGTATTGACTGTATACTTTCCTTTTCAAAATAAACGTGCCGCTTAATCCAGACTTAACCCATTAAAACCAGGAAAGCATCTGTGTCATTTTAGATTTGACCTATAGCAACATACGTTTTTCAGAAAACTCTTAGGATTTAGAACAGTGGTTCTCAAAAATAGCAGATATCCAAGCTCACAGCGTGTTGCTATTTTTGAACATTTTTGAAACATCTTGAAAGTGTTTGAATGATTTTGACAAACAAATCTTCTCTTCTGGCGGGGTCTCTGGCACAAACATTTTCAGATGGGGGGGGGGGGGTCCGCAGCTAAATGTATATCATTTTGGGGGTCCTTGAGACGAAAGAAATTGAGAACCACTGATTTGGAAGGCATTTGTTGAATTGGCCTCAAGTCTTAATGGGTTAAGGTGAACACTATAGCTCATTATATCTGGAATAATATTTACCATGATGTGCTTATGATGGAGCATCTCTGAATGAAGGCTATAAGGATGTTGTGACTCTGACAATCCAAGGTGGTTTAGAGATGTTCTTTTCACTGTAGGCTATTGGCCTAGAATTACAACTGTGCTCTTTGTTCTGTCCCTGTCTTACCAAAAACTTGTTTTGTCTTTCCTTTAGAATGCCTCTGGTGTCCTTGTTGCTGCCAGACATGCCAGCGCATCAAGTACTGTGAGTCTACATCAAAGTCAAAGAACATCAAGTTCTTCAGTCTTTTGTTTGTGCTTAATGTGTAAAAGTTAAAAAAAGCAAGTAAATCTCAAGCCAGATATTTATATAAAGCGTATTTATTTAAATGTGTGTAAAATAAGGTAATAAATGGGTATAACAAATGTCTAAATTTCTGTATTTGTCCAGAATCTGAAGGATGTTCTGTCAGACCTTATCCCCAAAGAACAGACCAGGATCAAGAACTTCAAACAGCAGTATGGCAAAACCAACATCGGACAGATTACTGTTGACATGGTAACTCCTTAACTCAATTTGGTGTTTGTTAAAATCAGAAATGTTTTTCCTGTTGAGGGATGTTTTGGAACAACTTTCATTTTAGAGGCTTCTAGTTTGAAGGTCTAGCAAAATTCTCACAGATGTTTGATGAGAAACCGGGTATTGTGAGGTAGTGTAGACTAATATCTGTCTACACACCCATCTTGGACTGTCATACCATTTACCGTGTCAGGTTTCACTCCTCAGACCTTTCCTGGAGTCACAATATGACATTGCAATGTTGAGTGTGACTGGCTAATTGAGGTGTTTTTAGCTCCCAAACTAGAACACACACAGTGTCAGCTGATCCTTTTTCCACTACAACTCTGGAATTGTTTTGGGTAAACTTTATGGCCGTAGCCTCTTCTGTCCACGTGGTTGTTTTAGTGGACCTACAGTACAGAATGCAATTATCTTTGAGTCATTTGGTGTCACTGCACACAATGCAGTTAAGCATGTGGGTACTGGGTATGCTTGGTATGGAGCATGACGAATAAACAATCTGAAATTATGTCTGAATATTTCACATCAAACTATTTATTTGGTGAGGCCTCTTTCATACATACTTTATTAATATGAATTAATCACACAAAATAAACGCCCCCGGTGTGTAAGGAACCTAATTGTTATTCAAATTGATCAACACGCCTGACAAGTGATGTTGTGTAACCATAAATCAATGACTATTTAATAGTTGATTCTACCGCAGCCTAGATGGATTATAATTTTTGTATGTTTTATCTTGTAGGTCTATGGTGGGATGAGGGGAATGAAGGGTCTGGTGTATGAGACTTCAGTGCTGGATCCTGATGAGGTGTGTATACCAATACTGAAACCTAACAGGAAAAAGAACACGTGCTGTGTTTTCAGTCGCAAATATTATTTTTTTTGAACACTCCTCACCCCTGGCAGATAATCAGACTGTATAGGCACTTAGCTAAATTACTTTTGGATTGATTTTCTAGATTGCATTCCGTTCTTAGAGGTTGAAGAATAACCGCTTTTAGTGTCAGTGGCCTCATTCGTCACATGTCTTGCTGGTATACTGCCACATGAAATGACCACATTTCATTGCCAGAGCTAAGATCCATGTGCTCTTCCTCTGTTCTCATTGGTGTACAGGGAATCCGTTTCCGGGGCTACAGCATTCCAGAATGTCAAGAACTGTTGCCCAAAGGCCCAGGAGGTCAGGAGCCACTGCCTGAGGGCCTCTTCTGGCTGCTTGTCACAGGGCAGGTGCCCACCGAGGAGCAGGTGAGAAGGCATCAATGGTCATGGAAAGAGCTGTAGCACTATAAATGGTGGGTTAAATCAGGGAAATTCCACCAGCTGACCTGGTATGTGTCTTGTCTGTGCTTTAGGTGAACTGGGTGTCAAAAGAATGGGCCAAGAGAGCAGCTCTCCCCTCTCATGTTGTCACCATGCTGGATAACTTCCCCACAAACCTGCACCCCATGTCTCAGTTCAGTGCCGCTTGCACAGCTCTGAACAGCGAGAGCAGCTTTGCCCGGGCCTATTCCGAGGGTGTCAACAAGGCAAAGTACTGGGAGGTACAGAACCTATTCCATCTTGTATACTTAATACATTCCTTTGTAATGATTCAGTCTGTATTTGTTCCTTCTTGCTGGTCACACCCCATTTTCCATCTTTATTAATCAACCTCCTGGTTCACCTAGTTTGTCTATGAAGATTCCATGGATTTGATTGCCAAGTTGCCCTGCGTCGCCGCCAAGATCTACCGCAACCTGTACCGTGAAGGCAGCAGCATTGGAGCCATTGACTCCAACCTGGACTGGTCCCACAATTTCACCAACATGCTGGGCTACACCGATGCCCAGTTCACTGAGCTCATGAGACTCTACCTCACTATCCACAGGTATGACACCCATTCCTAACATGCAGTACCTCAGTTCGAGCAAGCCAACAAGCGACATTGAATAGCTTGCAATACACTCAAATGAACCCGTTCTAACCAGCTCCATGTGTTACGGAACAAGGCCAGTGACGTTTGGTCTGCTTGAGAAATCAGCCACTCTGTTTGCGACATTTGGTGGGCTTGGGGTAGGGAAACTGGAGAATGTTGAATTACAGGTTTTTCAGGCAGCTGGACACGTGGGATATTGGCAGTATTGTCCCTTCAAGAGAAAATAATGTCCTTCACCACTACATTATCACTATTCTGTTATACTATGGCACGGTTTCCACAGTTTGAGATAGATCTTAAATAATGTATCTACAGCCTGATGGGGCTTTGAAGCCAGTGAAATTCAGAGGCACACAGTGTTTCCCCTTGGATGAAGTTGTAACAGCGGAGCTGAATCTTGCTCACAACTCGTATACTAATAATAATCTTCATAATAGTTAAGCGGCGGCGCTCACAAATCTGGAGCGGTGGCATCCAGCTGTTAAAAGCATATAGGGAAAACACGGCACAGCTGGTGGGACATTTGCTTCAGGAACCTACAGTGTATTCAGACAGAAGCTCATCTCAGCCCCTCATCTCATCTACTCCACCACAGCATCAGACAGTATACAGCAGGACAATTTTCTGTGTTCCCGCATCAAGCTTGCTTGCTTGTTATGTTATGAACTTACGTGAACTTTGACGGAAACACATTTCCACCCGAGTGGTTTCACTGCAAATAGGAAGAGATTACAGCTGTAACAGCATATTGAATGATACTCTAGGGTGTAAGGCGACATTAGTACTACTTGACACTTTCTGAATCAGTGAACAAATCCAACAATGCACCCTTCAGACACAGGCTTGCCAGGAGGCAGCAGCGCTTGGCTGCAAGCCCAGCCCCCACCCTGCCCCACATCAATGAGTCATAGTGTAATGGGTAACACTGCCCTCTAGTGTCCATATTATGAATGCGATACTATAATAAAGTTCACTGGTTTCTCTGAAAACAATCTAATCCGCACAGGAAGGTGTGCAGATTTTAATGTTGTTTAATGTTATAGTTTTGATCCAGCACCCAGCCTAACAGGACAGGATGTGCGTGCCCTTTGTAACTTTGTGACACATTTTTAATGCTCTGAAAACAGATTTATAACAATCTGTTAAGAGATTTGCGTTGCCTTAACCAACCTCTCTCCCCTGTCTCAGTGACCATGAGGGAGGCAATGTCAGTGCCCACACAAGCCACCTGGTGGGCAGTGCCCTGTCTGACCCCTACCTGTCCTTCAGTGCAGCTATGAATGGCCTGGCCGGTCCTCTGCATGGCCTTGCCAATCAGGTTTGTACTAAACTGAAAAACAGGCCAAACATAAGGGATGTAATGTGACAGTGGTGGTTGAGGATGATAATATTGTATTTGGTTTCAATGTCTAAACTTTGCTCTGATGTGGAATCCCTTCTACATCCTGCAGGAGGTGCTGGTGTGGCTGACAGCTCTGCAGAAGGAGCTTGGTGGAGAAGTGTCTGATGAGAGGATGAGGGATTACATCTGGAACACACTCAAGTCTGGCAGGGTAAAGTGGCACCTAGTATAAGATTCCACTATGAAACATTACAGCCTACCCGTAATAGAATTTCAGCGTACGGACAATTTATGCTTTGCACGAGAAGTGTCACGATGAAAGTGACGTCAAAATGAAAAAAATGTGTATGGAGAACCACCTCAGAGGGTTTTGTGTACCTCTGGAAAAATGAAGGCCATTTTGTATTTACATATTTGGGGAACAGCGTGAGACATGTAGTGTGACTCGTCATTTGACACTTGTCGTTCATAAAGCATAAATTGACCTTAAGTCTCATGACAGGACATCTCTGCTACCCTGTCTTGGTTTATGTAGAATACCCTGCTCTTCTGTCATCACAGCCATACGGTTTGTGCTCAATTTGCCCCCCATCTATCTGACGCAGGTTGTGCCAGGCTATGGCCATGCTGTCCTGAGGAAGACTGACCCACGTTACACCTGTCAGCGGGAGTTTGCCCTGAAGCACCTGCCCAACGACCCCATGTTCAAGATGGTGGCTCAGCTCTATAAGATTGTTCCCAATGTCCTGCTGGAGCAAGGCAAGGCAAAGAACCCTTGGCCCAACGTGGATGCCCACAGCGGAGTGCTGCTGCAGGTAAGAAAACGGGTGGTGGTGAGACTTCAGGATCATTTAACCCATTAAGGCCTGAGGTTCTGATTCTATAAAATACTTATGTTTCTATATCAGTGGTGCTCAAACCTTTTCATGTCCAGGACCCCCAAAATGATATGTATTTGGCCGCGGACCCCCCATCTCAAAATATTTTGTTCCATGGACCCCCAGAAGCAAAGATTTCAGTTACAAATGTTCGCTTTAAAAATATATATATTCAAAGATTTGCACACATTTTCGCCATTTAAAAAAATGGCAGATCTACAAGCTGTGCCACGCTATAAGCTATATCTGCTATTTATTTAATATATATTTAATAGCCAAAGAAAACTTAAAAATCATACAGATGCGTTCTTAATGGGTTAAACAAGCTAGCTATCGTAGTCTACATTTTTATACTTTTTAGGAAAATGATTTTCTTCTCATCCTGACCTGCCATCTCTCTGTCCCTGTCTATGCAGTACTATGGAATGACTGAGATGAATTACTACACTGTGTTGTTTGGCGTCTCCCGAGCCCTGGGTGTGCTCGCCCAGTTGGTGTGGAGCAGAGCCCTGGGATTCCCCTTGGAGCGCCCCAAGTCCATGAGCACTGATGGATTGATGGGTTTGGTGGGGGCTAAGTCAGGCTGAAGAACAGGTTGATGGGTGTGGGGGGTTAGTGTAAAGGGAGATAAGGAAGAAGTATCACACACATCAGACAAAAGATGACCCCTGTCCTTCCCAACCCCAGGGAAATGGGATTCAAAGAGACAGTACGCTTTTAATCTCAATTTAAAAAGGGCCTTTCAAATATTCACGCTGGTAGTGTTAAAGTGTGTTGGTTTCACATAGAAAAGTTTTCACACCATGCCTCCAACTATGGATGATGAAAGCGAAAAGGCCATACACACTTTTCCCCTAATAGGCTTAGGCTCACTCAATGTACTATGAAAAGGTCAGAAATTATTATTAAGATTTGTTCCTGATGTTCAGTGTAGTGTCTTCTCTTTGGGCACTGGATGGAAAATACAAATTGGAGGCGGCAATGGCATTCAAAGGGAATTTGGGGGGGTGAATGACACTTCAATTGTATCATCAAGTTAAAAGCTACAGAACAAGTTACTAATCATCTGACTCGACTGTTGCTGCTTTTGGCTCATACTGTGGTTTTTCTGTCTTGTAGAATATTCCCCCAAAAAAATCACTTTATTTTTTTCATGTAAAACTGATAATAACATAGGTTCTTCTATGCAATTTCCCCAGACATTGTCCCACCCAGTGTATCACTCCCAGTATGAACACTCCATTTTAGGTCCCCCCCACTTAACAATTTACACATTCAGGATAATGAAAATAAGTTAAAAGATACTGCCCCTTTAAATCTTTGATCTCCCCCTTCTCTCCAACTTTACTGTATAATTATTTTTCATGACCAATCACCTCTATGATCAAAATGACTTTCCTTTAAAAATAGAAACGATTTCCCCTACTTTTCTCAATTTACCTTTTCAAATCTTCAGTGGGTCTTGACCTCAATGGGTGCTCCAAAAAGCCATCAGAATAAGCATAACTGTACAGCAACAGAATGTTAGAGGGATTGAAGGATGATATAATTTGCTAACAGTGAAGGCTTAAGAGCAAGCTTGAATAAAAGTGGGCAGCCGGAGCCCATCTTATTTGTTGAGGTCCCGTCTTATTTTGGTGTGTGGTTATTTAATCCCCAGACGAAAGCGCTTCAGTCAACTACTACTCCAAAATGAGCACTTGCTAGATTGGATTCCCTAATACTAATTCGTATCTGTAGTAGACCCAGGTTGATTTAGTGTGATTTTTATGCAGGGTTTGGGTGTTTAAATATGTATAAACCTATACTGTAGTCTTTGGTGGGAACTCATTTTGTGGTTTTATTTATACTTTGTGTACATAGGTATATATATATGTATAGCTTGAATGTATGAGCGCTACTCAAACAAGTTGCTTGTATAACCAACCACAATAATTACCTAGGTTAAACCATCTGTGTTATGTCCAGCCTCAGTTATCACTGGGACATGTTAACTTTTTCTGCTGTTTTGGAAACGATGAACAAACCTATATTGCAGCTATCTTGTATATATAGTGATTTCTTGCCTAGCTCTCTGGCCTTAGCTGGTGCTGTTTATTGCAGGTGTTTAATTTGAATGTTTCAAGCTTGCTCTTAAGCCTGCATTATCCTTGGTTGCTTGCGGGTGTCAAGCACCGGAAATGGCAGATGTACAAGCTCACGTGTTTTAACGTGTTGTGAACTTGTAGATCAGCTATTTTCAGTAGGAGACGCCTGCGTGCAACCAAGTATGAATTAAGCCCTACGTCTGTAGCCGCTTCACCCATGCTGTAGCTCCCTGCTTTGTCCACACTCCATTTTGTGTAGTTTAAGCTGGACCTTTCATCCTGCTGCAACTCAAATTTCTTTTCCATGTTAGTTGGTAAATCTTTTGCATCACCATGCCTTGCTTCCTTACCCCTAGCAGCTTTATTGGGTCTGTGTTTATATTATTCTGTTACTGTTCCATGTGGTTGGGCTTTAGAATATCTAGTTATTTTGATCATAGAGGAGAATAAAGGTTGTACTGTACATGATAGCTGAGGGAATTTGTTGCAGATGGATTCATCAGAAGGAAAAAAAAAACATTGGGAATGGGGCTGGATGGGTCAAATGGGCAAGAAGTGCTTGGCAGAGGAAATACAGGAAAACTTAAACAAGGAAAAATAAAAGTTTTTATTAACACTTATTGTCTCATTTTCTTCAAGGTATAGAAAAGTCGACAATGTGTAGAGCAGCTCTTAACTGGTGGTTCTAAAATGTCATGCATGTCCGATACCTATGCAACACACCTACACGCAGCAAAGACATAGTTGTCATTTGGTCTGTTCGATTTTTAAGCCCAACATATATATGTTGGTTGTAAATACTGTGAAGTGGAAAAAAGCAGTGCAGTGCTGCACGTTCTACCCTTGAAAATCAGTTATTTTCGGCGAGTGACGCAGTCGCATGACGAAGTACAAATTTGACTTTGGGTAAAGTTACAACCTCAAGACGCATGACCTGTTACATGAGCTCATACTCAACTGGCTGTGAACCCTATTGAGGGAATCCAACATGCCATTTGTTTGAGCACACAGATTTGAACAGTTTAGTAGGGTGCACCAGTGCCATCTATTAGAGTTACGCCAACTCCGTTCACCTCTTCGGGCCAGGTCTTCTACATACACATACATTGGCGAATAGTGACAAATCCCTAAACCGGAAGTTCATGGAATGCATTGAAGTCTACGGCTCCTTGTCACTATTTCCAGCTACATGAACCACGTGACCGACGCTGTTTCTGACTCCTCATTGGCGCAACTCTCTAATAGAAGGCTCTGGGGTGCACTAGTCACAATGGAGTTCTGTCACCAGTACCATTTTAGTACTAGTCTGAGATGGTGACTACTTTCACAATTTCACCTGTTACTGTACATTGTGGTGTTTACATGTTACGTTGATATTAAACTTACCACAAACTAAAAAGAGTGGAGACTTGAATGTTATGGCCATTGGCATGATCAAATGGGAAGATGGCCCAAGTACCCGCCTGTCCCATGTGATTGTTATTAATATCTGGCCCACATACCATTACCCCACTCTGGTTTCTTGTGCTTCGGCTGCCCTTGGAAAGGGGTGCATCTCCCAGTCTGTCACTACACTGGGAGTAGATTCACACAACCCACAAGACACAAGTGTCTCCCATTGATGCAATTGCTGCACGCATGATATTGCAGACAAAAACAATGTGCTTATAATGACAGTGTTCCTTCAATAAGTAGTACAGACCAAATTCTTCCAAATTGGGTCCGTACACAATTTACAATTTTACTAGTCATGCTGGGCATTTTACATTACTGATGCACTCAAATATCTTGCAAATGTGCACAGAAGTAATCCAATCCATTTTACATGTTTATTTAAATGATCTGAATCAAATGTATTATGAAGTGATTACATTATTTCTTGTACTTACAACCTTCAGATTAGAATTTCTCATGCATGTTTCTAATGATATATAATGTATGAAGAAGTTTATGTGTTTGCCTTGGATTTACTTTTTGGCATATCAAAAAACACCTACCACAATCCAAGCATTATTGCCAAAATGAACAACACGTTTGTCAATCATATGCTTTTATATTGTAGAACAGGCTTCAACATTATATTGTATTATATATGACTTAAAAACCAATATATTCAATTCAAATAACAGCATATAAGCCTTTGAGTAAATCTTATCAATATTTCACTCGGATTGAGATTCACAGAAAGTGCCACTCCCATATTTTAATACACAATATTGTACATGCATTGTTTAAATACACTGCCCCTTCATTTGTGTAGCCTCCTTGCTCATAGCCTTGAACATACAGAACATGAGCTGTCATACAATGAATCTGCTATTATGAGGAAGACCTATAGTTAAAATGACCTCTTCCATTGCCCTTTACCATAGGTCATCAGAAATGTCAAATACAATCAATCACTCCCTTTTGTAGTTAAAGAAATGTACATCCCATTAGGAAGCAGTCACACTAACAATACCATGGTGGTGTGATTTTTTGTTAGAACAAATGAGAAATAGCTCTATTTATCCAGTCTCCAGCACTTTACAGAAAATACTTTTTCAGGTAGGGATACCAATTTCATCCAATCAGAACAGAGAACTCGTGGAGGCTACATGAGAAACAAGTGAAATTGGAAAACTAACCACAAGCAGATGAGTGATCTTTGTGGGGTTCTCTCTCCTGACGAAATGTATTTTCCTGTTACTAGAGCTGGAGACTCTTTATCATTGATTACTATCAGGAGAATATACAATAGAGCTTTAACTTTTTAACAACTGTTTTAACCAAATCATTTACAGCACCTTTAAAATAAATATGTTCACCTCTACTCAATTACATTCATGCTTCATAAATTAATCAAGTTACATATAACAATTCAAAAACATAATGAAGCAAAAAACCCTTTGGGGTATTGTTAATGTTTTATTTTACAGCCCATAATGTATACCAACCATTTACTGGCAGTGTACATGATAGAAAGTATGGCTAAAGGGGAAGGAAAACCTAGTCTTATTTCATAGCTTTCGTTTCTGATTCCCTTAAAAACTACAAAGGGGTATAAACATGGCAGGTGGCCTAAGACTGACCTACACTGTGACGTAAGCACGGCAGCTGCAGCTAATTAAATTAATAATGGGTCATGGGTGTGTTAGATATACTGTACGTGTACCAATGTGTAAGCATTGACAATACCGTTGACTACTGTCCATGCTTGCACATCGGCAGACAAATATCCAACACACCCCTCCTTAATGTCATTAGCTGCAGCAGCAGCATTGCTTACAAACCTGCCACATTCATCCTTTTGTAATGTTTAACCTGTAGGCACAAACTACAAAATTGGACTAGGGTTTCATGCACCTTTATTACTGTAACGTTAATACTTTCTGCTTGTGTTCTTGACACAAATGCACGCCTGCTTACATAAAACAGCATTGGGAAGGTTCCTTTCAGAATCTCTACTACAGTACAGATTCAGAATACAGTACAGGAACCAACTGATTACTAGAACATGGTGATGCATTTACATTAATTTGAATAACTGTCGCCAATTTATACAGCATCATGTAGAAAGACTATTGACCTTTTCCAGAGAATGAGAAATTATCTACAACAATTTTAACCACTTGAACCCCAGATCCCTATTCTGGGGGGAACATTAGCCAACAATCGACAGATCTACAAGCTCACAACATGTCACGATGCAACTCATTGCGAGCTTGTAGATCGACCATTTGGACTAGACTAGAGGGATAAAAGCGGTCCAAGAACAGGGCCAACTCAGGTCCAGTTTACAAAGTGGTTAAGTAAGTTTATCTACATAAACAGGTAACCAGCCATCACTGGTAAGAAGTCCCATTTTATTTTAGAAATACTCCACCACTCTGTCCATTACATACCAGGTGGTTTACAATTGTTTGAAAATAATTCCAGTGACGATTGTTACACTAGATTATAGTTTCAACGATAGATAATTGTGCTGGGCTGTAAAATAAGACATTACTGCAATCAGACCAAGTCTCAATATCCAAAGCTCGTCTTCACAGCCTAATGCGGTCAAATTAAAGCTTACTTTTAGGTCAATTGAAGCACAATTGCAACCCATTAAATTGAAAATGACCTCTTTCCCTCTGCAAAAATCAACACTTGAATAATATTCTCACAACACACGGTGGGTGGGATGGAAGAAGAACTGTCCTTTTTGGCACATTTAATATGTATAAACCAAAATAAAGTAATTTAATCCCAGCACCAATGCTGCATAAGTTGAATGGATGGATACATGGATAAAATGTTTTTTTTGTTTACCAGTTTGCATTGATTCCAGTGGTAATGAGACAATATATTAAAACTACCACTTAATAAAAATAAAATAAAGTCAGACATATTCTTTTCTAATGGTTATTATAAGTGACGGCCAGTACTGAACCAAAACAGAAAATCAGAGTTGACAACCTAAACCGATAAGAATATGTTATAATAAGCGATTGGCATGTAAATCCCTTACAATGGCATGTTGAATAATAAAACCTTGAACCTAGTCAACGGCCAAACACCCATCCCTATCAGCACAAAGCTTTAAAAAGGGTCACCATGCCTATTGTCAAAGTCAATCTTGTACACTACTACTGTACACTACACTGTACTGTCCATTCATCAGATTGACAATAGATAACTCACTGCCATTGGTATTGTGATGTTGTATGATGCCGTATGTTTAACATAAACAAAGCTTCAACTGCAAATGAGCAAGCAGCAACACAAGGTTCCTCTTCCAAAGAAGGTCCCTGGAGTGGAGGTAGATGGAAACTATACAGACTGAATAGAAGGGGAGTATCAACAATTTGCTATGTTGTGTGATGTTGCGTGATATATAGGTAGATGCAAAAATAAGTGTAACCATACTGTAGTTATCCTCCACATAATGCTCACGTTTGGGTGGTCCCACTGTGCGTCTTCGTTTTGATGAAGTTCTGTGGCATCCAGGTGGTGATGGTGGAGGTGAATGCGAGGAGGGACTGTCTGAGCGGAGTCATGCAGACAAATGTGTACGAGGGGGATAACGGTCGGTATGATGTAAGGCTAGAGGAGGACATGCGGTGGCAAGCCTCACGTCTGGTGCACCTCATGAAACATCAGCTCCCGTGGGATACGAGTCTCTGGGCCGTAAAGCTTGCCGGCTCGTTTATGGAAGGCAGCGACATTTGTCTTTACTACCTCGTCAAAGAACACAGTGGCTAACTGGGAGTGGATCAAGGAGCGGAACTCGAAGGAGATCTGTTTAAGATAGGACAGAATTAATCAAAGAGAATCAATATTTAGTATAAAATGACAGAAGGGAGTATATAGCTTAAATAATACTTTTGTAAACCGAGGACAAATAACAGACAAAGAGATACTTAAAGCAACAACAGACAATGAATCTAGCCTACTCACAGAAAAGTCCACAGTGCAAGTGCGCGGATAGCCAGGAATGCCAGGGCTGAAGCGCCATATCGTCTCCAGATGATTGAAGAGTTTTCCATCGGTACAAACTGCCTGAATACACCAAAACCACAAACTCTTACTGCATTATGTTAATGAGAAACTCTGCATTACGACTGTTTTACGGAACACAACACATGAGATATTCGTTCACGGGATAGTCAACTTCACTGATACTAACAATGGCACTTACTTTGACTAGATGGGGTCGGACACTAGTGATCATAGATGTGTATCTTTCTACCACTGGTGGGAAGCCCACTTCAAGTTGTGCTTTGGAGTGGCCTGTTCTTTTCATGATGGTCTGAGACTTCTTGCACCATGGCACAAAGTGCTTGTAATCATCCACATTGTTCACCACATCATACATCTCCAGCATGGAGTACCTATGACAGTCAATATAGAGTGATGCAGAACAGTAAGACTCTGTACATTCTAATTGTAATTGCAAGAATAACATCTGTTATTTGACCTGTACTGTGATGAATTACCCAAGTATCCTACGCTCCGAATACTCCTTCCTTTTGTTGGTGAAGCCCATGAAGCTTCTGCTTTGAGGAGCAGCTGTCATCTTGTCCCAGTCCTGAAGGCAAAGCACTCTGGGAGTTCTGGTCATCAGAATGCCGCATGATGACAAGTGTCTAAAAGTGAACAGGAAAAGTCAAATAAACCATTTTCTGGAACCAGTACCACCCACCATATCCCCCATGACAAAAAACAACCCATTACATTCTAGCTCCCTTTACCTCAGTCAAAGGCATAGATAACATACAGGTCCAGCAGGGAACAGAAGGCCCCTGCTGTGTTTCAGAGCATGCTGGTATTTTCTGAGTAGTGGCCAGCATACTGCATGAATGGCATGTAATGTGACACCCTCTCATATGCTACTAGTACTTCCACCACTTAAAAGAGTTTCTAATTGCTGCCCAACACGTCTAGAATATATAAGAAGCAGGGCTGCCTACAATTCCTTTGCAGTTCAACTGGAGACCGTGTAATTAACAAAATAATCAAGATAATTACAGCCAGTCAAATCTATTAAGTGGGGTGGTTCTGTAATAATAATAATAATATCTCAAATGTATACAGAGATTTTCTAAGTACCCAAAGACGCTTTACATGGGGGGGGGAGATCAACTTTATTAGGAAAAACAGTGGAACAGTAAAACAGGGGGGGTGCAGTTAGCTGGGGAAAGCCATATTGAAGAGGTGGGTTTTGAGAGGATTGGCGGATGGGGGCTTCTCTGTGGTATTGAGGGGTGCATTCCATAAGAAAAAGCCCCATCGCCCCAGGTATGGCACTTGGTCTTGGGGACCTCCTGGAGGTTGGCGTTACCAAGAAGACCAGCATCTACCGTTGCAGTCACAATTGAATATTTCACTGGGAAGATTTGTTAAAAAACTGTTCCAGTGGCAGCATGTGGATCTCACCTGATGTTTTGTCTCATGCGTTCTCTGGTACACACTGGTCGACAGCATCGAGGGGAGCCCACTGTGGCAATCTCCAGAAACTCACTGAATGTTCTCACACCCATAGGTAACCGCCTGGCACTGGTCGAGACTGCCATCAAAACAACCACAGGTTCAGGTCTTCAGCAGAGAAACCAGTCTGGTCCAGGACCAGGTTGTGGGATACTGGGTCTGTGAAACAAAATGTGATTTTAACTAATTGACACACAGTAACAGTTGTGACATACAGCAACCGTTGAAGTTAAACTAGCTGACATACAATAACAGAGTCAGTTAAACTAGGTTGCATACAATGGTAGTTTAAATTCAACTGGGTGACAATGACATACGGTAACAGCTGTAAGTTAAACTATGTGACACACAGTAACAGTTTTAGGTTAAACTAGATGGCATACAGTAATAGACTAGATGACATAATGTCACAGATCAAGTTAAACTAGGTGACATTCAGTAACAGATCAAATTGAAATAGACAGGCATTACATGACAGTTTAAGTTCAACTAGGAGGTGACATACAGTAACAGCTAAAGTTAAATAAACTTACTAGGGTGATACACGCACACACACACAGTAACAGTTTATGTTAAACTAAAGTGACACACAGTAGCAGTTTCAGTTCAACTAGGTGATCAACATTAACACATTTCGTTAACCTAGGTGACACACACTAGTAAACTCGATGACATACAGTAACAGATGACAGTCAGTCCAACGTAACGCGGTGACCCTGGCGCCAGAGCTCCAGTGCTACATCTAGCTGCTAACGTTAGATTCCAGAAGAACAACAAGTTCCAATACACGCGACCTATCGGGCCGCCGTCCTACTAATTTGTCGAGGCCCCTTATTTCATTCCATGGCTGTAAAACACGCAAAGATTAGGTCGAATGTACGACATTTGCAGCATTACGTCTTGAGTGTTTGTCAAGGCTGTAACAACTCGACCTTCTGCGGCTGTGGAAAGAAACGCCGGGCGGCGGTGGGAGGCCAGGGTTGCCAGATTGTATGAGAGAAATAAGCAACCAGGCCTGTGGAAACAAGCCCAAAAGAAGCCACATGAGCTATTTTTGAAACATTCTAACAACTCAAATTTCGTATGGGAGTCCCTGGCACAAAACATTTTCAGATGGGGGTTAGGGGACAAATACATATTAATTTGGGGGTCCTTGATATGAAAATATTTGAGAACCACTGGTTTACATTATATATATATATATATATATATATATATATATATATATATATATATATATATATATATATATATATATATATATATACACTTTATTTATTTTATTTTATTTACGAGCCCAAATAATAATAATAATTATATAGCGCTTATATAGCACTTTTATAAGTATCCAAAGTCGCTTAAAAAATAAACAAGCAAATAAGTAACTACACTTTTAGAAACAAGTACCAATCACAGTCTATGGCACCAATATTCACAAGCAACTTTACAGAAACAGAAGCCCAAAGTCGCTTATAACAAGCGGACATGGCAACACCATGAGAGGCATAATGGTTCCTTTCTCCAATTCCAATGTTATTTGGTTTATTCCAAACATAGCTGCTCCAAATGCACAATGCTGCCCCTACTGTGTGGGAGGATAATTCGATATATATACATCTTTTTAAATGGAGATAATATCTTTGAATTGGGTCAAATCAGGTTTGTGGATGAGTCACTTTTTTGCCAACAAAACAATATGATTAATTAAGCATTGCCTCCAGTTGTGGAAGAAGTACTCACATGTCTTACTTGAGTAAAAGTATCAATACCGCAATGTAGAAATACTCTGTTACAAGTAAAAGTCTGGTATTCAGAATTTACTTCAGTAAAAGTACAAAAGAATATATTGGCATCAAAATATACTTAAAGTACCAAAAGTAAAAATTACTCATCATTATGCAGGATGTCCCATTTCACAAGTTTTCAAATGTATAAAAGATCTATAAGCTCGTAGCTCGAGTTTGTAGATAGTCTATTTTCAAATAGCCAACATGGTTAAGGTATGTTTTTTTTTAATACAGAGTAACTAGTAACTAAAGTTTTCAAATAATTGCAGTGGAGTTAAAGCATAATATTTGCCTCTGAGATGTAGTGGAGTAGAACAGTAGAAGTACTGAAAATGGAAATACTCCAATAAAGTAAAACATACCTCAACATTGTACTTGAGTAAATGTACTTAGTTACTTTACAACCACTGCATTTTGCTTCATCTTTCCACTAAATCTATTATTGGATTACACACGCACTCCACATACCTTTTTTTTTTTTAAAGCTGCCACACGATGTCGCCATTTCCCGGGACGAGAGGGAAAAAGCAGCCCGCCACGCCTGCAGGCGGACCATCGTAGACAGCGTTGCCAGATTCTGTGAGAGAAACAAGCAACCAGGTCTAGGAAAACCAGCCCAAAAGAAGCGACTATGGGCTCCATGAGCACTTTAACATACACATCAGCTATTTGAAAATAGCCGATCTACAAGCTCACAACGCGTCGCGACGCGTTGTGAGCTTGTAGATCGGCTATTTTCAAATAAAAATGTGCGGGGAAATTATAATAAGCAGATCTGGCAACCCTGATCGTAGAGAGTCGTAGAGCCTCAGCCTGCATCATCAGACAGACATTGGATACGGACAACAACACTGACCAAGATCCCAGCAGCAGCGGCACGGAATTCTAACAGCGATCACAGACACTGTAATGGGTGTAGTCTGACAAGGATAGGTGGAGTACACAGAACCAGCAGCGGCATCACAACATAACCTCTCAGTTCGATCCTCATGAAGGAGCTCCGTCCTGGCTGAGTTTAGGGAGATGGGAGTCCACAACATTACAGACCAGGTGGGTTAAGGTTGCTTTAGAGAGCGAGAGAGAAAGAGCTCCATCACGTCAATCGGCGTAGGCTATTTGCTGGCAAACATAAACCACTCGCTTGGACGTGAAATATCTGTGTCGTATTTCTTTCGTCCGGGCCCAAATCGGTGTGAAGCATGCGTGTGAGAGCGTTTTGCATCGTAGAAACGTGGTGTGATTGCGACTGACGATGCTAGAACATTGTGTCTGTTGTAGAGAGGTGTAGGCCCTGGCCTGGGTCAGGGCCAGGATGATAGCAGATTATAGCCGGAGCCCATTCGACTCTGACAGCGTTGCCATGTCCGCTTATTATAAGCGACTCTGGGCTTGTTTTTCTGCAAAGTTGCTTGTACAAATGGGTGGTTGTGTTTTTTGTCGTTGTTTCTAAAGTGTAGTCGCTTATTTGGGCTTGTTTCCATTGTATTTTTTTTAAACCAGTGGTTCTCAGATATTTTCATGAACGTTGTGTGCCCAGGGAGCATTTGTGTTATTGTTGGAATATTCCAAGTATTACACATTTTATTGCAAGAGCCTTTTTTAAATAGCAGAACTACAAGCTAGAAGTGAGCTGGTAGATCGGCTATTTTCGAATAGCCGACGCATATACGGTAGGTTTAAAGTGCTCTTGTGGCCCAGTTGTTTCTTTTGGGCTTGGTTTCCTAGACCTGGTTGGTTATTTCTCTCCTAAAACCTGGCAACACTGCTGGCTGACGTCGTTTAGCTCGGCCCCCCTGATGTACTAGGCCTCAGTCCAGGATCAGACTATTTGCTGGAAACAGATAAGGACGTATAATCGCCTAAATGTAACTTGTTTTTTTTGCGGCATACAGATGCTAAACGTCCCATGTACAGACTCCCGTTTTATAGTAATGTATGAGGACTGCAGCCTGCGGGGCTGAACCTCCGTCATTGGTGTACTTTATAACGCAGCACCATAATGTTAACGTCTAGCCATCATCACTGTATCTGCACAGCAACCCCAATGGAAATAAGCCATAGGCTTTCTTGGGTTATCCTTTAAGCCAGTGGTTCTCAAACTTTTTCATGTCAAGGACCCCCTAATTGACACAATTACCCCGCGGACCCCCACTTGAAAAGATAAGCCAGGGACCCCAATAAGAGAAGGTTTTTACGGCTCTCTAGCAGTGATTCTCAACCATTTTAATTTCAAGGACCCCCAGTTTGACATGCATTAGGCTACGGACCCCCATTTAATGGCATTTATACCTCTGACACCCCAATTCACATTGTAAAATCAATGTTAATTTAACTCTCAGAGTTACAGACCCATAAGGGTCCATTTGGTTCCTGTCCATCATTTAGCTGGGTACCCCCTGGAACCCCCTCAAGTACCCCTGGGGGTCCCCGGACCTGACTCTGAGAACCATGGCTTTAAGCATCCTTTTGTATGAGTCTGTACCTCTGCCCTTTATTTTGCAAACTGTTAATACAGTATTCAATCAATCTAAACCATGATGTTAACAAAGCCATCATCACTGTATCTGCAGCCTCCACTGGTCCAGGCCATCTTCAACCGAAATGCTGAAGAAGTCCAATTATTATTGCACAAAAAGGAGGATGTCAATGCACTGGTATGTATGAAATGCCTCAGCATTATTATTATTATTATTATTTATTAGTTATCAAATGTCATTGGTAAGAACGAACCTCTTAGCATTCGAGAGGTGCAAATAAAATGCAGTGGTGGGAAGTAACTAAGTGTGTGTACTCAAGTACTGCACTTAAGTACAAATTTGAGGATTTTTTTTTATTTTACTGGATTATTTTCAGTACTTTTAGTTCCACTCCACTACATCTCAGAGACAAATATTGTATGTTACTATGTTTACTCCACTACAATTATTTGAAAATTTAGTTACTGTAGATTTGTATTATTACACAACATGCATTAACCACTTTATCCCTATATAATTCGGCTATTTGAAAATAGCCGTTCTACAAGCTCACAACATGTAGCTTGTTGATCTGCTATTTTCAAACGATTTTTATACATTTTGAACACCTGTGAAATAGGACATTCTGCATAATGAGTACTTTTACTTTTGGTACTTTAAGAACATTTTGCTCATGTAAAACATTTGAGTACATTTTCCACAACTGATAAAATGTCAGGATTGATTCACCCTAACGTTACTTATTATCAGGACCAAGAGCGCCGTACGCCGCTTCATGCTGCTGCCTGTGTGGGTGACGTCCATATAATGGACCTTCTCATTGAATCAGGTACCATATGCATGCCTTCTGGATTACTAGTGTGTAAACATGCATTCAGTACTCCCTATACCACATTTATTACTGCAATGAATTTGTTTTTTTTCCATCACTGTTTAAGTTTGCAGTGTTGTAATGCTCTGTTGCTTAATTAGAAATGATTGTGAGACTTCTTTCCAAGTTGCCGTGTGTGTTTACTCTGACAGGTGCCAGTGTAAATGCTAAAGACCATGTGTGGTTGACTCCGTTGCACAGGGCGGCTGCCTCCCGGAATGAAGTAAGCTATGAATATCAGTCTCTTTTTACATTTTCTTTTTAATCCAATTGTTTTTATGTGAACATTCTGTTATCTATTCCTAACATTAATGTGTTGACTGACTCACATATATGCAAGGCGGTGAGTGCTAGGCCTGTCACAATTATTACATAATCGTCTAATCGCAATTATTTCAGATAATCACAATTATTTTAGCATAATTGTCATAAGCGTTTGCATATTGAAAACTTTTCACACATTTTCACATATTAAAAAAGCAGAAATAGCAGATCCACAAGTTGTAAGCTTGTAGATCAGCTATCTACAAATTATTAAATATGTCAATAATTTCTTTGTATATTTCAGTTATTTGTCATATCTGCCCTGTGAAATGTTTGATTACGATTACGAAGCCTAAAAGGCTTCATACGTTCCAATGTTTAATGCCAAACACGCAATAAAATCATTAATCGCAATTATTTATCAGTCATCAACTTAAATTTGTAATCGTGACAGCCCTAGTGAGTGCTGCACTGCAGGAAATGTGGAGGTGCTGGTGTACAACTTTTTTTCCCCTGAAGTCCCATTCTATTGCTTCTACCTCCCCAGAGGGCAGTGGGTCTGTTGCTGCGGCGTGGAGCAGAGGCAAATGCGCGAGACAAGTTCTGGCAGACACCACTGCACGTGGCTGCTGCCAACCGCGCCACGCGCTGTGCAGAGGCACTGCTAACCCAGTTGAGTAACCTGAACATGGCAGATCGTACTGGTCGAACTGCCCTGCATCATGCTGCTCAGAGTGGGTTCCAGGAGGTGAGAAGACTGCAGTCTTCCGCTCAGTTTCTTGGTTTTGGGCGCTGTTATATCATTTATTTATTAAAAGAAAATCTGTCTCAAGGGTATAACATGCACATTTGTCCATTGGAATATAGAAACCTATTTGTCCACCGTGACTCATTTTGTCTGCAATGTTTTCTTTTTCTTTTGTGGTGTAGATGGTGAAGCTACTGCTGAATAAAGGGGCCAACCTGAGTGCCATTGACAAGAGGGAGAGACAGCCCATCCACTGTGCAGCCTACTTGGGTAAGCACGTTTCTGCTCTGTGGCATAGGATCCTTATTGAAATGGCTTTCAATAAGGCTTGTAGGCCAGTCCCTGGTTGCATTCCAAGCTGACCGGACTTGTACTTGTAATCCTCTCTGATTTTTTTATGACTTCTTGTTCTGCCTCAACATGACTGTGACAAGTCATACCTGACTTAGTTGTGCACAGGTGTCACACACGAAAATGCAGATCTGCAAGCTCACAACGCATTGCCGTGCAGCATTTTATGAGCTTGTAGATCATCTAGAAAAATCACACCCTGTGTGAAGGAAGCGGTGCCTTTGGGGCGGGCCTTAACTCATTTCAATGCGTCCCTATTGGTGGTCTGAGTCCACTTACCAAATTTGTACTTGGGAGCATGCTGCAAACTGGAATGATGGCTGTTTAAAGCCCAGCCAATGGGCAGACAGAGGGGGCGGGGCTTAAGTAATGACAGTTAGTCCCTATTGCTGGCTTTAGTCCATGTACAAAATTTGTACTCCATAGCATGCTGCGAACTTGAGTTATGGCTGTTTGAAGGCCAGCCAATGGGAAGACAGAGGGGGCGGGGCTTCAGCAATTCATGCTGGGCCCTATTGGTGGTCTAAGTCCACATACCAAATGTGGACTTGGTGGCATGCTGCAAACTGGAGTTATAGCTGTTTAAAATCCCGTGCTCATCCCGTGCTCATACGGGCGCGGGGGGTCCCTGGACCCCTCTTTGATAACTTCATCAATTCATGCTCGTGCCTATTGGTGGTCTAAGTCCACATACCAAATGTGGACTTGGTGGCATGCTGCAAACTGGAGTTATAGCTGTTTAAAATCCCGTGCTCATCCCGTGCTCATACGGGCGCGGGGGGTCCCTGGACCCCTCTTTGATAACTTCATCAATTCATGCTCGTGCCTATTGGTGGTCTAAGTCCACATACCAAATGTGGATTTGGTGGCATGCTGCAAACTGGAGTTATAGCTGTTTAAAATCCCGTGCTCATCCCGTGCTCATACGGGCGCTGGGGGTCCCTGGACCCCTTTTTGATAACGTCATCAATTCATGCTCGTCCCTATTGGTGGTCTAAGTCCACATACCAAATTTGGACTTGGTGGCATGCTGCAAACTGAAGTTATAGCTGTTTGCTTCTTTGCCGTGCTCATCCCGTGCTGAAACCGCCGGCCGGACGGACGGACGGACGGACGGACGGACATACAAAAGTCAAAAGCCACGTATAGAGCGGTTGGCACCGCTAAAAATGTTGGTGTGCAACTGACGCCCGCACACAACTTAAGTATAACTCAGGCTTAATATGCTCACAATACTGAATGCGTGTTCTCATCTCTCCTGCAGGGCATGTGGAGGTCGTGAAGTTACTGGTTTCTCGCAGTGCTGACAAGAGCTGCAAGGACAAACAGGGCTACACGCCTCTCCATGCTGCGGCTGCCAGTGGTCACATCGAAATTGTCAAGTACCTACTGAGGCTAGGGACAGAGGTGAGTGCTCATGTTGTCGATGCATGATTAACATTGTTATTGGAATGAGGTCATTCTCAGGTTTTCTGTTCCTTTTTATTTTCAAATGGCAGTAATAAACACAGAATCAGGAAAAGTAAATGTCTTACAAATGCACACAATCACTGAAAATGACAGCGCAAAGGGAAACTTTGCAGATATTTTATGTAAATCATATAAAAAATGTTATGATAATTCTTGCTAATGTGTTCTGTGTCGACAGCTCAGATGGTGATTTTCTAGCAAAGCTCTAGGCAGTCAGCACACAGAACGCATAAGAAAGTGTTATAATGTCAAATTTCCACATGTCCTTGTGACTTATCTATTGACCAAATTCCATTTAACACCATACCATAAAGAGGTACACAGATGTGATTTTCACTACTGTGTTTTTTTTTTTCCCTGTGTAAGATCGATGAGCCCAATGGCTTTGGGAACACCGCACTTCATGTGTCCTGCTACATGGGGCAGGAGGCTGTGGCTACCGAGCTGGTCAACCACGGGGCTAACGTCAACCAGCCCAACCGCAGTGGCTACACCCCTCTGCACCTGGCTGCCGTCTCCACCAATGGTGCTCTCTGTCTGGAGCTACTGGTCAACAACGGGGCAGATGTCAACCAGCAGGTGAGCGGACTCACGTGTAGAAGGGAAGCTCTGCAGTTGCAGTACCAGCCTTTTTTTTATCCTGATGGTCATTTGCATGATCATGTCGATCTCTTAAAGGTCACTACCCTGTAACGTAGTAACAATGCACTTTAGAATGTTATTTGTGGAGAAATGTTACGTTTTTATTTCTTACCCTCAGAGTAAAGAAGGGAAGAGCCCTTTGCACATGGCAGCCATTCATGGACGCTTCACACGCTCTCAGATCCTCATTCAAAATGGTAACCATGTGTAAAAGTATATGGTTATTATAGGCATATCTTGTCTCCCAATGGCTCTTTGATTGGTGTATCTATGCGTCCCTGCTCTCTCTACCAGGTGGGGAGATTGATTGTGTGGATAAGTATGGCAATACCCCTCTCCACGTTGCTGCTAAGTACGGCCATGAGTTGCTGATCAGCACACTGATGACCAACGGAGCAGACACAGCCAGGTGAGTCCAGTGCGGTATAGATGCTTTCTTCCAAATGTTTTCATGTTGCTAGAAGACGAGCCAAGATCTTGTAAATGGTGCTCATCAACCAATTTAGTGTCATGTTGGCTAACAAGATAAGGGGTCAGGAGAGAAGCAATAAGATCATTTGTTCAATTGCTATGTTTTTATTGTTGTTTTTTTATTTATTCTTAACTTCTATACATTATAACGTGCAAACTAAGCTAGCATCTGACCAACAAGGTCACATAAGGCACATAAGGTTGATGTCCATGAACAGAATTGGAAAAAATATTCACTGTTATTGCTGTCAGTTTGGCACCATCTATTGGGCCGTGCACTTATAATGTCGGTATTTTGGGAATTCAGCGTTCATCACTGAATTCAACATGATAACAGATGTGTTAGTACTAAGACATGTATTGGTGTATATTCTCTTCTGTGAACAGGTTAATTCTTTATTGCTTCAAGGTACTGATACATTTCTTGCTTGTTACAATACCATTTGATTTATCTTCATCTCTACAGACGTGGGATCCACGGAATGTTTCCCTTGCACTTAGCTGTGCTCTACGGGTTTTCAGACTGTTGTCGCAAGTTACTCTCCTCAGGTTTGTGACCCTGCTGCGGTTGTATGACAGCAGTCGTTCATTTGATCCGTCAGCTTCTGTACACTTGGACATAGTCTTCACTCACAGTCGTCTTTTTTTTCACTACAGGTCAGCTGTATAGTATAGTTTCATCTATGAGTAAGGAGCATGTACTGTCAGCTGGGTTTGACATAAACACCCCTGACGACTTTGGAAGGACCTGTCTACACGCTGCTGCCTCTGGAGGGTGAGGCACACACACACACACACACACACACACACACACACACACACACACACACTCACACACACACACACACACACACACACACACACACCAAATGGCCTGTTAGACTGGTAAACAATAACTTGAGTACCCAATGTAGTCTGGTACAACATGGTATTGCTTTTAATTTTTTAACAGAATTGCATCTCGTTTATATCTCTTTGCAGAAATGTTGAATGTCTGAACTTGCTCTTAAGTAGTGGTACCGACTTGAATAAGAGGGATAATATGGGAAGGTAAGTGGCCTGCCGTTTCAGATACTGCCGTTACATCAAAATGGCTAATCTTGATAATACGGTACATTGTATTGTCATTCCATTTGATAAAGTTGACTAGGATGTGTCTGAGGTCACTTTGTATTTTGTCACCCGTAGGACACCGTTGCACTATACGGCTGCTAATGGGAGGTACCAGTGCACTGTGACCCTGGTGAGCGCTGGCGCTGAGGTCAATGAGCCTGACCAGACAGGCTGTACTCCCCTGCACTATTCTGCTGCCTCACAAGCCTTCTGCAGGTAGGGTCTCTCTCAGCACTCTTTGCTCGCTCTGCCTCTCTCTGCGGTACACCAACACACACGTAGTCAGGCTGAAATCATAGTTTGAATAATGCATGAATTCAAATACTGTAGTTTGAATGTCAATATCCACCAAATATTACAAAGTTTTATTCTCCCAATTCCTAGCTGTAATTTATTTTCAACAGTGATGTAGAAATCCTTATCCTTATGTTGTTGATTGTATTGTATTACTTTATGACACTGCAAATGAGTTTAAATACTTTATATCTTTTATCTTGAATAAATGAATATTATATGATTATAACAACTTAAGCCCTATCTTACTTTGTTGAATGAAATTGACGTGCAAAATCTACTAGCTCACAATACAAGCTATAGATCAGCTATTTTAATTCTTGAAGTGTTTTGAAATTGTTTTAAAAGTGTTTGCCTATAATGACATGCTCAAAATTGGGACACCAGGTTGAAAGTGGCTAAAAGGTGTGTTGGACATGTGCTGCAACTGTTGAAACCTCGGTCTTGAAGTTTACTCAAGATTGTTGGATAAACATGTCTAAACAGACCTGCAATAATGACGATTAATTGTCATATAAATAATTGTGATTAACAATTCAATTGAGTTTTGGCATTGAACGTTGGACCATTTAAACATTTCTGTTTGACTTTTAGGCTTGTAAACAAAAATTGCACAGGGCAGATATGACAAATAGGCTAACTTAAATATACAAAGAAATGCTTGTCATTTTATACGTTTAAATGAATAACCTTAATTGCTTTAGACGATAATGTAATAATTGTGACAGCCCTACTGATCATAGTACTGTGCATCAATTCAGATCATGAGGTTAATCTAATCAATGTAATTTGATTAAAGTGTTTACATGACCACATCTTTAGGTAGTTAAAGTGCAGTTCCAGTCCCTCGTGATGCTTCCAGTGTGGAATGTTTTTTTGCTAATATTGTCATTGTTGTCTGTGTGCTGTTCGTTAATGGTGGTGTTGTATAGCAAAGAATGAAAATTCATGATTTAAGTGAGCAGTTTCTGTCAAACGTGTACTAGTTATAGGAAGGATACTTTCATACAAATTTACTTTAGTATTTAAAATAAATTATAATGTTCACCCCCCACTTGAAAATAATGGTTGTAAATGACACTTCAATCAGGCTTTTGGGTAAACGGGTGTTTTAGAAGAATGATGATTTTCTTTTCTTCCCTTGCAGAGCTGACCGTCATTTTTCTGGAAGCCATCAGAGTGATGAGGACGGAGCGAAAGAGTCATACTTGTGAGTTACTGTTGTTTTCTTCTATCTTCATGACTTGTGTCAAGATGCTTTTGGGTTGTAATCCTCCATGGTGCTTCCACCTTGGCTGGGCGCTCCAACGAACACAACTGGCTGTGTTCACAAGTGGGAAGCCGGGCGGGGAGGGCGCTCTTTGTTGCTGCAATAATGACCCCTACAGGTTGGTCAGAGCACCTGTTGAGCAGGGAACGGAACTGAGAGGAATAGCGTGTTCCTCCGCAGGAGTTGCGCCCTCTCAGTGAAACTCCTCACTGTCTGGTGGACATAAGTGACTGGTGACGTCGTCGCGTGTATCAGCGGAAACGTAGTTGTCTGCATTATTTGTATTGACTTGTATTGACTACTAATTTGGGGTGAAATGTTAACATTGTATAATTTGTACCCTGAGTTTTGGAACCTGTTGCAACCATTGGTGTGGTACGATGATTTTCTTCCCTGTGCACTTGTATCAATTTGTTAACAGCTGCTTGGAACATCTTCTGGACAATGGTGCTGATCCATCAATGGTCAACTCAAAGGGTTACAGTGCTGTTCACTATGCAGCTTACCACGGCAACAAACAGAACCTGGAGCTGGTGAGTTTTACCACAGGTCGGCTCAAAACAATTGTGCATGCTTCGCTCGAGTCACAGCTCACCCATACTGAGATGTAACCTTTCTTTTCTTTTTTTAGCTCCTGGAGATGTCATTTAACGCCCTAGGAGACATTGAGAGCAGTATCCCCGTCAGTCCGCTGCATCTTGCTGTAAGTCTGTGTTTTTATCAGTGTCCATTTATCCATTTGTAACTCAAGTGAGTGTAGAAATCTAGTGTACAATCTCCGTTAAATGAACCCTCATCTATTCCCTCAGGCTGATAAGGGTCACTGGCAGGCGCTGCGCGTGCTAACAGAGACCGCAGCCTATGTGGACGTGCAGGATGCCGCGGGCCGTTCTGTGCTCTACGTGGCTGCCCAGCGAGGCTACGTCCGCTGTGTGGAGGTCCTGCTGGCCCAGGGGGCATCCTGTCTCCTCAATGACAACCGGCTCATGTGGACTCCCCTTCACGTTGCAGGTAACTAAAGGGCCGTTCAAAGTCCCTTGATGGGTCTTTAACGTGTTTCAGGGGGTGAGGGATGTCTCGCGTTCTTTATGGACACATGCAAGGTCGCTCACGTTAAATCCGTTGGAATTATGACTAGGATGACCACCTTCAAACAGGTCCATTGAGGGACAGATGAACCCGTTTCGTGGCACATCGCCGCGAAACGGGTTGAGTTGAGTTGAACGGGTTGAGTTGATGAGGACTGCCAACGGGCGCCAATGGTACTACAGGCAACGTACACGTCGGCCTGACGGTGAATGTTGATTGCACGGAAGGAAATACTGGAGCCGTAGGTAACGGAGGGGGAGACAAAACAAACAACATAAGGAGCGTCGGCGCTCGTTACGTCTCCTTACGTCCGACTATAAATGATACTTAAGGCTCTATGAATTCTGGATGACCGCCAGAGACTAGGGCATATCCAGGACAGGTGCATACCATCTCTGGCAGTCAGAAAGGATGAATTGGAACTACTGTGTCAAAGCATAGTGCTATTTTCCCCATATCTATACAGTAAAATCCTCAGTGTTATGTAATATTTATGCTCTCAGAGTAAAAAAATGGTCAATTACACACTGAGGATTCTGAGAAGTGTCCATTTCATGTTTTGGAAAATGTATTCTTGCACATTTCAGTGGAAAATACAATCAGAAATGTAAATAAAATGAAACAAGGACATGCCTCTGTCAGGGTTACTTGGCATCTGCCCAAAAACGTTGCTTTAATACTTAAACTTTCAGTTTTTATCTTTCATCCTAGTGTGACCGTTTTGCCCATTCTTATATACATTTTCAGTTTTGGCAAATATGATAATGTTTTTGTATCTTTCTAGCTGCCAATGGTCACACAGACTGCCTGCTCATGATGATTGAGAATGGGGAGGAGGGGGACCTCACCAATGTCACCGACACATTTGGCCAGTGAGTAGTTTTGTCAATGTTTGATGGAAATTTCCTGAAAATTAACGATCAAGTGACCGTAACTTTTTCAATGATTAAAAAGGTTAATTTAAAGAACACTTCACTGGTGCTTAGATTTCAAATAAGCAATCCAAAGGGTTTGCCACCCATTCATTTGAAAACATCCATCAAGATATTTATTCAGGAGTGTGGATTTCCCTTTTTGGATCTGTAACAACTTAAAGTCTATATACTGTACTTCATTGACCAGTGCCCTCCAGGGGTCTATACTGGTCCGCTCCAGCATACATGCATGCATACATACATACGTACGTACCCACCCAGAGCATATTTCCTGTCTTCCTGTCTCCATCAGGACCCCATTGATGCTAGCTGTTTTGGGAGGTCACACTGACTGTGTCCATCTCCTGCTGGAGAAGGGAGCCTCACCAGATGCCAAGGACAAGAGGGGCAGCACCGCCCTGCACAGAGGGGTGAGTTACACAGACCCTCACTATTTATCATTCTGGCAGGGCCTCATAATGTCTCGTACAAAGCTTAATCATAATCGTCTTGAGGTTTACAGATCGAGCTGATGGTACTGTGGGTGTGGGTAAGGTGAGGTTTCACTTAAGCAATTCATCTCGCAAGGGTCTAGCACATTGTAACGGGGATAGACTCTCGTGTTCTCTGCTGATATCGACAATAAGCCCCTCCGACCTACTTAATTATGTATTTATTATTTAGTAAAAAAATCTATTAGAACACTAATCGAAAATCGAGTTCATGTCGCATCCCTACTTTCCACATCAGTGTCTCCTGCCAGTACCTTCTTATAAGCTGTGGTGATCAGTATGAAAGTCTAATCGGCCCAGTTTGGGTTCCTGCTCCAGGCGGTGTTGGGTCGTGATGACTGCGTGACGGCCCTGCTGGAGCACAAGGCTTCTGCTCTGTGTCGGGACGCCCGGGGTAGCTCCCCTCTGCACTACGGTGCCTCCAGAGGACACACAGAGATCCTGGCCAACATGGTACAGGCCGCCATGGCCAGTGACCCCCTAGACAAACTGCTGGACAACAAAGACTACACCCCGTTACACTGGGCCGCTTACAAAGGTTGGCCGGGCTTGATTGGAACAATGGCACTTATTTTCTTCTTACCACACTGTTATGTAGTCAAATAAAAGTGAATTGTGTTGTCCCTTGTGCTTATCCCATGCCTGTCTGACTTCTTTCACAGGGCATGAAGACTGTTTGGAGGTTTTACTTGAACATAAAACACTTGTCCACGGGGAGGGCAACCCTTTCACCCCACTGCACTGTGCTCTGTGAGTACTCTAATTTAAACGCTTAAACCGTATAGATTTTGTTGACTGCGGTCCCCCAGGGGTCTATACTTGGTCCCCACTTTTATGGGTTTTGAGCTTGCTATTTTTGACGTATGAACAACCTTAATCCTCTGTGTTACAGGATGAACGGCCACTGCGGTGCTGCAGAGAGACTGCTGGAATCTGCTGGGGTCCACATGATAAACACCAGAGATGCCAAAGGAAGGTGAGTCTATGGAGCACAATAATCACTTACCTGCATTATTCAATGACATCCCTCATCCCAAGAGCATAAAAGAATCACTGATCCATAGCTTTTGCCCATTGAAATACTCAGTAATGTTTCCTGCACCTACTCTTGTGATCTTCATATTTCACAGGTGTTAACTAACACAGGAATAGCACATAATGCACAAAGCTTATTAACAATACCTCCAGATGTTGTAATCCTGAGCTCATGAGTTGCCTGCATTGCCTGCAGGACCCCGCTCCATGCGGCAGCGTTTGCTGAGGACGTGGCAGGACTTCAGCTGGTTCTTCGCCATGGGGCAGAGATCAATGCAGTGGACCAAACTGGACGCTCCGCCCTAATGGTTGCCGCTGATAAGGGACAGAGTGGCACCGTGGGTACGTCCACACAGAAACGGCGCACTTTGTTTGTGAAAAGCTGTGATTGGTCTCCTTTAGAGGGGACAGACGTGCATAAATACACACCGTTCTGGATGCTGTGATCGTGTTGCAGGAGATAACATGTCTTTGTGTTGTTGTTACCCAGCCATCCTACTTCACCGGGCCAAGGCTGACCTGACACTGCTGGACGACAACAAGAACACTGCCCTACACCTGGCCTGCAGCAAGGTAATCATACGCATCACTGTTGTTCACCCCCTAAAAAAAAGTTTAACACCAGCAGCGGTGGTGTGTATATTTTTACCAAGTAGGAGTGATGGAATCTAGGAATCATTTTCTCAGGAATGGAAACCAAAAACAATTCATGTTTGTTTGATTTTGTCTGTTTTTGTTTTGTCTTTCTAGGCCCATGAGATGTGTGCCCTGCTTATTTTGGGGGAGATCCACAATCCAACTCTCATTAATGCCACCAACAGTGCACTGCAAATGTGAGGACCTACTAATATTATCTGAAGTCTCAAACTATGAAATTCCCAGATTATTCATAGGGCTTATATTTTCTTTGATTAAATTATTTTATTTTGGAGATTAAAAAAGCGTTAAAGAAATGGATGAAAGATCCAGTAGAAAACAGTATAATAGAAATAATTGCAAAGATCACGATGAAAATGTTGCTTTTTACTTTCGATCTCTGGAAGCATGTCCTGCATCCCTTAATTTGCCTCGAGAGGATATTGTTCACACGTAATCTCACTAATGGGAACAACCTTCTGATGCATGGAGAAAGATTAGCATGAAGGGAGTTTTAACTGAACTGCTAATGCTTTTGAAATCCCGATATTGTTGAAAATCTGTGAAGAGAAAAAAAAGACAATTATATTTAAGTGTTCATCGCACCAAGCAGCTAAAGAAATGCTGGACTTGGATTTGCACTTTAGTGCCAGAATGGAGGCCCTGATTCCTGTTTCTGACCTGTTCCCCAGGCCCCTTCACCTTGCAGCACGTAACGGCCTGGCTACTGTGGTCCAGGCCCTGCTGAGCAGAGGAGCCACCGTGCTGGCTGTGGACGAGGAAGGTGATGAACCCCCACATCCTCCTCCTCCCTCCATTCTGTTACCTGCTCCAGTCATTCACTCTCACCACAGCTGTAGTATTTAGTTAAATCAGCAAATACTAGATTACCACATGCTTTTTAACCACTTAAACCCTCTCGACCTAGTAAACGGGACACGTAAGCTTGTAGATCTGCTATTTTTGGCTAATGGTCCCCCCCAGAACATGGATGCTGGGGTTCAAGTGGTTAAAGTGTATTGTGGGATGTGTGCGCATTTTGTGTCACACTAAAATCTCGCTTGTGGAAACTGCTGATTGGCTGATTTGTGTTGTTGTTGTTGTTGTTGTTGTTGCTGCTGCCATGGTGACAGGCCACACCCCAGCCCTGGCCTGTGCCCCCAACAAGGATGTGGCTGACTGCCTGGCTCTGATCCTCTCCACCATGAAGCCTTTCCCTCAGCGGGACCCTTCCTCCTGCTCTTGCTCTTCCCCCAGCGTCTCCCCCTCCCCGGGTCTCAACTTACTGAAGCACTGCGGCATCACGGCCGCCTGCGCGCCGCTGCCCAACGGCAGCCTCCACAACGGCTATGTCAAGGACCGCCACGGAGCGGCGGTCGGCCTGGATGGGTGTCTGTCTGAGTGAGGCCGTCCCCCCCAGCCCCCAGTCCACCCCACCCCAACAGTCAGCTGCTATCACCGTCATCACCACCAGGGGGCGACTCCCTTTAACACAGCCCAGAGGACCAGGAGAGCACCCACCCACCTGTCTGTTCTCTATGTATGTATGTATGTATGTATGTGTTTGTGCGTCTGTGTGTGTGTGTGTGTGTGTGTGTGTGTGTGTGTGTGTGTGTGTGTGTGTGCGCGCGTGTGAGTGTTTGGTCTTCTCTTGAGGTGCAGTCAAACCTAATATGCAATTAGATCCCATTCCTCCATGTCCCAGTAGTGCTCAATACTTAAGAGACTGATTGCTCTACAAGGTCACTTGAATGAGCTGTGGCGCCTGAAACAGCCTGGCAATCTGGCCATCCCCCGAATCATTAAGCCCTTTAAAATCACTTTGGCATAATTATATAACTGACAACTAATAGCATGGAGACCTGTATATCCTTGTCTGTCATTTGTTCCATATCGTTCAGTATTTAAAGTCATATCATCTTCGATCAGACTTGGTGACCTTGTAGAGGAATGCATAGCCTCCCCAAAAAGAATGATCAAAGAGGTTTTTTTTCTTTTCTTTTTTTGTCCATTAGCCTAGATTTTTATGAAGGAACCATACAAGGGAAAAGTACAAATTAGTTTGAGAGTGCAATGCCAGTGTACTACAGTACAATTCTAAATTTGGAAAAGGGTCATAAAGAGGTTATTTCCGTAGTATACTTTTAATGTACGGCCTAGAAGCGTTTTTTTCACAGAAGAGAATTCGGTAATGCTGCTGAATACGTAACGCCGGTCTCCTTCCAAAGGAGAGCCATGTTTGGGGTCGGCATTCTTAACATCAATTTTGTTCTCAGTGCTGACTCTTCATTAAAAAAAAAAAGAAGCTACATGAGTGTTTGTTAAGCTAGAATGTTTCTAAGCATATACGTTATGACCAAAGTTGATCAACACTACTATGGCTATAAATTATTTATTTGAGATAAACTGTACTGTACAGAGAAAGACAATAGATCTTTGATATACCTCGTCAACTCGTTTAGCAGCTGCTTCATCTTCACCCAGGGTCCGTAGGCCTAACGTTCTCTCCGTAGGACAAGAGAACTACTGTAGGATAGTGACTGACTGAGGCCTTGTTTATCTCTTAGATGAAGGCTTTACTAATAATATCTGCCAACAACACCTCATCAAAACGTCATATATCTGAGCACATAAATGAACAAGCCATTTCAATTTATTTCCCATCTCTTGACTTAATGAACAGTATTTCTTTTTTTTTCTCCATTATTAGATGTCATAATTAGAATGGCCTAAATATCGAAAGAGAGCAATCAAGTTATTATTATTTTTCAAGTCTCTTAAAACTTCTTTGTTGTCTGTAGTTGTCTGTAGTTGAACCAAGTGTCAGCGTTTTTTACTTTAACAAGCTCATACTTAATGCCGTGTTTGGAGCCGGTGATCTAATTTTCTCCATCTAATAGCTTGTATCTTGACTTTTCTGGTGGTCAGCTCTGATTGGTTTGACAAGATGGAGAGTGTTTCTGCTATTTTGGTTTGGCAGTTTTCAAGCAATATTTTCTTTTTGGCCTTTTTGATTTTAGCGTTATTATATAGACAATCACTGTCACAAGGGCTTTTGTTTCCCTGGAATGTTTTTGATTATTTTTTTTTATTTTTTTCGGTCCATAAAAAAACTGATCTAAAGACTAAACGAATGGCTCTGTGCAGCGGGCATTTTACTGTCAGTGTCAATACAAATGCACTGGATCACCTTCATGGCATCTCATGAAATGCCTTTTGATCCCTGCCTTCTGTAACGCATCATCATTTCAGTTGGAATGCTTTATAGCAGAGTATGACCAGTCCTGAGACTTGTAGTTAGGTTTGATTTCATTTTTTCTTATGTCTTTCAACCATTCGATAGCTTAGCGACAGCTTTGAACACAGTTGAACCAGAGTTTCTAGTAAAAAAAAGAAAAATAAGTGTAATGTCATGTGTCATAAGAGGCCAGAGTGAATTTCTAACCCTTACTAAAATGAATATAGGGCTAAGAGGAAACTGAGATAGAACTTTGGTGACGCTCCGCTTAGGCCAATACCTGTTTTCTTTGTTTTAAATTTCAGGAATAGCAAAAATCCAAATAATTGTTTCATTGGTGTTCCTTTTGTCGTCGCCTCACCTGATGTTTGGTACTAACATACTAAAGATGATTGTATTAGACCACTAGAGCTTTTTATGACTTGGACATTATTCCTAGCCATTCTGCGCTTTGTTGCCATCTGTTGATGGTTTCACAACACAGTTTTAAGGATCATTGTCACGGACAAGATATTTCATATCAACTCATGAAGAAATGGCACAATTACATGCGTTAGTTGGAGTTTGACTGGATTAGAGAGGAGGAACTAGACTATGTCATGAAAATACTACAAATAGTCTTTTGTGTTGTACTTCGCTGGATACTCTTAAGATTGGCATTAACTCCATTTCAGAGCAGTGAATTATTTCACCAGTTTTGTGTTTTCAGAAAGTGAACATTTCTAGTTCATGATTTCAAATGATCACGAAAATCGACTGAAATGAAATGGACTTATTTGACCCCATCCCCCTTCCCAACCTTTGTTCTCTGGGTCAAATTGGTTTGTGGAACAAAGGGATTTCTAATGTTTTTTATGATCTGTGTAGGAATAGATACATTTTTGTAGTCTCAGGATCTGTGTTAATGCAGCAGACAAAACTCATTTATCAAATCAGAAATATTAATGGAAAAATGATTTAGTCTTTTTTATGGGATGGTCCATGATGATATATAGTTTCTTGATCCTACAGCACTTAATTAGATAGTCAAGCACGCACTTTAGTACATTCAGGTCCTAAGTGTGTAAAATGGAGCAAATGTATGTATGTACTTATGTTTACATGCATGTGTTTTTCAGCCGAATAGCGGAAGAGAGATTTGCGAAAGACAAGCAAAGGCTGCAACTAAACTGTATACTGACAATGCATCATTGACAAAACAAATCTCTAAGCACTTGGGAGCAGTACCAAGCACCCAGACGTTTTGTTGTGTTTTTCTGGGGCAACTAGTCCAACAATGTCACTAGATCACATTACCCAGCCTCCTATTATAAATGCAGGCACTGACCTTAGGCAGCGGCAAAGTGGTGAAAGTCATACAACACCTCAGGCTCTTCCAAAAACAAACAAAAAAAAACTAGCCTACATATTTCCGCTGCTGTCTGCTGCTGTCGGACAGGTCGGAATGGGCAGAGATCTTGCTCTTGTGATGTCCATGTATGGCCAGTAAATGGAGCCATTGCCCCCCTGCAAATATACAAATTGTAACTGAATCCTTTTTTGTGTCACAGTATTCTTATATGTGCTTTTCTTTATTTGTGTGTACCAATGGTAGATGAGTACTTGTGCATGGAGCTAGATCGCAGTTTTGTTGTAAAAATGGATCAAACAAATGGAGCATATACAGTATATCCGGAGTCAGTAGTGGAAAGCAGTGAACGGTCCAATTGTAGCAATAGAGAGAGAGTGTGTAATCGTGTGCAGCACAAATATTGCACTGCCATCCATTTAGGCCAATTCAGTAAATCATAGCATAGATGCCAATGGAAGATTTAAATGCGGGTTAGATGTGTGAATCTTTGGTCACAAATGAGGCCTATTTTGCCAAAATTTGTTAAGGGGGAAGATCCCCCTTAGTAAAGCAGCAATGGATTTATGCATATGTTCAAGCAGTTTACAGTCTGACCTTCAAATCTGAGCCATGAATTTACTGACTGAAATGAATGTAGGGTCAGTTTAGAGCAGGACAATTTGCTTTCTCCTGACTTTAAAATATTGCTCTTCATTTGTGTTGTGTAGATGTAATTATACAGGTAGCATGAAAAAAGAAAAACCTATAATTATCTTACATATTAGTTGTGTATTAGTCTTCCTGCGATGATGAGGGTCTGGGTAGGTTTTGGCATTTCTGTTGAGAGTATAGGCCTACTGTTGTGTAATATTCACTCATTTTCTTTCCCTCTCTGTTTTGTGTGGAAGGTAGCCTACAAGGTAAACCGAAGACAGATGAATTTAAAGTTTGTGTTCATCCATTCCATTGAGATTGCCTTACAGTACAGAAAACAAGACAAAAAAAAGGACTACAGTAGATACCATCACACACATTTGATAGCCTATATTTGACAAAAATGCACCTAAGCTACACCCATCTAGTGCCATAGAAACCTTTATTTGCCTTTAGACATAAATCATATTAACTTGGTCAGTAACTTAAGTAGATAGTCAGGATTATTATTTTGTGTTTGGAGCTGCATGTCCTTTTTGCCAGGTATAACAGTAATAAACTAAGTTTTTAAAAAAAGGAAATAAAATCTAAGAAGACATTTGCATGGAAAAGTAGTCTTTTAGCGCAAGTATTCTGTTAAAGGACGACTTCACCCATTTTAAACCTGTCTTCATATAGTTGGTCCTCACTAATGATTATTATAAAATGTTACCTTTTTTCTACTTGGCTGTGTCTCAGAGGAGGGCTGTGGACAGTTCAGAAACCTGTCTACCAGTAACATCATCGATGGGGAATCCAAGCTAATAGAAACTGCAGGCTTTCTATTCCTGGAAAGTTAGCATGCTCTAATGGAAGCCATTGTTCTTGCGTTAATAAAAATAAAAATTGTTTCAAAAAAGAAAAACATGCCTAATGATGATGTCACTGGTAGACGGGTTTCTGAAGCGTTAACAGCCCTCCTATGAGAGACAGACAGAGTAGAAAAAAATTATACTATTTTATCATGAGTTAGTGAGGAACAATTATATGAAAATGGGTAAAGTCGTCCTTTAAGATTTGATGTTACTATAAATCTGTTTTATAATTGGACCTTTTCAGAGAAATATAGTCAGTCCTTTTGGTATTGGCAAAGCAATCCCTAGGTTGTGTGTTTGTATAACAATGTGGTTTATAATGTGTGTTACCGGGGAGAAATATATAATTTTAGATGTCCGCTAAAGCATGGTGTAAATGGAATTGAGTTGCCTCAACGGATGTCTCAGTTCTTACTTGAAATAATGCTCATAAATGGCAAATTTAAATTCAACTCTCTTTGATCCACTGTTGAGCCTTTTGCCTTAAAAGCTTAAACGGACGTGATATCTGGCAGTACCTGATAAGTTGTATCACCCCCAGAGTTATGCTACATAGTTGGATTTCTAAATTCTCGGCTAATTTTGATATAATGCTTAATTTATGCTTGTATGACTGTGTTGCATGCCGAAAGTAGCGAATCTATAAGATAAGATCACAACGTGTCGAATCCGCAACGCGTTGCGAGCTTTTAGATCAGCTATTTTTGCCGAGCAACACCTTTGTGTGACAAAGTATAAATCGCGCTGTACAGGCATCTGTGGGTGTCACGAAGCACACAAATCAATGAGGTAGCACATAGCTCAAGGTTGCCATGGTTGCAGAGATTGTTCTGAGAGGTTAGGATATTGCCATATTTGCCACTGTGAAAGAATCTGTCATAATTCACTGATTAAACAATCAAACTTTGGTCTGTCCATTGTCCAGAGCCAAATAATACAGAATAAATGTGGAGTACCTCAAAAAAGAGAGTAATTAAATTATGGGGAAATTTGTATGGCTATGTTAAAGCTTTCATGACATTCAGTTTTACAACACAGTAAAGGCCTTTATCATGGTCCTTCAAACTTGTATTAAAAATGTTTTTAACTGAAAAATCCACTCCAGTGAGCCATGGCAGGTTTTTCTCTCTATTTCTAAAGCCTTTTCAACTGCAATGAAAAAATAAATCTTTGCATGCGGTGTCACTGTTGAGGGATTTTGCCTGTCAATCATCGCCTCTGCTCTCTCCCCCCCCCCCCCCCCAAAGTAAAGGATAGGGGAGGGTAGGGGCGGGATTAAATGATGTCAAAGTCAAGGGGCCATTCCCAGCACTTTTTTTAGCCTAATTATTCAGAAAACCCCAGACCACAGAAAATCCACTGAATGTTCAAAGTTCAGTCATAACCCCCCCCCCCCCCAAAATGAAAATGAATGTCATAAGACCTTTAACCAAGAGTTAATTCTCTGATCCATCTTGTAAAGGGTAGCGTAATTGCTTAAACCAGCCTAAACCAGAAATGTATCTACGCAGAAGTGTTAGATTAGTGTCGGCAGATGTCTAATGTTTCCTACCTTACAAAGGGGCAGTATAATGCACCTTGCGTTTTTATTGGACCTGCGGTTTTACCTCATCAGTGATCTTTGTGTGATGACGCTGACATTGATTCTGTGATTAGTTTTTTTTTTGTCTTCTTCTGATGCCAGTAGTTTTAGATTTCTCTACTAGTGTGCGCGAGTGTTTTTTCTGTAGATGCATGTTGCACAAGTCCCCTGTTTAATATTGAAGAGAACGGTAATCCTTTTTTTTATTTCAACACATTTTGTCTTTGTCTCGCGGTGAAATCCGGTGTAAATTTAATTTAGGTGTAAAACCGATCATTTCAGGTCAATTTTTGCACTCCACGTTAAATGAGCACTACGGATTGGCTGTGTATACGAAGCAGATGAGTGTAAATCCAGGGCAAGTCATATGATTAGGGTACATCCCAGTGTAAAGAGGGAGATGATGGTAGCTATGTAACTTTACCTCTACACATTAAGTAAAACATTTTTACTGTATGACTAACGCTAGTTTGACCGCCTTTCCCCACCCACATCCTTGTTAATTTACCCACCCGCCCACCAGTAGAACCAGTGTGATATCCAGCGCAGTGGTGGCATGGTGCCTTTTATTTGTTACTACCGAAAGGTACGGTCTTCCATGTGTACTTCCCGGAAGCCTTATAATGGGAAACAAATATATACACACAATGAACGTTCAAGACTACAGTTGATGGGCTCATATTCCCTCTGAACTTGACTCAACTCGATGCGATGTGAGTCCGAAGAGTCTAAATAATTCTCTCTTGTAATGGTCTGCATTTCCAATGGGTGGCCTGTGGCAGAGTGCTCCATTAGGGCGGCAAGATGAAGGGCATGTTGCCCTGATGTGATTTTTGGACACATCAAACATTGGAAGGGTGAGGGATTAATAGTGTACGAAAGCACAAATCCAAAGATGGCACCTCAAGGCTAAGCCAAGCTCCTAACACCATGGAGTTTAAGGAGCCTGTGTAAAGTTTTGGCATGCAGGGGAAGAAAGGCATGAGACTCGTGTGAAGTGAGGGAAAACAAGTTTAGATTGTCAGCAACACATAGAAACTGTAGAAAGACAATTGTCTCATACCAGAGCATATGAATTCTGATTGTTCTTCTCAATTCTTTTGGTAGTCAAAAGACAATTCATTTAACAACGCAGTCCCAAGTTGTCACATGGTACATTCATACAAGATACAAGTGATTATGTTTAGGATAACTGTTTGTTGTGACTGTGTTGCAAATTGATTGTGGAGATTGTTTTGTGTTATTAGGGTAGACTGATTAAACAAAAGTAGGGTTGCAGTAGTAGCTGTGTGCAGTGTTAATAACAGTGTGATCATACTATAGAAGTAGTGTAACATTTTGTTGTCTTCTTATGGCATTATTAAGGCATGAATCATCTTTATCGCTGACCTCGTTTTTAAATAGACAAAAGATAAAAGTGCAATAACCTTTTGTTTATCATTGCTTCCTCAGTTGGAAAAATAAAACTCAATATTTAATATGCCCTTATTTGTTAACACCAAAAGTCACTCTCCTGTAGATAATTGGGGATTTAAAACAATCCTTGTGTTTGCATTCAGAGAAGTGACATTTGATAGTGGAGTGTGTGATATTACATTATTAAAACTGTGATCGATATTCAACTATTAACGCTGCCTGCTCAGAGAAAGGACCGTGCACAAGTTGAAGATAGATTTTGAGTAGGCGCGTGTTTTATTTTGATAAATGGGCTTTGATGGTATTGTATTATGGACTTAGACCTAATTCCTTGAATCTGGTTAATAGCTGATAGACATGTTCATTTGCATGTGTAGATGTATATGCATCCTTTTCCTCCTTGAATGAAATGTTTTCTCAAATATTTTAGACCTGCTGTCAGTGAAGTATGCAGATAAAAGGAATTATGAAATGCCTTATAATATATTTGTTTTCATTGTTGAGCATTAAGGGTTCCTATGTATCCCTCCCTTTTTAGTGTGTAGCCTAAAGCTTGTACAGTTAAGAAACTCATGAGATTTAAATCTACTGTATAGCCTATGTGTTCTCAGAATCTGTTACTTGGAGGTCCTGTGATTGTGGTTTTAGAGTAACATTCCCCTTGAAAGTGCCGTTTGTTTTCACCAGCAGAGGACAAGTCTGGGAAAGAAAAAAACATATATTTGCAAGAAGGAGTAAAAAAAACAAACAGCAACCCTGAAATGTTCAAAACATTTTTTCCCCCAATGTATATCCCTAGACCCTCTGTACTGAATGACACCCAGGTGTTTGTTCAGGTGAACTAAGGCAGCAATCTTCTGACAGAGCACCTTATTGACTTGCTCTTTCTGTGAACCCACAGTGGAAGTAGTCTCACACCAAGCTTGATCATACTCGAGCAGAGCCATATCAGACAAAATGTCACTAAAGGCTGTTTTATACTTGTAAGACCCCGGTCTTTTAAGTATAAAACAGCCTTAAGGGGCCCCCTTGAATGTGCTATTAGGAATAGCCTACTGTAGGAAAGGATGTATACTGCATGTTCTGACATTATGTTAGTGAGGTAGTACCCTAGCTGTTTTTTCTGTTTATTCCGCTTCACCATTGATGTTGATCCCTTATTGCGACTCAAAGCTATTAACAATCCTATTACAACTGGACTGAAACAGGCATAAGTCTTACTTCATGACAGATTTTGAAAGAAAAAAAATTATAGATAATTGTTGCCTGTTTTACATTGAGTGGCTTATCTGGGGAATAATACCAAGGAGCCCTTTATATGAGTAGAAGGACTCTGGATCAGGGCATATGATGAGTTACAATCAAATAATTTCTTGGTGCACCTTCACAAAAAGTTGGCTTGTCCACCCAACATTCCAAAGTTGTTTTGTTTTAAGTTTTGTTTTCACAATCTTGGCCCATTGGTTTTAGAAACCTCTTTTGCTTTGCTGGTGGTGAATGGAGTGGGCATATGTTTGTTAATGACAGGGTTCCCTATTTAGCCTAACGCTAATTACCTCATTTACAAATCTGCAAATATACTAGTCTACTGTGTGTAAAGGAGTCGATGCCATCACCAGCAACATGGTCTGTAGACCTGTGATGACGACAGGACCAAGGAACTTACTCTAATTAAGTTAGCCCATTTAAATCATGATCAGTACTAAGGATACAGGCAAAAGACACGATTCAAAGTCTGTAAGGCCGACAGCACCCTGTAAGATTTCTTGGATACTGCTAAGCACCCCAGTTGGCATCCCAGTCAGCTTCTTCTGGATCAGCATAATGTGTAAAAGCCACATAGGATTTGTCTGTTTGGTGCGTTTTCTTCCTGACCTATTTACGTTTTGTTTAATGTCTTAATTTGGCTATATCTGATTAAATAACTTGTCCATTGTTCACAATGTCTCAGAGTACGCTGACCATATTTATTCTCAACAGTTGACCAGGATAGAAACTGTAGGTGCTTGGGTGCATCCAAGAAGTCCAGGCTAAAGGCTCATTTGTTGTTGTTTCACGAAGTATGAATTAGCCTTAAGCCTGATGCATAGTTGAATTATTTATGTAAACGATCATGTTAGCATCACTTGCTGTTTTCAGTAGCATTTTTCCTACCTCCTTGTTTTGCAGCCTTGTGTATTGTTTGTCTCTCCACCTGTTTTTGACTTAAAGCAAATCTGTTCACCGTATGGGAATACAGTTCTATCATAAGCAATGGTAGTTATACATAATGAAGTGTGCTTGGTTGTGCTGTATGTGTATATGTCTATTTGACGTGGAAAAAAAATATTTATGAAAAGCATTTATACAACAAAAATACCACTGGAATGTGAAGCCAGACAATGCTATGATGCAGATTCTGATGATAGTCTCTCCCCTTTAACATTCAGTAATGCATGGCCACAAGAACCATCTTTTGAAAATAACTTTTTAATTTTATTTTACTACCATCTGTTTTCGAATTCCTCTTGTGCATATACTGTGTGTGTATACTGTATACAGTGTTGTGTGTGTTTTTTTATATATATATATATATATATATATATATATATATATATATATATATATATATATATATATATATATATATATATATATATATAAAATAAAAAACACACACACGTATACCCCCCTACAGTGTACTAGGACGTTTACAGCTTCATGTTTTCTGGCTTAGCCATTCTCCCTGCAGCTGGACTTGTACCACAGGTTGTCGTGAGGTAGATGCGTGAGGTAGATTTCACTATCCTGTATGAGGGTGAGTCCCCTGACCCTCAAGCCGTATGCCTTCTAAAGTCATCTGTCTACTCCAAACCAAATTCTGCTATATAGGTGTCTGTCCCCCCCCCACCCCCACCCCCGACTCCCGACCTCCCCACCCCGCCCCCATCGCTCCACAAGGGGTACAGGACATGGGTGAAAGGCTTGAGGTTTTCTGATCAGGCAATGCCCACACACACCTCCTCTAGGACAGGACCCCACCGTGTCCCCTTCACCCACTAGCTCACCCAAACCTCAAGCCATTCATTTCTTCTTCTTTTTTTTTTTCTTCTTTTTTTTCCAACAATGCAATCCTGAAAGCACTTTGCCTTGTTATTCCTTTGTGTGAACACGTGAATGATGATTTGTTACAAAAATGTTAAATATGTATAAGATCATTCACTGTTTTGGAAAAACCCGCATCTGTCTTTCTGACATTAAAAGAAAAAAAAGAGAATTTAGTGACATGAGAAACCTGAATCTATTTTATAAAATGTTTGCTGCAGCCAATTGGTCTTGTCATTCAGTATTGTGGCTTAGGGTTGTTTGTGTTCAATAAAGTGCTATTGCTAAATATCTACAGTGTCTTGAGTAATTTCTTACCATTGCGCCACTGTAGTTTCACACACTTCTTATCTTTGTTAGTGAATGAATGGGACCAGGCAAGAACAACACAATGATAAAATGGTCCAGCATGATTGCATTGAATCCAGCTTGATTTAATTGCATCTTGTTTTGAACAATGCAGATGAGAGTAGTTATAATCCTCTTCTTCTTTAATTCTGTGAAAAGAAATGGCACGTTCACACTGAAGAGAAACTCAACTGATGCTAGTCTACAGATTCATGATTTTGAAGCTTACTGCTGCTCAATGTGATTTTTCAGCTCTTGGATCCTAATCCTCAGATTTTGAGTTATAAACATTAGCACGAAATTGTTGGGAGACTGCAACTCGAGTCTTTCTTTACTCTTGAGTCTGCTCCCATAAAAAAACGCAATGTCAATCTGATTTGGATCTCGACACTCACAAAAAAGACAATGTATTGCATTTTACAGAAAGAAATTATACAATTGCAAATTCCCTGTCTATGACCACCATACACACCAAGCTTCCTTTCCTTTTTGCCAGATTTAGTAGGCAAGTGAAAAGACTCCTGTTCAGGAATTCCTCTAGGAGCTCTTGTCTACTCTAGAGCACCGTTTCTCAAAATTGGGTCCGGGGACCACCAGGGGTCCAAATGGACCCTTACTGATCTGTAGCTCTGAAAGTGTAGACATCGAAGGTTCCGTTTCTGCACACTCAGAGTTAAATTAACACTGATCATTTTACAGTGTCAATTCCCAGTGTAGGTCCCAAAGATACAAAATGGTTCCATTTGTACTCACTCAGAGTTACAGACCTGCAAGGGTCCATTCCAAGACCCCTGGTGTGCCCCGGACCAGACGTTGAGAACAGTGCTCTAGAGAACATGCAGGCAGGAAAGCTGTTATCAGTGCATGGGTTCCTTAGTTCTGTCTGCATATTTTGGTTTGTATCAATTCTTCATGCACTGTGTGGGGGTCTATTATTCTGACTGTTAGGAGATCACTCAGGTGGTGAGTATAATGACTCATAAACTGCCTTTTCAGTGTGGCTGTATTCCCAGCAATCCATCTACTCATTGCAGTACAATAAACCTGCGCTACTTTGGACTTTGGCTGCTGTTTCCTTCTTTTACTGTGCTCTCTGGTGACATGCACCACATTAAACTGTCAAGTAGTCATCAGAATCCTGCAGGGTGGGGCTTCCACTTAAAGGACGACTTCACCCATTTTCAACCTACGTTCATATAATCGGTCCTCACTAATGCTCTTGATAATGTGGTGCCATTTTTCTGTACCTGCCTACCAGTGACATCATCGATGGGGAATCCAAGCTAATAGAAACTGCAGGCTTTCTATTCCTGCAAAGTTTGTATTTTTTTTCATCATTTTATCATGAGCATTAGTGAGGACCAATTGTATGAAGATAGGTTGAAAATGACTGAAGTCATCCTTTAGAACACTAAAAGACGAACCAAAAGAACCAATAAAATTCCATGTTTCAAAGTTCAAATTTAACTTTATTGTCACATCACAAGTGCACATGTAGTACACCACGTATAAAAGGGGTGAAATTATTTTTTGCTTCCTTTGACTGCAGTTACATATTGTTAATTGAAATAAATGGAAGTTACTAAAATATGGATAAAGGGTATAAAGGTATATACAACATACAAGAATATGCGCACAATGGGTTTCCCATGAGACCATATCCAATTGAAATCAGTATTCGCAGGCAGCCAGTTACTCAACCCATTCAGACTGGGAACGCATCTTTGTAATTTCTTTGATTTCTTTGGCTATTCAAAAATAGCAGTTCTACAAGCTCATACCGTGGCACCGAGTGCCGCGCTATGAGCTTTTAGATCTGCTATTTTTGAAAAATCGTGAAAATGTGTGCAAATCTTTGAATATATATTTAAAACGAACATTTGCAACACAAATCTTTGCTTCTGGGGAATTCCACAAATGTCTTCTAAATCTTTTTTTTAACATATGTTGCTATATTGGTTCTCAAAACCTTTTCATGTCAAGGACCCCCAAAATTATATGTAATTGGCCGCGGACCCCCATCTGAAAATATTTTGTTCCAGGGCCCCCTGAAGCAAAAAATGTAAGAGATGTATATATATATTCAAAGATTTGCACACATATTCACAACTTTAAAAAATATATAGCAGATCTACAATCCACGCCGGCATTACCTTTAGTTTGACTCGGTTCCACAGATAAATAATGTGAAAATAGGTGATCTACAAGCTTGTAGATCACCTTTCATTTTTTCATTTCATTTCATTTTTCATCATGATTTGTGTGCATGGGGAACTCATTTGAAACAAGCTCAGTGCTTTTATGAGTCTTCCAGTTTAGTAGACCTTGTATTGTGAATTTGTACTTCCATGTACTGTTGTTCTCATGTCTTACTAAATAAAGTACATCAATCAATCAATCAAACCTATTTATTTTTTTTGTAGAATAGTTTGTTTATTTTGATGCAGTAATTGTGTCTCTTGCGTTTTTTGGTCTCTTTTGGAGGATTTAAAAATGTCTTATAATTGTTTAAATTGTCACTTTTAGAAATGTGCAGATACCCTGTTGGTTTGTTACTGTTGAGTGAGAAAACATTGTTCTGGTGACCCCCATTAAATCCTTTGGGCCCCAGTTTGGGAACCACTGTCCTAGATATGTAGGTGTATGCTTCCAATTCATTTTAGTATAGCATTCTGTTGCTGATCAATATATAGTGTAAGCCATTGTGATATCCTGTCAACCTTTTTATCAAACAAATAACGGCAGTGGGCATGTTGTCGGTTATCATATATTTGACTATTCTGTGACCAGAGAACACAAATGCCTCCCACCACAGCATACTTTGACAACAATAAAAAATACACTTTATTTTAAAGAGCCTTAAAAGGTGCGTTCGGAAAATACGCACCGGAGCACGCTCGCCTATTAGTTTGTATTGGCCAGTGCGCCCAGTGCTGTATTTTCGAACGCACCCGGCCGGGAGAGTTCTCTCTAACGCTCTGGACCAGGGCTAGCCTAGGTTACAAAGTGCAATGCCTCTTATTGTGTTTTAAATCGCTCCACGAAACCCTTCACATAAACGTAAACTGTCGGATATATGAGCTGATCTTCCATTCGGGTTAAATTGATCTTATAGTAAATTTGCTCAGAAAGATTTATTTTACAGATGTGACGCTTTGGCCCAATCAAAATGCTTTAGATTTACGTCTTGACGCCCCCACTCGTACGTACGTAACGTGCGCGTACGTCGCAGCGGCGACACAGAAGCCAGTGTTGCCATGTCTGCTTATTAGAAGCGACTTTGGGCTTGTTTTTCTGTAAAGTTGCTTGTTTGATTGATTGATTGATTGATTGATTGATTGATTGATTGATTGATTGATTGATTGATTGATTGATTGATTGATTGATTGATTGATTGATTGATTGATTGAATACTTTATTAACAGTTTGCAAAGACAAGCACAAGGAAGTACAGTTCGATTAAGCTCTGTTAAGAAGATTTTAAAGCCAAGAAAGCACTATGGCTTGTTTCCATTGGGGTCCTTACTCCTTCGTACATCGAAACATTTAATGATAAGACAAATACACTACTATGCAAAAACATAATAAAAACGAGTAGAAATCGAAAATAGAAATGTACAGTGTCAGTAAACAGTTCGGGGAGGGGGGGGGGGGCAGTTCCGAATTACAGGCACCTGTGCTCTTTTAGAGCGGTTTTGAAATACATTAAATAAGTAAATAATGGTAGTTGCGAGTTGCGTTTTTGGGGCTTGTTTCCTGTAGTTGCTTATTTGGGCTTGTTTCCTAATGTTGCTTAAACCAGTGGTTCTCAAACATTTTCATGTCAAGGAGAAGGACCCCCAAATGAATATGTATTTGTAGACCCAACCTTTTGAAAATATTTTGTGCCAGAGACCCCCATACAAGATTTTGGGGATTTGAGACGAGTTGTAAGCTTGTAGATCGACTACTTTCAAATAGGCGATAGTCTAAAATAGCAGATACAGTATAGGTTTAAAGTGCTCATGTGGCCTAAGAAGTTGCTTCTTTTCCTAGACCTGGTTGCTTATTCCTCTCACAAAATATGGCAACACTATACAGGAGCGTAGGATGTAGCCTGGGACGTGGCTAGCAACTGAAGCTATCTACATACAGACATCTGGACATATAGGATACATCGCCACTGTTCTATGTGTTCCGCTGTGTGTTGACGTAAGTTTCTCCAACCGATTTAGACATTAAACTCGAATCCTTCCTATTGTAACTGCTGATTATCTGTCTATTTACCCTTCAACTGAACACTGTGGATAATAGCTTTGTGGTGGCTACTGGCATCCAAGAGGAAACCAACGGTGTTAGCCAAGCCAACGCTAGTATGAGCTAGCTTAGCATTACCGGAGAGCCTCTTTCTTTGGTGTTTCGAGCAGGTGGGCGTGGTTTTGAGGCATAGTTTTGGTGAGGTTTAGACATATAACCATGCCCACCTGGGCGAAGCACCACAGTGAGAGGGAGTCCCTTAGCTTTACAGGTGGCTCGCTAGTTGGCATATGTATGTACTTTGGATTATTCAATGATACAGTATTTGTACAGGATGGCCTGTCTGATGGGACCATTGTTGATCCCAAATGATCAGACTAGATTGTTGTTAACACAGGACAGCGCAGCAGGTTGCGTGTACTTTAACCCCCTTGCAAGCAATGCTGAGTTAAAGATGGAAGAAGGTAATCATCACCTCCAATGGTGTGTGTTCTCAGTGGTGGAAAAAGTACTCGATTTTTTTACTTAAGTAAATCAATACTGCAATGTAGAAATACTCTGTTGCAAGCAATATGGAATTCAATTTTTACTTGAGTAAAAGTGTAAAACTATTGGTATAAAAATGTATCAAAAGTAGAAAGTATTCATTATGCAAAATGTCTCAGTTCTCTAATGTATATACATCTTTTGAAAATAGCAGATCTACAAGCTCACAATGTGAGCTTGTAGATCGGCTATTTTCAAATGGCTGTAATGTATGTATATAGGGCTGAAGTGGTCAATGTATGTTTTTTGTAATAATCAAAATCTACAAAGTAACTAACTAAAGTTCTCAAATAATTGTAGTAGAGTAAAAGTATAATATTTACCTCTGAGATGTAGTGGAGTAGAAGTAAAAGTACTGCAAATTGGAAATACTAGTAAAGTAAAAAAAATACCTCAAAACTGTTCTTAAGTACTGTACTTGAGTAAATGTACTTAGTTACTTTACACCACTGATGCTGCTAACACTGAAAGTGGGTCACCACAGTCAACAGGGACACACCAAGAATCTCTCCTCCTGTTATGTGGGATCAGGGCTGCGGCACTTCACATCCTCATGATCACATCTTTATGTTTATCTAGCGGAGAATAGGACTGATATGACATTCTGACAAACAAACTGCATCAACTTTAATCATAATAAGTGACATTTGTTTTAATGTGTGTTTCATCCGTCCATTGCTTTCTTAAGAATATGATTATCATCACGCTTTTAAAATGATGAATACATAATACTGGACAGTTTTATTAGTTGAATTTTCTGCATTTTAGAAATGGTTGTTTTGACAGATACTAATCTCATTAGAGATACTAATCTCATTGACAGATACAGATCTCATTAGCTTGTGCCCAACTGAAGCTGAGTTACATCCAGGGTGGTAAATTAATAGTAGCAACCAGCCAAATGGGACCATCAGGGGTATGGTCCTGCAAAGTCATCCAATGCCATTCCACTACTGAATAATAATAATAGTCTGCTACAGGGTTCTTCAACGTTTTTCAGGCCAAGGACCCCTTAGCTGAGAGAGATATGAAGCAGGGACTTTAAAATGAAACCTTTTCATTGATTTTATAGATGGCTTCATAGACTTGTGTAGCATTGCGTTGGATGTCGATGTGTATTTTCAGTTAACCAGTTAAACCCTCAATACTTACTTGGTCTGCTCTTTTTTCCCACTACACCAAACCTCTTTGCCGATTGTGAGCTTGTAGATCTGCTATTTTTGGCTAGTGTTCCCCTCAGAAAAGTGATTCAAGTGGTTAATGTAAACACCCGTTCCAAATCAAATTGCACAAAGATTTGGTGCCCACCCTGTTGTAACTTTGAGGACCCTCTGTTGACCCCCCCCCTAGTCTACTACATTGGTTGTTGTTATTATTGGTCAATGGTTGAACACTGAATAATGAGTGAACTCTGCCTCACCACACAGGTTGTCATCTGTATGTCGTGATCCGAGGACAGTCTGTCAGACACTGAATGGAAGCATTGAAGCTCATTCGTGAGTGAGGTAACATGAAAGCACTTCATCCATTTGCCATTATTCATGGAAATAATAATAATAATTTCAGACTTACAATTACCACTTGGATTTACTGTGCCTTTATCTTAAATTGATGACGGTGATTTTTCTGGAAACCTAACTTGGTTATCAATTGTCAATTTGTCAGGCGATTGTGGGTCCCTGGAATGTACCATGGGGTACGACGTCACCAGGTTCTCAGGGGAGGTGGATGAAGACCTGCTGTGCCCCATATGTAGTGGAGTACTAGAAGAGCCAGTGCAGGTAAGTTGTTTACAACTGATAATGACAGATCATCAGAAGTTTACGACAGATCATCATAACCTTAAAAACGTCTATTGCATCCTATGTTGTATTATTATCATCTCATTTGGTCTTTTGACTTCACCCTACAGGCGCCACACTGCGAGCATGCTTTCTGCAATGCCTGCATCACACAGTGGTTCGCCCAGCAGCAGATCTGCCCTGTGGACCGCACAGTGGTGACACTAGCCCACCTCCGGCCTGTTCCGCGTATCATGCGCAACATGCTATCCAAGCTTCAGATCGGCTGTGACAATGCAGGATTCGGCTGCACAGCCACGTTGCGGCTAGACCAGCTGCAGTCACACCTGAAGGATTGTGAACACAACCCCAAGAGGCCTGTCAACTGTGAGGAGGGTTGTGGGTGAGTAACCTCCACATTTCCACTGTGGAAAGGTGTCAGGAACGTCATTGTTTACACAGGCTTCAATTGGATACAGAGGATAATGTCTCTCTCTGATAATTTAACCAACGTATTTACAGTCAAAACCAAGTAAAGGCACCAATGTATACTATGAACCTTGGCTGGTAATTTTTTTTTGTGACCATTTGCTTTATTAGATAGTACAGTGTAGTGAGAAGGGAGACATTACATGACTATTCAAACTAGGGGTCCTCTGAGTCGCAACTCGGTTAGCAGTTTCTGGCTGAACCACCAGGCAGCCCTTGGTTGGTAGTTCTTGTTACATCAGAAGGAATGATGTTTCCCAAATAACTTCTTACCTTCACAAGGCTTAAGTCATTCTTAGAGCGGAGCTAGAAAGAAAGACTGGTTGGTTACATGAAATTCCTATTCAGCAAAAGAACATTGATTATAATTGATTTGCTGACCATTGTAAATTGTACTGCAAACTACAGAATCGTTTTAAATGGGAAATGTGAACCTTTTACATCAGGTGTGTCAAACTAATTTTCAGTCATGGGCTGGGCAAAACGCAACTTAATGTGGGCTGGTCCTGTTATGCGCATGTGCTCCCACAGCTTTTATTGACATAGTTTGTTCAACCTGGTGTCTCAGTCTCTGCTATAACTACAGTGTCTCTTTACAAATTCAGCTACAAGGAAGTTGTGGTGAGAGATGGAAAAGAGGTGCTATAAGTTTTTTCCATTAGTAAAGCACTTGTAATTGAGCATTAACAACACAAATGTAGAATACAGTAGTCCCTGCTACAAAATATTTCACTTAACGGAGGACTTTTCATATAATGAAAATGATTGCCCTGCAATTATTTTTTATTGTTATAAATGGGTAGGGCAGGTTGTTAACTTACAGTTGTAGGGTAAAAGTAAGATGTGATGAGAGATAAAAAAAAAGGACAATGTTATTTTGGTAGCACCACCCTTTCCATTAGTAAACCATTTGAAATCAAACATTAGCAGACATGAATTTAGAACTAACGAAAAACAAATTGTAAATGTAGACTACATAATTGCAATGACTATAAGATAAGGGTTAGTAAAAGCTCCCAGCACAGCTCTCTCAGACTGAGGGTTGACTGAATTCAAGTCACGCACAGTGGTTGTTAACTACTGTGTATGGAATTTGTACCCACAAAAACCGACCTGCAACAGACAGCGATAGGCAAGGGATAATTGATAGCGAGCCGGTCATTGTTGAGAAATAAACCCCGACAGAGTGATTCAATCCTGACGCGAAGCGGAGAGAAATATACCCAGACAGGGTGATTAAATCTCAACGCAAAGCAGAGGGATTTAATCGCCCTGAAGGGGTTTATTTCTAAACAATGGCCGGCTCGCCGTCAATTATCACGCTTATTACACGGCTACTTAATTAATAAATTAACAAATGGACCCAAAAGTAACAACAAAAGAAGCACATCATTGCTTACGGTAATGAAAGTATTCCATTCATTTATGCCAGGTCCGTACAGTAACACGGTCGCCATGTGAGCTGTAAATTACATTGTACGTTTGTTTACATGGCTGCCATGTTGGATACAGCACAAAATCAAGCAGCGCAACCAGGTGCTCTGAGCCTTTGATTAGACAGTGGTCTGTTATTGAGCTCAGCGGTCATTATCCAGAAATAACACACCGCTGAATTCAGTGATTGACCAATCAGAATCAAGCATTCAACCAAGCTGTGTAATAAGGAGAGATAATGGTGAGAGTATCGTCTGATCGACTGCCATTGAGATGCATAATGAATGAATGTGAATATAAATTAGGTATTAGATTTTCAAGTGGTATCCATATATGGGCATATCACGTCTGTGACCCAAGACGATGTCATGTTTTGGGACATTTCGCAACCGTTTACATTAAGAACACAAGTGGACGTGTCACATTTTAGGACATTTATAATCTACACTCACTCAGGCTCAGGACAATAGAAGATTGGAAAAACTTTGCCTGGTCTGATGAGTCTCGATTTCTGCTGTAACATTTGGATGGTAGGGTCAGAATATGGTTTATACATCATAAAAGAATTCCCCATTCTGATGCTCAGTTTGAACTGCAGCAGATCATCTTTCTTCCAAAAATGGTTCCACAGGCCGGACAAGGGGTGTCAAACTTCTTTGCATGTAGCGTAGTGTGACATTTTAAATGAATTACGTTTTCTCTGGCTTCATGACACTGCAATATATTATCAGTGAAACTGTAACAAAGTGGTTTCCCTCTCTTCCTCCTTTTTTTCTCTTCCTCTTCCTGCAGGCTAGAAATGCCTAAAGATGAGATGCCCAACCACAAGTGCATCAAGCACTTACGAAGTGTGGTGCAGCAACAGCAAGCTAAGATTTCAGAGCTGGAGAAAACCGTTGTAGAGCATAAGCACCAGTTGGGGGAACAAGTAAGAACGCTCACTTTGCATGCACATAAATACATCAGGCTCAAATTACTTGATGGTCTCATCATTGAAATTTGCCAAGGGAACATTCAACACCCACAAAAAAAATCTGTAGCCTCTGGATGGTCCCATTGTTTGCAATTTATATGGCCCTGCCAAAGTGATAAAAACAGAGGTCCAACCTTGCTGTGAGCAATGGACAGTTCTTCATCAGTCTGGAACACCGCAGAACTTCAGCACTTGGATAACACCAGTGTATGTATAATGGAGATTTACACACACTTTGCTTGCAGTGTTTAACTTTATTTTGAGCTTTCAGTCTACCAGACCTTTATCAGTGCATATATGATTAAATAATTGACACTGATAACTTTATAACTATAATTATGTAAGCATCCACACACTAAAGAACAATACATTTCTGTAAACCGTGGCACCAAGCACGCTGCACAGTCCAGCTGTGTCAGCCCACACAGAGGGAGAGGGATCTCTGTGGTGCTGAAAAAAGCATGCAATAGAATATATATGGATAATTTTACTCTTTTATATTTTTTATATCGTCCACGACTATAGTTGTGGTGTGGTCGCTGCCTTCCATTTGAGTTAGAATTGTTAAAACAACATATTTATGGTTATCGTGCTTGTTGTGAATGGCCCTTGACACATCAGTAGACTGTAAATGTCTGTGTTCAAAGGGTAATTTTGTCATTGCAGCAGCTTTATCAAGGAATTCAAAGCATGGCGCCACGTCTTCATTGAACTCAATGGACGCGGCGGCATGTTTTCTGTTTTGAATGGAGTCCACGTTATTGATAGAACTGACTCTTATCACGCATATTTCAGAGCCCTAGAATGAGTCCTATCCGTTTCTTTTAGATTCATGCTAGTGATGAGGCTGCCATTACATAATTCATTCCACATATCCAAAAAAGAACATTTATGATGATGTTTTTCATAACACAGCTGCAGTGGTGCGATTATTGCGACAGCCTTCCTTTCTTTATAGTGTATTTAAATGTGAATGTGTGTTGGTAGATTATTTCTCTCCTATAATGCTTCTTCGCAATACATTTTATACTCTTGAAAATCAGTATAACATTTATGTGTGTGATGAGCAGCGTAGCTGAGTGTACATGTTATTTGTTTTGTGTGTGTGTGTACACACACACCCACACACAAGAGGTTCGGGCCGCTACACAGTCTTCACATCTAGAGTTCTGGCCGCTACGCTTACGTCGCACCGCCGATCCGACCAATATGGATCCTTGTCCCTTATATGCCCATATATAAAGATCGCTGAAGTCTATGCCCATATATGGGTATGCCCCCTTTTGTGCCTATATATGGAGCTGACTGATTTGTTTGCGCCTGATGCCATGACGACACATTGAGGTTAGACAACACACTCCATATTTGGGTGGGTGTACCTGCATTGGGAACGTGGTCCGCCGGCCGGCCAGTCCGCGGTTAAGCCAATTCTATAGGAATCATCTAAACAAATTTGAATATCGTGGAAAACTTAGTTTTTTCCTGTAATATCATTTAAAAAGTGAAACTTTCATATATTCTAGACTAGACTAGTCATTGCACATAAAGAGAAATATTTCAAACCTATTTTTGCTTTAATCTTGATTGCATCATACAGCTCATGAAAATAAAAAATCCAGTATCTCAAAATATTAGAATATTACATGAAAAGGATTTATAATACAGAAACGTCGACCATCTGAAAAGGATGTTAATTTGTGCCCTTAATACTTGGTCTGGGCTACTTTTGAACAAATTACTTCATCAATGCGGCGTGGCATGGAGCCTGAAAGAAAATCAGCATCTCCATAAAGCTTGTCAGCAGAGGGAAGTATGAAGTGCTCTAAAATCTTCTGGTGAATGGCTGCATTGACTCTGGACTTAAAATAAATGGAGTGGACCAACAGTGGACCAACACCAGCAGATGACATGGCACCCCTAAACATCACACACACTTAAAGCATCTTGGATTCTGTGCCTCTCCACTCTTCCTCCAGATTGGCACTTTGATTTCCAAATTAAATGCAAAATTACTATCTGAAAAGGGGTGGTAATTTGTGTAAATGAACATATTCTTTCAGAAGGTTGACATTTATGTATTATCGATCCTTTCTGTTATTGGTTTTACGCAATATTCAAATATTATAAATTAATAATAATTATATTATTTCCATGAGATATATATACTGTAATCATGAAGATTAAAACAAAAACGTTTTGAAATATTTCACTTTGAATCTAGAATGAATCTAAGAAATATGAACGTTTCACTTTTTTAGTTATATTATCATTATTATTATTATTTATTTTATATAAACGTTTCCACGATATTCTAATTATTTTTTGATTATCCTGTGTGTGTGTGTGTGTGTGTGTGCGTTAAAGATCTTGATGATTATCAAACTTCAGAGCATTTATTGACAAAAGCTGGAGCCTTACCAAAAGTTTTATATGAACAAGTAATATATTCTTTGTGGCAAACTATTGTTTTAATCTCAGATGATTGATTTGTTGGCTGAAATAAGATTCATTGATTTCCCGAAAATGTAATTGGATCCATAGCGCTAACCATCTTGTGCCAAGATTGACACGCATTGCGTTTCTTCATCGTCAAAAGGTCAAAATGGCAATGGCCACTTTGCCTTTTTGTTCATCTAAAAAAGTGCTTTCAGTAATTTGTCTAATGGCACAAGCAACCATAATCATATCTAACCGATGACCCTTTTTATATAGAAGCAAATGAACCCTTGGAATGATCAGTCTCAACTAACTCTTTTTAGCCCGTAAAGGTTGTGTGAATGCATCCCCTTATCTGAGTGTTTTGACTTTCCTAGAAGCGGGATATTCAGCTGCTGAAAGCCTACATGAGAGCAATCCGCAGTGCTAACCCTAACCTGCAGAACCTCGAGGAGAGCATAGAGTATAATGAGATACTGGAGTAAGTATCACTACCAACCCAAATTAAAGCAGCCCCCACCCTCTCTTATTTTAAAACCCATCTCTGCAGACTTGCCTTCACCACCTAATCTACTTCGCCTTTTAAATCATTCTAATTTGAACTACTCACGTTATTTTTAGCCAGTATTCTCTCTTATTTGTTAGTTGCTTTAATAAAGTTATTTGTTTTGTCTTGTTTTCTGTAAAGTGTCTTTCAGTACTTATGAACATTATTAGAAGTCTGATATAATATTATTACATCAACTTCTGCTGTACCACGTTCCACACCTACAGTAGTATTTAAGACTCGCCCAATTTGGGATTTCTGAAGACTACATTTTTTTGTTGATGGTGCAAATGTTTATTTCTTAGTGTGGATGCCTGTCCTGACTTCTGCCTCACAATACCTTTTCCCCTTACTGTGTTGTCAACAGGTGGGTCAACTCCATGCAACCAGCCAGAGTGACACGCTGGGGAGGTATGATCTCCACTCCTGATGCTGTACTCCAGGCAGTCATCAAGCGCTCCCTCATCGACAGCGGCTGCCCCCTGTCTATTGTCAATGACCTGATTGAGAATGCCCATGAGCGCAACTGGCCGCAGGGCCTGGCCACACTGGAGACCAGGCAGATGAACAGGCGTTACTATGAGAACTACGTGGCTAAGCGCATCCCTGGCAAGCAGGCGGTGGTAGTGATGGCCTGCGAGAACCAGCACATGGGAGAGGACATGATTCTGGAACCCGGTCTGGTCATGATCTTCGCCCACGGAGTGGAGGAGATCTTATAACCACACGGCTTGTGAAGCTCGTTCAGACTGAGACAAGTGGGGATGCTTTGCTTGGGGGGGGCTTGTGTCGAGTGCAATCTCTCCTATTTCGAATAAATTCTAAAGTATGTCTGGATTTTTTTTATCTGGTTAAAGGAGGTTCACTCACAAGCTTGCTACCTATGCCTTAAAACAAGGACATCACTGACCATATTCTCATCGTGGCCATTTTGCTCTTATGTTGTTCGTGGGGAGTAATTTCCCACGCCCAACTATGATGGAAGAGCATGATGGCCGCTGTGTCAATATGGTCATTGAGCCTGGTGAATGAGTATTTAATCTGACAGATGATGGCTAAGGAATTATACAAGAAGAAATGTTTACAAGTGTGATATGTTGTGCATTACACGACCTGATTGTTCAGCATCATGTCCTTATGGTAATAGGCTTCTCTGAACCCTCCATTCAATGTCCTCAATAATGTATAAACACTTGTAAATACAAATATTATATTGAATTATAAACATTATCCATCTATTCCTCTAACTGTAATTAGACTGTGATTAGTTCTTTGTTAAGATGTTTGTTTTTCGGGGGGAGGGTGGGGCGGGGCATTTTATGCTTTTTAGACAGTGTACTGGGGCAGAGATTAAGGAAACAAGCTAAAAGGATTTGAATTAAAAACTCAAGTCCTTACAAGCATTATGGTCAGTGCACTAACCAGGCTTATTTTTCTGCATTTCTGCTTTATTTAGATTGTGTTAGAGGCAGCGAACAGAAACAGGAAAGAAGGGACAGAGGGGATGACATGCAGTAAAAGGCCTCGGGTCGGATACAAACTGGCCTTATTTATGTGGTACGCTTTTACCAGGTTATGCCACTGGGCCACACTACCCCCGTGATTTTTTGTTTTGTTTGTTGTCTCCAGGGATGTTGACTCAGAAAGTTATTGTTTAATTTTTGCTTGCTTTTGCATCATTTATTTTCTTTGTTCTTGTGAATATTTCATGAGACATTGTGCTTCTCATTTTAGATTGTCCAAATTTGTGTGCCATTGGATTTATTTATTGTGTTGCCTTTTACATGAACATGCTTGAAGATGTATGTAAATTTGCCTTTTCAATACAGTTGAAGTTCATTGCAGGATAAAGAGAAAACACTGTTTTGTGTTTTTGTTGTTGCCTTGGTTGTATATAGTCAATATGTTGGGTCCAGTGGAAGTACTACAATGGAAGTTTAACATTTGGGATAATGTGTAATACATTTTCTTTTTGACAAATCATTATGGTTCACACTTGTATGTATGCTACATGGTTCCTAAGTTGTTGAAAAATGTTTTATGCTTTAAGTATACACTTATTTCCCAGTATTCACAGTTAGTATGGTAGTTGTAAACTCAGTCCAATGGTTCTTTTCTGAATGAGAAAAGTGTTGTACTACTACTATGAGGCCAACAAGTAAGACTTATGGTAACTGGACTTAATGTCTCCAAGAGCAGTGGACAAGAGATAAGGTTGGAAGTCATTTATTTTTTCCCCTGTCAATGAGTTGTTTTTGTGTCTTATGTGCGTGTTGTACAGACAAGAAAGTAATAAAATCTCAAACTTGATCATAAAATTTAGTGTTTTCGTAGGACTTTTAATTTTCTTTTTTCCTCTCCGTGCAGTTACTTGTTTTTACCACATCATGTCACCAGATCTTTATTATGGTATAATTTATCTGGGGCAGATGATCAGATCAGCTAAATACGAAACGATTAGCCTTATTAAATAAGCCAAGGCATACATTTCTTTAAGGTCATCGACTGAATTAATTTAAACATCAGGCCATGAAACCTGGCTGAAATGCTGACGATGCTAAAAAGGAGGGAGTGCCACACCAGCAGTTATGCTGTCTCAGGACTGTGACTGTCCGTCTGTCTGTACCCATTGGACGGGTTTAGGTAGCCTAAATAATGTCCGGTATCTGCTCTGGCTAGCCCCATTGTACAGTCTAAAGCCTTTGCCTTTGTGGTCATTGGAATGTGAGCATGTGATCTACCCAATGGCATGCTTGAACTATTATTGTCCATAAACATAATTTTGTCATGTGGCCATGCCATGCACCAGCACTACAATGTCGTATGCAGACTAGGTGCTCCGGGCTGGGCTATCGCTGCTCTTTTAGTGCGGCACAAATGATGGTGTCACTGCAAGGGTATATTTGTTAATGAGTTTAGTGACCCCCCTATAAGCTATAACTGCACAATGTTATAATGTCAGTGATACATCTGGTCACATTTACATACTTATGTTAGCATTAGCCACACTTGGGCAAAAGGAGGTTAAACTAGATTGTTAACAACACGTGTACTTGGTAAATATAGAGTAAACCACACCGTCGGGCAAAGTGCATCATGTGCATGTGTACACACGTATAGGTGCTAGTTCAATTCGAGGCGGTGCTTTATGAGCAGTGTAAAGTAACTAAGTACATGTACTCAAGTACGGTACTTAAGTACCATTTTGAGTTTTTTTTTTAACTTTACTGGAGTATTTTCAATTTTCAATACTTTTACTTTTACTCCAGTAGGCTACATCTCAGAGACAATTATTGTACTTTCACTCCACTACAATTATTTTAAAACTTTAGTTACTACTTTGTAGATTTTTATTATTATTACAAAACATGCATTAACCCTTATATACTATTCACAACAATTTCACAACAATGCATTGTGAGCTTTTAGATCTGCTATTTGCAAAAGATTTGTATACATATTGAACTTGTAAAATGGGACACCCTGCATAATGAGTACTTATACTTTTGGTACATTTTAATACCAATACTTTTGTACTTTTACTCCAAGTACATTCTGAATACCAGACTTTTACTTGGAACGGAGTATTTCTACATTGTGGTATTGATACTTACATTTACTCAAGTAAAAAAAAATGTGAGTACTTCTTCCACCACCACTGTATATGAGGAACATTTCATACTCTCTCTCTTTCTCTCTTTCTCTCTCTCTCTTTCTCTCTCTCTCAGTCGGGCGTGGGAGGCATAATAACTCTATGGTGGCTGGTGGGAGGGCGTCAGTCTTTCCCTCATTTGTCACATTGTGCTGTAGCCTTCCGTCCGTCGACTCTTAGCGGCGCCCCATTCAACTCATCGGTCGGACTGACTCGCACTCGGGAAATATAGGGCTTATTATGTGGATATTCACCTACAGATTGCCAACTTAAAGTCTACAGCGGGGGGTCGACGCAGAGAAAGGTAACTGAACCTCAACATACCGCCCCGGTCGTAGCACTGATTGAAGTTCAGTGCAGCTTTGAATAGTTGATATATAAATAAATGTGAATGCTGTTATTAGACTGTTCTTTGCACTGCTGTCAAGTTTCGCATCTGGCATCCTCAGCAGACATGTCTTTTTCAGCTTGTAACTACAGTGCACGTTTGTTGTAGCTGACATTTGACTAAGAATGGTACGGATACACCTTGGTCATTCCAAGTATTCGGTACCATTTGTGTCCCCGTGACATGATACAGCATGTCTTCTGTAGCCTAATAAGCAAAAACAGAATTCCAAAAAGCTTGTCTTACACTGTTAAAGCATCTCTTAGAACACAATGATATGGATACATTAGCATGGCTGAAGGGACATCTGATCTATTTGAAAATGTGAATATTACAATAATTGAAACACACCGAAAACACTTTTTAATAGATATACATTTGTCCTGCAACAGGGGGGACATTTGTCCCACTTCATGTGTGATTAATTTGGTCATAATGATTAGGGAATAATGAATTAAGTTGGACAAATATGTTTTTATGAATTTCAGAATTTCAGAAACAATGTTAAAATCCCATAGATTTTTATTTTGTTTTGAAGAAAGTTACTAGGCTGAACTGGCACAGAATAGCAGGAATGACCCACCTGCCTTAATAGAATAATTCAGCTGATCTCCAAAAAGATCAATGCTTCTTCATGTTATTCATAGTTGAATTTACAGTTTCATATAATACATTAGCGTCCTATTGGAGGTTTTACTAGTGATAGACAGACCTTCATCAGCTGCTTTTGCAGTGTGCCATTTGGTTTCCATAAAGCTACTTAAGTTACCTATAATTGGAATGCATCCATCATTCTATGCTATTTAAGGAATTCTGGAAGTCATATAATAGACTCAGGAATATTTGGAGCTACTGTATAGGCCTAGAGTTTTGCATTATTTTGGGGAGTAAAGTGTAAGATATCTGGGTGCAAGGGAGTCCACTATTACTTTTTCTATACAGGTAAATGGATTCTGCCAGCAAAGATAGCCTATTGATGATAAGGTACCAATCCGTAAAAAACAAACAAAAAACAAGCATATTTTTATTTATTTATCTATCTATCTATCTATCTATCTATCTATCTCTCACGCACGCACGCACGCACGCACGCACGCACGCACGCACGCACGCACACACACACACACACACACACACACACACACACACACTATATAGCCTACAGATGGGTGACAAATTGAAGGAAAAAACAAAAAAGTGCATTAGTAAGGTTTTTGGCCACCACAAGTCACGAACAGCTTAAAGCTTTGGCACAGATTGTACAAGTCTCTGGAATTCTACTGGAGGGATGGAAAACCGTTCGACAAAAAAATATTCCCTCATTCGCCGTTTTCATGATGGTTGTGGAGAGCAGGTTAAACTCTCCCCTGGGTGTCCAATTGGGTTGAGATCTGATGAGCATAGCATTCACATCATTTTCATACTCATGAACCCGTTTAGTGACCTCTCGTGACCTGTGGATGGGGGCATTATCATTCTGGAAGAGACCACTCCCATCAGAATATAAATATGTCATCAAAAGGTGATCTGGGTTGATCACAGAGTAAGAGCTCATCTTACTACCACATAAATTAAGCTATACCTTCTCACAGCCGACCCACAATCACTTATTTAAGTTGACAATTATTTGTCACACAAATAATTGCGATTAACGATTTAATTGTGCTTTTGGTATTTAACATTGGATGTGAATACAATTTTGATTTCTGTTTGGTTTTTAGGCTTCATAATCACAAATTGCACAGGGCAGATATGACAAATAACTTAAATAGGCTTTACAAAGAAATTACTGACACATTTAATCATTTTATACTTTCAAAAACATGTAAAGAATTGTGGAAATAGCGGATCTACAAGCTTACAACATGTTACGAAGTGACGTGTTGTAAGCTTGTAGATTTGCTATTTCTGCTATTTTCTGAAGATTTTTCAAAATATTTCAACATGGAAACAATTATGCAACGATTATGCAAAATAATTGTGATTATCTCAAATAATTGAGATTTGGCGATGATGTAATAATTGTGACAGTCCTACCTCAAACTAAATATTGATAAAAGTATACAGGCTGCCTGGTGCAGAACAAGAAGACACTGTCAATAAATAATAAAGTATACAGACGTATACACCCTATCCTATACAATCATCCTGCCTGATGCAGAACAAGAAAGAGTAGCAAGCTACGCCTAGTTATGACATCAGACAACAAGACAATAGAGTGGATGTTACAATAGTCACACAATTGTACACAATAGTCACTACTTGCTACTGAGTCGTTATACATTCTCTTAGCAGGAACCACAAAGGACTGACAAAGTCCCTCTTACCTCATTTTGGGGTAAAGTAATATGTACTTCCTTAGTCTACTTTGTATTCATTTGCAGTTACCCTTCCCCAGGACAAGTGGACCCAAACCATGCCTGGAAAATACCCCCACAGCATAACAGAGCCACCAAACCCCCTCACTGCCAGCCAGGGTCAAGCATTCAGGCTTGCACCGTTCTCTTGGTGAATGCCACATATACACTCACCAATTTGTGGAGAATATAATGCAGGATGACTCATCTGACTATATCACTTTTTCCACATCTCTGTAGACCAGTGCCTACGATTCTTGCACCGCTGAACTCTCAAATGTGCATTTGTCTTTATAAAGAGGGTTATAGGTGCTGAAAATATGGGCGATGGACTGTTCTGACTGACACAGTCTGATCATGTCTTGCATTGACATTCTCTGTCGCCTGAGAAGTTGGTCTTCTGTTTTTTCTTACATATCGCACTAATGCACAAGCATCACAGTCTTTGAATGTGTGCTTTCTGACCCTATTTGCTGATGTCTTTCCCATAGATTGAAATGCAAATATGACTTTGGTCACTGGTCCTACTAGCCAGTTGAGCGGTTTGTGACTGAAGATCCTGCCATCAGTGGCTAAAAAATGAACCCTCCATAGCTGAATGGTTAGAGAAAAACAGAAGGTTTCAGGTTTGATTCCTGGCCGTGGAAATGTTTTGAGGTGTCCCTGAGCAAGACGCTTAACTGCTCCCCTCCTTTGCTCAAGTATGACAACTTGGGCAATAATCAGCTGGGTGAAACTGAAAACTGTATTTTCCCAGTGGGATCAAATAGGTCTAATTATTATTATTATTCATTAACAAAGAGATGTTCATTTGTTTACACCCGGTGGGTGGAAGTTAAGCTGTGATGAATATTGTTACTACCTTATTGTTATTGTATACCCAAAGCTCTCCATTCAGCATCATTTGACCACATTCACGTGATTGTCAACGATTGTGTTTACTGTTTAAAAAATACAGGGAAATCTGGAAGCAGGTCAAAACTGGGGAATCTAAGTGGTATCATCTGTCTGTCCATTACCGGCTTCAGGAAAGGTTTTAGTCAAGGGAGCAATAATGTAGTAAATTGACACAATGTTAATATTTATATTAGATACTAAAGGCCACAAATGAACTAGAATGAGGTCATAGTGTACTGAAGGATAAGTGATTCATAGTTTTAAGTATGTTGGTTTATAACATGGATAAAATGAACAGGTTTTGTAAACAATTTGCAATTACTCCACAGTTCCAACACAGTATTAAACTTCTGTTTTCTATATTACTAACTATGTTGTTAGACTCTGTGACTGATTCAAGATTTACTTCAGCAACATACTTGGACTGATCTCATTGTACAAGTATGTTGCTGAAGTACAAGTACAAGATAGATACAAAACACATCAACGTTACCTTCCTTACTCTAAAATAATAACACAAATCACAATGAAATGGAATACTAGGCCGAGTGATCATTTTAATGTTGTTGTTGTTTTTATTCAGGTGTGCAGTAACATTTTCATTTTACATACAGACTGGCAAACGGGTAAGACTACTTGTGCCCTCACAAGTCTAGGCGGGTTTGAGTTTTTTCTGCTTTGAGTGAAGTTGTACAAGGCTGCCTCCAAACAAAGCCTATTACATAAGTTATATTCAAGTCAGAACTTAGAATGATGGGCAGTACACACTTTGATGCCAGAGAGAAAGCAGGCCTCGCCTACATTTTCCCAGAATGGTATGATTCAGGCTGTGGTGAATGTTCTCTTAGTTCTCCTATTTGAATCGTGACAGTTATTTTCATTTATTTTTAGCTCTAGAGTCTCCAAGCATGTTGTACTACAAAACATGTACAACAACCTACTCAGATCTCTAAGATTACCCTGGGATGTCAAAACAGTAGGGGAGTGGACTAGCTCTAGTGGTAGGTAGACAAAGAAGTTGTTTATTTTCTGTTCAGTTAAGTGGAATCTTACTGCTGGTTTGGAACATACAGTAAAGCTTGACCTGAGAAATGACCCCTTAAGCATACATTCCATTTATAGTAAGGGAGTATTCCCTTGTTCATGTAATGAGTCACAGTAGCATCTGCTTGTAGAATGCAATTTAGACGCTGCCTCTGGTTTTAGAAGGCCAAACGTGGGTTGTGGCGTGGGTGGTGAGGTGGAGGGAAGACTCAGAGACGGCCAGGGCTCCCCCTTGTCTGGGTTGGCCTCCCTCCCTCTACATGTGTTAGTCACCCATGGCATGGCTCTGACAGAGAGCAGCTGATGAGGGAAACACTTTCCATAGCAACGGAGTATGTTCCTCCTTTACCCTCTTCTAACCTCAAGTAATCTGCAAAGAATTCAGTGAAAATGATTGTTGTGATGTCAGTAGGAAAACCAACCTTAGACATCCGTCGTGAGTTGCGTCACTGTACAGAGAACCCGACCCAGGCTTTCCAACCACAACCCGCTCCCTCAGTGTTACAAAATGAACGGCAGATTTCCTTGACACAAGGCGTGGGTGTTATGACAGCTTGCACAAACATGAGCTCGCGTGGAAAAAGGTCATCCCCAACCCTACCTTAAAACTAATCTTGTGTACATTGGTCAGTGATTTGGAAGGATGATGTTTAGCACTAATTATTAAATGCAACCCCCTTTTAACTACAGTTTGAAAGCTGTTATCAGGACTGATACAAAGGTTTTTGCTCCTTGTGTGGCTAGAATTGAAATACATTGTCATAATAAACTCGAAACAGAGGTTTATCTGAGTGTAGTTATTGCCAATTAGAGCTGAGTTGTTCTTTGTTTAAGTAGTGACCTAGTGCAGTGATCCTCAAAGTCCGGACTCCGAACCGGGTACCGAACCACAACTATCTCCAAATTCTAGCAAAATATACTTTTTACTATTTACTATTTGTTGCATATTATCTGCGAGATTTTACCAAGTCAAAATTCTCTGACTCCACTGCATGCAGTGCTTTGAATGCGTCAGCTCCATTGTCTGTTTTCATTATTGTAAAGGATAAAGGGTTAGGGTTAGTTTAAAAAAATATGATTTCCGATGTTTCCTATGTAGTTATTATGCACTCTTGTTAATACTTTCCATAGGTTAAATATTTATACATTTCACAGATAGGCCTTAACCACTTTTTCCCCTGCATTTCTTTTTCAAAGATGCTTAAAGTAGCATATCTACAAGCTCACAACATATCATATCACAATGCTTGTAGATTAGTTATTTTGCACAGCACTGTTATACGACGAAATGGTGCATTAATTTACGAAAAAAGAAAAACGAGAATCAAGGTTTCTGCCTGACATCAACGATATGAGGTTCTGCATTAGGCATGCCGTTTAATTACCAAATCGCTTTCTTTGGGTATACTTATGGCCTGTCATAACCTTACTGTAAGCATGGCCCATACGAGGTCCCATGTTACAGATACGGCTGGACAATATGGACAAAATCAAATACCATCATATGTTTGACCAAATACATATAATATTGATATTGTGATGGTGTTGTGGGGGTGACAATGGTGCTTTCACAAAATATTTCACATCAGTAATGCCTATAGGCCACTTAGTTATTATAATAATTAAGTGGCCTATAGGCATATATATAATACATTAGTTAATATAATAACTAATTTATTATATTACAACTAAATTATTATAACTAAGTGTCGAAAGGCAAAGAATAGAGTAGCTAGAACAGTCAGGTAAGTTCAGAAATCAACATCACTTTACTGTAAACATTTATTATTACAACTGCAGTGAACGTCACTTGCCACAGTCGTTGTCCTGACTGGTAATGATTTCCACTCTGCATGTGAACATTGTGCATGCAAATAATTATCTAATCAGGAAGTTAGGAGTCAGATTACTCAGATAGGCTTGAAATCTTGTTGTACCAGACAGTGATGATGGTACTCAGCCGGCCATCAGGGAAAACAGACTTAGATCACACTGCTTTGAAGGGCATAAAAATATCAATGTAAACTGATTTTTATCGTCAGGTTTGTTTACACATAAAAGAGACTCAGTCAGTATGTATTTTGTTTGAAAAGAACACCTGTATCTTATGGTCATTTATAGTACATGTGTTATGGTTGGGGTCAAGACTTAAGAAAATATTCAATATTAATATTAAATTAATTAATTTTACAGTTAGTATGGAAGTAAGTCATAGCAGATTCCTGTGTGTGAGGAAGTGAGGAAATTGTCTTCTAGTTTTATTCTCACTTCGCTTTCTGTTCAGATTTCTCCAACCCCGATTGGCTGCATAAACAAAACTGCCAGGCAACACTCTGCTAACCTTTCAAAGGAATTAAGTGGAGGCAGCATGACCCTTTCAGAACCAAAGAGAGCAAGTGGTTCCATGTCACATGGACAGAGTGGGTGTTATTTTTGATTATTTATTTCATTTAGTTTCTCTGTTCAGCCCTGGCTGCTGTGACATACTGTACACTCTCTGGAGCCTGTATTTATTTATTTATTTTTGGAACACAAGTCTATGGGATTTTTCATGACCCAGGAGATGTGTTTTTGTTTTTTTCAAGCCTTTAATTGATAGTGGAGACAGATAGGAAATGCCAGGAGTGAGAGAAGGGGAAGGACATACAGCAATGGTTGGACTCGAACCCAGGTCGGCTGCCCAAGGGCTGAGTCTAATGGCATGTGCTATATTGATGCGCGTGTCGACCCCTAACCCACGGGGTCCTGCGTGTGGGGCTGGGGCAGTCAAGAAATGTTCAATTAATTGGCCGGGCGGGCGGGTCAAACAATATATAATGACCCCAAGAGCCAAATCAGCCAAGTCAGGACTTGAATATTCTATTGTTATTCTACTGCTAGATGTTTCTGATCTGGTGTAGCGGCATGTCCGCAGACTCAGATGGAGCCCCGCAGCTGAGACTGTTTAATTTTCCAACGGACCTCAGGGAATCGCTGAAGGGCTAACTACAGTATCAAAGCCTCTGTGAACAAATACGAATGATACATTTGTATCAAAGCTATCGTTTAGGACATTAACAAAGTAAATGATGTTGTACATAGATAAGGGAGTTAGTGCATTTACTCCAACGTCAGTGTCCAGGTGCAGGACAAACAGAGGATCAACATGAATAAAATAATAAAGTCAAACAAAAAAATGCTGTACATAAGTAAACATAGCCTTGGGAACCAACGGTTGCCGAGCCTTGTGGCCCATAGTTCAGGAGCCTATCTCCAGTTTCTGTTGCGTGAGGCAGCTGTATTGTACAAGTAAAATACACCCCCTGAACATGACGTTAGTATGTCGCAGGGACAACCCCTGATGCTAAGTATCAAGCAGGGAGGCATTAGGTACCATTTTTATAGTCTTTGGTATGACTCTGTGCAGATTGAACCCAGACATCCCAGTCTCAAGGCAAACACTCCAACCATATGAGGCCACTGAAATGAGATGTTGTACATAACAAGTTTTTGTGCCAGACTCAGATGTTTTGTTTCATTCATTCATTCCAAACGTCATAAATCCCACCCTTTTTGAGCCAAATTTGGGTTAACGTTCCTTTTGATTCTGGGTGCAAGGCATCTCCAGAGACTAAGTAACTTGGATATGTTTAGACTGACATCATTTTTAACAGAACGTTGCATTGGCCCCCGGGTATGAGGGGCCAATTAGATGACAGTAATGACAATAAATGTGAAATGCTACATTCACTAGAGTCAGGGCATCACACTCGGTTTGTTACCATGAATATAAATGTAATACTGAAATGCTTACCATAATCGCCAGTCCACATCCATCCAAACATACAAAACAGATTTGAACATACATGAAGTAGAGATTAAATAAGATTAGATCAAAATAAATAACATATTCAATAGAGACACATACATGTTTTCAGCACCATAACAGATGATTATTACATTATAATACAATATATGTGCTTACTAGACAAAGTAAAAGAAGAGACAACATACATGTACTGTACATGTTTCTTAGATTATGGCACAGCATTACATATTGTGCACAGAATTCTGACTTTCTCTCCCCCTCTCGCTCTGCCCCCTCGTCCCCCACCCCTCCTCGCTCTATGTACGTTGTCGGTAAGGTGCGCGGTGTAAGCTGGTATGTGCTTTTACTTGCAGCCATGCTTTTGTGTTTCATACAGCGGCAGACTAATCCGCCCCCTTTCTTCCTTTCTCTCCATCTACTGTGTCTTGCACTGGTTCTGCCGCTTGTGCACAGTTAGTGCAGAAGCAGCTACCATGTCCACCACCCCCACAGACCCAGAGGTGAAGGAGCTTAACCCTGTCGACTTTATCCAGCTTCAGCAGTACATTGAATGTAAGTACAGCCTGGCAGCCAGGCGGGAAGGCAGCTTCCCCAGCGCTTAACCACTTAAACCCTCTAGTCTAGTGAAACGTACCTGAGTTACAGGTACTTGCTTTTTTTCCCAGTCTACACCAAATCTCTTTGAGAGATTTGGCTCTTTGGGAAAAGAGCCAAATGAGCTCACAAGTGAGCTTGTAGATCTGCACATTTTGGCGAATGTTCCTCCCAGAATAGGCATGCTGGTGTTCAAGTGGTTAACCCCCTCCCTCCCCTTCCACTTCCACCCACACACCCACACACGCACACGCACACGCACACGCACACGCACACGCACACGCACACGCACGCACACAACACACACACACACACACACACACACACACACACACACACACACACACACACACACACACACACACACACACACACACACACACACACACACACACACACACACACACACACACACACACACACACACACACACACAATTTACACTCACTTTAGCTTGCTCATATCTAGAAGAGGCAGCTGTTGCTCATGTTTGGTGTTTTGCAAGCCAAGCATCCCCTCAGTGTTTGTGTCGTTAGGCCTACATTCATTGTGTGCATGCATGTGTGTAAAGTACTTGCATGCTCATAAAACAACAAAATAAATGCAAAAAAATATGGAATTATCTATACAATTTTCTTGTGTGTGTGTGTGTGTGTGTGTGTGTGTGTGTGTGTGTGTGTGTGTGTGTGTGTGTGTGTGTGTGTGTGTGTGTGTGTGTGTGTGTGTGTGTGTGTGTGTGTGTGTGTGTGTGTGTGTGTGTTGTGTACAGAACCTTCAGGTACACCATTAGGTGTATATGTGACCTGTATGTATTTTTCCCCAGACTGCAGCCGGAAGGTTAAAGATGTGCTGAGTGAATTTGATGCAGATGGCAGTCTGGCCCAACACAGACACGGAGAGGTCAGGAGATATTAATATGTCCTGTGTTTCTCCACCACTGCACAACTCTGTGTAATTTAACTCTTAGTTTACACATGTAACATTTCGGTCCATTTGTGTACAGGGTCCATTTGTACACTCTCAGAGTTACAAATGGATAAAGTAACTGACTATTTTACTGTAACAATTGAAGTAGCTCTCCTTAGTATACTGTTGAGAGCAAAGAGCCTGTGTCTGACTGTGATGTTTTCTACAGTGTATTGCACAGTGAGTCACCAAGTAGATTTATTATTGAGACTAAGCTGTCTATGAGAAATGTCTGTAGTATATCCAACTGAGGTTGCAAATGCAAATTAGCCCTTTAGTTTTTGCCCACGCAGCAACACTCTCCTGAACTGCATGCTGGCTCCAACCACACAGAGTAAGCTCAAATGTGACTGAAAGACACAGCCTAGCCAATACAAACAACATTGCCAACTCCATTTGAGCAACAACAACAGTTCTCAGTGGTGCAAATTGTTATTTTGGACATAAACATGAATAAATATAAGTATAAGTCATATTGTTTTCATCTGGACATTAACAACCAAGTGTAGCCTAGTTATTTCCAACAGCTCAAACAAAGAATTATATAATACCAGAGAGGGTCGTGTAGGTGTAGTTCTATTTGATGCAGAAACACAACATAATTGCCTTGATGCAAGTGACACACACACCTCAGCCGTACTGAAAGTGAGTTTAAAAAAAGCCCTTGAATATGATGATGTTTACTGTGATTTTGGTAAGCTTACAAACACCATAGAGTAAAAACTCCTGTAACTTTAAGCGGCGAAAAAAAAAAGTTATTGTTATCGTTGATAATAAGAATCGTGATTCTTATTATTTCTTATTCTTATTATTATCAACAATCGTTTTTTTTCCAACACCCCTACTTGCGATGACATTATTTATGACTGGGTTAGCTTTGTAGGTTATCAATGAGGGTAATGGAATAGCAACAAGTCAACAAGAAGTGGGTTTGTGGTTCACTATTTATCCAGGGAGTACCGATTGCTCGATCCCTGGAGCTAATTATCAAATGCAAATAGCATGTCAGACTCAAATCTTTATGAAGATTTTTGCCGTTTGTTGCATATTACTTAATTGCCTGAATAGAAGGCCTACTTTGATTTAAAAGTTAGTGGGAGAAAATAAAAGCACCACTTATGAAGCGCGATGATGGTTGTTATTCGGACCACATAATTGCAGCGTCCCTGGCCCATTTCCGGCTTGAGACTTGTGTTGCCTGTCCTTACCCATCTCATCCCTCAATTTCCTGTCTCTTTACTATCCTAAGTAAACCAAAAACTGCATATAAAAGCCCCACTTATCATGTATACACTTGAAGTCAGAATCATGCATTAGCATTGTGAGTAACAGCACATTTCCCTTGTTCATCGATCAATTCCAGTGCATCAACGAGGAGGGGTTTGGTCTGTTCCTGAAGACCTATTTAGATGAAGGCTTCCCTGTGGATCTCTGCCAGAGGCTCTTCCGCTCCTTTCCCAACTCTGAGCATGAACAAGAAGAGGATACTGCCAGTGAGATTATGCCTCAAATACAGCCAGAACACTGTCTCTCCTCCTAGTCAGCATTTGAGTCTGTATCAAGTTACAACCTAGGTTTATTGGGCTTTTTATCAACTGAACATGTGTGTACACTGTACAGTACTGGGTGTGCAGGTATGGTAACTGGAGCATTCGTCTTCCTTGTAGAAGAGGTCTTCCTGAAGGACGTCTCGTGTTACTTCTCTCTTTTGGAGGACGGCCAGCCCAGAGACAAGCTAGAGTGTGAGTCCTGATTATATTGTTCTTTTCTCTCTCTGTCATGCTGCAGGCTTTTCCCCAAAGTAATTAGACTGATGACTTTGTCCAATACTTTCATTTCCATCTCTCCTCTTCCCCAGTTGCTTTCAAACTCTATGACAGAGATGGAAATGGAGTCCTTGACAGCTCTGTAAGTCACTGGAAATCTCTTTTTTTTGCATGCTGCTGGCAACACCAATAAAAAACAAAACAAAAACAACAACCATTGATCTTGCGGTGATTCACCCACAAGCTCAAATTCCAACTCAATGCTCCTTGATTGAAGTAGATTACATGTCGCCCACTATACAACTAAAAATAAGTATTTGTTGTGCTTCTGAACCATAGGAAGTGGACAGGATCATAGCTCAGATGATGCATGCTGCAGATTACCTTGGCTGGGATGTGTCAGAGCTCAGACCGGTAAGTCCCAGTAATATATATCCCTAAACGAAAGCTTGCTTTAAAGTTTTAAACAAATGAATGTCTGCACACTGCACAGGACCCTCAACTATATAAGGGATAGTGTGCAGTGAGACGTTTATAATCGTTGGTCCTGCCTCACCCTGTCAGGGTTTATGTAAGGGATAATGAGCAGATTACCTTATTAAGATATAAACCAAGACAGGGTGATGCGGGACCCCGATGTAAACCGGAGGGGTCTTGAATCACCCTGAAGGGGTTTATTTCTCAATAATGACCACCTCACTGTTCATAATTCTGCTTATTAAATGGCTACTTAATAAATCAATAAAAATACTTTATTGATTTAAAAAGGATTTACTTGCTTCCACTAAACAAAATAACTCATATGATTCTACAGTTGCCACAGGTGTTGTGAATGTGCTGATTTATTGAGCTCTGCGGTCTGCTATCAGGAAATTATAGACCACAGAATGCTGTGATTGACCTATCAGAATTGAGCGTTCAAGCAAACCATGTAATTAGTACAGTACAATGTACTGTGTACAATGTATTCTGAAGTACAACATATTCTGAATAGCCAAAGTATAAAAAAGGGTATAAGTGGTTAACCACATAAACCCGATCGTCCCTATTCTGGGGTGAGCTCTGAAAATAGCCAATCTACAAGCTCATAATGCGTCGCGTTGCAGCTATTTTCAGCAAAGATGTTTGGTGTAAAGGGAAAAAAAAAATAGGGGGTCTAGTATAGACCCCTCGGGGACTTCGGTCAACAAAGTATGTAAATAGGATTTAAGTAGTTAAACTGTTCCTCATTTTGCTTTTTTTCCCACACACTTACAGCTCTTAAAAACCTTTTAGATTGGTATTGCAGATATTCATCATTCATCATCGCTCATTCCCTAGTAAAGTTACAATCAGCAATTCATCTTATTGCCTACAACAGTGGTGCTCAAAGTGGGGTCTTGGGACCCCCAGCGGTCCTTGAGGGGGTTCCAAGGGGTCCCCAGACACCACTTTGAGAACCACTGTTGTAGGCAATAAGATGAATCGCAACTAACAACTAGTAAATGAGTGATGAATGATGAACATCTGCTGCAATACCAATCTAAAAGGTTTTTAGGAGCTGTAACTGCGTGTGTGTGTGTTAATTGTATGCCAACAACCCACTGCCATACCATCAGGTGCTGAAGGACATGATGACAGCAATCGACGCTGACAGCAGCGGCACAGTATCTCTGGAAGAGTGGGTGGAAGGAGGCATGAACAATGTTCCCTTACTGGTCTTACTGGGACTAAAGGTACATTAAAGTATCATGTAGTCTCATGTCTCATTATCTCCACCAGGCCAATAGGCAGGGAAGTGGAGATTATGTTGTTGCCCCTGTCTGTGTGTGTCTGTCTGTCCGCACACTTGTGTGTGTATAGCTAATATCGGACACCACTGGACTGACTCTGGGTTCCCAGATGACCTGAGAAGTGTGTATGGTTCATGATGTAGCACAAGATCAGAAATGTGTTTTGTCCCTAAACCATTCAATGCTTTATAAAACAGTAGTATTTTTAAATCAAGTATTACAGTAACTACACCAGGATTTCTGGCCTGTTTTGTGTTTTTTAACCAATTGAAGCTGAGCACTGACTTTAATCGTTCTTCCTTGGCTCCAAAAACAATTACTTCAGTTTTGTCTTTGTTTAACTGAAGATAATTCTAGCACATCCAATCGATGCTAGAATTCGGTTATGAGCCGGGCAACAGACAGGAGACCCCTGCCAGATCAGTGGCAGCGTTTTCGATGCTAAGGAACTAATGAACTAACTGGTAGCCAGGCAGGCCAGCCTGTGCCTGAGCAGCTGCCTGATTGTCTTCATAGGAAAAAGTGCCCTTTTATGTCCACCTATTTTCCTCTCAGTCATACATCTCTTGCGGGACCACAGTTGCTCTCTGCCATGCTCTCATGCAATACAAAGGCTAGCCTAGGACATTTTTATTTCCCCCACCTGATAGGTCTGTTTTTTAGCAAGAAACAGGGGAACTGTGTGCTCAACTCAAAAGTATTCAGAGTAGGATGGGTGCTGACCCAAAAGGCAGTAAAATAGCAAATGAAGTCATCTGCACTCGCAAATAAATATGTAAGACTTTTAATAATGCACAGCAGCAGATGGAAATAGCCCTAGGCCTTCCTCAGCTTTTCTGAGACGTGTGGGTGTGAAGTCTGGTTTTAGGACATGGCGAGGACATCTCATGCATGTCAAACAGTCAAACCTACATGTGTGAAATTGTTCTGTGGATAGACTTTTTAATGGGTTAATCCACTTCTTTTTTTTCTATCTATTAATCCTTATCATCCATATATATTTTACTAATATATACTATCTAATCAGCATATACACTTTCATGGATCTTGTCTAGATTGGTTAGCTTCTCTGGTTTCTAAATTTGCTACTGTCCTCCATGAATAGGCTATTTCTGGGGAGAGGGGGGTACATTTGGCCACCTGCCCTCCCAAAAGCCTGTGCACGGCCCTACTGGGAGCCAGGCCATGTAATCTACAATACAGTGCATGCAGTTACTTACTTAATCCTCTTCGTCCCAAGTGGGACATAAGACTTCGACGATCTGCCTCCATCGGGACCTGTCTTGTGCTCCATGTTGTAGCCATTGTAGATGGCAGAGTTTGATTTCCGACTCAACACTGGAGCACCTGGTCACCCTGTGCAGCTCTTTATTTGAGACCTTCTCAGGCCAGAAGATGATGATGTGGCAGATTTTACGGAGGCATCCATTGTGGAAGGCATTGATCTTTTTTTCATATCAAGTGTTGTCACTTGCCAGCATTCCGAGCCCTACATCAGCACTGATTTTACAATACTGTTGTGCATGCAGTTAGTTCATGTTAGTTAAATACATTTAATTATTGAATTAAATGTATTTTCTTATATATAGTATTTGGAGAGGGTTTTGGCCCAAAATAGGGTCAAAACACAGTTTTGAATGATAGGTTTGTCCACTTGTTTCTAGGCCTTTAAACTCTTTCTGGTAGACTGATTGTCAACTATAAGGACAGACTATGAACTGAATTATGTGATTTTGTCTTCTGTCTGAAACAACCTGGGACCTGGGCATCATATATTCAGCCCTGTAACAGTTGCTGTGTTATGATTTGGGGCTCATGCTCCTTGCCTCATGTCATGACTGACACTTTGATGCATTGTGTTTCAAACTGGTGCTAGACAGGAAAATAAATAGGCGTGTCTCTGTAATAAGGATGAGAGCACAAGCTGGTATACCATTAGATCCAAAATAAGCGTATAATCTTGTGCTAGTATTTGAGATTAGCCAGGGTGAATTTAAAAATGAATGCATGGTGGTGTTATAATGTATGATGATCTGTTTAGTTACATTTTCTCAGACGTGTCATTAAGCTAGGCGTAGTAGTGAGTGGGTGTCTGTGTAAATGCAGGCTGTGGTGACAGCGCGTATAATACAGTAGGTAATATGAAAGGCTTTGTGAAATGTAATGCAGTTAAGGTCTATGGTGAAAGTGAGATATGCTATAAATGTTCATGTTAAGTCCTTGTAACAGGCAAAGTTCAACACAGTGTGTGTGTGTGTGTGTGTGTGTGTGTGTGTGTGTGTGTGTGTGTGTGTGTGTGTGTGTGTGTGTGTGTGTGTGTGTGTGTGTGTGTGTGTGTGTGTTATACAGTATATCTATACACACAAGCACACACATACATATCACGTACGTATGTACATACGTATGTCCCATTCAAACCCAACCCAAACACCTTATATAATATAATAATAATGAAATACGTTACTTATCTCTTGGCTTACAGATGACTCAACAGGATGGTCAGCACCTCTGGAGGATGAAGCATTTCAACAAGCCAGTTTACTGCAACGTGTGCCACAGCATGCTCCTCGGACTGAGGAAACAGGGGCTGTGCTGCACATGTCAGTACCTAAACTGCACCAGCAGGGGGAGATTCTGTACTATCCTGTGTATTATTGAATTAACTAGAAACAACACTTTTCTAATGATGACATTTGATTGTAACATCAGCATCACAAAGGAACTGCATATATTCATTAGTACACTTTGAATGTATTCATTAATTAATTAATCCAATTTAACATCATGTTTAGTTACACAGTCAAATCTTGAGTGTTGGTTTATTCATTTGTAAGAGTGTATAATATATGTAACCAAATGGCCTATTTGGTTTCATTTGTACACTTTCATAGTTAAATATACACTCAGGAATTTACTGTGTATATTTACAGTTTATTTACTTTACTTACTTACTGTATACTTTATTTCTATATAAGGCCAGTGCACCAAGTCAAGTTCTGATGTGATTCTGATGTGTTTCCTTATTCAGGTTGCAAATACACAGTCCATGGACGCTGTGCCAACAGCAACCCTGCCCCCTGTACCAGGACCTATGTCAAGTCAAGGAAAGAAACAGGGGTACGATGGATTGCTCTGTCAATATTTACAGTCAACTCAATAGACCTTTTCCAGGGAAACCATATAGACATGAAATAGCAGCATAAACACCAATGATACTAATTAACCCTCTGGCGTCTGGCATTTTGTTTTAAAATACAAAATGACTATCCTTCTTTGTCAGGGCTGGTATGGCCGACTTTAAGGGATTGGCTCAGTCCCATTTATTGTAGTAGAGCCTTTCCAGTGAAAAGCATGAACAATAGCAGCACTCTGACACCTTTTGACCTGAATCAGAGACCTGAATGGAATGGAATCTTAATTAGTATAATTGTTAACACCTGTGTTTACCCTATTATTTCATGTCAAATTGGCTACTGAAGGACGAACATGATTTTTCCCCTTCCTAGAGTCAAAAAGTACAGTATTTTTCTTTGAAATGTAGTGGAGTGAAAGTAATACTGTAAGTATCCAAAATACAAATACTCACAGTAAATAAAGTACAGATACTCAGAAAATATGCTTGTACTCAAGTAAATGTACTTACCGAGTTACTGTCCACCACTGCTTTCAGATTGCAGCACATGACTGGGTGAGTGGGAACTGTGACTCTGGGAAATGTGATAAGTGCCAGAAGAAGATTAAGAGCTACCAGGGCTTAACGGGCAAGCACTGCGTCTGGTGCCACACCATGGTGAGCATGAATCATCGTGCTTGGCAGAATGTTCCCGTTCTGACATTTATGACCATTTTATTTTTGTCTAGTTGACATTTTTAATTATTTTGAAGCCTTGAGAGGGAGTTTTGAGTTTCCCGGATATGACATTATTTTCCCTCCGTTGTCAGTCCCTCTGAATGTAATGTAATATTGTTGCTGTTCCAGCGCCATGATGAGTGTGCAAACCTGGAACCATCACAGTGTACCTGTGGACTTCTCAGAGACCACATCCTGCCCCCCTGGGCAATATACCCCGTTGTCAAGGTAGAGAGTCACAACCTGGAAGCAGTACACAGTATGTCTACAGCAGCACCAGAACATACACAGCAAAATCCTCAGTGTTCATTTTATAGACGGAACCAAATGGACCATTTATACACTCGGCAGAGTGAAATGAACACTAAGGATATGTGTAAAATAAGACTTAAGTTGCATGCAAAGACAAATACAATACCAAATCCAACCCGTCTTAACTTAAGACTTTTTGGATTTGGTATTGTATTTGTCTTTGCATGCCATTTTAATCTTTTTCGCTTTCATTTGGCACCCTCCACTGCTTTTGTATTAGGTTTTAAATTAAATGTCCCCATAGGAATCAATAGAGTAATGTTAAGTAAGATAGACTGTGGGGGGTGGGGGTTCCCTATGGGTTTCTCCATACATATTGTGCAATTATGCACTCGACATCTCTCTGATTGGCATTTTGTAAACATTGAGATGAGAAATGTCAGATGTATTTCAGTGGTACTGTCATCGGTACCACAAGGAAACGTTGCAATTTGAAGTTAGGTGGTTAGTTATCTCTCTCAACTACAGATAACATGACAATGGTCCAGGAGTATAAAGAAGCTTACCAGCTGTTTGAACATTTCAATATGCACCCAGTCTCACTCTGAGAGAAACAGAGGAGGGTGTTGAAAACTTTGATGAGTGAATAAATGAAACCATTACCATTTGGTAAAAACATTTTACATCATCAGAGTTCAATTTACACTATCTTAGACTGGGATCAAATAGCTTTGCAGGTTGCTGATCCGGTCTAGATCTAGAGCGGATACGGAAACGGAGCATGCATGTATAGTGTACTGTATGTGCAAATGACCAGATACAGCAGGCAGGCTCTAGACCGGATCACACTGGTTAATTCGGAATAGTACGCTGCAACCACCTAGCAATGCCCTAACAACCGCCTAGCACTACCAAGCAACCACCTATTACACCCTTAAATGCAATAGCAGGAACTGCCAACAGCACCACAGCACATACCATTTGTGATTTTTTGCTTCCTGACTTCTAAAAGGGTCTGTTTGTTTCCCTGAAGGAGAGACAAAACAACCTGAAGAATGGATGCTCCAGTTCAGCAGAGGACAGTGACGTAAACACCACCCCTGATGGACAAGTACTTCAGGTACTGTGCTGTTCTGTCCATCAAAGGCCTTATTGGAGGGCATATTTCTACCAATCACGACATTCTATACAACGCAGAATGGACATAGGTTTACATTGGACCTGCATTCCCAATGTAAACCTATGTCCATTTTTATGTGGTATTCGATCTGTTGGATAAGTGTACTAATATAGTAATATTCATCTATTGCTCAACAGATTAATCCCGTCCCAAACACTCATCCACTTCTAGTATTTGTGAACCCTAAAAGTGGTGGCAAACAGGGAGAAAGGTGAGCCAAAAGAGGAATGTATGTACACACACACGCACGCACGCACGCACGCACGCACGCACGCACGCACGCACGCACGCACGCACGCACGCACGCACACACACACACACACACACACACACACACACACACACACACACACACACACACACACACACACACACATATATATGTTTATATATATGCCTTGTTTTTTGTATTTCAGAGTGCTGCGTAAATTTCAGTATTTGCTGAATCCACGGCAGGTGTACAACCTCTCAAATGGTGGCCCTGCACCAGGGTAAGACAGTGTACTGTAGCAGCGCTGTGGTTACTGATCAAGCTGTTGATCAGTAACCACTGCCATTTGTAATTCCTTTTTTAAAAGAACAGTTTATCAGTCTATTTTAGACTTTTTTTTTATTTTAACACCCAAAACCTTTCTTTCAGTCTGAGTTTCTTCAGAAATATGCAGGATTACAGGATCTTGGTCTGTGGGGGAGATGGTACAGTGGGCTGGATTCTTGATGCAATAGGTAAGAAGAATGGATTACAGGTAACAAAACACAGATTAGTCCCCATGAAATAACAGCTCATTTATTGTGCTCACCACAAATATGGTATTTTCAAGTGAAATGGCATCCCGGTTTTTAGCATGAAAATCATTTATGTTAACAACTTCTCTCTTCTTTATATCAGACAAAGCCAATCTTCTGGTGCGGCCACCTGTAGCTGTGCTGCCTCTAGGCACAGGAAATGATCTGGCACGATGTCTGCGATGGGGAGGAGGTGAGAATACAGCAGCAGTTGTGGTGGTATTCTTTTCCTTATTTCTGCACGATGACAAAAAAAAAACTCTGTAAAACAGCAATAACAACAGATCACTTTCCGGCACCTGTTCTGATCCTGTGTCACAATGGCACATTGTAGCTGTGTCTGGTATGGCCATTATGGTATTGTTGTGTGACTGAATGACTTAATAATGAACCAGAACATAGAGAAAGATGACCTGGCTTGGTTGGAACCGCTTGGATCTTTGTGGGTCTCGCTAAAGCAAGCACACTAATTCCTACCAACACGGTGAGCCCACACTGTTTCTTCAGGAACAGTACTTTCTAGTTGTAACTCACGTTTGTGTTCTTTGGTTTTTCTGCTGTGTAGGATATGATGGTGTGGATTTGAGTCGAATCCTTAAAGATCTAGAAGGTAGCACCCAAGTGCTTATGGACCGCTGGAGTGTGCAGGTCAACATAGATGAGAACCATGAAGGAACAGAGAAGGGTGACCCTGTACCGTATGAAATCATCAATAACTACTTTTCTATTGGAGTGGTGAGTTCAAATGACCCAGACTAAATAAATTAAGCAAAACAAAACACACTCTTCAATCTTATGTGTATATTTCTATGCATTGACAGGATGCCTCCATTGCACATCGGTTTCATACAATGAGGGAGAAACATCCACAAAAATTTAATACTAGGTACGTCCCCTGGATTGTGGAATCTAATAGCTATATAGAGCACTGTTGTCTCTCAGGATCTCATTGATGTTCATGATATTTCTGATTTGTTGAACATTTTCTTTTTATTTGAGTTTGACCTGTGCCTGTATTTTGTGAACACAAAACCACCAAGTCTGCTTTAGGGACTTGTAATCACCAGCCCTCATTTTGGTTTTGATAAAATACCTCTAACACTCATATTACACTCTTTATGGCTCCAGAATGAAGAACAAGCTGTGGTATTTTGAATTTGCTACTTCAGAAACCATTTGGGCTTCCTGCAAGAAGCTGAACGAGTGTCTAACGATTGAGGTGAGAACTTAGGCTCAGAGTTCAAAGCAATGCAAGCATTCATTGTGCCCTCTGTCACTGAAAGAAAACGTTTCTGTTCTCTTTATACTCTTCAGTTACTCTCCTAACTTTGTAAAGTTAAAGTCCAACACCTGTATGATATTCTGCTGTGTTGCTGTGTGCACAGTGCTGTGGCAAACCACTGGATCTCAGCGGCCTCTCCCTAGAGGGGGTTGCTGTCCTGAACATTCCCAGCATGCATGGTGGCTCAAACCTGTGGGGTGAGACCAAGAAAGTGGACACTAAGAGCTCAATGAGTCAAGAAGAGGATGAGGTGATTGTGGAACGAGAGGTTCTGAAAGTTACCTCACAAGGTAGTGTGCTATAACTTGAACTATACTGGTGTAGTCCAGAAGAGGGCGCTTGTGAGATTACTGGAAATCTCTTGCTTCCGTTGGCCATTACACAAACCATACAGACCTAATATATCATAACAATGCAATAATGTTTAATGCAGTATACTGATTTTGTAAGCAACCAAAATATCTCAGGTTATATGTGATTTAATTGACATTTCCTCTGTGTTCAGATACTAAATGCAATGATTAGTCTGACATGGATTTCAGCATCTAAATATCTATATCTTCTTATATTTCCAGATGTCAGTGACCGTCGATTAGAGGTGGTTGGGCTTGAAGGAGCCATGGAAATGGGACAGATATATACAGGCCTCAAAAGTGCTGTGAGGCTGGCACAGACATCCCAGATCATCATTAAGTAAGATATGAGCACATGGACATGTCCAGGCTTGCCAGAGTGTCAATAGCTGGACCCTTAACCGTGTTCATTTACAATTGTAAATTGTTCACAGCTCAAAGGTGACTGTGAGCGTGAGCTAAAGATGACCCCTAGGTGTCACTTAACATAACAATAATCATGCAAAAAGGAATGCAGGATTTTGGTTTTCACATTTCAATTGCATAAGCGTGAAGTTAGTATAACAAAAGTCCATGGAACAGGAAAGCTTTTTGAAACTAAAGCTTACTCCATCATCATCATCATCATGTTATCTTGAAAAGCAATTATTGTCAGAGTATAAATTAGACTTAATAGTTGAAGCTAAAAAGGTGGTTCTCTTTGTAGCACCACATTGTATTTTTTTAAACAAAGAAGAAGGCTAGATGCTGAAATGCATCAGGGTCATTTTAATTTTGTTCTATATATAGAACTTATCAATGAACATACATTTTTAATTGAAGTAGTCAAGTGTGTCAGTTTCTCATTCCTTTAGGGAAATTAGTGTTTGATCCTCTTGTGTACTTTTAATGTTCCCTCTTTATTTTTTTTCTAACTTTATCAGGACAAATAAACCCTTACCAATGCAGATAGATGGAGAACCTTGGATGCAGCCTCCCTGCGAGGTGAGTACCGAGATAGCACAGGAACTTAAAACGTGGATGCTCAGTTTCAGATTTTTACTCCATCGTACAACAAAGTATATATCAGGCTTAAGACTAATTGTTGCATGATGGTGTTGCTCACAGAGATAATTGTGGGAATTGTGATGCATTGCATCACATTTCTCAATTAAAAATAAATTATTTTTGTCAAGCGACACTGCCATGTGACCAAGCAAAAATTATGCTTAAGGCACAGACCAGGTAGCCTGGCATTGGCCAGACTGATAACGTGGATTCACTCTCACGTTCCTCCCCGGTATAAGACTGGACTTCGGCCCATAGGAAGCGAGTATGAGAAATCTGAAAATGATCGGACCAATCAGTGACTGCGTTTCAACTGCTGTCCGTGCAACACTGAAAAGCATCAAAATAATTTTCTGATTTCTCATACTCGCTCCCTATGGGCCGAAGTCCAGACTGATACCGGGGAGGAACGTGAGAGTGAATCCACGTTATCAGTCTGGCCAATGCCAGGCTACAGACCAGGAATCAAATGCCAACATTTATGTTCAAGATTGTTGATCATATAAAGATCTCAGTCTAAATCTGTATTTTTACAGCAGTAGTTTGACTGGATAATGTGGTAATTGATTTGATATGTTTTATGTTCTCTCCTCAGATTCGTATCACGCACAAGAATCAAGCCAGCATGCTGATGGCTCCGCAGGCCAAACCGGGTGGCTTTTTCAACTACAAATAAAATGTTCTGCACTATGACAGTTACTTTACTTATTGTATATTTGCTAAAGGACTGAAATGTTTTTGTTTTGTACATTTTTGTTTGAATGTATATGTTTTAGGGGGGAAAATGCATTTCAGTATGGGAAAAGTATGGATAACTCCTTGAAGAGAACTACATACAGTATGTGTAACGCATCATTGAAGCATGATCTATTAATGAATATAATCATTTTTGTAAATTAAGGCATTTAGTAGTTATACTTATGTTTACAGTGGCAAACTTATTTTGACCAAATTTGCTTGATCAATGTTCACTGTTGCCTCCTGTTTGAATGCAAAGCCAACAACAACTACACTGCTACTATAGAACTGCCTGAAGTAGTCATTTATACTCGGTAGTAGTATGCCTTTAGTTGAAAATCTGTTATTTTGAGCAACTGACTCTGTTGTGCTATGGAGTATAAATTAAGCTTGTCAGCTGAATGAGCCTTTATGTTTTTATTGTTATGCCTTTGTCAGAAGGTGTGGGAGACGTTGTGCTGTAGATAGACGATGGAGCTTTACACTGGTGTAAAGTATTGCTTTTATGATGTGGATATTAAGTTTTTAAAATGCTGTGGAGTTCAAGAGGCCAGCTGTGCATTCTCGTTAATTTGAACCCTACAGCTATGGATGAACTTTGAGTTTGAATATTGAATTGTATTATAATTCTACTTTAAGAACATTAAAACTGTAGGCTGTTTCAGATTATTATATTTTATGTTTCTACGGCTTTGTTTTCATAAAATGCTTCAAAGTGTGTCAGGGGACATCAATATGATAATGAGTGGTGATTCATAGGCATCCTACCAGAGAACAATATTCTTTACCATATTATGGTAAAGATACAGTAGTAAGAAGACTACTGTTGGCCTTGTGCATGTGTGCTGAAAATTCTTGCCATTCTGACTATCCTGAAACATTTTATTTGGAAAACGGAGAAAAGCTCACTCTTAATTTAAGTCATAATCATTTGAAGTTGGAAATAATTGTCTTAAAGCAGTTTACACCTTTTCATTGTCCTTATTTATATGCTTTATCAGTCATATCATTTCAATAATCCTGAGAAATATGGTCATGTTCAATATTACACATTGTGAAAAAAATAAAATTAATAAACCAGGAACCACCAGGAATCTTTAGGTATTCTTTTCTCTTTTTTTTTGTTTTACCATCCATGCAAATGTAATTCATTTTTATCACAAGGGGGCGCCATTCACTAGGACAGTTATGGTGACAGATGGCTTCAACATTATGATATTAAAATATATACCGTTAGTGAATTTTATTTTACATTTCATACTTTTACGTTTTACCCCACTTTGAATTTGTGTTGTTGTGGCATCGCTAAGCTATATTAACACCGATAACTCTTAAATTATACATTTGGCTATATTCACCTAAATGTTGACTCTTCCACTTCCACGTGTTGTTAATACTTTGAAGACAAAATGTCCTCATAAATATTCATAATTGCAACCTCGGATGTAATATTTCCAGGCATATACCTTACTTACACAGGAAAATCCTCAGCGTTGTTAATGTATCCATAATAATGACCATGACTATGTTTGTGTACGCTTAAATTAAAGCTGCAATCCGGAACATGAGGTCTACCTATTTCATTAAATGTAATGCAGACCCAGACCCTGGTGTCGGGTATGAATGACCATGCTGTGGGTGTATGTCACCTACTGGTTGAATTACAAGTAAACACTGCCTGAAGCGCATAAGCGCAACATTAATGCATTTTGGAAGAGCGGAGAATTTTGGACAGTGGTTCTCAAAGTGAGAAGCATACATTTTGATGCCAATACTTTTATACTTTTACTCAAGTAAATTGTGGATTCCGGACTTTTACTTGTAACAGAGTATTTCTACATTGTATTGATACTTTTACTTAAGTAAAACATTTGAGTACTTTTTCCACCATTGGCTGATGCAACGCATTGTGGGCTCCTGTATTCCTGTAGATTTGCTATAAAAAAGTCTTGACAACTTCAAACATTTTGAATCGTTTTGAGCAATTTGAACAACACAAATCTTCTCTTAAGGGCCCCTGTCACATTTTTTTGTTCAGATAATGTTTGAGAATCACTACAATATTATACCGTATAAGTGCCGGATTCGGATTGCAGTTTTAAACGGATGCTAGTAAATCCGGGGGGATCTTTCAAATGTAAAAGTTTGAGAAAACCACTCAGATGTTGCCATGTCCGCTTATCATAAGCGACTTTGGGCTTCTTTTTCTGTAAAGTTGCTTGTTTTTTGGGCTTGTTTCTAAAGTGTAGTTGCTTATTATTCATTATTATTTAAACCAGTGGTGTGGTTATCAAATATTTTGATGTCATGGACCCCCAATTTATATGTATTTTCCCCTAAACCCCCATCTGAAAATGTTTTGTGCCAGGGAGGCCCATATCAGATTTGTGTTGTTTTTGTAAAAAAAAAAAAACACACACACAAAAAGATGCAACGTTGTGAGCTTGTAGATCTGCTATTTTCAAATAGCCGATGTACAGTATACATAATATAGGTTTAAAGGAGTAGTTAAAAAAGGCCACCCATGAAGCATTGAATTCATGGAGATTTATTTTTTATTTTGTTGCACTTGACTATAGGCTAGGACCTATGATTGTAAATTGTACTTCCATGTACTGTTTCCATGTCTTTTCTAAAAATAAATAAAGTATTCAATCAATTCGCTTCTTTTGGGCTTGTTTTCCTATGGTTGCTTATTTCTTTTTTTATATAAAGATGTATTTATTGACAATGCACAACATATCATATCTTTCAAGACAAGATACACAATAAACATAATTAGAACAAAAAGGACAGAAAGAAGTCCTCCCAAACCCTCCCCCCCACCGTTTTCCCAGAATGGTACACTACTCAACTTTCAGTTTCAATACTCAGTATTATCCACAACACCTTTTGACAATATCAGATTAAACAGAAGATAATGAAAGCAACTATGAGGAGATATTGACGGTAGTTGATACCATTGATTGTACAGTATCTTTTCTGGTGTCTGGTTGCTTAATTTCTCACACAAAACCTGGCAACACTGGACACACACACACACGCACGCACGCACGCACGCACGCGCGCACACACACACACACACACACACACACACACACACACACACACACACACACACACACACACACACACACACACACACACACACACACACACACACACACACACACACACACACACACACACACAGTACAGAAACAAAAGGATGCACGTCAACACTGCACGCAGGCCCCGCCCCCAGTCTCCTCAGCTCTGAGCCGTTGCACCACGCTGCCTGCCTGCTGCTCATTAACTCACACTGTGGACACAAGTTGGCAACACTCTGTGACACAAGATCGCGACTCCCGAACAACATTCTGTCGCGGCGACAAAATACTTTGGATTCCTTTTTAAGTAACTTAACGGTGAGTGCCAGCATAGGACATCAGGCATGACGTTCAGGAGACTTAAAAAAGTAAACTCCAGCGCCCCAGAGAACCGAGCATCATCTCACGACAGCGATATTTACTTTCCATCATCAAAGTCGGACAGTTGTAGAACTTCGGAACCTTCCAATTCCTCGGAAGTTTACAACTATAAGACTCTTGCCTACTCTGGTGGGACACTTCCCAGAAACTTCAAAAAGGTAAGGTGGTGGTTCTAGAATGCAATCAGCAAATTGATTGAACATACTCTGTGTGTGTGTGTGTGTGTGTGTGTGTGTGTGTGTGTGTGTGTGTGTGTGTGTGTGTGTGTGTGTGTGTGTGTGTGTGCCTGTGTGTGTGTGTGTGTGTGTGCCTGTGTGTGTGTGCCTGTGTGCGCGTGCGAGAGAGAGAGAGAGAGAGAGAGAGAGAGAGAGTGAACAGGTAGGCTTTGTTCAATTTGACCTGTGTAGTCTATTGTCAAATTGTACAGTTAGTATGCATTAAGTGGAGTGTGAAACTTAACACAGCATCTGGCTCACACTGGGCAGTGAGGGGATGCTTATCAGCCTCACACTCTGTTTAAAAGATGACCCTTACGCTCAATATGACTTGTGCTTCAGCCTCACTTAATTAGTTAGTTTATACTTGAGTAAATCATTTCTGAATTCCATTCTACCCAATGGCATCATGAAGTTCATACAGGGAACTATACAGAGTAGGCCTACCAGTTGTGTGAACGTCAGTAGACCAGTGCCTGTCAAACCCCGTCATGACCCCATCGGCCCCTCCTTGGTTAACACAACTTGTTGCAGCACATTTTAGATTTTACTATGACATTTTAATCACAATTGGGTCGGTTAGCAGCACTTGCACGTTTCCCAGGCCATTGTGATGTCCATCTGAAAATGTAGCCCCAAAGATCTAATGCTGTTGTTTAGAGCTTTCTGTGTTTTTGTGTGGAAGTGGAACAGCAAAAGGGACTAAAAATTATGTGAAAGCAGAAATATGACGTGAAACCCACTTGTGCACCTATGCTGCACAATAACCTTGCCTGGCCTGTTAGTTTGCCGTTGTAGAGGCAGGTACAGTCCACAATCTCTCATCCCATCTCTCAATCAGCTGGGGCAAAGGGCTTCAACAGTGCATTGTGTGTTGCAAACTGAAATTCTGCTTCAACCACCCCCATTGGTCTCTTGGGGTGTTTGAGAATAAAAGCCCTCATTGAGAAGGACCTGGGACAATTCTCTAAGTGTTGGAAAATAGAGAAAGCAACATTTACTGCCCTGCGAGACTGTAGCACAAAGCAACCTTTCATGGAGCTGCATTCAAGATCATTGACGTTGAACAGAGGTGAATTGATTGTAAGTGATTTAGAGTAGCCTGACCAAATTATTTAAATAGTAAGGTAGGATATGGGTGGGTCAAATGGCGTTGCTCTTTCTCTCAATGCAGTAATTGTAGCCAAGAAGCCCAGCACTAAGCACAAAGTCAATTTGTTTATGGGTTGGGTTTTAAGGTGTACTCACATGGAAATGTTTCAGATAATTATCAGAAAAGGGAGCCATTCATATTCTGTTGTGTCAAGAGATTGGCTGTCCCAAACCAACCGACTTGGTGTAAAGACATGGCTAAATATAGAGGCATTAACCTCTTTTTCTTATGTTGTGTCTGTGAGTTGGGTAAACAAAGAGCTGCCTGACATGCATTTCCAGTTTAGAGCAAATGTGCCACATGCCACATTACCGACTTGAAAATACAAACTCTATTTCACACACGTGTTGCACTACACTCGATGGATTAAAGTAAACCTGTATGTCTGGGAAATGTTATGGGGAAACCCGTTGTGGGGGAGGACGATGATATTAACCCACATAGGTGTAATCCTTGTTCTGTTTCGTTTGCACAGGGCGGGGGATTGCAGAAGTGGAAACCCCTGACACAAACACCAGAACCTCAAAGGTACAATTCACCATCTCGCAGTGATTTTGTCTATCTCATACCAAATGTTCATCTTGCCACCATTTTCTTGGTGAATGAAGAAAAAATAAACTTTTCCTAACATTACCAACCCATAAATAACTAAATTGTATCCAAGGCAAGCAAAGCGTCACAAATCAAAAAAAAAGCGTAAAAAAAAAGTTACTTAGAGGCACTCAGTTAAACAGTAGGCTTCTATATTAACGGTCATTGTTATGTATGATATTCTCAAGTGTTTTCATGAATTTTCATGTCTTCTATTGATGTACTTTCTCGGATGGCTTCTTGACGTCCCTCTGTCAAACAGACCCCTGTATATTTGCTTGTTGATTATGACGCAGAGCCTGCTGGACATAACCGATCACTTGTTCAGTTCGAGACAACAGACATAAATTGTTGAACAATTGGCATAGAAGAGAGGATTTTAGTGTATGCGGTTATGTCCGGATCATCTCCTCATCCTGGCTTTGCACCGTGGAAAACGATTAACGTGCAGTAGTTTTATTTGCACAGCAATATTCCAAATGTAGCATTTTGCACCGGCATGGTTCTGTAATATCCTTCATACGCAGAATAAATCCCAGATTTGATCATCCTGAAAGGTTTTCTCACCAGAAAGATTATGGAAAATGCCCTCAAAGCTCAATGCAATTTTAATGTCATGGTGATGATTACTCTAGGAGACTATCAAACAGGAAGGTAACATTTGTTTTTTTTTCTTTTGCAGAAAGGTGGTGGCTCTGGAGAAGAAAGATGATGAGACTTTTGGTTTTGAGATCCAGGTGAGACACATTTCCCTGGTCCATCATGTTCATAATATTTACAGAGATAAATCCAAGTGACCAAAGCTTATCGTTTAAGTCTTTTAATCTGAGTGTCTGCATGTGTCAGTAGGGTGAAAGGTCACATACTGTATATGTTTTAAATACTCACGGATGTTGTCCCATGACTGTGAAGATGGGGCAGTTAACTCCCAGCATCTATTTTTGAAGCTGTGTTTTTCTCACACGCTTTCCCTTGCAATACCTGCTTTTACACTCTCAAGCCCCCAGGACAGAAAAATGGTTTTGAACATTTAACTTCAATAGTGTTACAGATTGTAGATCTTAAAACCTGAGAGGGAGTTTGCAATGGCTCCCTCGCCAAATATCAATGTTAGATTCATGCAGAAAATAAGGTCTGCAGTCAACATAAGCCTAAGAAAGTTTAACATTTCTTCTACAGCACAAATTGTGCTCGTTAATAATTTAATGGTGAATTTTATGTGCTTTTTTAAAACTTGTATTGCCTGTGTGGTTAAAAAATCTGCGTTGATTAATAGAGATGATCTTGTTGAACAAAATGAGTTAATGCAATAAGCCTTCCACTGGTATCATGGATACTCATGGCAGAGGCAACTTCCAGGTTGGCCTAAAAAAAGAAGCACATCATCCCCTGTTATCTGTCCCATCTCTCACTACTCCTTCTTCTCTCTCAGGCACCTCCTCACAATATATAATCAATGTTATAGGCTTTAATTGATCTCATTCTTTAAATACCATACTTGATCAGAAGCCTTTTGAAAATGGTCACACTTATGGTTTTTGTAACTACGTTTCAGTTTTTTAAATTCAGAACATATATTATATTGTTCTATTTAAGGATTAGATTGAGGTTCCTCCCTTCCTGCATGGCTTAGGGAAGTGAGATCATCAGGGCAGGAAGACGGATGATTTTGAGTTTCCTGCTTAAATGTCTTACATTGCTATTGAGTTAAAGTTCAGTCCAATATGTAAATCTCTCCTTTTTGTGAAATTTTAAGAATTAAAATTTCACATTTCACATTTACATTTCACATTTACCTAGCAGATGCATATAATCGCAAAAGCACACACAGAATTTGAATACTAATAACTATTATCTCAAGACAGCCGGTGTCTTCGTTTGCTCGCTTTGAAAGATTTATAGGCAGTTTTTGTTATTGACAATGTTGACAATCATATGATATGAGTTGTGACGTCCCGGGTGCATTGTGACAGCAGTGGGATGTTGACTGGCTGTCATGATACTCATGACAAAGGGAAGTCTGATCTGTGGTCTGCAGGAACCGGGCCTTCCTCATACTGGTTAATGATAAAAGGAAGAACATGTATGTGACGTGTGTATCTAACAACGCACATGGTGACCAAGGAAACGCAATATTAAAACTGTCAAATTTACAGAAACAAAAATAGATACAAGGAGGTACCAAATTGAAATATACATTTCTAAAAGTAATTTTCTTAAGCATATCCCTTTTTAAAATTGACATATATATATATTTGATTATACTACTTCAAATGCTTTTTAATGTGATGAGCACTGTGAGAGGCTGTTGGTTTATGATACCACAGGAGAAACGCTCCTCTTGCTTTGCATGTTTGCACTAGCAGCCTGCATATGATAATGAGAACTGATGTTATCATCCTTCCTTCTTCATCTCAGTGTGAGCTAACTAACTCACTGCACTGTAGTGTGTGTATCATGCCACAATTTCCAACAGTACACATGAATGTTTTATCATTACATTTTATTTTCTTATTGTCATCTTGCTGTATTTTTTCTTGTTTTTGCAAAGCACTGTGTAACCCTGTTTTCGAATGGCGCTTTATAAAGTTTCTTATTAAAATAATATTATGTGATACTCTGCTATATAAAAAGGGAAATATTGCAGTCTCTTTTTCAATATGTTTTCTCTCTTCCAGACATTTCAGTCTTTTTTTCAATGTGTTTGAAATTGTTTTCTCTCTTCCAGACATATGGATTGCATCACCAGGACCAGAACTCAGTAGAGATGTGCACATTTGTGTGCAAGGTGCACGATGACAGCCCTGCACAGCTAGCAGGACTAAAAGTTGGTAAGTGATGGATTATAATCATGTTTAGTGCCTGCTTGATAGACTATAAGAGTTGTTTATTTCCCTTCTATGTAACTGTATATGAAATAGCCTTTTGGAAGTCCTTAAAATAGACACCAGCGGAATTAAGGAGAAGTTTTGAAACGTCAGTCAGTCTGCTGTTTAGGGAAGTACACACACATTATTTTCCAGTGTACTCTTACGCAGGATGCATCATGAGTGTGCCATATTTAGTGTTGTATTATAACATCCTCAGTGTTAATGTAACTCTGAGAGTGTACACTGAGGATTTTACTGTTTGTCAATTTAACTTGGAGCCGATGTTCTCAAAGACTGCATCGAATCAAGGTCAGCATTTTATACTGTGTGGATTCTTCCGATGATGCAATGATGACAGACAAGTTATCATGTTCACTATTTATTCAGTACGATATACATGTTACAACATTCTAGGTTTAATCTAGCACACGCACAAGCAGGCAGCAGGAATGACTCTCATAGCTCCTGGGTACTGGCTTATATACCATCCCTATTAAGCAGACACAGTTACATCTATTCTTACCTACCACTCACAAGGTGTCTCGATAGGAGCATCCTTCCTTTCTCCGCATTCATGTCCTAATCTGTCCAGTCCTGACCTTTACTTACCCTTTCACTCTATGGTCAGTATGTTACTGCAAGATTGTGTCATTATGTTCATGTTTCATTAATCTTAAAGACGGGGTGCCGTCAGGTATTATGGTTATACTTGGAGATTTTTTTCAAAAAAGTGTACAGAAATTGTTAAAATTGTTTTTATGTGGATACGCCTCCAGTTCATTAAGTATACCTGGTTCTCACCTTAGCACCTCCTCCACCACCTTAGCACCACCCACCTGTCCTAGTCCCTCCTCCTCCTCATGCCCACACCTGTTGTGTTATGATAATGAGGGGGAGGGTATATTTTTACTATGTCACTAAAGCGCTGTTTCTCTATTGGCACGTTTGACCCTCAAGGTTTCAGCCTCCAGGTAGAAACTCAAAATAGTCAGAGAAGACATAAAACACTATAAAAACACCACCAGGGGGCTTAATGAAGTTCTATCAACCTCATAGCCACATGAAAAACAGAAAAAGTGCAAAACCATGGCACCGCCTCTTTAATATAGCCTTTCAAGCAAGATGTGAAGCAATAGCTTCTAGCCTGTTTGACCAACAAACATAATATGGATGTATTTACTCAAATACAATATGACTCTTGCATAATATATACATTCCATAACAATACCAAAATATGTTTTCTTTGATAAACATAGTGTAGAAACATAGTATACAGACCACAGCAGGATTTTCCTTGGTGCTCCTTGCCATGCATCAGGTACCTGTATACTCACAGTATTTAACCTCACACAGAATTGAGAGAAACAGTCCTTTACGCACCTTTTACGTATTTTAAATTACCAAATTAATTTGCAACCAGGAGTTAAAAAAGGGCATTACATAAGAAGCTAAACATTATTAACAAAGGCAAGCCCCCCATATGTTTAATAATGGATTGCCCTTGAAATTGAAGTATAGGATCATGGAAGACATGGTCAATGATGTTAACGGTGAATATTAACAGTGATTATGTTTGTATGACTATGCACTCCTGTAACTTTTTTTAAAATTAAAATACATTATGATTGAATTCATTAATTCAAATTGATCTATTAAATCAATTAAGTTTGATTATCTGTTGCAGTCCTAGTTGATAGTGTTTAAGTTTATTGCTTTATTGATCCCTGTGGGGAAATTTGTCCCCTGCATTAAACCCTGCCTGGGGGACTAGCCTCAGCTTTAAGGCCAGTGCCTTGCTCAAGGGCACTCATACTGTGTGCCTAACATGCATTTATCTTTGTGTCGTGGGTAAACTCGCGTGAATATGGGGAGAACATGCAAACACTACACAAAGTCCCCAGTCAGGTTCGAATTCATAAAACGTTAACCACTGAGCCACCTCACTGCCCTGTTGAAAAGGCACTTGAACAAATAATTATTAAGGAGGGTGTGTGTCAGGCCTCAACAAACCTTTAGATGTAGTCAATGAGTCATAAAGGGAAGGTGGGTTTGAAGATGGATCGCTTATGTCACATTGAGTTTCACTTCCTACATTCCTCTCATGCCTAATGTAATTGTTCCCTTTGTCATGCTGGCCTGAACCAGATGATGACTTCATCTGACGCGGGAGAATAGGCTGTGGTTTTTGAAAGGGAGAAAATACTTTTGTATGCTGGTTTAGTCTCACAGTTTACCAGCCCTCAAACATGAGAGTTCTTACTCCATCCAAAACCAATTTGGTATGGTTCTCAGTAGTATAGAGGCTCATCTCAGTTTGATTATAATAGAAATAACAGATGTGAGTCAGATATGGACAGAAATAGAACAGAGGGGTCCATGGTATCGTCAACTCCAGAAGTGAATGGAGAATGTAAACTATCACCGTAGCTGCTTGATCTTGGCTTATTCTGAAGGATATGATTGTGTTTTACAACATGTGTGCAACATATGAGCTGAAGGAAGGAATGCTCTGATTGATTCGCAAACCATTAACCAATTGAACCCATCTATACTTTGTTGATTGGGGTTTAAACTTGCCCCCCTCTGTTTTTCCCTCTACACCAAATCTCTACAACGCTTGTAGATATGCTATTTTCGCCGATTGCTTGCCAATTATGAAATGCCCAGAACAGGGACGCTAGGGCTCATGTGGTTAACTGATATGGGATGGAAACAGCTTTAGTTGGCTACCACTGAAATGAACCCACGATGGAAGGCTGTACATCTGCTGTCTGTTTAACACATGTGGTGTTTGCGTGCACAGGGGACACCATAGCAAGTGTCAACGAGGCCACAGTGGAGGGATTTCGGCACAAAGACATTGTTCAGCTCATCAGGGCCTGCGGCAATACAATAAGGTAAGAAACATGTACCCTTGGAACAAAGCGCTTGTGGATGGTTGGAAAAATAACAGTAAAATTGTGATAACAGAATAATTAAAAAGACACTATCACGCTTTTGATATGTGTTTTCAATTCATTCTTGATGTCTTTCATAGTCTATATAAACAACAATATTTATAATACAATTCATGTTGAATGAGAACATATTCTCGATGTTCTACTTTTCCCATGAGGCATTTGACTTTGACATCTTATTGACAATGAGACATTTTTACATCATGATTCTGTAGGAGAAGTCTCTTAAGTCTCTTTCCAGTCCAGAGCTAATCTTGCTAATCTGTATAATTGTTATGTTTATAATGGATGGAAGTGAGTGCTGCTCTGATCTAGACGTCATAGATAGGTCTAGATGACTGACATCACAGGGTGGCCACATGAAGTCCAAGATCCACATGTGAGCAATGTCATTATTAGACCCCGACTTGTTTTGTAAACTTGTCCTGTTCGCAATTATCCATGGACCATGGTTTTCATGACATATTTATACAAATTAATATTTCAGCAACTGTATCCTATATTTATGTAGTAAAACTGACACAGCAAATGAAGCCAACCGACTTATTACATATAGAGCCTACAAGGCCTCTAAATAAAGTTAAAAAGTAATCTGCCTTGCGGTGCCTTGTGGCATGGCTCCTTGTGAGTAGTGAGGACCTGGGGTTTGAATCGGACCACCATCTTGTCCTGCATGTCTCATCTGTCTTCTGGAAATGGAAAACCACTGTCTTGAGGTTTCCTAGTTGTCTTAACAGCTATGGTTTCATAATGAAGCCTTTCATTCTTTTTAAAAAACCAAGCCCTTAGAAACAAAAGTGAAACTTAACTGGGGTACATATGTACATTACAAAGCCACGTTTTCCTCTTCACATGATGTTAATATTGTAGATTTCATGGCGACCAGCTACATTGGATATTTGATCATATCCGATATTTAACAGTATTTTAATTACCATAGTGTTTTTTTTGACGAGCACATACTGTACGTTGTTTTCACTATTTATTATTTGTAACTTATTTATGAATTTAAAAAATGCAGTTTATTAGTTCTAAACAAATAGTGTGATTTATTCTCATGTACATGAACCTTGTCCCCACATCCCTAATATCAATGCTTCCAGTTTCTCAATATTTAAAATACTGCAAAGTTGTGCAAACTGCTTTGAGGCTGAATTGAAAGGCTTCTCAGTTCATGATAGATCCGATAATTTGCATTGTTAAAAGCCCATCATTTAACGTATTTGACTATCGAGAGATTTGTTTATTATTTATGGCATCTATTTATCCCAACCGCAAGTGTAGAATATTGTTCACAGTACTAGAGTTTGCAAAAAGAGCGTGCACATTGGGTGTTTGATTGCAACCACATTTTCCCCCTCTCACTGACTCATTCTCAAACTAACACTTATGCTTGTAAAAGATCAGAAGGGCAATTAGTGAGGCCCGTTCATAAGCTTTGAATGCTACTGCTTAAACAGTGAGGTTAACCGCATCACAGTACCAGTATATGCATACGTTTAACAGCTGACATCAAATTATTCCCACCACTTTTACAAGTACTGTATAAATGGGGATATTAAGTAACTTTTCAAGTGAAAACTAGCTCTATAAAAATGGGGCAAATGTTCAGTCATGTGATTTAAAAGAGAATTCTTAAGTGTCTGAGTGGAAATAGTATATGTCCTTTATCTTCCCCCCTCTTGTAAACTGTTGAGACCAGACCCATTCCAGTCTGGGTCTTATGAAAAGAACCCTTCATATGGTTAGAGTCCTCGGCTCTCTTAATTGCTGTATGTCGCGGTGTTCCTCTGTAGCTTTTATTACTATTCCTGTAATGCTTATTAATTATACTGCGTTCTGTTGTTCCCTGTTTAGGCTTGAGACGGTCTACAGTGACTCCATCCGAAAAGAGGAGCTAGAAGCACGACTGCAGTATCTAAAGGTAAACGTCTTCCTCAAACGTTCACCAACCCACGCTAAAGTGGAACTCTGTTTTATGGCCAGTTCTCTCTGGGTCGACCTAGATGTGTGTCCTGCAGCCTCACAGGCCAGACAGAATACATAGGGCTACCACCATGTTGCTTGCCACATATAGACAACATTCCCCCTCCCCACCTGTTTCCCAAACTGCACCACCTGTTGCATGTGCTGCATCTCTCCAGCATGCACACTGATGGCCGTGTGTGCTTGGAGGACAAGAACAGCACATTCTTGCACATGGCTGTTAAAAAGCACTTGGTAAAGTGCCCCCCCCCCAGTCCTCCCCAAGATTATAGCAGCTGTCTCAAGCATAATCCATAATGGCCTTATGATTGAAACTACATACTGCTGGCAATTTACTGTAGTTGGATTGTACTAAAGGACATTTTATAGTGCCTGAAAAAAATAATGACGCAGTGCCATGATTTTGCCATTAATAAGGAGTCGGCATTACCTATTATTTGGACCACCCAATGTGTTTAAAATGTGTCAGGATGTGTATTTTCCCCTTCACATTGTAAGATGCAGATTCTCTGTCAAACTAGCAAATAGGAACAGACTTATGTGACCATGTACCTCACTTCACACCGACTTTAATACTGAATCAAAACTAATGTTGCGCCCGATGTGTGAATGTCAACAACCAGAAAATGTGAAAGTAGTCTTTTGTAATCTATGTAATCCACATATGTAAAAATCTCAGTTACACCAGCATTGTTATTTTGAAGCAGTTTTTTTTACTAACGGGAGAAATATTAAAAAAGATATTTAAATTTGGTAAAGGAGACAGACGGGGTAACGAGAGAAGTTCTTTAGTGAGATTGTCAGAGTTATGGGGGTGGGGGATGCAAGTGGGTGGTGACAAAGTCAAAGCAAGTATTTTTAATGAACTGTTGGATGTGTCCACAGAAATATATATTTTTTAAAGACTTACATTTAGGAGAGACAGTAATACCCATTATCTAGAAGGAAATAGGCCTGTGGCACGCCAACTTTAACTAACTAATAAACATTCTGCTAGTAGGTGATGCCTCTCAAAGCAATTAACTTGCACATATCATGCAATTTCCATGCATTTATAGATGTGTTAGGGTTTTATTGTGGATTTCCTTCTACAAGCATTTCAAAATGTCTCTTTGGTTTTGTTTCCAGCAAACCCTGACTGAAAAGTGGGATGAATACAGATCCTTGATGATGCAGGAGCAGAGACTGGTTCACGGTAGGTTATGTGGTTTTAAATCTGTTGTCTCGTTTGAACTCACCATCACCTGTGCAGGATCCCGCTATTCTTGAAGGGTGTAATACATGTTTTTCAATCAAAAAACCTTAGTAATAAAAATTACTTATTGCACTTATTTTTTTATTATTGCAATATTTGCACTTTGCATTCATGTATGCATTGCATACAGCTGTGATCAATAGGCATCAATAATGTAATACTGCCTCCTTTCTGTCCTGCAGGCATAGTAATGAGTGACGCTTCAGTGTACGAGTCCCTGGAGTCGGCGGGCGTGTATGGCAGCCTGGGCGCCCCCAGCCCTGCCGCTCTGAGAGCCCTCCGCGGCACCGGCAGTACCAGCAGCAGCGTCAGCTACCTCAGCACGGCCACCGAGGATGACCCGCTCTACCAGACATGCCTGTACCAAGGAGACCGCAACGTGGACCTGGAGGACGTCAACACAGAGCAGGTGAAAGAGCAACCACAGCCAGTACAGAGGAAGCAGCGTCTACGACCGGCCAGCGAGCTCTTTATGACAGCCAAGACCCACTTGACTCGCAGCGCCAGCACACGCAGCTACTTGAGGGGGTCTTCATCATCGGCCCCGGGAGAGAAGCAAGGAGGCTTTGGCTCGCTTCAGAGGAAACCCAAACAGAAAAGCTTCCGGAGGCAACTCCTCAAATTCATCCCTGGTTTGAACCGACCACTGGAAGAGGAGGAGAGCAAGCTCTGATAACCAGTGTTGCACCTAAACAAACAGTGAAACAGACCAAAAGACTTAAAGATTACCAATGACTGTCCGACTAACCCCCAAAGAATACAGTATAAGCAGTACCAAAGAGGGATGAGAATGAGACCAAAATGCACAGCAAAATCCGGAGTGTTGATTGAATTTGGAATTCTGTGAAATTGTACTCTGAGTTCAATCAGTGGACTATACAGGTCCACCGGGTATACTCGTCAGTTAAGTCAACACACAGATTTTACTGTGTATCGCCACAGTTGCACCTCGCTATGTTGAAGTGCCTACATGTGACTAGACATGAACTCTGGCTGCATTCTTTCGCTTACAGTGATTTAACTTGCTTAACTATGTTTATTGCATCTTTGTGTTGTTGTTTAAGTTATTTATTTATTTTAACATTTCTGGTTTATGTACAGAATGAACAGTTTTTTTTCTTTTTCTACTGCATGAGCCAAGCTTTATTTTGACAATTGAATAAATGACACCTATGGTGAATGTTCAAGACACCATTTTGTAAGCAACAAAATCTGGTGCTTGTCTTTTGTATTTGGGATTATTCAAATAAACCCCTTTGTCTTGCCAAAGTTACCATCCCTAAATATGGCATTCTGATATGATTAGCTTATTTTCTGTAGAACGTGCAAGAATACCGGTATGTACCAAAAGCTTCAGCTGTTTTTGTAGCCCCCCCCCCCCCCTCCCACCAGACTGCAACAAAATCTGTTAGTAATATCCACACTGAGGATGTATCTTTTTCCTTAACTAAAACCAGTGCCACTTGTACGCTATCATAACACTTGGTCCCCTCCAAAACCTTATTGGCCAGTTATCAGAGGATTTTGGCAGGTTGTGGGTGTTTCAGAGGCTTTTATAAACTGAAGCATCCAAAATGGTTTGCTGCTGAAATGAGTCTGACACAGTTTATTGTCGAAAGAATGCTGAGGAATGTGCAGAGAAAGGCATGACCCGAAATTCCAAACACAACCGCCTCCTTTCAGTTCTTGCAGGCAAAATGCTATTCCCTCAAGCTCAACACTCCCATATTCTCATGGTGGGTTCTGTTGGCCAAGACGGTGGCAGGGGGTGGCTGGGTGGGCTGATGCTTTAGGGTCTTTTCATTCCACGGTCACAGCTGACCCGTGAGGTCATGACGGTCACTCTCTCTGCTTCTGTTTCTGTGTCGGCATCCCTTTTGTCCGCTGCCAGTCATTCACAGTTGCGTCAAGAGTGCTGATGAGGGTGAGCGATGGCATTACGCCATGTGTTCCAGTGAGGCATATTTCAGACCCACTTTCCCTGTTGGGGGTCAGAAGGACAAGGGGTTGCCTTGGAAGCTGACGTAGAAGATCATTCTGCACGTTTGCCTGCGCTCATAGCAAAGCCTGACTACACGGTGAAGGCAATAATTAGATGATAGCGGCGACGTAAAAACTAAGTGTCAAAGAGCCATTTAATGAATGACTAAATGATGGAGCACACAGTTGACACTTAGCAATTAACACAGTGGGAGGTCAGAATAGGGGGTTGCTAGCTAGAGGTCCAAATTACAATTGTTTGGACACCACCCTACTGTTAAAACACCGCTGTTGATTCAAAGCCTAAGTGGTGAATTTGTTTTGTTTGAATACCAGTGAGTTTGGGCCTAGCTGGAGTTGGGGTTAATTTTGCTTTGTTTTGATGCATTTCCAAAATAGTACGGTATACAAATCACATGGAAACTATTATACGTTTATACGTGTATTCTGATATTAATAATACCCTACTGTTAACAGAATGGGAAAAAGAATGTGGAAAGAAATACATGTGCCATGTTGCAATGGGTGTACATATTTCTGTCTTGACAGAGAGATTTGTAGCTCCTGCTGGAAATGTCCTTTTACAGTCTGTCAGTTATGACATATTAGACCTCTGAGAGGAGGAAGTGGACACAGTTGTGCCACTGTGGCGAGGAAGTCCAGACCAAACTTCTTTCTCAAGCCTGATCAGGGGCTCCAGCCGTCACGCTTTGTGACTAACTGTTTGTGCCTCTGGTCAAATAAATGGATCTGTGTTCAAAATGGGCAGATGTTTGCTTCACTGGCCTGTGTGTAACATGAGGAAGCAGTAGGAAAGCGGTCTACATAGACACTGGGTCGGGACACATTTGTATGGGTCGCAAGTAAATTATTATTTAAAAAGATTAATGAAAAAAAAAGTTAAATCGAAAACTTTCTGAGATAACAAGAATTTCAAACATTTTTCAAAAGAACTTCAAATATGAAAAAAAGGAGTAGTTTTAAGGAGTAGCCAAGTGAAAATAGCCGATCTACAAGCTCACGTGTTGCTATGCGACATGTGAGCTTGTAGAGGTGAAATCAGACAGGATGTGTTGGAAGTCTTCCATAAAGATGCACAACAGAAGTGTCAGAAAACTATTGAATAAGTGTGCACATCAACTGCAGATGAGAGCCCATTTCATTACTCAGCTATTCTGAAATGACTGAGCTCATGAACCTATGTATATCTATCTTCAATTGTTATTGTTTTAATGTATAGCTATTATCATTCACATTTATATCACAGTTTAATTGATAAAATTGTGGGTGTATTGAATGTCATTTGAGGTTCTGTCATTGGACCAATGACAGGTCCAACCTTTCCTGTTCCTGTTGAATAGTGTATTACTATTAAATGCACTAACTCTAATAATTAGTGTGCAGCAGGAGAATATTTGTATGTCACGTGCGTGTGCACGTGTGTGTGAGAGAGAGAGAGAGATACCTTTTATTGTTTGATTCATCACAGATTGGGAACCCTGGTGACAAACAAAAACAGATTATCTAAAATCCATGTTCAATTAGTAAAGCCTACATAATTAAGTAACAGAGAGCAATGGGTATGATGCATTTTGTAACTTTAGAGCTTGATGGATAGTTTTGTGAACATCCTAAGCCTCATCAGGCCAGGTGTTGGATAAAGAATGAGTACATGAAAGGAAAACATATTCACACAATGGAATTACATTTTATTCACAACATTTAAACCCAAAATCGTCCTCAGTCACATGTTCACACAAAGAGAACAGGAGGTAGATAGTAGAGGGCGACGTCAAAATCACCTAATTACACCCCTGTGTGAAAGCAACCTTACCCAAAGTAAACCAAATACATTAATACAAAACGTGTCATCATAGCATATGTCATTATAGATAAATATTGACAATTTTTTTCTTCTTGCAGCTTTCTCAGTATTGTGTAGAAGATTGGTATGGTGTATGTTTTTTTAATGATTGAAGGTGAATATGTTTGAAAAGACTGCTGAGAAATTAACATCCTTTTCAGTTACTATGGCAACACTTCCCATTCATCATCTCTTAATAGCTAATAACTCAAGTTACAAATGTAACCACCTGGATTCGAAGCCATGTCCCTTGCATGGAAAACAAAATATCTGCCGCTCATCCAAATTAAATTGGACTCCTCCCCAAGCAAACACACGCACGCACGCACGCACGCACGCATGCACGCACGCACACACACACACACACACACACACACACACACACACACACACACACACACACACACACACACACACACACACACACACACACACACACACACACACACACACACACACACACAGTGTGAGTGTGTTAATGAATAGTCTTGTAACTTCCCTGTCACACAGGTCTGATTCTTTTAGCTGCTAAAGTTCCAGGGGGAGCACTGGCTAGTAATTTCATTATAATTTCTGGAAATGAGGTACATTGGTTGAACAAGGGTACTCATGGAACTGAAATCTGCCATCATTACCCAATTTATTGTATCTGAGTGTCTGAGAAGCCAGTAATCAGGATTCGTCAGACCTGTGGTGAATATACAGACGTACAGCTGGTGTTAGTGTGTGCAACGGTCTTTCAGTCAAGTTCCGTTTTTTCAATGTAGCGTTATAATGTTTGCTCAGGCAAATGTGAGATAAGTAACCACCTGTCAACGGTTTCTCTCTCTCTCTCTCTCTCTCTCTCTCTCTCTCTCGCTCTCTCCCATGTCTCAGCACTTGGAAGAGAAAACATTATTTTGCATCTGTTGAAATACTTCAGTAAAAAACTATTCTGCTCCACTATCAGACGTAGAGGTCACTTTATGGATTTGGAATCAGCTGTTGCTGAAATTGGAGATGATGGGACTGTTATATAACACTTAACAAGCAGTTGTCAGACTGAAGCCAGCGGGTCTGCGCAGCGAATGGACAACAAAAGAGAAAGTCTTCAGAAACAATAGCAGGAAATGACATAAGCCAATATCTTTGAACTCACTCTGGACTCGATCTGAAGGTTTTTCCACATTACAGTAACTGAATGTGGAATGTTTCACTTTCTTTGGTCTCAGCAAGCATATTCATCCTTATAATCACACATACCGTACAGTGCAAACCCATCAGCTTCTAACAAAGTATGTTCACTCATACGTTTGGCTCTAATCTATGCACATGGCAGAAGAAAGAAAACAGTTACCGTAACCTCTTCCTGTCTCCAGCCAGCGGACAGCGGAAGTGGTAAAGATCAGACTGTTCTGGACATCAGACTTTTGTTTTTTCAGGGGTTGTTGAACAAATAACATGCGCATGCTCAATATTTCTGTATAGTGGAGTAGAGTGCAGGGCATTATACTAACTTCCCATCAAGTAGGCCTACATCAGCCTGGCAGGCAGACGCTCACACATGGGCAGGTTATGGAAACAGGAGAGTCTCGGCTTGAGGAATTCTGGGAGCTGCAGCCCAGTCCTGTGTTTGTCCACGAGGATAAAGGATGTTGACTCACCAGGGTTTTCCAAGAGCTAACTCCCGGAAAGCAGGGAGGACAGAGAGAAGCTAGATACTAACTGTACTACTGTGTTCCCAGAAAATGTGCCAATGTTCTCAGGAAAACAACATTGTGCCTCACACATTGTTATAGCCAGAGAGAGAGAGAGAAAAAAAAGAGAGAGAGAGATGGTAGTACCATTTGTTACCTGAGCTTAAACAACCGGTGGCAGTATTCAGAGTATTGGCAGACAATAACAATTTTGTATCTATACTTTAATTCACTTAATAGATTGACATTACTGTCATCGCGGAACTTCACCTGCAAATAAAATGGTAGTCACCCTGGGATTCCCCAACAGCGTCAGGAAGGAGTTGGTTGAAACCATGGCACTTGCTGCTGGATGCCATCCTCGCCATTATGCAGCCATTCTGTGTATCGTCAAAGGTCACTGCTTTCCACTCTGTGTTTTTGTTCCTTTAATTTTACCACATAATCCGCAGCAATTGTGATTGGCAGCCAGGTTTTGTCCATGTTTGACATGGGAAGGTCACTTGTGGTGCCAATTCAGCAGGTGGTGGCACTTTAGCTTGTGCTGAATGGTCAGCTGCCATATAAGCCCCAAGGCTGCTATGGCTTTAGCTTCATATCAGTCCCAGGGATGATATGTCAGAAGACCAATCAGCACAAGCTCACTAATACCTTCATGGAGTCGCCCACATTCACACCATGAAAGTATACCTGAGTCATCAATGGTTATGGAGACATTATCGATTTCATCAATGATGATGAAAGTATCATTCTGAGGGAGAGGTGACGTACTAATGATGTAAATGAGACACACAACTGTCATTGCTCAAATTGACTGAACTGAAGAAATAGACTGGGCTAAGGAGGAAGTTACCATCTCTGTCTGGCCGCTCGTGGTTTCTGAGTTGCAGTCTCTGTTTGTCCGTTAGGATTCACATCCCGTTATCAGTGGTAGGCACTGGTAGTCATCTCACTACACTGCATGACAATGTATCACCTCTGTGCATCAAATCAGTCTGCATGTGATTTTTGAATTTGAATTTGTACAAGTACTCTTTAAGGATCACTCACAACAACACAACTTAGTCCAGACTTATTTAGAAAATAAAATAAAATAAACAAGAAAAAGTGCTCCTCGGAGCACAACTCTCCGCTGTTGGGAATGTTGGGAATGTTCTATCTGTATAAGTGTCCTATCCGTCCTGTCTATGTAAGTGTCCTATCCGTCCTGTCTATGTAAGTGTCCTATCCGTCCTGTCTGTGTAAGTGTCCTATCCGTCCTGTCTGTGTAAGTGTCCTATGTTACAGTATCCGCCATTTCTCAACCATTTCGTGATTGTTCCTGTCTTACCTCACTCTTACCAGACTTGTGTTGGGAATGTTGGGAATGTTCTAATTCTTATGTTCTAACTGTCCTATCCATCCTGTCTGTATAAGTGTCCGATCCGTCCTGTCTGTATAAGTGTCCTATCCGTCTGTATAAGTGTCCTATCCGTCTTGTCTGTATAAGTGTCCTATCCGTCCTGTCTATGTAAGTGTCCTATCCCTCCTGTCTGTGTAAGTGTCCTATCCCTCCTGTCTGTATAAGTGTCCTATCCGTCCTGTCTGTATACTGTAAGTGTCCTATCCGTCCTGTCTGTATACTGTAAGTGTCCTATCCGTCCTGTCTGTGTAAGTGTCATATCCCTCCTGTCTATGTAAGTGTCCTATCCGTCCTGTCTGTGTAAGTGTTCTATCCGTCCTGTCTGTGTAAGTGTCCTATCCGTCCTGTCTGTATAAGTGTCCTATCCGTCCTGTCTGTATAAGTGTCCTATCCGTCCTGTCTGTGTACTGTAAGTGTCCTATCCGTCTGTGTAAGTGTCATATCCCTCCTGTCTATATAAGTGTCCTATCTGTCCTATCTGCCAATTATGTATCAGCCATGCAGCCATTTCGTGATGGTTCCTGTCTTACCTCACTTTGACGGTGGCAGAGACACCGTCAAAGTGACGCCATGTATTTATACAGTATTTCACCGTATTGTCACGTGTCACGTGAGGCTTGACCAATCGGTGTGTCATATTTAGAAAGTGAAAACAAAACTCTCCTGCGGAGAGTAATAATAACCAGTGAAGGAGGTGTGTCTGCGGTGTACATATCAATTTGGGGGTCCTTCAAATGTTGTGTCACTATGACTCAGACATAACCATAAACAAACCCGATATACACAGCCCCATTTGTAGATATGTCACTATGACTCAGACATAACCATAAACCAACCCAAAATTCCCCCCATATATAGGCATATATGATGATCCGGTTGTCCAGAGCCACAGATCCGACCGCTATGCACATAATATGGTCATGTGCATATGGGACCGACCAACTTCAAACATGGCACGCACATTAGCAAGGACTCGAGGGAGTGCGGTGCCCGCCGCCGAGTTGTTCGGCTATGCGGTTGTCCAGAACCGCCGAGCCGACCCATATGTCCATATATGGGCATATATATCCAGTTGTCCAGATATGTATATTGGCAAATTGGCATGTCCCTGTATATGGGCATTCCAATATGCAGTGTATGGGCATAATACTAATGACATCAGGGACACAGGTAGACAGACAGATACAGAGATCTCCAAATATGGGCACAAATGGGGCACAGACAGACGGGTACAACAGGTACTCTGACAAAGCCCCCAACACTATGACTCGGACATGGGTCGGATCAGCATAACGTAGGCGTGAGGGCCGAACCTCTAGTTCAATAAAAGTTCCTCTAACTCCTGTGCATGCTGAAAAGTAATGGCTGATTTATACTTTGTCGTACAACCATATAACTAACTGTGTTTTTAATGCACAGACTGATCTGATCTATTAGCCTGGCATTGGCCAGACTGAGAATGTGGATTCGCTCTCACGTTCCTCCCCGGTACATAGTGAGCGAGTATGAGAAATCAGAAAATGAATGGGTCAATCAGTGACTGCATTTCAACTGCTGTCCGTACAACAGTGAAAAGCATCAAAATAATGTTCTGATTTCTCATACTCTCTGCCTATGGGCCGAAGTCCAGACTGATACCGGGGAGGAACGTGAGAGTGAATCCACGTTATTAGTTTGGCCAATGCCAGGCTACTGATCTATAGGACTCTCTTTTACAGATACATTCATGTCTTTTAAATTATTATGCACATTAGCCACTTTTTCTTAAATGCACTTTACTGTACTTCTATTCTCTATCTATCTTTTAACTGCATTAATGGGCCTTCACAATTAAGAATTTCACCAATATTACTTGTAATGTGATGTGACAATAAAGTTTGATTCTGATTCTGATATGGCTCTCAGAAGATAACTGACTTTCAACTGAAAAACATGATGCAACGTGCATTTTTCGTGACTCACGATTTGATTTGCATCAATGCAGTCAATTCCAGAGTACTCACACTTTATAAAGTCCCCTACTGACTCTTAAAACGCAGGCTGTTGACCTTGAGCAGGTCCAGGAAACTTTGAGACAATAACACCCGCTATTTCATCCATGAGCTGTGTTTCTGGAACAACAAGAGGAAATTCATTGAAGAAGAAAAAAAAAAGAAAAGATGAAAAGGGGCCAATACAAGCCAACAGCCAACATGTGTGTGTGTGTGAGTCACTGATGGACATTGTCCCAGACCTGGAGAGAAACCAAAACAAAAGCCTCCTGCCAGCCCAACATGGCGGCTGTGCATGTGGGCCTGTCAAGAGATGCTGGGTAGGGGGATGCTGGAGTGGAGAGGTACTGCTCCACTGCCTCTCCTTTCCTGACTTGCTTGACAGTGTTTGGGCCTCTCATAACACTTCCTGACTCTTTTCCTGTGGGACCTTGGGAAAATGTCCAGTAAGAACTCTCTACCCTGATCCTGATCCACACCTCTAAGTACACAACAGACAGACAGAAAACAGCTATGATAACTACAGTGACCTCGTGTGGACATTACAAAGAAATACTTCAGGAACTGCGGTTGTATGTAGTGTTGGGGAAGCTACTTTGAACAAAACTGTATGCATGTGAAGCTAGAAGTAGTTCACCATGGCAGTAGCTTATTTCTACACCTGGAGAAATGTAGCTTGTTAGCTATACCGCTTCATAGAAAAAGTGTCTCTGCTACTTTTTTTATATATATATATATATATATATATATATATATATATATATATATATATATATATATATATATATATATATATATATATACACATATATATATGCACATATATGAACCTGAATATGGCGCATATATGAACCATATATTCTGCATATACTTTTAGACCAATTATTTGTTTACTAACATTGAGACTGGACGCACAGGTGATTGTTTCACGCAATCAATTCTCAACCTGTTGTTTGGGGTGCGCTGGTTTCAGCACACCCCAACCCCCTCTTGTGTGTTGGCTAGTGAGGCGCGTCCTAGCGAGACCTGACAGAATGGGGTTCATTGCGCGCATACTGGTTGCACGCATAGTGGTTCTTGACATCGTCTGTTAAGGGTTCTATTGGCATATTATGTTCAAATATTCCTGGCACCAGGGCCAATCAGAGGCCAATTAGAGGCAGCTGTTGGCTTGCCATGCCCTCAAAGCAATCAGAATGGAAGAAAAAGGGACATTCCAGGAACGCAGCTATGGTAAATCAAAATGAATGTATTCATTTCATGTTATTGCCCACATGTAGCTTGTAAATTGAGTAGCTCAGATACAAAAGAATACCCAAAAAGTAGCTTAACTAGTCTACTTGACGAGGTACACAAATATGAATGTAGCTCAACTACTGCAAGCTACAGCAAAATGTAGCTAAGCTACATGTAGCTTAATGCTCCCTCAACACTGATATTACATTATCTTAAACTGAGCAAACAAACTATGGCATTGTATTCCATGCAAGTGTTGTATTTTAAATATTTGTCATTTGTCAGGCAATATGGGACCTATGCCCATATTGCCTGATATGGGCATGTGGGCATAGGTCCATATGCCTATGTTCTAAAGGCAGCTACTGTATGTTCTAAAGGCAGCTACAAACTCAGACAAACTCAAAATGCTACTCAGTAATCATGATAAGATCTCAGTAATACAAGGGACAATCTCGGTTTCATGAGAGGTTCTGTCAATTAAAATGACTACAGAGTATCTATCCCTTGATTGTACCCCAATGACATCAACAAATCTGACCCCTAAGAATGAAACCACTTCTAGATCCCTCACATTTGCGACATAGACCCAGTGTGTGGCCCTCTGGCCTCTGTATGTGGGCAGTGGAAAGAGAGTGGAATGTGTGAGTGGGAAGGCTCAATGGAGACATTCTTGTGACCTGCACAACAATGACAGAAGAGATTTTGTGTCCCTGGGTAACAGAAGACAGAGGAGAGAGGACATCATGGTGACAAAGTTTCTATGAGGAACAGGCAGCTTAGAATAGGGTTCCTTTAGTGCCCAAATTGCAGAATCATGTCAGCGTAATGTTTGCAAAGTGTTTTAACTATTGTTTGCACTTTTGCATCCAAATGAGTTCAGCTTGAATTTGTGCTGATTCAGTGTTTTGTGGTAGATTGTTGTAGTGCATCATCTAGTCACAAACAACAAATGTGTCATGTCTGTAATGTTGGATTTTATCTATCCAAACAACGGGACTTTTGTTAACCTCATTGACATATCCATCATCGATTGAGTTTCCTACTTTGAACAGCTAACCTTCCCAACTTTATCAAAGTCAAAGTTAATGTTGCACTACATTAGTCTGACATGTTCTTGGTTGGTTTGAGGGTACTCAACAATGTTACAGTATGATGCTGCCCTCCTGTGGCACATCAGTTCACAGACTAGTAAGTCTGAGTCATACATGTACTGTAGGCCTACTCTGTATGAATTATTTCAGCAGTTAGAGTGGAGTAGTTAATTCACTTAGGTTATAGTATAGGTAATACCGATAATATAACCTAACTGAATTAACTATACCGATTCGGTATAGAAATAAATACGCATTTTAAATGACTAAAACTGTTTCCATGTTTCCCATTTTATTAAAAATATTAAAAGACGTTTACATTTAGGTTTAAGTGGTAATGTACTAGAGGTTCGGCCCTCACACCTACGTTAGTCAGTCATAGTGGCGGGGGCTTAGTCAGTACCCGTTGCACCTGTCTGTCTGTGTCACTTTTGTGCTCATATGGAGATCCCTGATGTCATTAGTACATGTGCCTATACCCTGTATATTGGCATGCCCATATATGGGCCTATTGGTTGGATTGGCCGTTCTGGTCAACTGGATATCCATATATGGACATATTGGTCGGATCAATGCGCGCGACAACTTTGAAGTCGTCGGTCCTATATGCAGCGGTCAAAACATATAGCGGTTGAATCTGTGGTTCTGGACAACTAGATCTCCAGTCCATATATGCCTATATATGGGCATATTGTGTTTGTTTATGGTTATGTCTTATGTCTGAATTTATGGTTATGTCTGAGTCAGTGACGTGACCATGGTCCTGCCTATATGGGCGTTTGTTTATGGTTATGCCAGAGTTAGAGTGATCCGCCGGCTGGCTATAGACCCCTTAACAGACGACGCCACACTGGTTACAAGCGTCATACTGGTTGCAAATGAAACCCATTCTGTCAGGTCTCTCTAGGACGCGCCTCACTAGCCAACATACAAGAGGGGTCGAAACAACAGGTTGAGAATTGATTCCATGAAACAATCACCTGTGCATCCAGTCTCAATGTTGGTAAACAAATAATTAGTCTATTAGGATAATGTAAATCTATATGTAATCTAACCTCTGCCCTCACCAATATAGAATTCATCAAACTTTATTGCTGAGAAACATTTTGGTCCCTACTTGTTGTCACAGCTATCATATTGGCACCAATTATTGAGTAATATGCTTTTGACTAATTACTTTTGACATATTCTCACAATCAGTTAATTTGATCTCCTCAGACTGAAACCCAACACAAGATGTGCTAGTGTAAATGGACATACTGTCAACCTATTAACAGCAACTAATACTATATGTGGAGTCCAGCTGTCTACTAACATCTAAATGTATGATTTATGAACTGATGTATTATTCAGTTCAATTACGTGCATGCTGCTTGTAGAAGTGATTTGAGAGGTTCAGAGTATAACAGATAACAGATATCAACTGATCTTACCAAATCAATCATAAACGGAATGCAGTGTTTCACAAAACACATGGTTGCAATTTCACTATTTATTTAGTTGGAGATTATACTACTGAACTTGGTGCTAACATTTCCTAGCTAAAATGACCAGATGAAAGTTATATCAAATTCACCTCACAGGTCTAGAATTAGGATCAGGAAATATGTTACTTGGATTCTGAATGGCATATGTCATGAGGGGAATATTTAATTCCCACCATAAATAAATCTTTGAATGATTTGGAGATACTAGCCTACTGTACTTTGTGCCAACGATTTCTAGCTAAATTGACCAGATGAAAGATAACATTTTAGTAAAAAAGCAAAGTTGATGGGAAATTAATTACCACACAAAATTATCAATTTATATCCAGAGTCATCCTGTGGCAACAGCCATGGCATCTCTGTCCTCTTCTTTTTTGGCAAGGTGTTTGCAAAAATCTGTTTTCCGGTTCACAACCCACATGACACAGAGTGCATCCTTCCAGACACGCAGTGTAGCTTTAGAAAGGACTGAAGCACTCTATACATGACCTTTACGGCTGGATAGGTCCAGGTAGAGCTTTGAAACCCTAACCGGTTGTACATCCAAGACATTTTGCACCCCACACACAGTACTCACACACCGTTCCACAACGGCATGTGCACATGTGGGTGGTGGTCAGCAGTTTATATGAGTAGGTCTTGTGATCAACACCCAAAATCAGAAGTCATCAGATTCGTTCAAAAGAGGTCTCCATCCCCTGTCAGTTTTTATGATTCAAATGAGAATCAGTTATTTTTCCACTCAAGCAGGCTCTTTTCCAAATGGATTTTGGAATCGGTTCAAAGATAAACATCATATTGAGATGTGATTAAATAAATTGACATGTAGGCTAAACAATGGAGTTGATGTTACTGTTTAACACCAGATGATTCCCAACATATCCTGGGCATCACCTGACAGGACCATGTTCCCTATACTAACATTCTCTAACGCACAGTCCATTAGCATCCCGGCAACTAGTGATGAGCGGGTCGACCCGTAACCCGCGGCGCGGGTGGGTCGAGTCAGAATTTCAGAGGCAATTATGCGGGCTGTGGGTGAGCGGGTCAGCCGCTCTCACACGCAAAAAAAATAAAAATAATCACATGCTCTTGTTTTGTCTGTATTCCTAATAAGAATACGAATAATAACAATAACAATAAAACAGTTTGAATATACTTGGGGATTATTTTCTAACCATGATTTTACAGAATAAAAAAAAAATCGCGGGTCGCGGGGCGGGTTGAGCCATAGATTTATATACGGGTTGAGGCGGGTTGGGTTCCGTCGCGGGGCGGGGCGGGTCATGAAAAAACCTGACCCGCTCATCACTACCGGCAACCCTATTGCAGATGCAACTCTGGTGGTCAGCCATATCATCCTGAGGCATGGCTGCTGTTTGTCCCATCAGGTTCTTTATGGACAGCTGCTGACAGCCAGCAGAAAGCCTGGTGGTCAAAAGCTGTCCACTTACACACTGGGGCTACACTGTGTGACTCACATACACTTTGAAGAGAAACAAAGACACACACCATCATGCTAATCAAGCTCCATTTCTGCCTCTGGATACACAGTCTCAACTGTGGCAAGATATGTGGTTCAACCCTACAACCCCTCCCGCTCACTCAGATCAGCTAACACTGGGAAGCAGGGAGACCCTTCGAGGAAACATCGTTCCACACGTCCCAGACTCTTCTCCTTCTGGCTCCTAAAATGTGCAATGAACTCAATGCCATTAGAACTGCAGAGTCACTCCCAATCTTCCGCCGTAATATGAAGACTCACCCCTTCAGACTCCACTTTAGATAGCATGTTATGTAGACAGATGCCAGGTCATTGTTGACCTGGCATCCTATAGTGTGTATAGTTTCAATGTACAGATTATTGTTTTTCTTTTGACTGATGATAGGTTATTGGTTTACCTATGATCCTAGATTATCATTTCTATGCATTTGATGTATTCACTTTTGTTGTCCTTGCTTACTGTAATTCGCTCTGGATTCAGAGTGTCTGCTAAATGCCTAAATTGTAAATTGTTCTATAATCGGGCTTTCAAGTCATCTACAGTGGGGTTGGCTTGACTGGTTAGTAGAGGCCCTAGGAGGGGTCCACGCGCACCCTCTTATTTTTTTTTCTAGTTTGGATTTTTGGCATTCATAGGACCTCTAATATAGGGATTTTGATGATCCCAAGAAAAAAAGTGGTCCAAAGTGTGTTTTTTTCAATGTTTTATTACCCCTATGAGACCTGCAGGATTGCTGGCTGGAACGCTGGTGTCTTTCGGAGACTGTGGCACGCTCAAATTTAGACGTAGCCCAAAGATAGAGATACCATTTGATTCTAGACAACCTCAGGTTTCCAATGGGACCAACCTTGTCATGCTACCTTGTCGGGAAGGGGGATAAATATCTAATGATTCAAAGTTAGACAACATTTTGGCGAGGGAAAAACGGCCATCACCATTTTCCAAATGGTCCCTTGAGCTGTCACCTCGATATATAAGTGAATTGAAATGGGTTACATGGATACCTACAAGCCTCCCCTGTACAGAAATGCCACATTTATGGCAATCTCATGCAGGTTTGGGCAAGAACCATGCAGTTTATTGCATGCAGTACAAATATGTAATTTCCGCCTATTGTAAAAAGTAAAGTAAAGTACCACTTTACTGTATCTATAACTGTATGAGACCACTGTACTGCATCTATAGCTGCATGAGATCACTGTACTGTATCTATAGCTGTATGAGACCACTGTACTATATATATAGACCACTGTACTGTATCTACACCACTGTACTGTATCTATAGCTGTATGAGACCACTGTACTACATCTATAGACTACCTACTGTGTCTATAGAATGCTGCACTGTATCTACGGTATAGTCCACTCTAGGGCATCTGTAGACCACTGTCATGATATGTAGACCATTGTAGTGCATCTGTAGACCACTCTAGTGCATCTGTAGACCACTGCCATGGTCTGTAGCCCACTCTAGTGCATCTGTAGCCCACTCTAGTGCATCCATAGACCACTCTAGTGCATCTGTAGACCACTGCCATGATCTGTAGCCCACTCTAGTGCTTCTGTAGACCACTGTAGTGCATATGTAGACCTCTCTAGTGCCTCTGTAGCCCACTCTAGTGCATCTGTAGACCACTCTAGTGCATCTGTAGACCACTCTAGTGCATATGTAGACCACTCTAGTGCATCTGTAGACCACTCTAGTGCATCTGTAGCCCACTCTAGTGCATCTGTAGACCACTCTAGTGCATATGTAGACCTCTTTAGAGCATCTGTAGACCACTTTAGAGCGTCTTTAGACCACTTAAGAGCATCTGTAAACCACTTAAGAGCATCCATAGCCCACTGTAGAGCATCTGTAAACCACTGTAGTGAATCTGTAAACCACTGTAGTGAATCTGTAAACCACTGTAGTGAATCTGTAGACCACTGTGCAGCATCTACCGAGCCTTTGCGGCGACCACCCCCCACTGGTTTTATGTCCTGTGACCTGGGTGACCTTGTCATGTTAAATGGGCTTTATACATTGAGTTGTGTTGAGTTTAGATGTAGTATAGTGGTCTATAGATACAGTACAGTGGTCAATGTATGTGGTCTATAGATGGAGTACAGTAGTCTATATATGCAGTACAGTGGTTTATAGATTCAGTATAGTGGGATATAGATGCAGACAGTGGTATAGATGCAATACAGTGGTCTCATACAGCTATAGATTCAGTACAGTGGTCTCATACAGCTATAGATACTGTACAGTGGTCTCATGCAGCTATAGATACAGTACAGTGGTCTCATACAGTTATAGATACAGTAAAGGGGTCTCATACAGCTATAGATACAGTACAGTGGTCTCATACAGCTATAGATACAGTACAGTGGTCTCATACAGCTATAGATTCAGTACAGTGGTCTCATACAGCTATAGATACAGTACAGTGGTCTCATACAGCTATAGATACAGTACAGTGGTCTCATACAGCTATAGATACAGTACAGTGGTCTCATATAGTTATAGATACAGTAAAGTGGTCTCCTTTTTACAATAGGCGGAAATTACATATTTGTACTGCATGCAAAAAACTGCATGGTTCTTGCCCAAAACTGCATGAGATTGCCATAAATGTGGCATTTCTGTACAGGGGAGAACTGTAGGTATCCATGTAACCCATTTCAATTCACTTATATCGAGGTGACAGCTCAAGCGACCATTTGGAAAATGGTGATGGCCGTTTTTCCCTCGTCAAAATGTTGTCTAACTTTGAATCATTAGGTATTTAGCCCCCTTCCCGACAAGGTAGCATGACAAGGTTGGTCCCATTGGAAACCTGAGGTTGTCTAGAATCAAATGGTATCTCTATCTTTGGGCTACGTCTAAATTTGAGCGTGCCACAGTCTCTGAAAGACAGTCTCACCAGCGTTCCAGCCAGCAATCCTGCAGGTCTCATAAGGGTAATAAAACATTGAAAAAAACACACTTTGGACCACTTTTTTTCTTGGGATCATCAAAATCCCTATATTAGAGGTCCTATGGATGCCAAAAATCCAAACTAGAAAAAAAAATAAGAGGGTGCGCGTGGACCCCTCCTAGGGCCTCTACTAGGTCTAGTTATCCTTGCATGACAAGTAGGATACTGCTAATGCAAAGGTGATGCAAATACAATGACTAGTTATCACCGGTTGGCTTTCCATTGCATAATTTTCTGCAAGCCACCCGTAAATAATATCCTCCTATAAAACCTGCATTCATTCGAGAGGCACAGTTCAGGTGGGTGTTTCTGTTGTTGCTAAAAGTTGGGCCAGAGCCAATTTGCAGAGCAGTTCCACCACCCAGAGATTCAAAAGTGAGCCAGACAGGCAGAAAGGACAGGCAAGAACATCATTTGTTTTTAAAGATGAACCAGTAGCTGCCGGTTTCTAATCAATGTAGGAAACTCCCAGGGATAAATACTAAACTATTTCTTTCAGTACAGAAGGTTTAAAAATGAGAATCAGTTCTTTTTCCACTCAAGCAGGCTCTTTTCCAAATGGATTTTGGAATCGGTTCAAAGATAAACATCATATTGAGATGTGATTAAATAAATTGACATGTAGGCTAACAGCGACGCACACACACGGTACTCACAAGTAGGACTACACATGTGCACTGAATCCACAGCTATGGGTTCTTCCCACTTAACTGAACTGCAGTGGACCACCAGATGGTGCTTGCAATTGCATGTACAGTATGCCTATAGTATAACCAATGCTGATGTTAGCAAAAAGTGAGAACTTTGAAGTGCAATGCTATGTGGGCCATTTCCATAGCAGTACACAGGCAGGTGCCACTTGCTCCCCTACTGGAGTCGATTACAGTAAACAGTCATATGGTCGCTAGCTACAGTAGCTGCAATATACATGGCGACAATGGTCATATTTCTTTCTGGGGCCTCTGCTACTTCATGCTATAAGTAAATCCAGTATATGTGTGGTAAAGGGGGGAGGGCATTCGAGCTTTGGAGGCAGTTATAATTTATGTGATCTATTTTTAAAATGTCTCCCTTGTATTTGCTTGTGAATCCTCTTTTCAGCTTGAGCCAAGGAAGTGGAACCTGATAAGGACAGTGGTGACTTAAGCCTCCTACAGGAATGTGTGGGGTGAATGAAACCTCTCTAAAACAACTCTGTCTGTCCTGGCTGTCACGGGGAGAAAAAAAAGAAACATGTCACAACAGTCTCAAGCCAGCAACTTCAGTTTTACAAATGTGCAGGGATGACCCACTCCCCCCCAAACAAAAAAAATCAAAAATCTTCTCCTTCTTTTCTTTTTGTTGATAGTTTTAGTTTATTATATAGTATAGTGTAGAGATACATGAAACCAAGCTCAGGGAGAAAGGAGACATGTGAGATATGAGATATGACAGGAGTTGGATTCAGACTGCGGTCATCGTGACCCAGAAGGAGACTCCTTCTGGGTCCTTCTGTGGTCCGACTCCAGCCATCGTGACCCAGACTCCTGTCTTTGCACTAACTGGCTGCGTGGGCACCCCAATTTCTATGTTGACTTTCTAGTACTGAGGCACAGCTTTTGGCTATTTTTCTGCATCAGCACAAAATGTGAGATTGGGAATAGAAATAGTTGCAGGACTGAATAGTTTATAATGGAATCAAAAGCTCTCTTTTTGAGAAATGAATCAAATACTTTTCCAATCTCACTTGTGATTAATATGCAAGAGAAATAGATATACTTGACTATATTGACACCTGACACTATTGTGGCATGTCACATCACATCAAGTCTGCTCATGTGATGAAAATGTGTCCCTTATTCTTTCTATTGTGTCTTTCTATTGAATTCCCTCTCGCTGACTCTCCAGTGCCCAAATGTGTGCTGTAGTAGTACATAATCTTTGAGGAGTGAAGAACCACCAGATTTCTGTACAAGGACAAACAGCTGCTCAACACAAATATAGCACTCTGGAATAGCAACAGGTGGTGGGTGGAGCTTTGGCCATGTACACATGTGATAATACATGTGTACATGGCGTTCATGTGTGTACGTGCAAGAGAGAAGGGGGAGGGGGAGAGACGCTTTAACAGTTGAATGAAGTCTTTGAGAACACACATTTATATACTGCTATACAAACCATTATGATTTAGTGACACTCTCCCAAACCCTGTAAAATTTCTGGACAGAACCCCTGGTAGAATATTTAATATTCTCAAGTTTTAGATGAGCCATCACATCTCCGACCCAGCGTCGATGCGATGGAGGACTGGCTGATTTCCAATTGAACAAGATAAGGCGTCGAGCCAATAAAGAGGAGAAGGCCACAGCATCAGACTGGGCGCCAGATACAGTCACTTCACTAGGGACCACTCCAAAGACCGCAACCAAGGGGTTAGGGCAGATCTCTTTGTCACAGATAAAAGAAAAGGTCTCAAAGACAGAAAGCCAAAATTGTGATAATGATGGGCATGACCAGAACATATGGTAGAGAGTGGCTGGAGCTTGTAGTAGTCCATGTCTGATGCAGACAGATGATTTATGTATTCTTTTAATTGCCAGCTGCCAAGACTACTAGGCCAAATAACTATTTTCAATAACTCCAAAATCTGGTGTCCAATTTAATTGTTTCCTGTATATGGACTTAAATTCCCTCCACTTTTCAAAGACCTTTCTCATTCACTTGAGCCCATACCCACATCAAAACAAAGATGTCACAAAATATCTTATGTTTGAAATTTGGTAGACTTTGTCTGTTGTTTCAGATCAAATAGCCAGTAAAATAAATGCAGCTCCTTTGATCAGTAGGAGGAGAAACAGAGAGCAGGAGTAGATCCGGAATACCGGCTGCTACTGGCAAGGCATCACAGGTGCCAAGTCATTCACAGGAAAACCCACAACGGGAGGGTGATTAGTTTCCATCAGGGAGTGCAAAAGGTATTGCAAGAGCCAAAATGCAATCCAAGAATTACTTCTTGTACCTTACAGTGGCTGCGTAACCCTAGCTCTTCAGTAGCATGATCATGATCTTCACCATACAGTAATTACAATCATCACATCATTATCCTCATCCACAAATAGTTCAGTTGTGAAACTTTGTAATAGGAAATGCACGATTTCCGCTTTTGTCCATTCAGCTCGAGTCTCGACACATGGCTTCCAGCTTGTCAGATGTTGTGATCTGGTCGTGTGACTCCTACTGAGTATGCAAACTTAGACCAGTGTGGTCTGCTTGCTCTTTTACACCAGCTTGTGAATACCTTTCCCCCCCATGGGGTCATAGTGTTATGAATGCCATTCAGGGGCAGCAGCCTCATTAGTGAGATAAACTAGAGTTGATGATGCTTGAAAAGCTAGATTGTGTACCCTGGGGGGTAGCCTGCACAATGTATGCACGCAAAAAGATTACATCCCTCACAGCTCACAGTTCAGATTTGATTTCTTCTATTGGTATCCATAAGGAGGGGGCATGCAGCCTAATGAGCAGCTATGTGTGTTGCAAAGTTTGAAAACAACAAACAGCATGAATGTGCTAATGCAGGATTGATACAGAAAATGTTCTGGATTATTTGACATCAGTGATTGAGTGATTGTACATTATTTATTATTCCAACAATTGGGCATTTTACAGTAAAGGTTTAAGCTAGTGTTTTAGCATTGTATGCATGTATAGCCTTTACGTTCATAATATGTCTGTCAGTTCACTTATACACGCCTACATGCATGTTTATTTAACCTACTGTCATGCAACTATTCTGTCCAGTAGCTTATCTCGTGTGTGTGTGTGTGTGTGTGTGTGTGTGTGTGTGTGTGTGTGTGTGTGTGTGTGTGTGTGTGTGTGTGTGTGTGTGTGTGTGTGTGTGTGTGTGTGTGTGTGTGTGTGTGTGTGCGTGTGCAGTGTGTGCGTGTGTGTGTGCAGTGGTGTAAAGTAACCATAAGTACATGTACTCAAGTACAATTTTAAGGTATTTTTTACTTTCTTCAGTATTTACAATTTTCAACAATTTTGCTTCTACTCTACTCCACATCTCAGAGCACTACAATTATAAGAAAACTTTAGTGAACTTGTGAAATGGGACATTCTGCACATGAAGTATTTTGCTTTTGGTATTTTAAGTATATTTTGATGCCGATACGTTTGTACTTTTACTCAAGTACACTTTGAATACGGGACTGTGTGTGTGAGAGAGAGAGAGAGAGAGAGAGAGAGAGAGAGAGGGAAGACAATGCTGCGGTTCTTTGCAGTATGCGCGTCAACGGAATCCCACGAGTGCGTCATCCAAACGACTATTCTTTGAACGGAGCTCGCTGATTGGCCAGAGACTGGAAAGCTCCCCACCCTCTGCGCTGCCTTCTATGGAAGCTGACGTCATGGGATACAATAAAATTGATACTATAAATGTCTAACGGAGATCAGAGCGCAGGGACTCCTTCCACTTCAGCCGAAACACTGGGGATGATTAACAACCCTTTTGGGACTAGTTCTGAATCTGTGTGAAACTGCATAACAGGTTAGTCAAAACTATGGTAATGTTATGTTTTGTGTATATGGAGATGAGAGAAGATTTATAACTTTTTGATTAACCACTTAAACCCCATATGGCTAACCGGAGTGCCTCAGGGCTCAATACTAGTATCTTTTCTGTGTTCTATTATTGTGGGGAAAGCTTTCGCTGAAAATAGCCGATCGACAAGGTTATAACTTTTTGATCAATTCTATGATTGCTAAGAGAGACACATCGATATTTTAAAAGATGTTCACTGATATCCAAAACGTAAAAAAGACAGAAAATATCCCTTAGAAAGTGACTAGTCATTAAAGAAAAAGCAACTGATCTGTTTGAAGTTTTGTTCTCCTGTAGATGCTCCAGAGATTTGTTAAACACACATCTCAGTGTATAAATACAAATAGACAGAATAAAACAATATTATACAACAACAATATTTAAGCCTGGTTTCTCCTTTCGATGTGGGGATATATTTTTCATTTAAATTGTGTTTCATGTTAAAGCTTACAGTCATACAAAAAACGTAATTTTAAACTTATACACGTGATGCTATTCCCTTGTTGCGTCTATGTAGGCTACTTGCTACATGTTGGCATACTGCCCTACCACACTTTATTATAAGCATGTAAAAATCACTGAAATTATTGCTATACTACATTACATGCTATAGAAGCAACCACGACCACTTTCAATGAAATAGAGAAATCTTGTTTGTTTTTCAATTATGCATGTTTTTATTATTTATCTGTACCTTTTGGCCATTCCAAATTAAGTACTAATGGTTTGCTCAAAACATGTATATTTTGGCTACTTTTGAATCTCATAAATGCTATCTTCTACAACCCACAGAGACATGACGTGTGTCCACCCCCAACATGCAACTCAGCCATATGAGAATACCCTCAGCAACTCTGAGTTTCAGGCCATTCAGGGCATGGATTTTAACTCCAGGTTAGCTGTTGACATGAGCAGCCAAAGGGACCATCTCTCTTCTCCACCCCTCCCGAGCATCAACTCTCTGGTGGGCACTTACACGGGTGAATTTGATGCCTTTTCGTGTCAGATCACCACCAACCCTACCCCAGCCACTCCATCACCAGGCCAGGAGTCTCCCTTCAAGGTGGATGACCTCCAGATTTATGGCTGCTACCCGGGAACATTTACACTGAGTTACCTCGATGATGCTCTGTCTGGTGGCTCTGATTATTTCGGCAGCCCCACATCTGCACCGTCTCCCTCGACCCCGGGATTCCAGAGCCAGCCGACCTCCACTTGGGACTCAGCCTTTGGTCCTTACTCGCCCACACCAGGATTCTGGGCAGCTGACAAAGCTTCCGTTGCACATGCACACTCTTTCTTCACTTTTGGATCTGCAGAGGATGTGTCCTCTTTGGGCCAGTCCCACCTGGCAGAACAGGACCCTTTCAATTTGACCCAACAGCATCCATCGGGTTTAACCTATCCCCCCTTGGCATTGGAGCATGCGAGTAACTTAGATAGCACTGAACAGGTAGAAGACAGCCTGTCACCCAAATCAAGAAGCCCCAGTGGAAACGAGGGGCGCTGTGCTGTGTGTGGAGACAATGCCTCCTGTCAGCATTATGGGGTTCGCACCTGTGAAGGATGCAAAGGATTTTTCAAGGTAATGTAATATGTGGTATCAGATTAGTATTTTTCTTTTTGTTTGAATAAAAAAATCCAGTTACTGAATGTGTCTTTTGTATTTTGCAGCGAACAGTACAAAAGAATTCCAAGTATGTGTGCCTCGCCAATAAAGACTGTCCTGTGGACAAGCGCCGGCGGAATCGTTGCCAGTTCTGCCGTTTCCAGAAGTGCCTAGTTGTAGGCATGGTGAAGGAAGGTGAGTTCAGCACATTTATGACTTATGGTAGTTACATGTCACTGACAAACTCTGTTTGAAAGTGGGAACCTGTGTGTGGTTTCAATGTCAAAATTTCTCCTAGTTGTGAGAACAGATAGCCTTAAAGGGCGAAGAGGTCGCCTACCATCTAAGCCTAAAGTTGTCCAGGACCTGACAACCACAGTGTCTCCAGTGAGCCTGATTGCGTCTCTTGTGAGGGCACACATCGACTCCAACCCTGGCATTGGGAAACTGGATTACTCTAAGGTGAGAGCAAATGGAAAACTTTTAATCTGTTTTCCTGCTTTAACAAGAATGATTCATTATTAGTAATTAGTAATCACAGACTAAATAAATATGACTGACTGATCATAACCTGCCTGTCCTGTTCAATTCAGTTTCAAGACACTGTTGTCAGCCCGTCAGAGAAAGAGGATGCAGGTGACATAAAACAGTTCTATGACCTGCTCACATCCTCTATGGAGGTCATCAGGAAATGGGCTGAGAGTATCCCAGGGTTCTGCGAGTTCTGTTCTGAGGACCAGGATCTACTGTTGGAGTCTGCGTTTGTTGAACTCTTCATCCTGCGACTTGCATACCGGTGAGGATAATTACCTGAAAGCTACAGTACCTGAAAACAATGATAATTGATATTAATGATCAAGTGCAATGAATCAACTAAACCCACCAACCGATGTCCTCTTTTCCCTGCTGAAGGTCCAATCCAGAGACACACAAGCTCATCTTCTGTAATGGTGTCGTGCTTCACAAGACGCAGTGTGTCCGAGGTTTTGGTGACTGGATTGACTCCATTATGGAGTTCTCTCGAAGCCTTCATCGCATGAAGCTTGATGTTTCCTCCTTTTCCTGCCTCGCAACCTTGGTTACCATCACTGGTAAGGAATTTAACCTATGTGTCACACTGGTATACATCTGCCAAATTACGTACAGAAATCTCACTCTCTCTTCTCTACGCTGATTCTGTGGAAAAAGGTATATGTTATAATGACAGAAAATACTTGAACATTCAAGGCACTTAATGTTTCATCAAGCATATAGTATGTGCCACTGCAATGTTTGAAAGTTTGAAGTACAGTATGATAGTATGCTTGGCTGAAGCTTTAGTAGATAGCATCAGCTAGACACTCACTCTGTGTTGTGTTGTCTGCTGTACACCAATTATAGCTATGTTTTCTCATTTCTTCCTCTCATAGACCGCCATGGTCTTAGGGAGCCTAAACGCGTGGAAGACATGCAGAACCAGCTCATTACGTGCCTTAAAGATCACGTCTCTGGCTGTGCCTCTGACTCCTCTCGACCCAATTATTTGTCCAGACTGCTTGGGAAGCTCCCTGAGCTTAGGACACTGTGCACACAAGGGCTCCAACGCATCTTTTACCTTAAGCTGGAAGATCTTGTTCCACCACCACCTATAGTGGACAAAATTTTCATGGACACACTTCCTTTTTGAGAGAGCAGGGGATAACTACCTGATGTCAGTGATGCAATCTCTGGAGAATATACTGGGAAACAAAGAACTCATGTTACATGGTAGCTACAAAATGAGCTAAGAAGAATAAGAATCACCAGCACCTATGCAACTCCAGAGGAAAGATGGTCATCTTCAAATGAAATGTATGTGTATGAACTCAGTAACTCAAAAGGTCTTTGAGAAACTTGTGGGATGGTTTATGCACATGACACGCAGGAGAGATGTCTCCTTAGATAAAAACAAATGATTTGGGAGACTGTATGGTGAGAACAGAGATAACTATACAAGGCAGCATACAATGGTACTTGTGGTGTGGTTCCAGTATAATAATTCATCTATTTATGAAATCATACATCTGCAAAAGTTTGCCGCACCAGGCTATTCCTCCCACAATTTTCGTGCTTTACACACGTGTTTTGTAATTTTTCAAATTGACTGGCTTCATCAGGAATCGTGGACTCATATTTTTCTAAGTGATATCTTGTTTGGCTTAATTGATACATTTTTTAGTGCATAACATTTTCAACTGTGTATTTAGCAAAACTGCTACAGACACATAACGTCAAAATGTTCATGGTCAATTATAAACCCATCATCCATTAAACCCCAAATTTGAATCATGCATGGAGGGGTCTCACCACCAGAACGCTATCACTTCTGCTCATAGTGGGTGCCACAACTGCGAAAAGTTTAACTGTATGTAGTAGAAACGCTATTTTTTTCAGCTGATTCCTCAAATCATGACTAATCCAATCTAAGACTTGTTTTGCGGCAACCACAGTTTACAATTCCCCAAAATGTCTAGTGATAACTGTTTGATTTTCCAACAAATTATGCCAGACATAAAACTAGACATGCAGGCCCGACCAGCCCATGGACCAAAAAGATAATGTTTACATACCACAGTACGCCATTAATCAATTTTGGATCAAGAGTTTTAGACAGAAAGTTTCTCTTTTGGCTGGGAGATAGGCTAGGCCAGTATCATTTTGTCAAATATAATTCAAATGTAATGGAATTACATGGAAGATGTCTAAGAGCAGCTAGTATATATGTTGTTGGGTTTTCATCATTACCTTCAATCATTTTGTCAAATATAATTCAAGTGTCATGGAATTATATGATAGTTCTAAGAGCAGCTAATATATACCATACAGTTTTGAATCAGTCTTACACACTGCTTTTATTAATTAATTATGTCAAATTAGTTTTAAGAATATCCGTGCAATACCAAATTAATTGTTGTCTGTATTCTGACATGATCACAGTTTGTGTTGGGCATTTCATTTTTGACCAATTATAGAAATATTAATAATCTTATTTTGCAGCTTTACATGAAAATTAAAAAAAAATATTTCTATTCAGTTTTGTTATCTTTTGCTCAGAAACATTGCAATATACAGTATTTGCTATTTGATATACAGTATCTTATGAGGAGATATCATATATTTCAACCAAATAGTCACATAATTGTAATTGGATGAAACAGGCCCAAATTCTGATGGATAAGAAAGATCCCTAGCCATTGTTGATTCAGTCTAGTTCGTCCAACCAGGTGGATCAGAATGATCTGATAAATCATCTTTATACACCTTGTACTTTGATTGTGTAATTCATTTTTGTATTTGTAGTTTTAAAAGCAGGTCATCATATTAATAATTAGCCCAACCCTCATACACTTCCATTCTAGTACGACTGCATACCATAATGCACCAGCAGCACTGTACACAACTGAATATGCCTGAGTCAAGTTTCACTATTCTTTTTGTTGGAGGATATTCAATCTAAAAATGGCATCAGATCAGAAGATACAGTACTATTGAAATATGTTCTCTCACACATACTAGTCTGTTTTTAGAAGGCAATGGAATTCCCTCTCATGTTTCAAATGACTCAGTCTCCTTCATCATTGCACAGGGGAGGCATCCTCACATGCATGTTGATGTTGAAATGTGAACATACACCTCGCGTTGCATGCAAATGTTATGGGAAGGCTGCTCAGTCCAAGCTGTGAACGTTTATTTTTAGACCACAAGTGCACAACTAATGTATAGACAAGTATCAGTAGTTATTATTTAGACATTTTCATTATTTTTTTCCCCTTCCCCCAGTGTTTGATTTCAGTAGTTGAGAAACGGACTACTTTTACTTTTAGTTTTTGATTTCGTTTTTCCAGGAGGAAAGCCTTGCTTTTCAGAAGCTGAAAAGGGATGAAAGGATGCATGCCATCAAATATGATTTATTTTTTGTTTATTAAAAGTTTGTATTTAGTTTTATATTTTTTGTTAAACTAGTCTTCGTTTTAATTAATCTCCCCCCCTTTTTTTTACTGAATGGGTTCTCAAATTGAGTTTTAATAACCCTGCAGTACATAGACACAAATATTCGTCATCTGTTGTCAATTGCCCAAGACAAGCAATAAGCACTGCATGTATGCACATGCTGCAGCTAGTGACATAAACAAGAGCTCTCATACATCAGCTCTGTTACTCCGAAACGGTTTTTCGATGAACTTGATAGTTCAATGGCCTATCTTTCAACCAAGTGATTTCAAGTGCTCATCAATGTTTCAAATCTACAGTATATATCAGTACTTTTATTGGGACAGTAAAGAACATTGACTGTACTGTATATGGCAAATCAAAGCCACACAGGTTATCCCTGAAAAACATTATGGGGATTGTGAAGAAACCTACAGAGGACTGTGCAGTCAAATCCTCAGTATTCATTTAACCATTTATAACCCAGTGTACAAAAGTGACCAGATGCACTCGCAAGGGTACACTCTCTTTGTATACTCTCAAGAGTTAAATGAACACGGAGGATTTTACAGTGTGAGAGCAGAAACCCGTGTGCCTCAGACCTCACACAAGGTTTCAGCCGAATAAATGTGTGTGCTTCTGCTTACAGTTGATTTCATTCATCTCATTCTATTCAGTTTGAATGGCTTTCAGTATTATTAAGCCTGTGAGTCTGATCCTTTTGATACCCCCATTTAAATCTCTGGGACCGCAATCAACACTGTAAAATCTTCAGTGATTATTTAACACCAAGAGTGATAAATGAACACTTTTAGTGTTGGACCTTTGCGGGTTCATCTGGTTTCATTTGTACACTCTTAGCTACAGACCCATAAGGGTCCAATTTGGCTTCTAAACCCCTCAAGGCTCCACGTTGAGAACCACTGTACAGTACTACCCTTACCAGCTCTGCAACCACACTGCATATGCTGTGTGTATAGTTCTGTCATTCACAGCAAAATCTGACTGTAGAAATTGACCCATAATGGCCTCAGAGTTAAATTAACACTCAGGGGGTTGAGGTGTATTTGTCACGATTTAACCAGTCACCAGTATGTATAGAACTTGTCTGCACCAGTTTCAAGGTCAGGTAGTTTTGCTTCTCCCGTATTGCATTGCATTCAAGGGACTTACTGATCTATCCATAGCCGATATCCATCTGTAGCTAGGCTATTGATAACTCACCCTTGTTGATTATTGCAATTATTGTTGTAAATGTGTGAACTGGTCTGATCCCACTATAGTACAGTGTGTGTTTGTCTGTGGAAAAGATGATATGCATGATAACAAGAAAAATCATTTGCGAATGCAGTCAGCCAGGACATATTATGACACGCAGTCAGAGGACATGGCAACCTTGCTGGACTTGTCCAGTAAGAGTAACAAGATAAAGTCACCATCACTCTGATTACGTGTGGTCAGAGACATACTGATGATATCAGTGGCATGAAGGATGGAATATTTATTTTTCAAATTCCACCTACAGATCATGGCCTGTGGAAAGTGGTGATTACTTTCATCACATAGTTCCAGGATTACTAGGCCAGTGAACAAGCCGTTCACTGGCACCAGTGGCTGAGAGAATATGAGAATGCTACAATTATAAAACAAGACTGACAGGGAAGCTTGGGTTTCACTTGCAGGCGACAAGCCTTGGATGCGTGCCTAAAACTTGTTTGCAGCATGTCCCACAGTTTCAAAAGGGTTGTGTCTCCATGCAGATAGCAAGGTGACATAAATTTGAAGGCCTGCTGCTTAAGGCTGCAAAGAGTCTCATCATCTGGATATCTCAATTCAGCACTAGGGAATACTTGCAGCTGAAATAAATATCCTTTGATAAAAGTACATCTAAGAAAATTCAACCAACCCAAAAGAAATGATACAAAGAGATGGGAAGATTAAAAACTTCAACTGAAACCAATTATTTTTTAATTCAGAGTAGCCAATTATTTGTACCCCCTTTTTCTCCCCAATTCAGTCGTTATGCTAATTGATTCCTCCACACACACATTTCTGTGATGTCACTTCTGCTATATCCTACTGACTCACCTGCCAGTGAGGTGCCCCCACCAGAAGACGTAGAGCTTTCGTCCTACTCCTCCCGCCCAACACTCCCCACTGACAGGTGCCGCCCCAGCCTTTAGGAGTACATGCAGTGACAAATATCACCCTCCCGGCTTCCCTCCCCTGAACATGGGCCAATTGTGTTCGCATAGACGCCTGACAAAACCGGATGCACTACTGTGGATTCGAACCCACAACCTCCGTAGTGGTGGTCAGGGACTTTACCACTGCACCACCCGAGCACCTCAAACCAATTATTCTAATTGGAATAAATGTCTCTTACCATTTCTCTTTCACACTGGGTTAGTGACTTGTAGGGCACTATTGTGCTGTTTAGTAAATATGTGGTGTTGACACGAGCATGTTTTCCTGAGTATTCCTTTATTTTCAGAAATGGCCATTTATCGAAAAAGACTAAAGGAAAAGCTTTCCTGATGACCCTAAATGGGTTACAAATCATGGAAAACTCTTTAACAAATTTCAACACAGTGGCTGTTTGGAGCCACCCACTTTCTTTAAACACGGTATTCTGTTCCAATTTGTGGCCAAACATACACACAGCTGCACCCGCCACCTCATTTCCTACTATCTGGAGTCAGTTTTTATGTCTCTTGTTTGGTGATACCGACTGCCATTGTAGATATCAGCTTTTTCTTCCTATCCTTATGTCATTATACTGCTGCAATGTTCAAGGAGCCCAACAAAAGTTTTACTCATGTACCTGTGCACAGACATATAGTAGCAATAAAGGAACATTGAACCTTTTGTAAAAACTGATTTAGTAATACCCTTTTACAAACTATTCAGAGAACAGAAATCAAGCTAATGACATCACTTCCTATTCAATAGGGGCATACACTAAATTCCTGTGTTCAGTGTACAGACGCTCTAAAATGCCAGTCCAAATCTAGCATGTGCCACAAGGTCATTGCGTAAGCATGATCTGTATATGTCCAGACATTTAAGGGTTCTATTAAACACATTGGTTCTGGATAAGGCAAGGACGTCCCTAGGCCGTTAGCCCTTTGTGTACACAATGTTCTAAGGAGTCATATTTTGTCTTTCCAAATGGTAACTGGGAAGGAGGGTGGTCAGCTGAACACTTCCAATAATAGCCTGAACAAAAATAGACAGCCATCATGTGAAATCAATAATGCCACTTAGATAGGACATAACATGTTGGCAGGCAGTCATCACTGTAGGATTAGTGAGACCATTGGCAATCTCGCAAAACGTGTCCTATAACCTGCAGAAATGTACAGTATTTTCTATTAAAGGTAGGGTAAGTGATATTTTTTGGTTAAAACAAACAAAGTATTTTGTTAAAAGGTTAAAATACTATATTCTGATAGTAATCATTGCTATAGAGTGTTTGTTCAGTAACAGATGTCTCCCCGTCTCTCCAGCTCTTTAATAAACAGAAAATACATTTTTCGGTAGGTGTCAAAATCTCAGCCAATCAGGAGAAAGTACCCATTTTAAGCTTAATTTGTATAGTGTTCCAGTTCCAAATGCTCGTTTCTTAGTGTCATCACTTCCAATTTCACTTGTTTAATCTGTATCCTGATTGAGTTCTGTCCTGGTTGGATAAAATTGGAAATGAAACTGAAACGAATATGCATTTTCTGTTTAATAAAGAGGTGGAGAGACAAGGAGACTCCTAATACTGAACAAACACTCTATAGCAATGAGTACTATCAGAAAATAGAGCTATTTAACAATTATTTTAACCAACGCAAATCACTTACCCTACCTTTAAGTAAAATTTGAAAAATAACTCACTTTGTTTTTCTTTTTTAGTAGTCGGCGGTTAGTTGAAACCTCTGTTGAGGCTTTAAATAAAATAGGTACAAAACCTGCAGCCCGTTTGTCAGACAGTACTTGGCTAGTCTGTTCAATTCTAGTCTTTAAACCTGATGGGTACTGCCATCTAGTGGTTATGCCATGAAATGCCAGGACCACAATGGAAACAAGTTCTTATGCTTTTAGCCAGTGTTTTACTGTGCTTCTATGCCCTTTACATTGTTGACTTAAGTATTCAATCAATGCTACATTTAAATACATTAATACAAAACAAACAAAACATTGTGAAAATGTTAAAGCTTTATATACTGATAGTAATCATAGCCAATAGTGTTCAATAACAGGGATCTCCCAGTCTCTCCAGCTCTTTAGTTAACAGATGCATTTTCAGGCTGAGATGCCAATGTTATCCAATAAGAGAGAACTCACAAAGGATAAACAAGTGACACTGGAATTGATTGAAAAAATGTGATATAAAATGTAAGCTGATAAATGAGTACTCTCTCCTGATTGGATGAAATTGGCAACCCACATGAGAATGTGTTCTGTTCACCAACGAGCAAGAGGGAACTGTCACGGAACAAACACACCATAGCAATGATTACCATCAGAATATAGAGCTAACACTTTTATTAACAAACATCACTGCACTTTAAATGCTAGCAGGCTCATTTATGATGCAAGCTTAACACATGGTCAATCAGTCAGATGTACAGAATTGGTGAGGTTTACCTTTGGTTAGTTAAAAGTTGGTGGAACCTTAAATCAATTACGTTAACAGTGAATAGAAGAAAATAATGCCGGTTGGTCTACTCAACTTGAGAACCCCAGCATCCATATTCTAGGGGGAACATTGACCAAAAATAGCCGATCTACCAGCTCACAATGTTGTGTCTAAGAGATGTGTAGACAGAAAAAAGAAGTCAAAGTACAGTTGTAACTCAGGTCCGTTTTACTAACAATAGAGTGTTCAAGTGGTTAAAGTATAAGCTGGGGAAGAAATGGATGACTGACTGAGGATAAGCCCCAGCATCCATATTCTAGGGGGAACATTGAGCAAATATAGCCGATCTACCAGCTTACAACGTTGTGTCTGAGAGATATGTAGACAGAAAAAGCAGTCAAAGTACAGTTGTAACTCAGGTCCGTTTTGCCAATCTTTAACTGCAACTAAGCCGATGCCCCTTGAAATATGTAAGGGTGGGGATCGTTCAAAAATTTACATTTATTAAACACAAACTTCACACCAAGCAGAAACAAAAGAAATAAACAAACGTAACAAAACAAAGCATGCAATATCAATAATAAAGAAAACTTGCAAACATAAAATTACTGCCGGAAGGCAGGCCATGGCAGTGTCTTGGGGGCTCGCAGTATAGAGGTAAGGCTGTTGGTGTCCAACGCCAGCCTGAAGGGGAAGCATATTTATAAAATAAGACAAAAAAAGTGCCAATACATGTATAGAAATATTCGAAAGGGAGAACTAACCAGAATATTCAAAAGGGAGAACTAACCTTTGATTTGGAGCTGTCGTAAGGCCCCAAACAAAAGGAGTTGCAGTATTGTCAGATTCTGCAAGAAGTTAAACAGAAAGAACAGTGACAAACTGGTTAAAGCGGCACTATGTAACTTTTTTAATTAATAAAATGTAATTTTGTCCAATCTGTATGGTAGCGTATGTTAATACAATATAACTCATAGAATTGGGGTTGTATTTTCTCTCCCTGTTCTTCTATTGAGACATTTAGAACCTGTGTCTAGGTGAGACATCACCTTTGACACACGATCTGGTTTCTTGTTTGACACAAAAGGTCATGATTCAATTTATCCCCTGAGCAAGCAGGCAGGCTCCATTAGCTCAATGGTAAAAAGGTCAGCACTTGCGGGGACCCGGGTTCAATTCCGGGGTAGAAAAGGAAAGTTACATGCAGCTTTAACAGTTGCTGTGCTAAATTCACAGACCCAGGGGAACGGTAAAAAATAAAAAATAAAATATACTATACTATAATATGCCTGATTGCAGATTAAGTTTGTTAGGGAATTTCTATACTGTGCGGTGATATGCAAGATTCATATTATACATTATGTTAAGTAAACACTCAAACACTTGGTTTACTGGTCAGACAGAATACAGACTAGCTATTACCTCGTCACTCTCGGCTTGAACTGCCATATAAAGAATGATGACACGTGATAATGGGTCAAACTGACCAGTTACTGGACACTTGGTAGTCAGGGACTACATGGAAGTATGTGCTCGCTTGCTAGCTTAGCTTGCCAAATTTGACCTAAAACTCATGTTGTAAAATGTACCTGGTGCTGAATAGTGAACATGCAGACTGGTCTGTCATATTTGCTCAACCTTGCCTTTTTCCTCGAGAGATTCCGCAACAAGTTTTTTAACAAGTGCCAAGCTGCCATCCTATTATGTCAGACCCATAGGCAAAAATGTTCCATACAACAAAAAACACAAGAAATGCAACTGACCCTGTTCCCAGTCTTCCTCTGTGACAGGTGTTGTCCATGTAGGGCAAGGGACCTGCCATTTGTACTGCTGTTCCGTGTCATTGGCTGTGAAACAACAATTCATCTCAATAAGCAGTGCTGAATATTAGTTAACATGAAATAATTACATGTGCAATCAATGTAAACACAAATTGCACTGGGCACTTTAAAAATAAAAAGAACAAATACAAAGAAATGACTAACATATTTAATAATTTTATATAACCGATCTAGATCGGCTATTTCCGCTACTTTTTGAAAATGTTTTAAACGATCAGACATTTACCCATTAAGACCGGGAACGCATCTGTGTCTCTTTTTTTTCCTTTGGGCTATTTTTGAAAAAAAGAATGTGAAAATGTGTGCAAATCTTTGAAAAAAATAATAATTTATTTATTTATTTTTTATATATATATATATATATATATATATATATATATATACACATATATATATATATATATATATATATATATATATATATATATATATATATACACATATATACACATACACACATTTTTCACTCAAATCTTTGCTTCTGGGGGGGTCCCTGGAACAATGTTTTGAGAAAAACATTCCAAGATTTTTCAAAAGATTTCAGATTTACAAGCTCATAGCATTGCACTCTGTGCCGCACTATGAGCATGTAAATTTTCTATTTTTTTAATGGACAAAGAAAATGACACAGCTGCGTTCCCGGTCTTAATGGGTTAAGCAAAATATTCCTAAAATCAATACGAGAAAAGACATAAGTTATCTTACTTCCGGTATGGATATAACGTTTGTCCTCACAGGTGGCAGTATGGTGGGCCAACTCATTCTTGGGCACCAGGTGCCGAGCATTGAAAGGGCACGTTTTCAACTCGCGGGCTAGTTGAGGATGATTCTGCAAATACAGACGGACAGAACCTCAGTTATGTCATTCAAGCAACCATTCATGATTAATTTTCAAATTATCTTAGAAACTCAATCTCTTCAAGCTGAAGCTAATAAGCATTTCAACGCCATGTGATACATTTACTCCAGCCGAGATGTTTGGTTTAAAGTAAGAATTAAAATAACTAACACTTGACTGTTTAAATTTCCATACATATATTCATACAGTTGTCAAACAAACATTTGCACTTTTGTTACCAACCTTCCTGCACTTAAGCAGATGGTACGGGAATCGACATGCCCGGATCTGGTGGTTTTTATCATATGGACACTGGAGAAGTTTGTCTGGGTCACAGTCCTTTGTGGGATCTATGGGTAAGAGCAAACATGATATTCTCTTGGGTATTGTAGTGATCCGGAGAGGAAATTACTTCTTACTAATTATATTGACCCAGCAGTGGCTTGCTCTGAGTGAGTGCATGGGGGAGAAGTTGGGGGTTACGTGTCTTGCTTAGGGACACCAAAAACAGGAGAGACAAAGCCTGGAGGAGGCGAGGATTGAACTGCAGACCTTCCAATTCCCAAATGGCTGTTCTACCCTCCTGAACCACTGCCGCCTTAATTACGGCCCTAAACACTGTTTTCACATCGATTTAGGCAGACAGTCTTTTCGTCTGTCCGCAGACTGTTAAGACGGCAAACAAAACACGCATGATATGTCGCTAATGGTGATTTAGTTTACAAAAATGAAATATGAAGTTATTTTGTGTATTTATTCTAGTAATGCAGCTCTTAATATTATATTGCAAATGTACTGCAAGTGATATTTTTTGGTTAAACAGCTCTACATTCTGATAGTAATCACTGCTATAGCATGTTTATTCAGTAACAGGGGTCTCCCTGTCTCTCCAGCTCTTTAGTAAAGATAGAATATATGTTCAGGTAGGTTAACATATTTTATCCAATCAGGTAAGAGAACCCCTGGTATATGTCTGTTTGTTTTTTGGGGAAAAAGGAAGCAATCCATGTATATGAACAGAAATGTAAGATCCTATCCTGTGCTTCGCAATAAAAAATGTTTGAAACAAGTTGAGAGAACTCCACAAAGATAGTTTACCAGCTTACGTTCCAGTTCCAATTTTGTCTGCTCATTTATTCATTTCAACTTGCTCATCTGGTTTAGTCTACCTGAATCCATATGAACGCAGCATTATCCATTACAATTTCACATAACAAATCGAAATCAAAGGTTTTACCCAATTCCTTTTCACATGAGTTGTCCACGTTAGTCCCATCAGGACTGCTGCTGCGGGCATGCCTTGATGCAGTCAACATCTAAAGACAAAATGGAAGTAAAATGTATTAAGTTCTGACAATATAGAAACAAACAAGTCTAGTAACCTAGACAACTGACCAACTTTTAACACAATAAGTCAAAGATGCATACATATTCAACCATAATTCTAAGTTTTAAGAAGATTTCAAGTAATTTCTTTGCATTCTTCCTACACCCTCGGGCAACTGTTGTCAAGTGTTACTGTACATGCACTTTCTATGGTCCACTTAAATTTACAGTGTTCTTATAAAAAGCTACAAAAACGCCCACAAGACAGATTATTGAACTAAAGCAGAGATTCTTAACTGAATGGTACGACGGGATCGCTTGAGAAAAAAATAACTGACATATACATACTTATAGAACAATGTTTGTCATGCGACACCCATTAAGGTTTACCCACACGTCGAAAGATCATTTAAGCGTTCGTGAGTGAGCCAACTGCATGTTAACGCCAAACTACCAGAGACGTCCTGACCTGAACCATTTGCTAGACCAGTGGTTCTCAAAATGGGGTCCGGGGACCCCCAGGGATCCTTGAGGGAGTTCCAGGGGGTCCCCAGCTAAATGATAGATTAGGCACCAAATGGACCCTTATGGGTCTGTAACTCTGAGTGTACAAATGGATTTGTACACTCTGAATTAAATTGACAGATTTTACAATATAAATTGCGGTCCAAGTGATAGAAATGCCATTAAATGGGGGTCTGTAGCCTAATGCATGTCAAAATGGTTGAGAATCACTGCTAGAGCCGTAAAAGATCTTCTCTTATGGGGGTCCCTGGCATATATTTTGAAATGGGGATCCGCTGGCTAATAAGTGTCAATTTGGGGATCCTTGACATGAAAAAGTTTGAGAACCACTGTTCTAGACACGCCTGGCTTGTAGATTTCTTTTTTATTTGGAGAGCACGCGACACCGTCGTACTTCCGCGTTCATTATCGCTGGTTCCATACGACAACGATGTTCTTTGTAGGTCTAAAAAAAGGCTTTTGCAGAAGGCCGTTGTACGTTTTTTGTATCAGCATTCATTATTATTCCGTAAATTTGAATTGACCGTAGAAATACTTCGTCCCTTTGTGTTCCTCTACTAATGAATCGAATGTCAAGCACGTGCGTTGCGTTTAGGAGGTGGGCGACGCACATGCTCGAACTGACGTTAAACAACGATTTAATTAGTTTATTTTAACGTTAAACGTCGTTCAAAAACATTAACTTCAGGAAAGTTAACACAAAATGACCACTTGCATTATACAACCCCACCTCCACGACTTTTACGATGCAAACCTTCGTTAGTACTGCTGCTGCCGTGCTGCGTAACGACCTCAATCGACTGATGTCTGATGCCTGCGCGTACGTGGTGTGACCTCAATCTTTCAACAAAAACGCCCCACCTACTGGTGATGCGAGGTTACGCCCCACCCACGCGGTCACCTGTTCTTTACTTGCGTAAAAGTACAAAAGTATTGGTATCAAAATGTACTTAAAGTACAAAAGTAAAAGTACTCTTTATGCAGAAAGACCAATTTCACAAGTTTTCAAATGTATAAAAATCTTTTGAAAATAGCAGATCTACAAGCTCACAATGCCATTGTGAGCTTGTATCGGCTATTTTCAAATGGCTGAAATGTAAAATGGTACATTTGTAGGGCTGAAGTGGTTAATGTATGTTCTGTAATAATAATCAAAATCTACAAAGTAACTAGTAACTAAAGTTTTCAAATTTACTTTACACCACTGTGTGTGTGTGTGTGTGTGTGTGTGTGTGTGTGTGTGTGTGTGTGTGTGTGTGTGTGTGTGTGTGTGTGTGTGTGTGTGTGTGTGTGTGTATATATATATTGTAGATTTTGATTATTATTATTACACAACATTAACCACTTCAGCCTATTTCAGCCTACTTTTTTTTTTTTTTTTTTAGACATAATTATTATAACTGAAACAGGACATTCTGCATAATGAGTACTTTTACTTTTGGTACTTTGTTGTTGTTTAATATTTTTATTACGGGAAGTTGGTTACAGTACATGGTTGTAAGTACATACATACAGTTGTATTCCCCTTTTTTTTTTTTTTTCCCCGTTTATCTCTGTGTATATGGAAAAAAAATAAAAAATAAAAATAAAAAAAATACAATAATAATAGTAGTAATAGAGCATTTGCAAGGTTTACATTTTAGAATGTCAATAACATTGTTGAGGTACAGTAAAACAGAACAGGTAAATAATTCAGTAATAGGAAAAATAAAATGATATTGATATTAATAATAAAGTATGAGTAATACAGCTATACATAAAAAAAAATGAAGAAAAAAAAAATAATAATAATAATGATAATAAAGAAAAAAAAAAGAAAGAAAGAAGAAGAAAAGAAAAAGAAAAAAAAAAGAAGATAAGGTATGAGGGGGTGGGAGAGGAGGGGGGGGGGGGGGTTCAGTCAGAAGGTAGTGTCTGTAAGGAATTGAAATAATTAATAAAGGGGTTCCACTTATGGGTAAATTTAGCAGGGGTGCCCTTAACAGAGAAACGAATCTTTTCCAGCTTAAGGAAAGACATGACGTCCCTTAGCCACATAGAGATGGAAGGGGCCTTGGGGGATTTCCACTGCAATAATATGCGCCGTCTTGCCAGGAGGGATGTAAAGGCTATTATATATTATATTGCTATGAGAGGATTTATCTGTATTTCAAAGCTAAGAACCTTTGACAAGGTGGCAAAATAATCGTTCCAGAATTTGTTAAGTATAGGACAAAGAAAAAACATGTGGCTCAGGTTGCATGGGGAAGCATGACATCTTTCACATTGGTCTATAATAGATGGGTATATCTCAGATAGACGGGATCTGGAATAGTGAACTCTATGAAGTACTTTGAACTGTATGAGTTCTAGTCTTGCACATGGAGTGCTTGATCTTATCCTCTCCAAGGCGTCGTTCCAGCACTGATTGGTGAAGGCTACACCGAGTTCCTGCTCCCAAGCTGCGCGAACTTTGACCGCCGGTTGGTGGTCAAAGGACATTAATTTCTCATATATAGTAGATATGAGGGATATCTGGTTGGGTTTCAGTATCAACAGGTCTTCCCAATTCTGAATGGGAGGGGAAGAAGGATAGGATGGAAAGAGGGAGGAGACGCAATGTCGAATTTGAAAGTAGCGGAACAGATGCGATGTGGGTAAATTGAAGTCTGAGGATAAATCTGCGAAGCTGTAAAATGTACCATCTTTAAAGAGATCTCTGAAACATTTGATTCCCTTATTCTGCCAGGCAATATAAGTGACGTCTTCGAGAGATGGGGGAAATAGGTGGTTCCTCGCTAAGGGCATCAAAGAGGAGGGTGAAATAAATTTAAAATGGCGCCTGAATTGAAACCAAATCTTAAGTGTGGAGCGTGTAACAGGGTTGGATGTGAATTTGGAGAGGAGTATTGGTAAAGTGGAGGAAAGGAGAGCCATAGGGGAAGGTGAGGAGCTTGGCAGCGCCTCCAACCTACACCATAGAGTCTCTGGGGAGTAAAGCCAGTAGGAGAGTTTTTGGATTTGAGCTGACCAGTAATAGAGCATAATATTGGGTAAAACAAGGCCGCCATTAAATTTGAATTGTTGCAATAGGGATTTCCTCACTCTGGGTGTCTTTCCATTCCACAGAAAATTAGTAATGATTTGATCCACAGATTTAAAAAAATGTTTGGGGAGAAACAAAGGGATACACTGGAACAAAAAAAGAAATCTGGGCAAGACGTTCATTTTGACCACGTTGATTCTGCCTATTAGTGATAAGGGCAGTGACTTCCACCTTTGTAAGTCTGCTTTGAGTTGGGTGAGTAAAGGGGCATAGTTAGCAGTGTAGAGAGAGGTTAAGGTTCGGGTTGTGTTGACCCCCAAGTACCTAAACCCTGATGGGCTGAGTTTGAAGGGGATCTCGGGTTGTGTGAGTAACAGAGCGGGTGGGTTTATGGGGTAACATTCACTTTTAAGAACGTTTATTTTGTAGCCTGAAAAGGAGCTGTATGTATCCAGGAGAGACAGGATCGGCGGGATGTTAATAAGTGGGTCTGATATGTATAAAAGCAAATCGTCCGCATACAGAGATAATTTGAGCTCAACGCCAGCACGGCGGACTCCGCAAAATGACGGCAGTGATCTTAATGCTATTGACAGGGGTTCAATGGCCACGGCGAAAAGCAAGGGAGATAGAGGACATCCCTGTTTACAACCACGAGATAGTGTGAAGTAGTCGGAGTAGGTGTCATTGGTGTGAACACTAGCTTGGGGGGAGGTATACAGAAGCTTGATCCAGGATATAAATCTGTCTCCGAGTCCAAATTTGTGGAGCACTGCAAAAAGATATTCCCATTCGACTCGGTCGAAGGCCTTCTCTGCGTCGAGAGAGATGACTACTTCTGCTGTTGAGGAGGAATGTTCAGAGTACATAACATTAAAGAGTGTGCGGACATTAAAGAACAATTGACGTCCCTTAATAAAACCGTTCTGCTCCTCCGATATGATGGTCGGAAGGATTGTTTCCAGACGGGTTGCTAAGGCTTTGGCCAAGATTTTTACGTCTACGTTCAGCAAGGACAGGGGTCGGTAGGAAGCACAGGATGTGGGATCTTTGTCTTTTTTTAATAAAAGAGCTATGGATGTCTGAGTTAGAGTTTGTGGCAATATGCCAGATTGTAGGGACTCATTAAAGACAGAAATAAGTAAAGGGGCTAGTTTGTTGACAAATTTTTTAAAGAACTCAACAGAAAATCCGTCGGGACCAGGAGATTTGTTATTTTGCATCGTTTTTATTGAGGCTATAATTTCTACCAAAGTTAAAGGGGTGTCAAGGTGGTCAGCCGTAGTAAGGTCGATAGACGGAACCGTTAGAGTCCCAAGGAAGTTAAACATATCTGTGGTATCTGACGGTGATTCTGATTCGTAAAGTGAGGTGTAATAGGTCTTGAAAATTGAGTTAATGGTATTTGGGTCGGAGGTAAGATTACCTGTGGAGTCCTTGATGGTCGGAATCGATCGGGAGGAAGCTTGTTGTTTCAATTGGTGGGCTAGTAGTCTGGTCGGTTTGTCGCCGTGTTCGTAATAATTGGAGCGTGACTTTAATAAGAGCCGCTCCGCGTCTGCCGTAGCAGTGCGATCGAACTCTGCCTGCAAGTCGATCCGTTGTTTCTGCAGAGTTGAAGTGGGTTTTGTTGCGTTTTGAAGGTCAAGATCCTGAATTTTTCTTGCTAGTTCTTGCAACTTGGCCTTGCGATTTTTGTTTAGGAAGGCAGAGTAAGATATTATTTGGCCACGGATATAAGCTTTGAATGTCTCCCATATCAATGAGGGGGAGGTGGAATCGGTTTGATTAGTAACCAGGAAGTCGTCAATTGATGAAGAGATAAAGGTATTGAAGGCATCGTCAGATAGCAACAGAGGGTTAAGTCTCCATGGTGATGGGGAACGAATTTGGTCTAAAAGTTGGATGTCCAGACTTAGAGGGGCATGGTCTGAAATAACAATTGGGTGGTACTGGGAAGAAAGAACTTTAGGAATGAGGGAGCCGTCAACAAAAAAATAGTCAATACGGGAATAGGATTGATGGACATTTGAAAAGAAAGAAAACTCCTTGGCTTGGGGGTGACAGAGTCTCCAGGGATCGACGCAACCGTTCCTAAACATGAATTCTGAGATTGACCTGGACATACAGGACTGAGACAGAGTGCGGGGGTTCGAACGGTCCAAAGCCGGGTGGATAGCACAGTTCAAATCGCCACCTAGAATCAGGAGGTGGGTGTCTAAGAGAGGGAGGGAGCTGAATAGCTTATTTGTAAAGTCTGGGTTGTCAAAGTTTGGAGCATAGACATTTACCAATAGGACCGGTTTGTGACATAGAGTGCCTGCAATAATCAGGTATCTACCGTTTCTATCGGCTATGGTCTTGGATGGGGTGAATTGGACTCTTTTATTAAATAAAATGGCTACCCCCCTTGCCTTGACATTGAAAGACGATTGAAAAGTATCGCCTACCCATGGGCACCTGAGTTTAGCTTGATCTTTGTCCCGTAGGTGTGTTTCCTGTAGAAATATAACATCAGCGTTTAAGCGTTTTAGGTGAGAGAGAATCTTTGAGCGTTTGATTGGGCTATTCATGCCCTTAACATTCCAACTCAGAAACCTGATTCCGTGGCCCTTATCTGGGGTTTGTGTTATTGTGTTAGCCATCTAGCCAGTCGTACAAATGAGAGATGGTGGAAAAGATGTCTATGCGACTGACTGAATCGCCCCAATAAAGGGAGGGGTGGGGAGGGGAGGAAAGGAAAGAGGGGGAGGGGAGGGGAGACAAAAAGAACAAAAAGTAAAACGAAATAAAAAAACATGTAAACAACTGTTGACTACAGAGATATAGCCCGGTGCCCGCAACCCACCCTGCCCTCCCACCCCAGTTGCACCTAAGTTGTCCCCATCTCCGGGCAATGGGAACAGCGATGCAGACTCCAAAAGGAGTCATCCTCCTAAGAGGGGTACTTGCGACTTTCTAGCTTTACGCCTAACGAGTACAGAGAGGGCTCAGAGAAAAGGCCCCCGGTGTTGAGATGTAGATTGATTGTTGAACTTGATTGTGATTGTGTTAAGGAAAATAAATAAATTGTATGCCTGTTGAGTAGCCAAATGTGATTATGGGAGCATAACATAAGTAGTTACTGAAGTAGAGTACTAGAATTTTAATAAAAGGTAAGGAGATATGATAAAAAAAAAAAAAAAAAAAAAAAAAAAAAAAAATTATAGCAACAACCGTTATTTAAAAGAAGAGAGAGAAAAAAAAAAAAAAAAAAAAAAAAGTTACCTTATGTCTATTGGCTAATGTGTATATTTTTCTATTAAGGGCGTGATAAGATGATAGGAAAGGGACTGGAGCATAGAGTTCTGATATTGGTGGAAAAATAAAACGGGACTTACAATACCTACAATACAGATAGATGATGAGACCTGGATTCAAATGCAGAGGTAAGTAAAAGGTAATAAACCTTCAGCTTGTCAAGGCGTCTACCATAGTTCAATACAGCCTGGTGTCTTAAGTTAGAGATGCAAAGAAAAGAGAAGTGGAGATCATTTCGGCCTGGTGTCTTTAATTCAAGAATCAAAAAAATAAAAATAAAAGAGAAAAGAAAGAACATAATAAGTGACAAAAGTTCAGTGCAACCAGGTCTTCAGTACAGGGCAATAGAAATATAAGTAATAGTAATATTACGGCTGATCGCAAAATTGAGGAGAGGAGAGATGGGAGAGGAAGGAAAAAAGTCCGCTATACAAGGCAAAAGAAAGTACCCTAAGATATCTGTTGAAAATAGAAAGAAAGAGAATAATTAAAATTAAAAAAAAAGTGCCTCGAGTTTACTCATCCCACTCCCAGTCCAAAATTAATCAATACATGAATAAATAAAACACAGGCAAAAACAAAAACAAAACACAGAACTATATGACTCATTCCAGAGTTCAGTTCACAGTGATGGTGTATATACCTCATCCACAATTCAAAGCATCATGTCCTGTAGTCCAGGGCACAACTTAAGGCAAAAATAAGTACCTAGAGTTCAGCGTTAGTCAATCCATTAGAGAGAGGGAGAGAGAAAGCAAAACAGAGAGAGAGAGAGAGAGAAAGGGCGAGAGACACCGAGCCAAAGAAAGAGAGAGAGAGCGAGAGAGAGGGAGGGGGGAGGAAGGGAGAGACGCAGAGAGAGAGAAAGACAGAGTGAGAGACGGAAAAAGAGAGAGAGAAGAACGGAACGGACCCTTAGTTCAAAGCTCGTTCATCTGTCAATAATCAAAGGGAAGGTTTCCACCGATCAGACAGAGATATTAACTGTGGAAAAATACCGTCTAAAGCAAAAGAAAATAGTAACATAATAAAAAATAAAAAAAAACTAGAGATAGAAATGCGATAATTATGTAGATAATAATTAAAGGAAAGATATCTGCAAATCAAACCGGGATGGTACTGAGTACTATTCGGTTCGAGGAGAAAGGTAAATTAAATTGTGGTAATTATAACTTTAGTAATTTAACAGGCTGATGATGATAAGATTTCCACAGATCAGTCGTAGGTATCGCTGTGTAAAAATACAGTTCGGAACAACAGGAAAGAATAGTAATTAAATGTCTGGTAATAAAATAATAAAAATGATAGGAATAACAATGACAAAAAAAATAGAGATTACAGTGATATTAAAAAATAATAATCGGAGGGAAAATATCCACAGATCAAGTGAGAATATCATTGTGTATACAGTTCGGTTCAAGGCAAGATGTAAGTAAAATAGCAGTAGTAATAACTGTAGTAATTTAGTAGGCTAATAAAAATACGGTTTCCACAGATCGGGCAAGGATTGAATAATAAAAATTGCAAAGTCAATGTTTATACAAAAATAATAATCACTACTTTTGGTACTTTAAGTATATTTTGATGCCAATACTTTTGTACTTTTACTCAAGTCGATTTTGATTACCGGACTTTTACTTGTAGCAGAGCGTTTCTACATTGATTGCAATATTGATACTTTTACTTAAGTAAAAGTACTTTTTCCACCACTGCTGCTTATGTCAATAATATGGATGCTGTGAAAAAATGTCTGTCGAAAAGACAAATTAAGTTCCACTTCCTCCATCAACGTTTTCCCCAGGGTTTTCCAAACTATAAATTGGCCCGGGCCGTACAACCATCATTACGGTACACACATGACCCTGTACAGCTGCAACAACAGTTACGGTAAATGCTTGTCCCCAACAGGAATTTGCCCTTACCAAAATGGCGCTGTCGTGTGTGCGTCTGTGTGGTCACTTTTCTTTGGTACGACGGTATGCATTTCGGCCGAATGGGATAACAACTGGCCTTTATTCTCCTTATGTGTCATCTCAGTCAAGGTATACGGTTCATTCTATTTTATTAGATGTATTTATTCAGCTTAGTTTTTGCTTTTAGCTAGCTGTCATATATCAGCTGATGTTATCATAACCTCTTGAACAGGCAAGCTAAATGACCCTTTCTAATAGTACTTATGTTTATCTAAAGTGTTTATGTAAAGTTTCTTAAATTCCGGAGCTTATTTGTAGATTCATTTACACTTGAACTGGACATTGGCCATGCCCATGTAGCTCCCTTCATGAGGCAACACAGGGTCGTGTCTCACACACACACACACACACACACACACACACACACACACACACACACACACACACACACACACTCTGTATCTACTGTACAGATATCTACCTATCTATCTATTGGCTGAGGCTCTGGGTGTAGATTTTAAGGATACAGAACAGGAGATAATCGGAGCCAAGCCACATTTAGTTATGGTAAACCTTGAATACCTGCTCATAAGAGCTAACATGTCCCCTCCTTATACATGACAGGTTGTCCCTGTGCAGACAGTTCTCATCCTCAAAAGCCAGACCAGGTGTTGGCCAATATGTTTCGTCCAGACTACAGCGGGCAAATGACAAATATGAAAGATACCTTAAAAGACGGTTCCCCCGCTTTTATCAGCTCTATCACACTTTTGTTGAAGGTAAACCACCATTAATTCACACACAAAATCTTAAGAAAAGCTGTACTCCCAATTTGTGTAGATTTCATCCATATACTATGTCACTATTCCAGGATTCAAGCTGCTCTTTCAAGATGCCAAAGAAATTAAGAGAATAAAAATGGCAATGTACACCGACAGCATAAAAGTCCAGGATTTACCCTACAGAGACATGGAAAAGCTTTGGCAGGTGGGTGTCCTGACTGTATAGGATATTGTTTATTTATGCACACTGTTTGATCACTAATCCAAGTTCATTCAAATATGTAGCAATTGTGTTGGACTTCAACAGCCTGAACAGTTCAGTTTGTGATTAAGTGAAGCAATTAACACAATAAATATAATCCTGTCAGTCCTATCATTAGGCCTACATTAATTAACCACTTGAACCCTGGCGTCCTTATTTTGGGGCTAACATTCTGTGAAAATGGCAAAAGCTCACAACTAGATATGTGACGTGTTGTGAGCTTTTCGGCGACAATATTTGGTGTAAACTAGAGAGAAAACGGGAAGGGGTCTAGTATGTAACCTTTGGAATCCAGTCAACTAAGTATAGGGTTTCAGTGGTTAATTATAGTTTGGAGCCTGACCAGTCAATTCAGATGCCTGAGGTTCAGAAGGGAGTGTAAGGTACTTGCAAGTGATGTTCACAAGGATAATCAGAGTTGTAAAACATACCCTTGTTTTCATCTGGGAACACCTTTATGTTTAAGGCCAATAAAAGACTGAATAGAAATGTCTTTCTTTGGTTCTCAGTTTCGCAGAGACATGATGAAAGCCATTCCATTGGTGTTGATATCCATCCCCCCCTTTGCCAACTACTTGGTGTTCCTCCTGATGTAAGTTTGTCACCTTGAAAGAGTGTCTCCTCACTTCACTCATCACTGTTTAGTTCATACTGTATATGCTGCAAATCAAACCGATTGAAAGTGAAAGTTGCCTCAAAATGTAACTAATCATACTATGTTGCTCAATAATAATACATTGTGCTCCACAATGTATGCCACCTGCCATCCCATCCCTCTGTGTTGTTGGCCCGTCCTACCTTTCCCTGTCATGACATTATTCTTCCCATCAATATGTGTTCGTCTTCCCTCTGGTACCATCCTCTCCTGTTCACTGCCAGGTACCTTTTCCCCCGGCAGCTCCTAATACCCCATTTTTGGACTCTGAAACAGCGGGTGGAGTTCAGAGGTGTGTACCATTCCAGCAGGGCCCAACACCATTTTGCAGTGCTTAAGGAGCTTGAGAACACAGGCAACCAGGTCAAAGAAGGTCACATTAAGAGAGGCCTACAACACCTGTGCAGTAAAGTAAGATGTAGCCTGGTTCTATTCTAATATCCCTCCTTTGTCCCTCTCCCTGGTCTATGTATATTTTAATCTGCACCTCACTGGGTAGATGCTATTTGTTATTTACCTGGTTGATGGATATGGGGTTTACATGTTATCCAATACATGTCATATAATAAGTATAGCATATAATTGTCCTCTTAGCACTCCTTTCTTGACACCTCACCACCTATTTGACAAAAATGTTCATGGACGGAGCTTACTCCAACCTTGCACGTTGTATGTCTCTTTGGATAAGAGGATCTGCTAAATGCCTAAATTGTAAGTGAAAGGAGCATCATACATATGTATGAGTTGACTGTTTTGCATCTTAACTGGCTACATTTTAGTCCCAAACTAAATTAATACCATACATAGCCAAATGAGTATTAATACAGTATGTGTGCTTACGTCAGTTAGATAAGGCTGTGTATCTGTGCATTTTCCAGGTGCAAAGTGGAGCACATCCCAATGTGTCCGAAATCCATGCTGTGCGGAGTGTATTTTCTGGACCCCCCCTGGGTATAAGGAGGATGAGCGTAGATCAAATGGTTAGTGAACTAAGAGACCTTCCTTACACTTTCTCTCCTGAAAAAGTCAATTTTATGGACTCTACTGATTCTGGGTACCAATACATTTTAGAACACAAAGTGATACTCAGGTTATGCATTGATATACATTTTGTAGGCTTAATTGATTTTGGTTGGTTACAGTAGTAATAGACAATTTTGAGTATTAAAGTGTGGTTTCGTTTCCTCCCTGCTCATCCCATTACAAACGAAATGCAACATGGGCGCTAAGTGCAGCAGTGGAGAGTAATATTGTAGTATAGACTTGTTATAAGTGCCCTAATTCCGTATAAGAACCCTGCGTCCATGTACATGGCATGCAGAATGATTCCGCATCAGACAAACACATCACAGATAACTCCATGGATTGTTTACTTAATATTCTGCGTTTGATTTGGAAGCACAGCATTGCTACTTTTCTATTGCTATGATCGCGACTTTCATACTAAAGTGACACATAACTACAAAACATCCAGTGATTTGTACCTACTTTGGATTTTAAACCCTGCCAGGGTTCCCTTAAAAACTAATTATTAAATAGATTTAAATTAATATTTATTTAAAACAGGCCATAAAATTATATTTTATTAGATTCATGTTTGAATGGTCTTATTATATCATTTTTGATTGAGGTGATGTATTCCCAGTCTGCCTATATGGTGCGACTGAGTTTTAAACTGAAAGAAACCTAATAGAATAGAATATACTGTATATAAGATTTTATTTAATGTGCAAGGATAATATTTAGGGTAAGTCACATGTCTGCAAGAGTCCTGGTCTGGGTGCTATGTTACCAGATAACATTGAAGGCAACCTAAATGGTTCTACAGTACTTTGAGTAGGAGCAATTCTGACAAGACAGCTTTTGTCCTTTCTGCTTCAATTGGATTTAGTCGAGCAAGATAACATTCTATTATTGGTTGAAAAGTTTTTTTTGTCTGTAAATAAGGAAGTAGAGAGGACGCAGTTATTGTACAGAGAATAATGCAACATTGTCCAAATGTTTGTTATAGTGAAATTCACTGTAACAATAAGAAATACATACTTTTGCCGGTGAACAATATGCATACATTTTCATTGCAAGTTTGGTCTTAAAAAAATTCGAGGTGGCATTAAAACTGTCTTAAAGGAGAATTTTGGACTAAGTTGTTCTTACCTTTTCTATGATGTTATGATATCTTAGGATGAATGGTACAGTAGAAAAAATTCATAACTCCACCCCGGGTCCGCCACAGCTTAACACATTGACTGCCTGAATTATTTTCACTGCCTATTGTTATTCATGCCAGAGATTTTTCAATGGAAAAAAAAAAAGTACTCAGGAGCCGAGATACAAAATTTTAAAGTTTTAAGTTAACAAGGAAGTGGATGAGAGTAAAGATCTTCGAAAATTCATATCTCCTTGGTCTTTGGGTCAAATTTTTTAAAAAAAAAGTAAAAAAAAAAAAAAAAAAATTAGCAGATCTTGGCACTCAAGTGATGAAAAGCTAAAAACGAGTTAAGTCGTTTTAGGCATTCAATGTGTTAAAACGTGCACGGATAGGCCTTGCGTGTTTCCTTTTTTTTGTGAGATCTGACGTTCATAGTGACAGAACACTGTGCAACCAAAAAAAAAAAAAAAAAAAAAACCTAAGTCTCGTCTAGATTTCAATCTCGTCTAGCGAGACTTCTGTTTTTTTTTTTGACAGTGTTATATCCTGCAGTGTGTACCTGCCTTAAAGGGTAAGACCACTTTGGTAGAGGTTTGGGTTGTGTAGTTACCTTGCCATGATGTAACTCCAAAGGTGGGCAAGAAATCAAAAATAATTGCTCCATTGATTAGAAATTGATCATTCAAAATATGCTCCTCATTGACTTACATTGTACGGTAAAACATCTCTCAAAGTCACTCTTTTAGCACATAAATGAACCCAAACATAGCTGATTCAGACAATATAGAGAATCACCAAACCCAGTACTGTTTGTTTTTTTAATAAAAATGTTGATTTCCTGTTGATTTTACTATTTGAAGATCTGGATCCGGATCCGGGTTTTCTACTTATTAAAAATGGCAAAATCAACAGGAAGTTGACCTTTTTATAAAAAAAAAAACAGTACTGGGTTTGGTGATGTTCTATATTGTCTGAATCAACTTTGTTTGTGTTTGTTTATGTGCTAAAAGAGTGACTTTGAGAGCTGTTTTACCGTACAATGTAAGTCAATGAGGAGAATATTTTGAATTATCAATTTCTAATCAATGAAGCAATTATTTTTGATTTCTTGCCCACCTTTGGAGTGACATCATGGCAAGGTAACTACGCAACCCAAACCTCTACCAAAGTGGTCTTGCCCTTTAAGTCTTACATTTTAACTTCCTCTTTTAATGCCTGAAATATTGACAGTTTAACAAATTTGTTGAGGTTACGCCCAGGGATCATCAACATGTCCGTACACGGCCAAACGTGTCCGTGGCAAGACATGTCCATGTCCGTGGCACATTTTTTATTTTGGTTAAAATGTGTCTAAGTCCATGACTACACCAAGGTTTTTGACTTGGCTAGAGGTTTTTTTACATTTTGGAGGACGATTGGAGTTGGGCTCTGACTTTTAATCAGCTTTCCTTGGCTCCATAAACTATTATTTCAGTTTTGCCTTTGTTTAATTGAAGAAAATTATGGCACCTTTACTCAGTGTGTGTTTGGACCATAGTCCTCTAGTGATAATGGTTATGCATATTTGTGTATCGTCTGCATACTGTAACTATGGTAGCTTATTGTGTTGTTTTCCATAATCTGAGCAACCTGATAGTGAAGAAAGGGAACTTGGAAAGACACTTGCGGCCAAACCATTTGACTAAACATTTCCAGTAGACGGGGAACTGAGAAACAGAAATAAACGTAGGAACTGAAATTTCAACAATTATTTCTATACAAAAAGATCAAGTCAAGCGCAATAATAAGATACCCAAAGTAAGACTACTGGCATAGACACTATGGCACATTACGAGTCCATTCGTTTACATTTAGGGCTAGTCAGTTGTGTTTCTGGTAAAATTATTGACCAGTTATTTTGTCTGTCCGTGACAAAAATTAAATATTGATCAAAATGTCCATCAAAAGCTGGCATGGTGATGACCCCTGGTTACGCCTACTATTAAATGTCCACCACCACAATCAACCACCACTGTAGGTAATTAGGGTATAGTATTTCTGGTGCATTTAAGAGTGCAGGAACACAAATGAAGACAAACCAACTAACTGCACCACAACCTCAGCACTCTCACTCTGTTTTCTCTACCAACCAGAGATATATCAGCCCCCTGCTCTTCCTGACAACCCGTCTGCCAGGTGTCATGATTGGCAGGCGGCTGAACAGCCACGCACTGGAGCTGCTCCAGCTTGACCGCGCCCTCATCAAACTGGGCCCTCATGAGCTGAGTGAGTCCGAACTCAGACAGGTCAGTGCCTCACTGTCTCAGCAAATGACTGAGACTTCAGCCCTTTCATAGCCACAGTGTAAACTGATTAATAATAAAGTACTCCTTTTGTGTTAAAGTACTCCTTTTGTTTGTGAAATACAGTTCTGTATTAATATTGAATGACGGGTGCACTGGGAGCAGTTCAATTGTGGCTGGAGACTTATGTTAAATAATATTTAACACAAGTATCGTTCATGTATCATATCGACTGAATCGAAACGTATCGTATCGTTCTAAATTAACCTGTATCGTTCATGTATCGTATCGACAACCAAGTATCGTGATACGTATCGAATCGTTGTTAAAACGTATCGTTACACCCCTATTAAATATCTTTCCCCCTCTCTGCAGTGATAACTCTGATTTGTATTGTATTCAGGCATGTTATGTCAGGGGAGTCAACGCTGATGTTCTCAGCATCAATCAGTGTCGTGAGTGGCTGTCACAGTGGCTCCAGGTCTCCTACCCCTTGAAAGGTATCATACATTTTCCTCAGTCTCTTGTTCTCATTTTGCTGTTTTTCAACACAGACCATATGCGAATGTTAATTCCTATATATCTGTATGTACAATAGCTTCAGTACAGAGAAACCTACCACGGTGCTGCATCTTATCACTGAGTGTAGTCCAAGAGGTTAATAGCCACTGTGCCTAATGTAGTCCTGGGTTTCCGGTTTAGTTTTCCATAGCTTTCTTTAATTGGTTCTGCAGCATATTTGAACCGGAAACACATATGAAGGTGTCATACAGTATGTGATTCTGGTTCAAATCGTCTGCCTAGCCAATCGAATGAAGCTAAGCGATACTGAACCACAAAAGATAACGGGTATGCCACCTTCTGGAAACCTGGACTACAGTTATGCACAGAGCCTATATAGATTAGGCTTTCATAAACCATGATCTTTTCAAAAACAAAAAATATGCAAAGATATGCATGACTATAATGTGAGTTTCCTGTTCATTCTGTACACACTTTTCAATCACATTTGATTTGGAACTACTTTTGCAATTGCCGCAGTACATCCCAACAATTTGTAAACGTCTGCACTATATCAGTTGTAACCTAGCCGATGCAGTTCATAGCCAGCATGCAAAATCCTAGTTTTGCAAAACCAGCCCACAAATTAAGCTTAGCTCATCATTAGCTTGTACAGTGAAAAACTGAGCTCTTAAGGTTTAGACTGGCTTTGTGAGGCTAGCAAAACTCACTAGAACGGCACAAACAGTCCAGGAAATGTTTCTGTGGAAGTGCAAAATAAAGTCAATAAAACCTGCCAGGAAGTATGCTTTGTGACAAATGTCTGTAACAAATCATGTCTAACTGTGAGTTGCCCGTTTTTGTAAGAGAACATCTGTCATGGTTTGACAGCTTAAACGATTGCACCGTAGTGTACTTGATAATACCTGATAGATATTCTGTTCTAGTAAGAGTATTTAACACCATGCTGTACAGTATGTCCTGTTTGTGTCACAATTTTAGAAAATACTTGACTGACTGACCTGACTTAAAAAACAGAAAACCTGTTCTTTAACAACCCAAACTATTAATATGACTTTTTTGTTTTCTTTCAGAGTCAGAGGTATCTCTGCTTTTGTTCAGCATGGTATTACTTTCTGCCAACTACCCAAACACTCACAGTCGTCATTGACAGGAAGTCCGGAGCAGTTTGCCATTTCCTGTATGCCATGTGCTATCTATGTTGATCTGTGCCACTTCCCCAAAGGTGTCAACATCTGTGTAACACTTCGTATTCCAGTACCCTGGGATATCCTAGTGATTTTATGGGTGTGGAACAGCTCTTTCTTACAACTATACTCTCAAAAACCTTTATCATTATACTGGTACTGTGTATGCGTGCTCATTCTCCATGGAGCTGTTCACTGATATACAGTAGTTAGACTGTCCTGTGTCACAGCAGTAATACTTTTGAATGCTGAAACTGACTGGTATTATATTTTACAACAAGTAGAGCTACATCTCCGTAATTGAGGATTATACATTTATTACCTGTTGCAGTAAAGTTCAGTATATTGGCATTGTTGAGGGAAATGCATGGGTTATGTACTGTTACTATCTCAAACTAGTCACCACTTTAAGACTGGCTTGAATTCTGTTTACGTTCTAACTAATATCATACACTTCACTAGCAGGGAACATAAAATACAAAAGGTATAAAAAGAAAAAGAAAGAAGCTGAACTGAGTTTTACAGTCTGTTAATGTTTAGAGTTCATAATGTGAAACATTAAGAGTAACTTGGCCATAAACATTCCAGTCTAAAAACAGAACATAACACACTAAAAGCATTTTGGTATGCATTTAGCATGTATTCCAACATTAAGCTTAAACATGACCTTTCCTCATGCTTTGTACTTAGTTTAATTTCCTACTGCCCTTCTTGTTGCCTCAGTATGAATAATACTGGAGTTTTGTCGGAAACAAATAACAAAAAACTGGGCATGTGTTAGAGTGCAGCTCTGAAGAGACTTAACCTTCAAGCCTTGAGTGAAGGTGCAATGTTTGAAAAAAGTTTAAAGCAATCAAGTGTGTTATCAGGCGGTCTTTATCCAAATCCATTGACTGGATACTTAAAAGCGTGACTAAAGTAAATGTAAACTACATTTATGGATGTTGCATAGTAATGAAACTGCCTGGTTACTATTGAATTGCAAATAAACTAAATTTTGTTTGCTATGTGTTTACAGTAGATGTATGGTAGTTTAATTTTATTGTACTTGCTTGTGATGCACTTTACGTATTCAACTGCATTGTTTACTTGATGTTCTCTTTAATTTGAAGGCCTAAAAAGGAAGTCCACTATCTGTTCAGCACAGGATAACCGTCACGCACTGAGCGCAAAAACAAAGTGATTACTTCACCGGGGTTAAATTGTGAAATTGGAAGTCTAATTTGGTATGTGCCTTTCTCAAGAAGTAGTACAATTTATTTGAAATTTATTTTCGTATTTGTATTCTGTATGCCTTTTTGATTTTTACGGACACGCTTTTATGTTCAACTGCTCTTCAAGGTTGTGTTGCTGTGCCAATATTATTTTGTTTCTCTGAAATAATAAATGTCATTGTCTTCATCTCATATTCCTCATGTCATTTGTATTAAAAGCAATGTTGAATGTTATTTCTTAGTCTTTAATAAAAATAGAAACTGTGGACCAGCAAAACAAAAAATACAGCATCAACACATTTTAGAGATCCAAGAATATAACCAAATAAGCTAAGTCAAAGGATGTTAAAAGGAATATCCACACAACCAAGAAGAAAATGCATCAATGACTAAAACAAATGCAAAATGGATATTAATCTCCTCTACTTAAATCCAGCATTTAGGAAGCTAAAGTTACTATCTCTAGGTAGTGATATTGTTGGCTTTACGGCAATAGTTTCACAATTATGTAAGAAAAAAATATATATTCTGTGCATTGTATCAGAAATATGAGATGTAGAGATTAAAAGGCTCTAAATGAATCTCCCAATTAACATGACCAAAACCACTGACTCCATGTTTCAGCAGGATCACATGACTTCATAGCCACTGCGAATGCCTCTCATCAGCATGCAAGAAAACACAACGCCCATTATCTGGAAAACACAAAAGCAGTGATCAAAATGAATGTGCTTTCTGAAATGTGTATGGATGAATGTGTATGTTTTGAACTAGTGCTTGCAGTAATATAAGATGTCAAAGTAAGAAAAGTGCATATTTTATGGGGTGTTTGTATTCATATTTATTGATGATACATACCTGCAGGAAAGCAATAATAAGAGCTGCAACTATGATCCACTGGATATTCTTCTTCAGTAGTTGCTCCACAGCGGCTTTGCACCCCTACAGACCACAAAGAGAAAAAGTACATTGAAGCAGTTCATTTCATTTTAATTAATTGGCATTTCACAAATCTATGCTCAAATGAAAAATATTATTTCTGGTGACTTAAGGCACACATCAATATGTCACTTGTTTGTTATCATTTGTTCAAAGAACTTCACCTCCTGGTGTACTTTGCTGGCATCTGTCATCGTTCCACGTCCGCAGTCTTTTGTGTTATTCACACAGCAAGAGTCAGGCACAGAGTTGGCATCAGGCATTTTGTTTGTCCAGTCAGTGGAATTGTTGACACCACAACATTTCAGCTGAAAAAGGATATAAGAGATTTAATTACATCTAATTAGTGTCAGTCCTCAGTACTTTTCTGTGTATGTCCAGATGTATATATACTGTATGTATGTATGTATGTATGTATGTATGTATGTATGTATGTATGTATGTATGTATATATGTATATATATATATATATATATATATATAGGTTACTCATCCAAACAAAATTCTCCTGTCATGCTACACTTACCAACAGGATGCAGTAATGTTATGTAAAGGTGTTGGCCAGCTAAGTAAATAATCTGTAGGAGTTCAAGTTACTCACATCCGTCTGCAGCTTGTTCACAGCCTTCGCAATTTCTTCAGTGGTGTTATACTTGGTGATCATGTCATTGAGACTCTCCTGGACAACAGCCGAGAGCTTCATGGAAGATAAAATGTTGAGACCAAATTAAAACATGCATTATGCTGTTTTCGTCATCATGCCTCATATATAACAAGCAAAGATGAGACTCGCTGAAATAGCAATACTCACTTTGCCCCTGTAGATGTATCCAGCAACGGCTGCTCCAATCTCAACAATGATAATTAGAGAGAGGAGGAGAACGAACTAGGAGTGAGTGAAAGGGAACACATTTGAGCACATTGACAAAAATTGCATTATAGTCCTAGGCTGTGTTCACACATAGCATTTTGTGGTTGTGAAAACGCAGCACATTTTGTTTCCGATATGACAACCCAAAAAAACGCCCCATGCACATATTGCCATGGACAGCTCAGCGGATTTTAATTGCAGTCCTAGCAACACTGTCCATAACCATAACCACTAGCCACACATATTTACACTTTGGTTTTTAACTATGAACCATGGCGAGGAAGAGGCTGCTTCATTTTGGCTTCAGAGACAGGCGATAAGGAGTAGGGGAGTGTTTCTGGCAGTGGTCAACGCTCATTTACAACAGGTACTTGCACCATCTCTGTCTGCATCTTTGGTGTTGTTTTGGGAAATCACTCGCCTGAGCATCATTTGCTTCATCATGATTGTTCAGCTGATAAACTAAACGTCACATGAGTTTATCTGAAAGACCATCTGCATTCGGAGGAACTTGCTGCTGGAACCCATAGTAAAAAAATAAATAAAATATGGTGGCAGTTGGAGAAAAAACGCTATGTGTGAACATGCTCTTACTGATATAACGCAATACATGAGGTTTTCAACCCGTTGTGGTAATGCAATATCACCATGACAGATCTAAATATTTCTACATCTCATCGCTATTTGGCAGAAACCTTGTATCTCCATATTTCATGTTTTAGTTTTTTTTCATAAATAAATGCCTATTTGCCTATACGTCATCGTATGACACTATCGCACAAATGAAACGTACACGTTGTAGATCTGCTATTTTCACATTGCTTAAAAGATGTAAAGGTTTTTACTTTTTGGCCTAAATAGGGATGCCAAGTTAAGTGGTTAAAGGTAGGGTAAGTGATATGTTTGGTTGTTTTTATGTTTTTTGTTAAAAAGGTTCAAGTAATATATTCTGATAGTAATCATTGCTACAGAGCGTTTGTTCGGTCACAGGGGTCTCTCCAGCTCTTTAGTAAACAGTTACAGAACATATGTACATTTTCAGGTAGGTGACAAAATGTAAGCCAATCAGGACATTGAAAATGCATTTTCTGTTTAATAAAGAGCTGGAGAGACACGGGAGACTCCTTTTACTGAACAAACACTCTATAGCAATGAGTACTACCAGAATATAGAGCTATTCAACACTTATTTTAACCAAAGTAAATCACTTACCCTACCTTTAAGTGGGTTTTATCAATATTTAACCGATGAAAAGTGTTAACAAGAGCTAAATAACTACATTGAATCCATTGGATTTTTTTCCATTGGAGGTTTTTTGTCCATATCCTGAAAAACGGTTTTGGACATACATGGTTTTCCTTCCATATGACAGCGACAATTTCAACATTGTGGTGGAAGTGTTATGTATTTTACCGTAGTGACCATGCAGTAGTTCTCCTTCCAGGCACCACAGCAGCCAAAGAAAGCGATGAAGAAAATGACAACACCCACAGCGATGATGAGGATAGGGATGGCTGAGGCTGATGCGTCCTTGATCATGAGGTTGCTGTGAAAGGTCACCTGAACCAGGATTCCCACAACGATCAGCGCTAGACCGCATAGCTGTTGTGACACAGAAAGAGAGAGAGAGAGAGAGAATTGGGTATAGGGGTCAGGTTACATTTCAGGCCTGTAATGCTTGACTGCTCTCTGTCTGATAAGCAAAATTTGGCAAACACTAATGCAATGTCACTGGAGTAGAAGAAGAAGACGATAGGCTTTATTAATCCAACATGCACACAAGTTTTATAGACATGCTATGTGGAGAGTAGTGTGATGGGCCTGGCCTGCCACATGGTGGCACCTGGGAGTAGTTAGGAGTTCAGTGCCTTGCTCAAGGCCACATCAGCAGTGCCCAGGAGGTGAACTGGCACCTCTTCAGCAATCAGTCGAGTCCATACTCCATACCGTGGTCTGTGCTGGACTTGAACCAGCCAGCCACCCCCCAGTTACCAGTTAAAGGTTCTACGGACTGAGCTGCTGCCGCCCCAAACGCTTCACAGTTTAAGGCATTTAAAAATATATATATTTTAAAGTTCCAAGGAGAAAAAAGTGGTTGCCATCCATAGCACATAGTAGCTCTCAGTAGTGTGGCTAAAAGTGAAAAATGGGTAAATGTAAGAACTGATTTGGGGTATATTGTATATTTACTGAAGGATTCACACTATTTTAAACAACATCAACAACTTTAAAGTGAAATTAAATCATGTAAAGCTACAAAGGACCTTTTGGGCTAAGGATGTAAAATGTAATCATGTAAAGCTACAAAGTGCCTTTTGGGCTAAGGGTGTAAAATGTAATCATGTAAAGCTACAAAGTACCTTTTGGGCTAAGGATGTAAAATGTAATCATGTAAAGCTACAAAGTGCCTTTTGGGCTAAGGGTGTAAAAAATAATTAGAGGGGTTTGTCATCTGGGGAGCATGAAAGTATACAGAAAAATCCTTAGCAATCCAGTCAGTAGTTTTCACGATATACCTTGTTTAACACCAAACAGTTGGACAGACCGCCCAACATAGTCATCCTTAAACCCCACCACTAGTGGGACATATTTATAAGGCTAATACACAGTTTTTTTTTCCGGCAATGACGTCGTCTTCATGACTATTTCAATTTAGCATAAAACTAGATCCTGTCTATTCTCGATTCATGTTGATTCATGATTATTTGAGTAAGAAAGGTCTGCTGCCTTTGGGCATGAGAGGCAGAGGGATAGAACACACTCCAGGAATAAACTCAGTCAAAATGCTCAACTGCGAGAATGGCTTTAAATAAAATGTAAGTAGCTGAATTAAGGATAACATTATTATTGTTGGTAAATTAAGTACAAGTATAATGAAAACAATTATTTGCATCAGAGAGAGAGAGAGAGACACACACACACACACACACACACACACACACACACACACACACACACACACACACACACACACACACACACACACACACACACACACACACACACACACACACACACACACACACACACACAGTAAGTTCAGGGAAGTTCAGGGACTTTCAGTCTAGGGTGAGTGAAGCATTTTTCAGCTCTGCCTCAGAGATCCTGTGACTATTAAATGAACTGACTAAAGTTTGGAAAGGCATGTGAGTCAGACTAACATCATCTGTAAACCTATGATCACTTTCAACATATTTGCTCATGGTGTTCAGCCCTTCCCATATAGCAAAAACAAACAATTCCTGAAAGTGCATAGAGTGCAATGGTAACAAAAGTACGTACACACTTACATCTACATTTGCATTTAGTTGCTAAATGGGAGTAATGCATTCTTCAAATCTTCTCCTTTGTTTATTGGGTTTTTACAGAAGCATTCATTGTACTCAAAACAACTGACATACAGCCATTAAATAGCTTCTAAATTTTCTAAATAGCTTCTTTGAATCATTATATTTGGGACACATTTAAGCAGACGTGTTATTGTTATTCCCCCCTCTGTAGCCATACAGTACAAGTGCAATACGTCTACATAAACATGAGCTGATGCTCCAGGAACAACAGTTTACCAACCAAACTGGTCTTACTACTCTTATATCTGATTAAGATCTTGTCAAGTTTAGGAACGTAGAAGCCAAAAAAATAACTTCTGCTTCCTGATTTGTGTACAATTTGTAGAAGTGCTTTATAATGGGCAATGATAACAAATGTACATCATTACACTTACATTACAGATGTATGTACTATGTACTCATTTTTATTTATGTAAACTAATTAGATATGTAAATTGTTGGGTTAGAAAATGTGACAGTTCAAATGTTTATAAAGAATCTTTTGAAAATGTATCTATTTTATCATATTGAAATGTCATATGAGTCAAAGACAATAATTGTTTTCGTCTGGGTTTGAATATATTGTAAAAAATAATTTTGTAAAATTTAGATTCTTATACAAAACAGGAGTCTGATAAAGGGCACTTATAATGTGGAATGAAATAGTTAATACCCTACTTGAAAAAAAAAAAAAAATCCACATAGGCCCTAGTCCCATTAACTCAGGACCTATCTCTGTGTAGACAACGCCAATGTAAATATTTGAGCCTGACTAAACCTAGTGTCTATGAAAACATCCACGCCTAATCAGGATAGCAAACACAGTGAAGATGATAACATTAAAAAAATCATAACAGAACAGACTAGACAACCAAGTTGAGCTTTTGGTTTGGAAGTGAAGCTAAACTGCATAAATAGAGAATAATAGCTCCTTTACTTCATCCTGTGTGGGATGTTTTAGTGCTACCTGTAATTTAGAATTTAGATGAGTGCACTCAGATTTATTGTGCACACAATCATTAACTTCTTGAGAGGCACTGTCTGTATAGGTGAAATTAAAATGCATTTATCTTTATATGTCACATGATGTTGTCATAACACTTGGAAATCGGTCACAAGATTAACATTCCAGTATCAAACCCCTCCTCCTCAGTCTCTCTACCCTTTCCGTTTCACATCAACAGAGGGAAGAGAGAAAAAAAGAGCCAGGAAATTGGAAAGTTGTGTAGTTTCAGATTAATCCTTTTGTACTATGCTTTGTTACTTTCCAATACCTTGGAAATTTCACAATGCTGTGCACAGTCTAGAATGACTGAACATCAAATAACAGGAAGTGATTGTATTTCAAAAAAGGATGGCATGTTTGTTGTAGGCTGTATGTGTGACCAATGTTTGCAACATGGTGTGACCTTAAAGTAAGTTTAAGGAACAGTTTACTTCCTGTCATGTGGATGCTGAAAAAGAAATGTCACTGAACTCATTTATAATGTTGTCTTCATAACCAACACAAATTCATAAATTCTATTATACAATGTAGTACACACACCTGTCATTTACCAAGAGCCAAAATGTTGTGGTATGAGGACACTCACCCAAAAAATGAAGTTGAAAAAGAAAAGCAGGAACTTCACACACTTCATTCCTCCTTCTACACCCATGATGAGGTTCGATTTCCTGTATAAAAATCAACCAGTTAGTTAATTAAATGCGTCTACTTCTAGTCTAAATATGACTATGTTGTATTATGGACAGCAGGTAGCTAAAGAAGACTGCTCAAAAGCTAAATACCTGATCAAATTAACACTCAAATCTTTTCAAGAAAGATGTTTTTAAAGCTTTAGCATAGGCCTACTCCCTGATTTAGTTGAAGTCATCATGACATACTGAATATCATAATGAATAGCTATACTTACTTTGTTGACATGAAGTGTTTTTGACAATAATAAGCGTAACTTATTTGTCCATTGTGTGGGTTCTGGTAGTTATGTGATTGTGGTAAAATAAACTATTCAGACATCAACATTGGTCTAAAAATGTATTCTGTTCAAATCAGTGGTGTAAAGTAACTATGTACATGTACTCAAGTACTGTACTTAAGTAAAATGTTGAGGTTTGATTGATTGATGCACTTCATTTAGTGAGACATGAGAAACAGTACATTGAAGTACAATTCACAATACAAGGTCAAGGTCTACTCAACTGGATAACTCATAAAGCACTAAGCTTGTTTAAAATAAGATCCCCACGCACACAAATCATGGTATTTTTACTTTCTTCAGTATTTGCAATTTTCAATACTTTTACTTCTACTCCACTACATCTCAGAGGCAAATATTGTACTTTTACTCCACTAAAATGTTTAGAAAACTTGAGTTACTAGTTATTTGTAGATTTGGATTATTATTACAAAACATGCATTAACCACTTCAGCCCTAAATCTTTTGAAATGCGACGCATTGTGAGCTTGTAGATCTGCTTTTTTCAAAAATACATTTTAGACATTTAACTTGAGAAACGGGACATTCTGCATAATGAGTACTTTATACTTTCGGTACTTAAAGTACATTTTCATACCAATACTTTTGTACTTTTACTCAAGTAAATTTTGAATTCCAGACTTTCACTTGTAACATTGCAGGATTGATACTTTTCCTTAAGTAAAAAATGTGAGTACTTTTTCCACCACTGGCTCTATCTAAAGTTATAAACGTAGCTACGGCCCAAATGCGACATTTTGTGGGGAGCACGTACGTCGCTTTTTAGGCCGTTAATCAAACAAGGAAACAATGTAAGCTCTGTCACGGAGAAAATGTAATCATCCAAGTAGTTTTAGTCTAATTAAGTGAATTTGTTGCCGGCTGACAGATCAGTTAATTCTATTTGAACACACAACCAGTTTAAGACACAAAGACGTCGTTTAGTTGGATCAACTGTTTAAAACTATTAAATCTTCAACTTCTTCGACATGATTGTCTTTTTCCAATGAGGCAATCCTACTAGATCTCCTCCGCCAAAAGAAACGAGCAAGTTAAGAAACACTCTGTTGATTTTTCGGCCTACCTTTTTGTCTTCTTAAAAGGAAAACTTTGAACGAAGTCCTGCTTCCAGTTCCAGGGACGAAGGCGATGAAGTATTTGTTAGATCAGCTCAACTAGTGGAGTTAAGCATTCAGTTCACCGTTAGTCCCTCCTCCTCCTCTCCTCTCCTCCTCTCCTCCTCTCCTAGTCTCCTTACCTTTCCTCTTCCCCTACCACCTCCCTGTTTAGTTCTCAGGCCGGGCAGGGGCTGTTGCTGGACAGCAAGTACATTTACTTTACTTACATTACATTAGTACATTACTTCTTCTACAGTACAGGCCCAGTGGTGGAAAAAGTACTCAAATCTTTTACTTAAAGGGATATTTCACTTTCAAATAAACTTTTGGTCATTTCATCGTCTACTCAGACTTTTGTGAGCCCCCCAGACCATTTTTAAGTTACTTGATTCAGTATTTAGACATTTGATATTCATTTTATCAGACACGCCCCCTTCCTATACAAACCCATTATAACTTCAAACTCCATTTATAGCATGTTAGATTAATCAAAAACACCCGTCCTTGCTTCTGGTGACTCACCCTGCCCTCCTAATACGCGAGGGGGCCGTGTTTTTTCGATAACTTTTTTCATTTATTTTTAATATTTTTTTTGGAAAATGAAAAAAATGTAAATACAATAAAAAAGTTACATTAAATACATGAAAAAGTAATAAAAAAAACACGGCCCCCTCACGTATTACGAGGGCAGGGTGAGTCACCAGAACCAAGGACGGGTGTTTTTGATGAATCTAACATGTTAAAAATTGAGTTTTAAGTTATAATGGGTTTGTATAGGAAGGGGGCGTGTCTGATAAAATGAATATCATATATATAAATACTGAATAAAGCAACTTAAAAACGGTCTGGGGGGCTCACAAAAGCCTGAGCAGACGATAAAATGACCAAAAGTTTTTTTGAAAGTGAAATATCCCTTTAAGTCAAAGTAGCAACACTGCAATGTAGAAATACTCTGTTACAAGTAAAAGTCTGGGTAATCAAAATTCACTCGAGTAAATGTACAAAAGTATTGGCCACAAAATATACTTAAAGTACCAAATAAATCTACAAAAGTTTTAAAAATAATTGTAGTGGAGTAAAAGTACAATATTTGCCTATGAGATGTAGTGGAGTAGAAGTAAAAGTACTGAAAAATTGGAAATACTCCAATAAAAGTAAAATATACCTCAAAATTGTACTTAAGTAGTACTTGAGTAAATGTACTTAGTTACTTTACACCACTAGATTTCATACACAAAATGTTTTGATTTCTAGGAAGGGACAAGTAGGCCTAGGCTACGAATTCATCACTTTTAAAGCCTTATTTTATTTTATTTTTTATTAAAGCATGCACTTTTGAATACTTAAATATTTTTAAAATCAACTACTCCAGTACTTTAACCCAAGTACAAATTTTACTTAGCAACTTTCACTTTCACTTGATAGTTGAGTTATTTGACCAGGAGCAGACTATACACTGAGGATTTATAGCTTATGATTCAGTATCTTTTACATGAGTGTTTGTTGGCCTATACTGTAGAAGAAGTAAAACAATTTCCTCAAAGGATTTCCTCTTAAAATCAGTGGTGTAAAGTAAGTACTCAAGTAATGTACTTAAGTACAATTTTGAGGTATTTTTTTTTACTTTACTGGAGTATTTTCAATACCTTTATTGAGGAAATTATTGTACTTTTACTTTAATTATTTGAAAACGTGTCACTTTTTAGATTTAGATTTGTATTACTAATTTGAAAACAGACAACAAGCTCACAACGTATGTGACACGTTGTGACCTTGTAAATCTGTCACGTTGTGACCTTGTAGATCTGTCACGTTGTGACCTTGTAGATCTGCTATTTTCTGAAGATTTTTACACATTTTGAGAACTTGAAATGGGACATTCTGCATAATGAGCATTTCTACTTTTGGTACTTTAAGTATATTTCAATGTCAATGCTTCTGAATACCAGACTTTTACTTGTAACAGGGTATTTCTACATTGTGGTGTTGTGTCGTGTGTTGATACTTTTACTCAAGTAAAAAATGTGAGTACTTCTTCCACCACTGGGCCACTGGGTAAAACAATTTCCTCAAAGGGTTTCCTCTTAAAATTGAGTCACTACACATCCCTTTCATGAGGAAGATGATATATTCCCATGTGCAATATTTTCACCGATTATAAGATGATGCACTATGACCCTTCACCTGTTACTCACAGCAAGCTGTTGAAATAGGATAATGATAGGATTTTTTTATCATTTCACTATCTCCATTGTGGTCCTAAGCTCTCAGGCGTTTTAGTGTTTTATCCTTTTTCGTTTTTATCTGATTGGTTGATTATATCTATCTATCTATCTATCATTCATTCATACATACATACATACATACATACATACATACATACATACATACATACATACATACATACATACATACATACATACATACATACATACATACATACATACATACATACATACATACATACATACATACATACATACATACATACATACATACTGTACATATATCAAGCTGATGAATGAATGCACAAAATGTTGTGTTTCATGTATTAAAAGAGGAAGCAAAACAGTTGTGTACAGTTGTGTAAGTCACTTTTGTCCTGTGAAAAAAATAAATGTTTTCTTCAGCAGTTCTTCAGTGGTTCTTTAAGGAGGGTGAGGTGCTATTTAGCACTGCTGCCACAAACAACCTGTTAAGTATGGTTCTTTAGTTTAGAGCAGTGTTTCCCAAACAAAGGGTTATGACCCATTTTGGGGTCACGCAACCATTTTGGATTATAATATCCTTGTAAATATCCTAAACATGTTTTTTGAATTATTATTTCAAAAGATTACAAATAAATAAAAAATAATTTCAGATTTGTAAAAAGAATAATTCCCCATACATTTTCAAAAAATATGAAAAGTAATGAACATAGCAGATCCTTGAAAACATGACATGTTGTGAGTTTGTAGAGATGCTATTTTCACTATTTCTGAAAAAGGACTTATATTTGTGCAAGTTTGGGTCCCGGGGAGACACCCAATTTCTCCTTTTGGTCTCCAGGTAAAAAGGTTGGAAGTCACTGCTTTAGAGCGGTGGTTCTCAATTATTTTTATGTCAAGGACCCCCATATGAGATTACCCCCATCTAAATTATTTAAATCAAAATCAAAAATAGCTGATCTACAAGCTTGCAGATCGGCTATTTTTGAATAGCCGAAGCATATAGGATTAAAGTGGTTGAACTGATTTTGATGCTATTAACCAATTTAGCTGGGGACCCCCTGGAACCCCCTCAAGAACCTCTGGGGGTCCCTGGACCCCACTTTGAGAACCAGTGCTTTAGAGCTTATCTACTGGTTCCTTAGCCTAGTTTAGGCACTGTGGCACCTTTAAAACTGCTCTATGTATCTTTCCTCTTCTACCCTGGATTTGAACGTGCAGGTTTCCTGTGAACGTGCTGACATTTTTACCATTGAGCTAATAGAGCCTGCCTGCTTTCTCAGGGGATAAATTGAATCTTGACCATCAGGTCAAAATCCATGTCAGATCCTGTGTCTAGGTGAGATGACCTTTGACACGATCTAAATGAATGTCTCAATAGAAGAGCAGGGAGACTTTTTTGTTCCTGTTTACTGAGGTTTCAAAATTGGTCACACTTGTTCTGACTGTAATTCATCTTGTTTAATTACAGAGACACTTGGATGTGTGGTAACCTATATTTGTCAAATCAATTGTACATATCTGGTCTGAATACACTAATCCCCCTATATCTTAAGGTTCATTTATTTTATCCCCTCCCCCATTTATAAGTATTATTTTATTGTTGTTGTTTTGTTTTTATGACTTTATACTTGAAAATCCTATAAATAAAGAAAAAAAAAGAAGAAGAGCAGGGAGACAAAGTACAACCCTGCCCCAATTGTTATATACTGTATATATTGTATTAACATACTCTACGATACAGATTGGATAAAATTGCATATTTTGTGATTAAATAACAATTTTAGTGCTATTTAGCACCATCTTTGTTTAGTGTGTGTACTCTTAAAAAAGAGTTTTTAATCAATATCTAAGTTGATTGCATCGTGCAGAATGTTAGTTTATGGAAATGTACTACTTGTTATGCACTGTGTGTCTATTTAGTGCTTTGGATTAAAGAAAATGAAATCACCTTGATCATTTGCTGGTGAATAATATTGTAATAAAACAGGAACAGGAAAATAGGAACCTTTTTTTATTTACCACTTGCTAGCCTACTCTGTACAAGCTCACGTGTTGTGAGCTTGTACATTGGCTATTTTCGGCGAAGAGGTTTGGTGTAGAGGGGCAAAAAAGAGCAGAAAGTACAGAACCAACATATTAATAGACATGCAAAACATTAACCTTAATTTACACAACACTGATGATAATGCTGTCAAACAGGTCTATGAAGCTAGCTATGAAATCTATGAAAAAGTTTAATCTGCAACACAATTTTATACAATGTGTCGTTGGGGTCCCTGCTTCATCAGTCTCTCAGCTAAAGGGTCCTTGGCCTGAAAAATGTTGAAGACCCCTGCTATAAAGAATTGCACTGCTAATGTATGCTAGATGAAGCATAATCCATGAATTTGGACATCAATCTATTTATATCTTGATAACAGCAACAATTTAGTCAAATTAGGGGATCTGACCTGGTGCATTTAAGGTTGTTTTACAGCCATGGTACATGATCATAAAAAGTAGGCCAAATATTTAAAACAATATTTCTTTGTGGGAAAAGGCCCCTTTATACATGCTCAATTGACACACACACACACACACACACACACACACACACACACACACACACACACACACACACACACACACACACACACACACACACACACACACACACACACACACACACACACACACACACAATATTAATCATTATAATTGACTATGTCAACTGTGTTCAGAGGAGGTGCCTGCATACTTTCTTGGATACTACTGTGGGAAGGAAGTGGGCAAAATCCTTGAGATAATCTAAATGTAATCTGAAGGACTGCCACATCACAACCATATCAAAGAATAAACAACTCACTAAGTGTATTTAACATTGAACTAAATGAAATTGGTGTTTAAAGAAAGAGAAACCTTTACATATGGCAGCTTATCTTTATGCCTAGGCAGCATAGCCTATTCGTGCTTTTAGACATAATTGCCGAATCGATCGATTGATTGATTGAATACTTTATTATGAATAGCTTAATCAGAAACTGGGCTTTCTTTTGTCTTGGGGCCATTGGGGTGAAGGACCCCAATGGAAACAAGCCACAGGCTTTCTTGGGTTTAAAATCCTCTTAGCAGACTTTGTATGGAACTGTACTTTTCTGTGCTTTTTTTTTGCAAACTGATAATAAAGGTCCATTCACATTTTGCCCTCCAAACCATTGACTGTATAAACCTTACACAACCTTCTGTCACATCACATGAACCCGTGGTCCTAGCCCTGAAACATGACTGTTGTATACAAGCGTCATGTGAACCATGGCTACCGTGGTCCGAGCCCCGCTATGGCACAAACACACCACTAGAGGGAACTCAAGCCCCACGAAACAGGCTACCGTATCTGTCAAGCCTGTTTTAGCCGAAAAGGGTGGATCTACAAGCTCTCAATGGAGTTTGTAAATCCGTTATTTTTGGCAGGCGACACTGACGTACGACGAATTGGACCACAAAGGAAATACTTTTTTTTTTACTGCGATGACGTTGGATGGATTATTTTGAAGAATTCCTTGCAGCCTCCTAGTCTTTCACTTTATTGCGTATTTATTTATTGGCGTGTTATTCTATGTGAAAAGCATGTATACCATGTACTGTTCTTGTAATGATGACGTCTAAACAAATCAAATGAAGTAGTAAACAATCTGGTAGTAAACGTAGTAAACACGTTGTGATCTTGAACGTTCACCAACGGTGACGACACCCTCGTCTAAAAAGTTATTGGTTGGATGTCCTGTCAGTCAGTCAGTCTCGAAGAGAAGGAAATACGCAGCAAAATACACGGGGAGGGATTAGCGTTGCCATGTCCGCTCATTATAAGCGACTTTGGACTTATTGTTCTGTAAAGTTGCTTTCAAATATTGGTTAGTTGCGGGTCGCAGTTTTTTGGGCTTGTTTCTAACGTGCAGTTGTTTATTTGGGCTCGTTTCCTATGTTGTTTTAACTTGTTTAAACCAGTGGTTCTCAAACATTTTCATGATCATGTCTGACCCCCAAATGAATATGTGAGTGACGGTGAGGGACCCCCCAGGCCCCATACAAGATTTGTGTTGTTTAAAATGTTTCCAAAATATTCCAAGATTACCATTTTCTTTTTCAAGATTCTTTTCCCTTTCTTTTTTGGGGGGAAATAGTAGATCAATCAATCAATCTACAAGCTCACATGGATGTGACGCGTTGAGAGCTCGTCGCTTCTTTTGGGCTTGTTTTCATAGACACGGTTGCTTATTTCTCTCCCAGAACCTGGCAACCCTGTGAGAGATTCGATTCCATCATGGCGGGATGCATGAAACAGATTAGCATCGTGACGGTTGAAAACATAAAGTTCATAGTTTTGCTATTGTTGCTTTTCTGTTTGCCCCAGAAATCGTGCCAAACAGCAGGTAAGGAGGTCCAACAACGTACTAACATTACAAAGACTTTCACCGGATACATTTAATGTAACTTATTCACCTTCCACATGGCATGAAAGCAGCTAACGTTAAAAAGCCCTGCTGTTTTGAAATTAAAAAATATATATCTCTCTGTGAGCTTCATGGAAACATATTCTGCAGTATTTTACAGTCCTGGATAGTTTTGTGAAATATAACTTCTTCACTAGGTTGAGAAGAGGCCGTACGTTAACCACTAGCCTCAAGTTACTAGATAGTCCAGAATGTGAACCCGGACATGTTGAGTACAGCAAGGTTTTATGTTAGAAATGTTGAGTATGGGTCCCTACTCCCTACTCCCTATCTAGTAACTTGAGGCTAGTGGTTAACGTACGGGTATGAACAGAAAAGCAATGGTGTACGGTATCTAGTATATTTACTCAAGTACTGTATTTAAGTACAATTTTGAGGTATTATTTTCTTACTTTACTGGGGTATTTCCAAATGTCACTACTTTTACTTCTACTCCACTACATCTCAGAGGCAAATATTATACTTTTACTCCACTACAACTATTTGAAAACTTTGTAGATTTTGATTATTATTACAAAACATACATTAACCACTTCAGGCCTATATACTTTTCGGCCGTTTGAAAATAACAGATCTACAAGTTCACAATGCATCGTAGATCTGCTATTTTCCAAAGATTTTAATACATTTTATACATATGAAAACATGGGACATTCTGCATGATAAGTACTTTTACTTTTGTACTTTAAGTATATTTTGATACCAATTGTTTTGTACTTTTACTTAAGTATAGTTTGACTTATTAGTTGTAACAGAGTATCTCTACATTGCAGTATTGAAACTTTTACTTATCAACTGTGTACAGCCATGATTCGTTCTAGTGTTTGTGTTGGGGAGCACTCGTTTTAAATGCAAGTCTTGCAGAATTATGTGCAACAGCAGGAGGTTGAGTGAGGTTAATGTATTTTATTTAGCAGTAAAACAATGTCCCAGAGTTAGCTTATTATTACTGAATTAAATTATAGTTTATATAATAAACAGCTGCAGAAGGTGCTTTTCCATCTGGCACTTGCTCTAAAACGGAAACATAAATGAACTGTTATGACAGTAAAGAAACTTTTTTAGTGAATTTAGTTGGCATCTTGATTCAAATATGCTAACTGATTTGTTGCAGGTTCCAAGCCTGTAATTAATATCCAACATGACCAGAAGCTTGAAAGTCCAGTGTTTAACTACACAGGGGCTAACCACTTCTGCTACATCAATTCCATTGTACCTGGCTGGAAACAAACTTGGACAAGGATTCAGGTATGTTATTGTTTGGGCTGTAGTTTACTGTACATCCAGCGTTGCTTTATAACAACTCACCCATATAGCCATATTCAATTGTTTTCACTTGAGGTTAACGCTACCATGTGTGAAATACTCATCAGGCCTGATGATGCTCAAACATTTCTGTCAGGTTGGAGTGTGGAGTTCAAAAGAGCTCAAGGTGACAGTTGCTGAAGATGAGGAGAAGCTTCAAGAACTGGAAAGCTTTGGCTTTTGGAGTGTGGTACAATGGTTCTTGCATGAGCGTTCCAATGAAACCACCATCAACGTCAGCTTATTCAGCAAGAAGAAATGCTTTAAGGTTGAACCTGTGGATGGAAAAACGCTGTACACAGTGAAGCCCATCCGCAGTAAGTGTAGGAAAACATAAAAACAATATTTTCTTAGATTCCGATATTGACAGATATATTTCTGATAATGTATTGTTTTTTTTTGTTCTATTACAGAGTTTGATATCTTTTTGTTTGCGGTATTCCTTGCTGGGGTGTTCTTGTTTGTGTTTGCAGACACACTCAGCAGGTAACTTTTGCATTTTCAAAAGTCTATTATGTAATGGTTGGACCAGTATCTAATATTGTGGTTGGATGAGGTATTTTCAATTACCTCAGTGTTTTATTGATTGCTTTTGTTTCCTCTGAAAAGGAGTCAGCTATTTTACTACTCTACCGGCATGAGCACTGGGTTGATTGCCTCCCTCATCATTCTCATCTTCATCATGTCGCGCTTTTTGCCAAAGGTAAGACCAGAGTAGACCATTGCTCATTCATTTCCCTACACCTGTTGTGTCTCTGTTTTTGCAAGTGGAAATAACGTTACCTTGGTGTCGTGTTTAATTGTTTCATGTCTCATCCCCGCACAGAAAAGCCCTTTGTATGTGCTAGTAGTCGGAGGGTGGTCATTCTCACTTTACGTCATCCAGCTTGTCTGCCGGAACCTAAATGTGATTATGAGAGAACACTGGCACCTGGTTCTCGGTACGTACTATTTATGAAAAGAACACTCATGGCTCAGGTAGTGGCTTAAAGGAATAGTTCACCCCAAAAATGACTTTTCTATCAATTACACACCACATGAAGCATTGAATCCATGGAGATTTCTTTGTTTCTATCGCATTCCTAAGCCAATAATTTGATGATCGGTTGTATTTCCGGTAGGAGACTCAAAGAGGGTGTGTGTGTGTGTCTCCTAACGGATACATTAGCATCTTTCCGCCGGTAATCAAATTATTGGCTTAGGAATGCGAGAAAAACTAAAAAATCTCCACGAATTCAATGCTTCATGGGGTGTGTAATTGATAGAAAATAAGTCATTTTTGGGGGGGAACTACCCCTTTTAAAGGGGTAATTTTAACGTCTACTCTACACTTTTGTGAGCACCCAGACAGTTTTATCTTTTATCTATATAAACCCATTGTAACTTCAAATGCCATTTTTAACCATGTCAGATTAATTGTAAACACACATCCTTGATTCTGTGACTGATATTGGCCTTCTAATGCGTGAGGGAGTCGTGTTTTTTCAATAAAATGTTTTTATTTGACTTTATAATCTTATTTGGAAAATGAAAAATGTAATTGAAAAATCACAGCCCCTCCCCCCCCTATTAGAAGAACAATATCAGTCACCAGAACCAAGGACGGTGTTTTCGATGAATCAATTATGGTTAGAACAGAGTTAGAAGTTTGTATAGCGGGTGTTAAAATGATCCCAAACATGTTTGAAAGTGAAATATCCAAGCCAAATAACAGACAGACTGCCAAGTGCTTGTAGCGCGTAACCCTCCCTAGGCCAACAGTGGGTTTGGCAGCAACAGGGACCACAGGACATATGGAGGGGGGATTGGCAACGACTGAATTGGGGAGAAAATAAAAAGTTGTAAAAAAAAAGAAATCTCTCTTTCTGTGTTCCTCAGGTTATACAACAGTGGTGGGGTTCATCAGTTTTGCTGTTTGTTACCGCTATGGTCCCCTAGAGGACAAGAGAAGCATTAACATCCTCTCCTGGACCCTGCAGCTGTTTGGCCTCATGTTGATCTACGCAGGGATTCAGATTCAACCTGTGGCATTTGCCATCATCCTGGCAGCTTTATGCTCCAAGACTTTGGAGTACCCAGTATCATTGGCGCTGTCTGCATGGCGGTACATATTTAAATAATCGGCAGAGACAGTAGGAGTTTTCTTGCAATTAAAAAGCTGGCAAATATTGGCTGGCAAAGTGTATTCAATAATTGTAACTACCTCATCCATTTATTAAAAATATGTCTACCAGGGTCCCCACGGTCATGAAATTCCTGGAAATATTTTGAAATAAATTTAAAAAAAATCCAGTACTGGAAAAGGTTTGAAATTGATCAAACATCATCAAAGGTCCTGGAATTTATCAAGGGTCCTGGAAAAATATTTGGCTATGCATTGTTTTTGGCTATTGATTTTGTTAAAACAAAACATTTTCATAAACATGAATAATATTACACGAAATATGTAACATAAGTAGTTTTTCACCGAACGGGCTGTGTGACGGCAGCCTAATGTATGTCTCAAACTTTATTTTTGCTACACTGCCTATCTTTGGGCATTCTACATAGGAGTAAGAGACACATTATTGTGCCGAATGATTGTTATATAGGCCTGGAAATTGGGCTAAATATTCTGGAAAAGTTTTGGAAAAGTTTTGGAAATTCATTGCTAAAAATGTGTGGGGACCCTGGTCTACACTTTTTTGGTAGGTGAGTGATGAGTTGGCAAAGTCGGGTTCATATTCATTCTCAGGAGCAGGAACATTTGTTTCTAGTTTTGGAAAGACTTGACAACATTAACATTTTGAACTATTGCAGCTCCTAGAAAGATTTTCAGAGCATGCTTTTGGGTTTGAGTTTTCATAACACAGACTCAAACTGAGCTATAGGTCTGTTGTGCAGGAAAATGAAACCATCTCTGCGCTGGAAGCCAGAACCACGTCGACTGCTTACTGAAGAGGAGTATCAGAGACAGGGCGAGGAGGAGACACGGCGAGCTATGGAGGAGTTAAGAAAGCACTGTGCCAGCCCAGACTTCAGCCCCTGGAAGACAGTGTCCAGGCTTCAGTCTCCCAAAAGGTGGGGAAATGGCATTGACGATAAAGAATAAGTTAAGTTGGCTTGATGTGCACTCCGCCATTGGAAAAAAAAGAAGCGACTGTATGAAATATTACTTGATAATATTGAGTTGTCTCTTTGGGAACGTTTTCAGAGGTGCACTAGTTGCTGTTTGCTAAACGCAACTTAATACATGGCACGGCCCTGTCCGGATGCCATCACGCCTGCTTCATATTTGCCTCATATTTTACTTAATATTGGACTACAGATTACTTGCAGGTTTTCTGACTTTGTATTCACTGATTCACCATAGCTGAACAATGGCCCTCCCCCTGAGCGAAGCATTTCAGTCCAAGATGTAACTGACAAATAAAATCTTGAATTACTTATGTATTAGATACATTCCCTGCTTTCTACAGTAATAAGTTACATCTGAAGCAAGCAGTGTTTCTGAAATCGGAGAAACCAGAGTCTGTTTATCACCATTGTCTTTTATTGACCGTTACAAAGTGATGGAGGGAAAAGGGAACTACACTGGCATTTGGCAGAAAGGATGAGCTACCTCTGGTAGCAGGAGACTACAACAGCAGTTTTAAACCCCCCCCCCCCCCCCCCCCCCCCCCACACACACACACACACGTCAAACTACCCTGTACTAAAAGTAAAAATATCAAAGATTTAAAGAGGGAGCCACAGTTTGTGTATTAGTCATCCATGCACACCAATCACCACAAGATTAATATGGTGGGGACCTCTTGCAGTCACATAATTACAGATGCAGAAAATAATGATCTCTGCAACTATTATATCACTGGGTGTCCTTGGGTAATATTAACCCGGTGCGACTAGGGCTAAATTTCAGTTTCAAATTAGTTCTGCCCAATTCATGCTCCGAAAATAGCTCTCCTAGCTTGTATATCGGCTATTTTTTAAGTGCAAAACTGTCGTACAACAAAGTATAAATCAGGCTTTATGCGTTCATCAGAAATGTGCCAAATACCTGTATCGCCATTTTGAAATGTTTTATGCTCAATATTATTCCTAATGATGTTGCTGTGATGCCCAGGTTTGCAGATTTTGTGGAGGGCTCACTGCACTTGATGCCAAATGAGTCGTCTGACCATGCACAGGAGTATGGTTTTGGAGGATCCTGTTTTGAGGATGAGCTTTTTTCAACTGATGAAGATGAGGAGGACGAAATTAAGCCTTTCATGAACTCTACGGGATAATGCACAAAACCAAAAACTGAATGGGTGAAATATAGCCCTTATGAAAAGTGGTTGGAGAAAGACGTTGAATGTCATACAAATGCTCTTGACTGAACTTGAGCAGTTACTTTTGAAGCAAAAATAACCCACTTTTAATCATCTTAGTCCAGAAGTGTTTTCTTTTAGAGTGTTACACTCCATGATGGCCATTGGTAGTACCACACAATACAGATTATCCATACTGCATGTGTTTTTTTGTACACAAAAGCAAGCCACATATGGCACCCTTTTTTGTGTTTTGTTTCTATACATAGATGAACGGTTGAACATGTTGGTGTGTTGTTGGAGACGGTTAGTGTTATAATGGAAGTCTACTGTCTTAATTGATAGTAAATGTTTTTGATTTTTTAATTTTCATCGGGTTCCCATGGTAAATGGCATGTGAGTGAAATACACATTCAAATATATATATTTTTTAATCTCTCACAAAGGACACCAATAAACATGCAAATATTTTGTACACATTTTTGGTCCCACTTCTCTAAAACTGCAGCATTATATAGGATATAAGGTTGGTATTGTCTATTTTAACAAAATGCACACCGATCTAGACTGAATATTACATTTTATGATTGAAAAGTACCACACAAAATGTCTGGTTCTGGTTAGTTCAGAAGTCCATGTTCCTGGATACTTTAAAGAAAATTTGTCAGAAGCTGCAACTAAATTATTTTTGGTGTAACTGAATTAGCCTTTATCAGAATTAAGGATGGAAATACAATTATATTTGTACTCTTATTGGAATATTAGCTAAGAAGCATTCAATCTGTTATCTTGTACATTGAAAGTGAATTGGGAGGGGGGCTAATGTTAAAACCGCACAGCGCCGCGTGAATAAGCAGATACAGTGAGTAGGCAGGTCATACATCAATACATTGTTCTCCAGACAAATGCAGAGAGCTGACTAACAGCACAGTTTAAGCACATTTGTTTCTCATGCTTAGCTTTTGAATGCATCTGGGTATTCGGGACATATCTCAGTACAGTGTATGTCAGGGTTGTATGAAAATAGCTAGTCTACAAGCTCACAATGTGTCGCAGACGCAATGGTTGTGAGCTTATAGATCTGCTATTTTTGGCACGTGACTGTCATACAACGGAGCATAAATTAAGCATAAGCAGATTCATGAATAGTATCTTTTGTATTCTGTCTGCTTGAGTCAGTTATCTGGAATGTGAAAAGGGAAAGGACAGTTTACTTTAAAAAGTCCAGTCTTAGTGTACATTTTCTATAATTTGGTGCACTGTTTGTCCTGTAAATTATATTGGATTCCAAGAAATCTCAGGGAACCTATGAAAAACTACAAATATATGAGCGCTTTCTCTGGCAATTTGCACGCTTCTGGAGACATAATTTACAATCTCTCAATGCAATATGAAGACTTGGTGGATTAAATTGTTCTGTCTGTATGTTCAATTTTAAATCTGTTTTAAGTTGAAACTATTTACTGTCAGACCCCATAACTTTGTGTCATTCTCCTAATTGCAATGACATGAATATCATGTATCAGTCAGTTCATACAGCAGTGAGGTTGAGGTTTTTCTTCCATCAGAAAATGTGCAAACAGAACTGGGGGAAACTAATAGATTACCTTATTTTCTATTCAAGCTAGGTGTTGTAGTGGAGATAGGCCTGTGTTGCAGAAAATTATTCATGATGAAAAGCATAAAAAGTAGTTAAGAGTACATATACTTTGCTATAAGCTTCCTCCAAGATCACGGTGCCCTAGTAGTGAAATAACTCATGTCTCTTGTGTACGATCAATCTCCTGCTATAGACATCTCCTCTCCCTTCGTGGCCGTCTTCCCAGAAGTGAAACCATTTGTTTGTTAATCATGCTTAGAACATTTAATTACGCAATTAAGCAGATTAAGTATCTGTACTTAAACTACTTTTTATGCTTTTCATAGTGAATCATAATTTCCTGCAACACAAAGGCCTATTTCCCCACTACTGTGTCATTGGATATTCAGCTGACTTGCATTATTCTTCAATTATTACATTTCTTCACACTGACATCTAGTTTAAAAAATTGCGGTCTGATCCCCTATGCATTCAGTATTAATGTTTCGTCAACCCTATTCGACAGTAGGCAAAAAAAGAAAAATGCAAATATTTGTAATTCATACATGGTGGAAGTGAGTCCTTATCTATTTCATATCATGTTTCACACAGCTGAGAGAATAAATCTCCCTAGGTACATGGATTGGCATGTAGTACACCATAGTCAAATTAACATGTTCCTGTATTTCCTGTGCTTTTCCCCCCAAACATGCATCACAGACTGGGACACCACACTGCAATGCAAACGTGACCAAAAACATGGAAGGGTGGAATCCCTTGCATAGTTGAACATATCACAAACACTGAGATAGCCCCCCACTGAGGCGTCATGTAAAGTGCCTGGAGTTCCCCACAGCTCAGAACCTGGACCACATAGTTAGAATGCTTTCATGGTCCCCTTGCAAACTGCCACTGAAAACATTTTTGACCAAAGGTGTTGACTGACCATCCAACTAATCAGCATGAAACTTGAGGTTGTGTGAGAAATCCTGTCAATTGAGTAGATAATGATGCAAATTACTAAACCCTTTCATAACATTTATACTACTTGGAAAGACCAGGATTAGATTTTGGATCAGATAATCTTCATCATTTTGTTTAACAGCAAAAGACATTAGGGAGCTTGCAATATTTAATGCTGTCATGGATACATGTTGAATGTAAATCTTCCAGTTATTACAATATTACTATATTGACAAGAACATGGAAGGAAAGTGTGACTTGCAGGTCTCAGAGGTACTAGTCTAGTACACTGCTGTTTGCTGTAATCTCAGATTCTTATGTACTGGCACAAAACCAAAACTCACAATTTTAAAATCTTGCAGTAAATTCAGATGGCAGCCGAAATTCTACATCAGAGACAAGGGAATGTTGATATTTTCAAAGGCATAACATAATCTATAAAACATCTGTTTTAAAGACATGTAGTTTACACATTTTTCCAAGAAAGCAACACATACTGTACAGTCTCATCAGAAAGAAGCCTCGTCCAGTGTATGACCACTTACAAAACATACATCAGGAATGTCCATAAGTGAAAAATGAAGTAAAAAATAATTCAGTAACCTACATAATCATAAACATTGAGTTCAGTGCATTTTGGTTAATTTGCTTCAAGCCACGAATGGTAGCATGAACTGTTACCTTCATATACCGTACATACTCCTCCCTCATACAGTCTGTACAGTTGAGACATGAAATTGCCTCTCTTCTTCTCGACCACTAAACCCGAGTTGTGTAGGTCACTGAAGCCTAAAGCTGAATTCCAGTCTTATTCCATTGTGTCAGTATTTGTTGATCCCAAAGATCCGTACTCCATGGAATTGGGGCAACTTTGGGAGGACGACAGTGAGGAGGGAGCTTGTGTTGATTAGGAAGTGAGTGGCATCATATTTTGTGTAGAAACTGGCAAGAATATACCTGGAGGAGAGTGAGAATTAGATTATGTAGATATATTTGGCGGACAAAAAAAGTATAAAGCACTCCATAACTACTAGGCCATTGAAATATACAATCAAAGTGAAAGTATTGGTAAAATTGGTTTTATATTTCATAGTACAAACTGAGCATATAAATACTCAAGAGAAGGTATTAGTTAGATAGGATAATATAAAGGAGAGACAGGAAACTGAGGGCAGACAGAGGAAAAGGATATGCAACACTGAACCAGAGGGAATGTTGTGATTATGTGGTTGATGCACAATCCAGTCACCTCCCTGCATGCCCCAGAGTCAAATGTTTAATTACGGGAGTTTTCTAGCCTGCATGATTCCATGCAGTTGATTGTGTAATGAAGCAAGCATGACAGCTTCAGTAAAAAAAATAACTACCTTAAAGGTGTGCAATGCATAGTTGAGCAATGTGGCTCATCACCAACCTTGACCTTTGACCACCAAATTTCCCTATTATGACACAATATCTCACATCTCAACTCAATCACAACTCAATAACTGACATAAATGGTGCCACCATACAGTATATGCCATAGAGCACCAAAGTCCGACGTAATTTACACATCCTACCTGGGTCGCGTTCCCCCCCCCGTTCTGAATTCCCATAGACATGTTTAATATTGCGTCAAATAAGAACTGTGTTGCAAAAATAAACAAATGACCCCGGCGGTTTTACTCTTTTGGATATGAACCATCAACTGACGGTGAGAAAACGCTAATGTTACTTCCGACAAATTAGTTAAATTTTCGCCAGAAACAGACTGTTTCAAATATGAGTGACTGACTATCATAAACGATACAGAGCCACCTCCCTGACAATATCGCCGAGACAGTTTTTTATTTTTGGACCACAATTCTTATATGAAACGATTCTAAGATGACCCAATGTTATTCTCCATAGAGAAATTACTTTACGAACCAGGGGATGGACGAGTGACGTCAGGACTTATGTACTCTATTAAAAGGCAACAGATATTTGTTTACTTGGAACGTATTGTTCTATTGTGAGGCTATTAAAATCAATCAACATAAAACTTTCCAATACATTCTGTGGCAAAAAAAAGGTGCTGGAAAAAAATCCACTAGCCTAAGTAAACTCCATTGCCACAAGTCATTTAATGACTTGTGGCAATGACAGTACTGTTAAGAGTGCTTTCAACACAGAATGCATTGTATGTCAGATGTCTGCCAGATTTTCACATCCTCACATCTGGTCAAATAATAACAAAGGCCTTGAATGCACTAATCCCCCGAAGCTAATTCCCTGTTAGACCACTATAGGAGGCTATAATCTACTGTACTAATTATCAGTTAACCATACATTTCGATAAGAGGTAAGAATTGTGAGCATGTGACTGCCACAGGGCTTATACAATAGGTAAACATTGAGTCAGTAAGGTATATATTTCCCTCAGTTGTATACAATACAGTATACATTTCCCTGTTGTAAAGTACCAAAGATAACACTGACAGACCCTGTGATGCAAAGCCTTGCATTTACACAACTAGATGAATTGCACAAGGGACAATGGCAACAAATGGGGGAGGAATGAAATGGGAGAAAACACTGAAAAAGGAGACCAATTGTTCCATGTCAAGATACTTTCACTTTTGATTCTATGCTTCATTGAACACTATGGATTTCACTGTGCACTGCAGCATGCAAACTTACAGCACGATGGGTGAGATAGTGAGGAATTTGCGAGAGGATGTGAATTGGATGCCATAGTCCATTTGTTCCCAGTGTGTCAGCAGACGAGCTTTGCCTTGGTCTGGTGTCTCAAAAGGAGTACCTTTAACCGTGTGTAAAAACAAGTACATCACCTGTAAAGAATCCACAGATATGCATACTGTTAGCCATTAATACCAGAAATGTATCCACAAGTTTCCCAAGGAGCTTACTGGGGAAAAGGGGGTGTGTCAATTATTAAGCTCCTTCGAATTGAAGAAAACTAGTGTCAATTATGGGCATCATTTCCTGTTGTCAGCCGTTCAATGAATTTGAGGGAAGTCAACAATAATGGGAGAACACAACCTGACAGAAATAAAATAGGGTCATATTAGTCTGCCTACTTACCCTACAAGATCTCCCTCCACACAGCTGATTCAAATGAATGATCAATGCTTATTATAAAGCGCCCAAGTCACTTAACAAGTACCATTTCATCTCCATGCAGAGATTCAGGTCTCATAGCAGCAACAACAGCCAGTATGAATGGAACACAGGAAAGGAGCTAGGCTACAGATAAGAGCTAGTGTCAAGAAGAGCCATCGATCATTAATTTGAATCAGCTGTGTGGGGAGAGATCTTGTTGGGAAGTAGGCAGACTAATATGACCCTTTCAGGTATCTGATGTTCTACCACAGTGAGATATCACTTCAACCAGAACACCATCTCTGGTAGTCTTTTAAACAATAATTTAATACTTTACAGGAACTTTAACTAACCAGGTTATGGATGACGTTAGTGAGGGTCCAAACAATTGGTACAGTGAAGAATGGTATGCTGAGGAGGACTATGTGCAAAACGACGGTCAGCAGCAGGTATGTCAGCCATATGCCTCTGCTGTTCATCACTCTCGTGTTGGGGTTCACCTCGCTGTGAGCTACGCCCACATTCATCCTGAGAAAAAGAAATGAAGCAATGCAAATCTTAAGTTTGTGATGGTCAATATAAAGCTCCAGTCCATCTTAATTTGATTTGAGAACTTTAGAAAACGTTGCAGCTAGATGTAGTACCTGACCATGTTTCTTTCCCTAGGGCCTAAGGATATTGAGGTTTAGTTTTGTTAGGCATATGTGTGAAAAAATAGGACATTTCTTCAAATCAATATGTTTTCTTGTACAAAGTGTCAAACGACAGGAGTCTACACTACAGTCACATATTTTCTATGTTTTCATTTGTTTGTAGTGTTCTGTCAATTTCCATAATGATAAATGTCGCAGCAAGGTAGTAAAATGTTCCAAAATACATAGAAAGACAATAAAATGGCATATGACATGATACAAGGCATATGAACACCATCTCATCTCAAAACAACAGGAAGGAGGAAATGCACAACAATACACAATATGACAAAATAATATGACCTAATCCAAACAGTCATTATGATATAGGAACTTATTGTTTTATGTAAGCTTTCATGTGAGGGAAGTAAGGACGCATTGCATCATGCAACAGTGGCTCTTTGGTATTAAGATACAAGGCATTTATGGACCGATGTCACTTCAAAACAAACAGGAAAACACACAACAATATGACAACATGAACCTAATCCAAACAGTCATCATGATTAGGAAGTAGGAACTTGGTTAATGTATGTTTTCACGGAAAGGGAAGTAATGATGTAAGAACATTAAGTCATACTTGGCAACAGTGGCTCTTTGGTGTCACTAAAAAGTAACGGGAACATGGATTTTTACAGTAGTATTACTCGACTAACTTCTCCTTTCAAACATTATGGGCATAAAGTATGGAGCCAAGACACCACCCAGCTGGAATACCGTGGGTGTGAAAACGTGCGCAACAACTCCCAAAACCTCCCCATATCCAGTGTTGCCATGTCGGCTTATTATAAGCGACTTTGGCCTTTTTCTGTAAAGTTGCTTGTAAAAATTGGTGGTTGCATTGTTGGCCTTGTTTCTAAAGTGTACTTGATTATTTAGGGTTGCTTCCAAAAAAATAAGGAGCATTTGTGATGTTGGAATGATTCAAAAAATATTCCAAATATATAATTTTTGAAAATAGCAGATCGGCGACTTAAAAAAAGACGTTGCATATAGGTTTGACTTTGAAGCGCTCATGCGGCTTCTTTTGGGCTTGTTTTCCTAGACCTGTTTGCTTGTTTCTCTCACAAAATATGGCAACAATGCCCACATCACTATTCTGCTGCATCAATCCACGTCAGTAGAAAGAAACTGAAAATGTTTGCAACGCGGTTCCCCACGCGATCTGCCAAAACGTTCTAACATTTGCTTGCGAGTTACGGCAGTCGTTTGCTCGTACGCCACACATATAAACAATCGCATATAATATGACGTGTTATAGCATCTATCTACGTCTGTTGACTCATTTATGACACATTAAAGAGGCGGTTTAGATACACTGAACTCTGTGAATCAACGGAGCCGTTTTCGTTTTACTCGAACAATCAAGTTTAAACACTTTAGATCCAACTTTTCCATTTCTAAAGAGAGACTCACCTTCCTGTTTATGCTGCTGACCAGGAAATCCCTGTGTTGTTGACCACGCCCTCTGTTGGTTAACCCCAGTGGTTCTCAAAGTGAGGTCCGGGGACCCCCATGGGCCCTTAAGGTGGTTCCAGGGAGTCCCCATGCAGCTAAATGAGTTAACTTGGCTTCAAAATCAGTTTAACCACTTTAACCCTATTTCAGACATGCAAATTTGTAGCTTTTCAGCTACAATAGCCGTTTTGAATCCATATAGGGCAATTGTGTGACACCTGACCCGAAAAAAAACATGCAGTTACCTTTTTCACCTCGGGGCTGTTTGCATGCCTGCAATTTACATAGACTATTTGGAATAGCCGATCTGCTAGTTTCAAAGACATCTTGAAATGTACATTTGGAAATATGCCTATTTTCTAAAAACATTTTAACAATAGTCTACACCAGAGGTCTTCAACAGGGGTCCGGGACCCCTAGGGGGTCCTCAGAGTTACTACAGGGGGTCCGTCAAATCTTTGTGATTTTTACATTAACCACTTCAACCAAGCATCCCTATTCTGAGGAGAACTTTAGCCGAAAATAGCAGATCTACAAGCGCACAAGCCTCGCAGCGTGAGGCTTGTGCGCTTGTAGATCTGCTATTTTCGGCAAAGTGGTTCGGTATAGGGGGGGGAGAGTGAAAGTACAGAGTGAAAGGTCAGGTTTACTAAGTATTGCTTTTAGAGCATGGTTAAATGTCTGGAAATACACATTAACATGAATCCAACATGATAGTGCTGTGAAACAAGTCTATGAAGCTGCCTATGAAATCTATGAAAATAAAAAATCATTTATACAATATATAATGGGGGGTTCCTGCTTTCTCTCTCTCTCAGCCAAGGGGCCCTTGGCCTGAAAACGTTGAAGACCCCTGGTCTACACCTTGTGTAGGGGTCCCTGGCACACAACCTTTTCAAATACAAATAGGCTATTGATATATATATATATATATATATATATATATATATATATATATATATATATATATAAAAAAAATGGGGGTCCTTGACTTTTCTACCACTCAAAAGGCAGTCCCTGCCAGGCTGTGAACAGTGTCCTTACCTGACACCTGGCTCTAAATTTCTCAGTGGTTAAGTAAGGAGACCACCCCCAACCACAAGTTATTGATCTATACAAGGCCTGGTTGAATGCTTTCTTCTGATTGGCCAATCACTGAATTTATCGGTCTGTTGTTTTTGAATAACGACTTTACATCTACTGTTTATTTTATTATACGTATTGGCAACATTCAGGCTACTCAAGTAGGCTACAAGTAGCCTACTTAAAGTACCATTTTGAAGTACTTTTACTTACTTTTACTTCTAACAGAGTTGGCTATTTCTACATTGTGGGATTGATACTTTAATTAAGTCCAAAACCTACTTCTTCCACCACAACCAATGCAGGGTGATGGATTTTATACATTCCACTGACTGAAGATGATGAAATATGATGTCTCTTGATAACATAAAAGGCACATTTTGTATTGGAATCATCATACAACTGTAAATACAACTGAAATAGGCATTTCTCTTAACCATGTGTGTGCACACGTGCGTGTGGAGGGAGGGCATGATCACATAATAGCATAGCCTAAATAATTACAGGTACTCTTCCGATTATTCATGACCAAGTGACCACTGCATAATTGCTACAATATGAATCACAGAACAAACATACATTATAGCCCATTTATAACCCTTTTCTGACACAAAATAATTATGAATTACTTTGCAGTTATTCATAATTATCATTTGAAGGTAACTATCATTATGTCTACAGGCTACATATTGAGGTGGAACATGCAGGAAGCTGTGATCTCCCACAGAGCAGGGATGTTTTAGGAAAGCACAACTTCCTTCTTCTGCAAACTTGGCTTGACAGGGAAATTCAGTCCCGTTGAACATGATTTCCAAAGCGGTGGAGAGTTGGAGAAGATTATTTTCTCCTTAATGAGGCCAGAAATCATATTATTTAAATAGCTTGGAATGATGCAATTTCTATTATGTATAATTAATATATGACACCATTTACCCATGCTTAAAATAATATACTTTATTTTTTTCAATCAATCAAGCAAGCAATCAGTCGATAAATCATCACTTAAAAGGGGACATAAAGATACATACTAAGATAAATACCAATACCACTTTAAATAAATAATGTAGATCATTAAATAAATAAACAGCCTACAATAAATAAATAAATACAATGAATATCAACTGAATAAATAGATTACCAAAAAGGTAAGATACGAAATCCACGTTTTGACACATGGGAGAATGTTGGTTGATAACATTATGTCATCAGCCTTACCAATGTAGCTAATTTGACCAATAATATTGGTCAAATGTGATCATAAATGTTATGATCACATGCTAGTCTATAATCACAGCTCTAAATACATTTCTCGGCTGAACCCTGCGCGTGATTTGCTGGATCACCAACTGCAAACACACGGGCAACCATGATGGAGAAGGAGAAGAGTCTGTCCACGGTGTAGCGACACAGGATGTCGTTTTCCCAGTCATATTTTGGTTGACTTGCTGTTGGCTGAGACCTGCTGACAGGGGTTTCCTATAGAATAAGAAAAGAGCCATAAGTCAATTAAGAAGAACAGGGTGAAAATGACATCATTATATCATTAATTTAACTATGGGTGTTTACAAATGTAAAGTAAATCGACTCTTACATTGTACACTAAGTCAAAAAGTGAGATAGATACAGATACATAACACTCAGGATTTTAGGTCAAAGGGTCAAGTTTGCCATGCAGTGTCAAGTGGAACTGGTAAATAATGAAAATGGATGCACCCATACAGAAATTATAAGACATCCATCTTATTGTCAAACAAAAGTGTAAAACGTCCTTAAATGATTATAGCCTACCTTCAGGATGATCCTCCTGGTTTTGTCACATTCCTTCATGTCCATATGAAGTTGTTGCAGCGGTAGCTTCACCTTATCCATCTCTGGACAACGTTTGGACTCACTGATTGTCTCCACTGCAGATTTGTAGCTCATCAGGGTAGCAAACAGCTTCCTAATACAAGTCTGATAAAATAAAAGATACAATGAATTTGTTGTCGGTGAAATCTCAATTGTATGTTTTTGTATATATATTTTTTTGCTGTAAGTGGTAGATGGGTCAGATTGCTAAAATAGACTAGGCCTACTATATTTCTCACATTCTATTTCCTTATTTTGTATATTATCTGATGATAATGACAGCTTACCTGCTCTGGGTCATTTGAGAGATTCCAAGGGTCACATTTGTCTTTGGCTTCAATCCACTCAAATGGGTTTGTAATAGAATAGTTGTCCACCGGATCTCTGCCATTGTGTACCTGCAAATCACAATCAGAATTATTTGTATTGCCAGGTAGCCTGAGGAATTTGTCTCTGGTTGTACTAAATAGGCTAATAACACGTAATTCGTCCCACTATTTTTGTCAAATGTTGAATTCATAATGCTTTTTTTCAGATAAGGACCACAATCTCGAGCTTTTGGGTTTATTTTTTTTCAAATATGATCATTTTAGATTTTAGTTTGTCAATCAAACGTCAATCAATGAAAGTCACACCGTCCGACTTACCTCAAGTGATGCGAATTTGGCAATCTTATTTAGCTCAAGAGAGCTGTTTCGTAGTCTGATGCATGATGTATCCTCCTGGTGCCCGATGGTTGGAGCGCCGAGTGCGCATTTCAAAAATAAAACGATAAAAGCAGCCGTGAAATACAAGTGCAGCATGGTTCCTTCACGGTTGAAATCAAGTGATGTATAGAGATGTGTCTCTGTCTTCTCTGTGTGTCCTCTGTGAAGTGTCGGACTGGCTTTATAGGCAGCTGTGACTGTGAGTCACAGGACTTTCCTGGGGCATCCTGGCTCCAGCCTCAGGTGAGTTACTTTGAAGCAAATCGTTTAGCTTTTTCCCAAATTAACACAGGTAGACCTGAGTTGTGCAACGACGATGTAATTGAAGGGTATTCCATTTACCTGTCACCTGATGAAGTTAATTTTCTCAATATACGCGCAGTATAGGCTGCGCAGTGCGCAGGAAAGGGAGTAAATGAATGAGGCTACTTTGTAATCTCAACAATTTGATATTATGCAATTAATTGGCCACGGGCTGTAAATTGTGATTGATGATTTGTTTGATCTCTGGCATGGGACCTCAATCTAAGAACATTGCTAGATAATATTGGTCCAATATGCACCTGTTATTTGGTCCAGAATTCCTTTATGTAAACCTGTGTGTATAGATAACAGTAAAACACTAATCAAATTGAACGGTCTCTTTCTTATAGGTTACATGAAATTATTAGCCTATACTATCAATCATTTAGCTTGTGGCCCCTGGGATTATTGTTATATAATAAGGGTTTAATTCTATTTTGTCTCCTATATAGACAGATTTACTTATTAATTGTCTGCTGCTTAAGCTAACGATTGGAATATGAAAGGACTGGCGATTCAACATTATTTGTAGCCTAAACGTGATTATTTGTAATATGTTTATAACCGTAAATATTTGTCTAAATTGTAGAGTAGGCCTAATGTAAAACAAATAAGCTTTAATATAATTCAGACGAAGAATCGCGTTGAAGGTTCCAAACAGGCAGGTTATAAATCCGTACCCAATCATTTTGATTTGTCAAATTGTTTTGCTTTTTGCTTGTTTTATTATTTTATATGGTTGGCCATTATTATTATTATGTGGTAACGTCCAATGGACTATAGGGAAGGCTATGCTGAGGAGGAGGGATTGTGTTGTGGAATAACAATCCTGTTCAAAATTTCCAGCTTGACGTTCCATTTGCGCAGTCAATTTCCCGTTAGGCTAACGGTCAAAATGTCAAAAGAGGCCCAATTAAAAAAAACAAGTCCAGTGGTCATTACATCTTCTTGGGGAAGGGAAACCATAGGGAAGAAGACATTTCTTGTGTATTATAGCCTAGGCTACTTCCTGATTCATATATGACATGTAGGCCTATGACAAGAACACATTAGGCCCATCTGGAGAATTGGGTCGGTTTAGGCTTATTAGGACTACATTTGTCTAATCTTGCCACTTGCTGACCACCTACAGTGTTGACGCTGCATGCCACAACTGCATATATAAGGTTAATAATATACACCACAAAAATTTAGACATTCAACAACAGATCAAAATCAAATGGCTTCAGCTATCAAAATAAACTAAAAAGCAACAATCAGCAGTTTTATTTTTAAGTATTTGTTTGTTTGTAGCCTATACTGTCTAGATATAAAATGCCTCAAATTAAAACAAAACAAGCAAGCGTGTTGAAAAATTAATCAAAATCTTGTCATAATCTAAATAAATCATATATTTGAAGTCATAATCTAAATAAATAATATATTTGAAGTCATAATCTAAATAAATCATATATTTGAAGCCAAAATATATAGTATAAAATAAGTATTTTGTGACTCAAACCAGGCTTTTTCGAAAGAAAAAAAGTGTCCAGTAGCCAGGCCTACTGATTGATTTCCATTATTTTTTCTCAAAAAGAGCATTGAGGTTTTCACTAATTTGCAATGCTGTCGAGAGATATAAGGAGATATAGGAACTTGGGACACATAAATAACAAAATGAACAGAAAGGCAACAGTCACACTCACAGGTAATATGGCCATTTATAATCTGTGTGTGTGTGTGTGTGTGTGTGTGTGTGTGTGTGTGTGTGTGTGTGTGTGTGTGTGTGTGTGTGTGTGTGTGTGTGTGTGTGTGTGTGTGTGTGTGTGTGTGTGTGTGTGTGTGTGTGTGTGTGTGTGTGTGTGTGTGTGTGTGTGTGTGTGTGTGTGTGTGTGTGTCCCTTCTTGACTTGAAGGTTTTTATGTAATTTTTGGATTATTGTGATGTCATTTAGGCCTATAGAAATAAATGCTGCCTGGGCCCTGCACTCTTTCACCCCTAGACACCGACTACAATCACGTTCCGGTGTCAAATGATCAGGATTCTGAAAATGATCTGTAGCTCATTTAGTTGTTTGTTGGTTTCTAACTTGGATCACACATAACATTTTTAATTTGCTTTATTTTCAAAACGGCTGTAAACACAATTATTTGTTATATGGGGTTATTCCCCTCATGGGACACCATATGGGAATCCCATGTGGTGCCAAATGGCATCATCGATAATTGTTGCAATGTCCTAACCTAACCTACCCCCCCCCCCCCTCTCTTTCTTTTTTGTACATATTTTTCACCCTTCATACTTCATACCAGTAACCTGTAAACTGATTGTATGACATTCTGTATAGTAGTGTGTATATCTGTCTGTCTCTTATATGTCAACATGATTTGTGTGCATGGGGATCTCATCTTAAACAAGCTACGTGCTTAACTGAGCTATCCAGTTTAGTAGACCTTGTATTGCGAATTTGTACTTCCATGTACTGTTATGTACTGCCATGTACTGTTCTCATGTCTTACTAAATAAAGTACATCAATCAATCAATCAATCAATCAAAGCTATTATAGCATAACATAATATTAATAATACTACATAGCCTATTTTACATATTTTATATTCTAAGCCAGGGGTCTTCAACGTTTTTCAGGCCAAGGACGGTCTTTGAAGGACCCCTAAGATGAGAGAGAGCTGAAGCACGGACCCCCACTACATATTGTATAAACTTGTGTTGCAGATTAAACTTTTTCATAGATTTCCTAGAGACTTGTTTACTATCAATGAACAAGCACTAATTGGATTCATGTTAAGTTGTATTTTCAGACAATCAACCACTTAAACCCTCAATACTTAACTTGTACTTGATCTGCTCTCCCCCCTATCCCAACCTCTTTACCGAAAATAGCAGATCTACAAGCACAAGCCTCCCAGGGGGAGGCGGTGTGTGCTTGTAGATATTTTGTAGCTATTTTTGGCCAAAGTTCTCCTCAGAATAGGGATGCAAGGGTTCAAGTGGTTAATGTAAAAAAAAAAAAAAAAAGTTCCTATCACACACAGATTTGGTGGCCCCCCTGAAGTAACCCCCTAGGGGACCCCTAAGCCAACATAGCCAATAGGACACCTAGACGTGAGCGTCTTGAATGCGCCCCATATGCCCCGGAAGTGTTTAGTTGTTTTTGTTATGAATGGAAGGAACATGGATCGGATGCATGTCAAATAAAAGCTATAAAACCACTTTCTAAAGAATAGGTGGGTGATACTAGACATAACTATACATCGTTAAGTTAGCTGGGGAAAAGACATTCTCTCTATGTCTGTGGTTCAGTCACAGCTATGCATCTGCTTTTAACGTTGTTGTTCTAGTGAGCTAACGCTAGCTAACATCGTCTCAAAAGCATCCCTGATACTGCCGATACGAGTGTGGCCAAGAAAGAGTTTCAACATTTGAATTATTTGTCGATTACATGTAGTAATGTGTTAATATTTTATGCTCTGTTGATTCATTGAATAAATAGGACCACAGTGGTCATAATTAGACACCAGGATGTTTTTGTGTTATCATTTTTAGCCTTACTGTACGTGCTGTTTACATTTCTGACTAATAAAGTATTCAATCAGTCAATCAAAAACAACCTAACTGAATAACTTGTGGGTAAAGGTCCACTACTATGTCGACTATGTTGATCAAGAATAATAATTAAAACATAGTTGGACTTTACACATAAAAAAAATCTTCAGTGTTATTTAACTCTGAGTGTAAAATTTGAGTTATTATAAATGATTTATACACTATCGGAGTACAAATGGATACATCACTGAGGATTTGACTATGTACATTTGCTGTCCCCCATGTCCCAGGTTTACACAGCCGTACTCATGATGAACTTTGATGGTCTTGATCCAGGAATGGGCGAATATTCGCCCACTCTCCACGGGACCCTGGATACAGGGATGGAACCCACAATGGACCCACGCCTTAATCCCAGTTTACTGCAAGGTGTGGAGCTTGATCCAGAGGGACTTAATGGACCTGACGCTGTGCACATTTTAGAAGGAATGTTCTCTGAGCTGCACAGTGTGGTTGCAGAAGGTGGCATCCCAGTGACTGCAACTCATTTTGATCTACAAGAAGAGATGCTTTGGATGGGGAATCATAGGGTAAGAGACTAGGGCAGAATGATGTGTGACAAATATCACAGTGTTTGTGACGATAATATCAGTTTTCTTTTAAATTTTTCGAGCAGAAAAAGGGGAGTCCCTCACACTGTCGTCACTTACAAAAATGTGTTGATAGGGATACAACGTTTTGGTCACTCGGACCATCATCAGGCATTATGCCGGGACTCCCCTTGTGCGGGACTCCCCTTTTTCTGCTCTTCAAGTTCATTACTCCGATGCACCGTCTCCGTAGGTGTGCAAAAGCACTTTTGTTTCCCTTTTTAATCTTTCAAAAATAGAATAGCTGAAGCTCATAACGTGTCGCAAACTCGCACGCATTGTGAGCTTGTAGATTGGCTATTTGAAGATTTTTTTGAAAGTTTTTAAATAACTTTTAAGTATAAAATAGGGCTTGATTTATTAAAATCAAGAAAAGGCAATACTTATGCCATATCACGGTATTACAAAATCCCAGACGATATATCTAATCTGATATCACAATGTCAATATATTTCCCAGCCCTATTAGAGACTATAGGCTGACATATTTTGGAGACTTTTTATTCCTTTTGCGGTTCCATGAAAACAATAACATGTTATTTTGATGTTATGCTGTGTTATTGATATTTCTCTGAATCACCTGTCTTCTTGTCTTTCTTAAGGGTCATGCAAGCTCCTTCTTTGGACCTACTATGGGTCGCTATTCTTCTTTTCAAGTGCACTCAACTGATGACATCCGTGCCATTCAGAGCTTGGAGACGGGCGTACTATTCCTTTCTAAGAGCAACCTCAAATGCTACACTCGCGGAGGCCTTGTCATGTTTGATTATCCGTGAGTTGCATATAATATAGGCCAATGCTTTAGATAAGTGATTGTTTGAATTCATTGTTAAAATGTGTCAGATTTAAATGTATCACTTATTGTAAAGGGCATGTTTATTTCAGATTGGAGGAAAGCTCTGATATGCACAGTCTACTTATGACCGATAACAACACGTTGCTTGTGGGTGGACTACAGAGCTGTGTGGTTGAAGTTGACTTGAATACTGTTCAGGAAACTCAGAAGGTGAGAGTTGGTAGTAGCGTTTAACTTTATTGAATGAAACGTATTAACCATGCATATTTTTGAAGCACTGCATGATCTATGTTCAGTTTAAATCATTCCAAATTAAAACAATTAAAATGTAAAATAGCAAATGATTAATCACTTCCTTGCTGTGTCTTTGCATTCATAGTTCACAGTTGATGTACCTGGTGTGGCAATCATGCGCCAGTCCAGTCGCTTCTTCTTTTGTGGTCATACGTCTGGAAAGGTATGGGCAAAATGATTTGATCCTGTCTTTTTAACTTTTGCGTAATATGTGCAGTTTGTTCACACAATTAAGCAATTAACCTTGTCTTTTACCTTCAATTGAAACCAGGTAACCCTTCGTGACATGCGCACGTTCCAGGTGGAACACGAGTTTGACGCGTTCTCTGGCAGCCTGTCAGACTTTGACGTCCATGGAAACCTTCTGGCTGCTTGTGGATTCTCCAGTCGAGGAATGAATGGCCTGGCATGTGACCGCTTCCTCATGGTGTATGACCTCCGCATGATGCGAGCTGTAACGCCACTTCAGGTGCACGTGGATCCCCTCTTCTTGCGCTTCATTCCGACTTACACGTCACGCCTGGCTATCATCTCACAGACAGGTATCGAAATACTGATTGCGACATTACTTTTACAAAGCTTTTACTGGAGAAAGAAGGGTGTGTGTGTGTGTGTGTGTGTGTGTGTGTGTGTGTCTTTAAGTACTTCCTTGTTCCTCACAGAGTTTATCTGTGTCCGCCTTTGTACACTGTTGATATTTTGCCTTTGGTCTTTGAATGTGAATCTTGTCTTGTTACAATACCAACATTTACAATGTATTGTATCCGTTTCTTTTTTCTCTGATTTCGCTAGGTCAGTGCCAGTTCTGTGAACCAACTGGGCTTGCCAATCTTGCTGATGTTTTTCACGTTAACACTGTGGGCCAGCTGCTCATGAGTTTTGACGTGTCCTCCAGCAAACAAGCCTTGGTCTTTGGTGACTCTGGGGGATGTGTGCACCTTTGGTCAGATGCCCCAGAAGTGTCTTTCAACAGCTTTTCTCGTGAGACAGAGTTTGCCCTACCCTGTCTGGTAGACTCACTGCCACAGCTGGACTGGAGCCATGACCTGCTGCCCTTGTCTCTCATCCCCATGCCCCTGACCAGCACAGAGACATTGCTGTCGGACTGGCCCACTGCGCTGGCTGCTCCCAGTCCCAGGTTGGCAATCATTCTGACAATGCATGTCCATAATCTCCAGAGTCATACTAGTTTGGCAACAGACAATGAAATGGAAGATCAGTTTCATACACAACTTTATAATTTCCCAACATGCAAACAAGATCGTATGAGGTGCTGTGTAATGATTATACTGTAGGTCTGTAGGTTTGTACATAAACTCTAGAGCCTGACCCATTCTAGATTTTTGGGTGCGATGCTGATCCTGATTTTGGAGAGTCCTAGACCATCAATTACTGTGTAATGTTTGTATGTGACATATTATTTTGTTAAAAAAGAAAAACCTTGACATCAATTTGAAAGACTTAGTTTCGATTAAAGTTTCTATTTGAGAATTTAACATATACAGTATAACCAAAAGAAAACAGAACTTGACATTATTCAATTATGTATATTATGTATATTATTTTAAACTTCAATAGTAACTTTAATTATACAATGAACATGCAAGTAAGTAAATACTACACATGAAATAGACTTTATTTTATTTAATAATTTAAATAAAAACACATTTTCAAAAATAGCTGATCTACAGACTCCATCGTGTTGTAGATAGGCAATTTTAGAAAAGATTTAAAATGTAAAAAAATTGGGACAGAAGCTGCATAATTGCTGATACCCATGTCGTCAAAAAAGTCAAATACCAATAAACAAATTCTTCTTTTGTATTTAGACGAGCACCTCCTGTGGACCCAGAAATCTTGCGCACAATGAAAACGGTTGGATTCATTGGTTATGCAGCCAATCCTCGCACCCGTCCTCGGAATCAGGTGTGTTGAAAGCCTACAATGCTGATTTGTGTAAATAAAGGGATACAATTGCAAAAGTAAATCATTTATTTATGCTTTAGTTCTGTGTCACTTCCCCTGTATTTTAGTTTAGATATTTGATTTGAGAATAATGAAATACACTTTTGTTTTAGAGATATTAACCAGGAAGGTTCACAGCATTCACTGATCAAAAATCCATTTCCTTTTTTGTTTGATTCCAGGTTCCATACAAACTTAAAGAGGTGGAGTTAGATTATGATAATTACAACCAAGTGCCTGAGTCGCCAATTGGCCGGGATGAAGAACCACACCTATATATGGTCCCCAAGAAGTTCAGGAAGGTTTGAACTAATTTTGTTATATCCAAATTATTTGATTGTCAAGCCTGCAGTATACAGTATATGGCAGTATGTGTGTGTTGAGGACTTGTCTCCACTGGCTATTTCCACTAGGTCACCATTAAGTATTCTAAACTGGGCTTAGAGGACTTTGACTTCAAACATTACAACAGGACCCTATTTGCTGGCCTTGAACCTCACATCCCCAATGCGTACTGTAACTGCATGATCCAGGTATGAGTATGAAGAGTCTTGTCAAATTATTACGCTGATATATGTTTTGTAAATCATCCAGTTCAAATACTCATTTCTGAGACCTGTTAAACCCTTGTTGTTAAACTCGGTTGTTGCATTAGGTGCTGTACTTCCTGGAGCCAATCCGCTGTCTGGTCCAGAATCACCTGTGTCAGAAGGAGTTCTGTTTGGCCTGTGAACTAGGTTTCCTTTTCCACATGTTGGATCTGTCTCGAGGAGATCCATGTCAGGTACTTTAACCACAAGGCCACTGAGCTGGTACATATCATGATGTTAGTTAAGTGTTAGTGTCCGCCCTGAAATTGGGAGGTCAAGGTTCAATTCCCCTACTGGGTGACACCAAAGACTATAATAATGGGACCCAATGCTTGACACGCAGCATCAAGGGTTGGATTGGGGGTGAGTCCCTGCGACATACCTGTGACATATCAGCGTCATGTCCAGGGGGTGTACTTGTACATCATGCTGGGGCATCATGTACTTGTGCTTCAAGCTGCTTCACTCTACACTACAGAAACAGGAGATAGGCTCCTACCATATGGACCACGTGGCTCAGGAACCGTTGGTTCCCAAGGCTTCTTACTTACTTAACATCATGATGTTATCTCCTTTATTATTGGGGAATGATTTACTGGTTAACCTGAATTGAATTGCATGTATAATTACCCTACAGTTCTTGTCTGTCTTAGCAACCCACCCTGCTTCCTCTCTTGCAGGCCAGCAACTTCCTCCGAGCATTCCGCACCATCCCTGAGGCGTCCGCGTTGGGCCTGATCCTGGCAGACTCGGATGAGCAGACGGGCAAGGCTAGACTGGGCCGCCTCATCCAAAGTTGGAACCGCTTTATCCTCACCCAGCTGCACCAGGAGACACAGGAGCAGGAGGGTCCACAGGCCTACAGGGGAGCCAGTAGCAGGTCAGGGCAGGCAAAGTAAAGACACAACCATGTTGCCTAATCTAATGTATTGTAGTGTACATCCTTCATCACAGCAATGCTTAACCACTTAAATTATTTGTACTTCATTGATTGGTGTTCCCCCAGGATATATACTTGGTTCCCTCCTTTTTCCCTCTACACTAAATCTCTATAAGAGAATCCTCAAGAATGTAAGATCTACAAGCTCACACCACATCGCAATGTTCGCCTATTATGGCGTGGCCGAAAAATTATGAAGTGGTTAACGTACAGTTTGTTTGGATCTTGGTATGAAGTGAGGTTGATTACTCATACAATGGCAGATTTAAAGAGATCTGATGCAAAAGAAATTACATGTAGGGAGGTATAGTACAGTATTTATGCTTGGAGACTGATGTGGAAGCTGAGCAGTGTTGCCTCTGTTGCAGTGCACTGGGCTCCTCTGGTGAGTCTGTCATCGGAAGACTGTTTGGATGTGAAGTTGAGAACAGCAGCCTGTGTCGCTGTGGCAAGGAGACAGTTCGCTCTACTCTCACCTTGCTCTTCACCATACATTATCCTGAACACAACTCTCACGGTTAGTTCTCCCCCCAAAGGACCATTAGTCTAGTAGAAAGATTGGAGTGTTTAGGCTGTACAATTCTACTAATTCTATTTCATGACCCATCAGATAAGACGATAAAGGAATATGAATTTGCTGAGATCCTGCAGAAGAGCATCTGTCTTGAGCAGAGCACTCAGGCTTGGTGTGAAAACTGTGAGAAGTACCAGCCCACGGTGAGTGCCTTCTTAAGTTTAATGTATACTTCAATGCACAACCGTGTCACTCAACGAGAATAACTGATTTTCAATTTCAATAACGCTGATTTTCAACTGTGTCGATGTGCTTTGAATAGTTGGAAAATTATAATTTCTAGGGAGAAACACGGTCATGCAACAAAGTGTAAATGATGCAATAAAGTGTAAATGATCCCTATGCTTGTCTTAACATTACAAATGATGACTGACTTAATTTATTCCATAATGTGTCTTAAAAAATACAATTCTAGGTACAAACACGTAACATCAGGTGTTTACCAGATGTTCTGGTCATCAATTGTGAAGTGAACAGTGCCAAAGAGGCAGAATTCTGGAAGGTTCAGGCAGAGGTAGGTGTCCATCACATTTGTAACAACAGCATAATATTGGGTTGTGCAAGTTTATCTCGCCTCATTTTTTTTTCCTTTACATTTTTATCCCACGATTTTGTAACCCATATTTTTCACCCAGTGCCAATTACCTATGTAATCCTGGGCACTACTCTCCATCTGCCAGGCTAGGGAGAGCCCAAGCTGAAGCTCATGTCTCCTTCAATGCATGAGGAGCGAGCAGGCCGCTTCTTATCATCCGACAGGGGGGAGTTTCCCCTATCTCACCTCATTTAACAACAAAAATACAATGTAATCAGAAAAATAAAAAGCAAACATAGAGATACACACTGTTATCCTTCCTGTGAGATGTTGGCTAACATCTACTATATCAAGAGCGGTATTCTGTTCACTGTGTTAACCACTTAAGCCCTATACACAATGAAGAGAAAATATGAAGAGAGAAAATAGCTGATTTACAAGCTCAAAACACGTTGCCGTGTTGAGAGTTTGAGATCTGATATTTTTTTATTTCAAAATGATTTAGAAATTCTTGGGGGGAAAAAGTGGGGAAATGTTAATGTTGTCATTCTGCTGTCTTTACAGTATGCCTATAATAAGGCCATGCAGAAGGAAGCTATGGAGCCCCCCAAGCCCAAAGAACCTCAACCTCAACCCATGCCCACAGAGTGGTGCTTGGAGTAAAGATGATTTTTAACATGACTACCTGTATAATTTCCAGCTAGTGTTAACTGTCTGTGACTCCACAACATTCAACTTCACAAATTGTCAATTCACCAAGTTAGTGCTCTTCCTTCTTGTGCAGTGGAGAGTACAGAGAGGAGGGATGCAGTGCGGAGAACTTAACCTTTGATACCAAAGCAGAAGACCTGCGACATGTATGGATTCCTCTCACTCTCAAGATGTCAATCAGCAAGAGTCAGGGACTGGAGATCAGCAACTGGCCAGAAGGAGAAGAGGTGAGAGGTTACCTCTTAATTGATCGTGTCCATGCTCTTTATTCCGTCTCTGAGAATCGTATAGGAAGTTTGAATATGATATATTGATATTTTCTCAGGTCCTGCCGTAGAGATTGTATGCATTCTTGATGTTTTTCTTTTCACTCCAGTTCTGCATTTTTCTATGTGTATTAAATGACAGACATAAAGAGTAATACATTGAAATTAATCAGAATTAGGCCGTCATGGCATAGAGGTAAACCACTCGCCCACCACTGCAGAGACCCTACAATTGGGCGGAAAGCTGCCTGGGGATCATGTTTGTGTTGGTGTACAAGCGGCCTCTGCTGGTTGGGAAGGGAACTGGAGAAGATACAAGGAAAAGAAGAAGGAAGTCCATTTTTCTTTTTTTCATTTTCATTTTTGCAACGTTTCGACCTAGGTCTTCATCAGGCAAATATTAATATAATAATATTACATAATATTTGCCTGATGAAGACCTAGAAGGTCGAAACGTTGCAAAAATAAAAAGTGAGTTTCTTGGCGCTTGAGAACAGTGTGCAGACTTCCTTCTTCTTTTCCTTGATTCTTCCCTTGATGTCCAGCACCTGGCCTAAATACAGGTGTGGGATGTGCACACAATCTTCTCTTTGAACTGGAGAAGATAAACTTCAGCATTATGCATTACACTCCCCTGTTAAAACTCCTCATTGTCAGTTGAAAACTAATCTGAGTTCCCAGAAGTTTTCGCCGGCTCGGCGAGGAACTTCTGGGCCAGAGCCCTGGGATTTGTGGGCGGGATGTTATTTACGCTCTGAATCTGAGCGGACACGCCTCTTACCGGTCTGAGAGCTGTGCAACTCGTCTAAAAAGTCCGACGAGAGGCAAACAGCAGTACACAACAATGGCGGCCGAAATTTCTCAAGGGGAAATTGCTTCCCGTCGATCCTATTTAGATGCAACACCCACTGCATGTGGATCCCGCCCCCTTTTCTTCATTGGCTGTTGATTTGAATCACAACGCAGTGGCCGCGCCCCCGCCGTCCAAACTCCGAGGCAATGCCTCCCAGACTAGTTGAAAACAAGCATAATGTTGACTCCATGTGCAGTTGTGCACAGAGGGAAATAAAAAACGTATGGAAATCGGCTATGACTTTTTCAGTGATCAGCCTACCATCTGCCTACCGTCTGCCACCTCCAGGCTAGGTATGTCTTACACTGTATGACTCCTTGTATTGACTCCCTCCAGTTAAGTGCGGCTGAGGAGGATGAAGGAGCTTCTCTCTATGACTTGGTCGTCACTGTCCCTCACATACTGGACGCTCGCACAGGAGGCAACTTGGTAGCGCACATCAAAGTGGGAGAGACCTATCACCAACGAAAAGAGGTGAGCATGCACATCAAATGTACTGTTCCAGAGAGTAGAGATACTCAACAGTGAAGCTCGTATAGCATTGGACCATACTCTGATGCTGTGCCTCAATATGGATATTCCAACTAATTATTTGCGTTTCTTTTAGGGGGTCACACACCAGCAGTGGTATCTCTTTAATGATTTCTTAATTGAGCCAATTGACAAGGTAAACTTTTGGTTGTCCATTTAATTTGTCATACTAATATGATTTATGTAGCATTGCTGTAAAGATCCTCATAAGCATAACGTGTTATCCATAATTTGCAGACTGAAGCCGCGCAGTTTGATGTGAACTGGAAAGTGCCAGCCATGATGTATTATGCTAAGAGGAACTACCACTCCAAATATGACCTGCGCAGTAAGTTTGACACCAAAAGTTTTTGTTTCGTTTTTTCGCCATTGAAATGTATAGCTTAAAAACATTGCTTTACTTTCCAGTTAAGAACCCCATCGAGGCCAGCGTGCTGCTAACAGAGGCCTCACTGGCTCGGAAGCAGAGGAAGAGTCATGCCACTTTCATTCCTCTCATGGTCAGCGAGATGCCCCAGGCTGGAGACCTGGTCGGGTTGGATGCCGAATTTGTCACACTCAACCAGGTCCGTCTGGCATGTTCTGTTACTTTCCTTTCAGTGTGTCATGCCATATCATCATCTGTCGGGCTCGGGCGGAAACCTTGGATGTACAATCATTTTGACTTTTGAGGAAATGGAACAAATAACCTGTTTTCCAATGGCTCCAATGTAGTTATTATTTAGTCATAACCCCTTAATACTTTTCATTGGTTTTTCATTGGCATATTCATAAATAAAACCCACCTACACACTTTCAACCTGGCATCCCTATTTTGGGCATGTCATTATAGGTGACATTTGTCACCTGTTGTGAGCTTGTAGATCAGCTATTTTCCACTACTTTTCCACAACACTGTCATAAGATGAAGTATAATGAATTCTCTTTATGATAAAACACAAACAAACATTAAATATTGAGATACAAGGTCTCTGCCCAACAGTTACATAGATACCTTTATTATCCCGTGGGGGAGTTACAGGTAAAGAGTAAGAAAAAGAAAAGTAATAATAATAATAATAATGGATTTTATTTATAACGCACTTTACATTTACAGGAAATCTCAAAGTGCTTACAGAAGGCAGTAGCATAAGAACAGAAAACATCACACCAATTAAAAGAAAACAACTAAAAACAATTAAAACATGGGGCATAAAGCCTAGAGGTAAAACCAGCTAAAAAAATGCTTTGCTAAAAAGGTAAGTCTTTAATCCTCTCTTAAAGCAGTCGACCGACTGTGGTGCTCTTAGGTGGACAGGGAGGGCGTTCCACAGTTCGGGTGCGACTGAGCAGAAAGCCCGGTCGCCCATGGTGCGTAGTTTGGCCTTGCAGGTGTTGAGGAGGTTGGTGTTTGAGGAGCGGAGGTTACGGGTCGAGGGCTGTAGGGAGACTAGGTCCTTGAGGTATGAGGGAGCGTTGCCGTGGATGCACTGATGTGTCAACAGGGAGATTTTGTATTGGGTCCGGAAAGCAACGGGAAGCCAGTGGAGTGAACGGAGGATGGGTGTGATGTGTTCACGTTTGCGCACTCTCATCAGGACCCTAGCAGCGCTGTTCTGAATATATTGAAGCCTTTGAAGGCTTTTGCTAGGGATCCCGATGAGAAGTGCATTGCAATAGTCCAACCTGGAGGAGACAAAGGCGTGGACGAGCTTTTCTGAATCTGCTAGCGTAAGTGTGGGGCGGAGTTTTGAAATGTTTCTGAGGTGAAAGAATGATGTTTTGCATAGGGCGATAGTGACGATATACCTGTATAGTTTATGCCTACTGGTGGCGGCATAATCTATATTTTTATATGCCTCCGTCATCAACAACCAATGGCTGGAGGCATTATATTTCTGGGTTGTCCGTCCATCTGTCAGTCAGCCCAACCTTGTGAATGCGATATCTCAGGAACGCCTAAAGGGAATTTCATGACAATTTTGCACAAACATCCACTTGAACTCAAGGATGAACTTATTAGAAGTAGGTGGTGAAAAGTGAACGGTCAAGGTCCCTATGACATCATGTCCGTCCCTTTTTTGTGAAGGCAATGTGTGTGTTGTTGACAGGAAGAGGCAGAACTGCGGAGCGATGGCACCAAGTCCACCATCAAGCCCAGTCAGATGTCTGTGGCCAGGATCACCTGTGTGCGGGGTCAGGGCGTCAATGAGGGCGTGCCCTTCATCGATGACTACATCTCTACGCAGGAGCAGGTAACAAACAAGAGTGGAAACATGCTGTAACTGAGGGAAATATCATGCACTGTCTCTGGTTTTGAACAGTGGACAACTTTGGACATAGTTTGCTGGTGGAAATTGCGGGTGCAACAGTTAATCAAACTTATTGATTTAATGGATTATAAAAAATAATGGCTTAGATAATAAAATAATCGTTTAATGTTCTTATAGTATAGTTAAAAGGTTAAGCGGATTATAAAATAGACTGTCTATTAGCTCACAACGTGCCACCTAACGATGCATTGTGTATTTTTTCATAAAACCATTTTATAAGATAATTTACCATAATGCCCAATGTTTGTCTTTTTTTCTTCAATTTAGGCTTCATAAGTTATTCATAAACTCATATCATTTAAGTACAGCAACATCAAATGAGCTATAAATGTATAATTACTTAAAAAAAGCTATAAATGTCCTTCTAGTAGGACAAAACACTTGATTTCCTCATAATGTCATCGTTTAAAGTAAAGTAAATGTATCATAAGTGAGTCATGATACCTCACAAATGTGTTTACATGAATATAGACAGTCAAGTAATTGTTACCATGATATGTATGGCAAGAGGAAAATGAAAGATACATTTACATGATCAAAAATATATTTGTTTGATAGATCAACATGTGTAGTAGCCCTAAAAAGAGGATGAGTTTATTATTTAGTATTGAATGAATAACAAATAAAAGTTAAAAATAAATATTTTTCTTCTGGTAATGCATTATTCTTACCAACTTCCATGTGACCCCAGATCATTTATCTTCACCAAAATGTATAATATTACCAACATGTGCTAAATGATTACATATTCCCTGCAGAATTCTTTTCAAATGACACATTTCCATCTGTCATAAATGCACAAAATATAAAACACTCAATATAAGCTGTAAGTGCTTTAGGTTTGGTTTTGATGTCTTGTGGTACATTTGTCTTACAACATGTTTTAAGACGATTAAATGATTAAAGCTTATAATATGCTTAGAATGTGCTTATAATCATGATACTTTATAATTTGTCATGCACAACTATTCAAGTAAAGTGTTAAAATGAGGTCCGAAAGCTTAGGATCTGCTCTGTTTGAATTGAATACTGTACTGCACACACAGTTTCAATCCAAAACACCATTATCTAGGGCTGTCACGATTATAATATTTTATGTGACGATTCATTGTCACACAAATAATTGCGATTGACGATTTAATAGTGTTTTTTGTCGTTGAACATTTGACATTTCTGTTTGGCTTTTACTTTATACTTAAAAAAAAACATTCATAGTGGCAGTAGCAGATCTACAAGCTCACAACACATCGCATCGTGATGCGTTGTGAGCCTGCAGATCTGCTATTTCCACTACTTTTTGAAAATGTTTGAAAATATATGAAAAATGTTCTACATGGAAACGATTATGCAAAATAGTTGTTGCATAATCGCCTAATCGCAATTATTCGAGATAATCACAATCGTGACAGGCCTACCATTACCACTCATACAAAAAACATCTGCAATTTATAATTACAGAATAATATATAATTACTATTACGATTTGGCGTATTTATTTATTTATTTACATTTGTCAAGCTAGGAAGGCAGTATGAGAAAGAATGGAAAAAGCACCATGCCATGGTTTCTGAATTTGATCTTACTTATATACTTCTATATGCTTTCACAGGTGGTTGACTATTTGACCCAATATTCTGGCATCAAACCAGGGGACCTGGATGCTAAGATTTCTTCCAAACATTTGACCACTCTGAAGTCCACTTACCTAAAGCTGCGATTTCTCATCGACACTGGAGTGCGCTTTGCTGGCCATGGTTTGCAGAAGGACTTCCGGGTTATCAATTTATTGGTATGTCTGCTCACTAGAACATGGATTAAAGTTCTCAGTCGCCAAGACTGATTTCAGTCATTTGGATTCCATGGAAGCCAGCATGTCTTCTATGGAAGCATGTTGCGCAGCAAAAATAGCCGATCTACAAGCTCTCAATGCGTCTGCGACGCATTGAGAGCTTGTAGAAAGGCTATTTTCCGTTATTTTAAGATTAGAGCATTTGAAGTGGTCAAACTAGCAATATGTTCAGAAGTATCTTCCATCTTAATCGACTCGGATATTTCATATAAAAGCAAAGGTTAAAGCCTGAATCTGTGATTTCTTCACATGGTTGGCAGTATGTAGAACAGCAGGAATAATATTACTAAAGCATCCTAATTGTACATATTGTATTCATTGTTTAGGAATCGGCGCTAGTGTGTGTGGGGGATCCTTTCACACGGTTTCACAAATCGCATATTAGGACATTTTTAGTCGTGAGATTTAAACTAGCTTTAATCCATGCTAGAACTTTGAGTCTGCTTAATTTAACAGCCCAATTATAATTATACAGGTTTTGTCTTTAATCTTTGTTCTTGGTTTGTACAGGTGCTAAAAGACCAGGTCGTTGACACTGTATACCTGTTCCACATGCCTCGGAAGAGGATGATCTCTCTAAGATTCCTCGCCTGGTACTTTCTAGGTGAGTGCTTTTTCCCACCCATTAAGGTTTATTCCTGATAATTTAAATGAATTGGTTTTTGGCAGTGGTCCTTGGTATTTCCAGAATTCACATCGTACCGAGCCATTTGAACAGGCAGAATGTTACTAGATTTTAATCCTGAGAATTTTACTCAATGCCTGGATCATTGTTCCCAGACCTCAACATCCAGGGAGAAACCCATGACAGTATTGAGGACGCTCGCACCGCTCTGCAGCTCTACAGAAAATACATGGAGCTGAGTCGCGGCGGTGGGACAGACGAAGTGAGGAAGGTTCTGAAGGGACTCTACGAAAAAGGACGGAAAATGGATTGGAAAGTCCCGGAGGTTGACACAGGAGATGGTCAAGGTAGCCCAAAATGTACGAAACTTGACATCACGTAAAATGTACTGTAGGCCATTTTAAATGGGTGTAAGAATAGCTTGAGAGTGGATGTCTTTTTTTCTCGATTCAGTACAAAAGGCAAACGAGACATGTTTGGCCAAGGTGTTTGAAAGTCGTCTTTTTTTCTTCCAGCAGGTGGTGCTGTCTTTCCCTCTGTGATGGGGCTGTGAGCAGCACTTGGAGACAACTGCCAAATGGATTTAATCCGAATCAATCTTACACATTCTTGTCTAGTCACTGTGTCACACTTTGTATTAAGGTGAAACAATTGCAGAATATGTTTTGCATCATGTAGGATGGGGGGGGGGGGGGGGGGGGGACTTTAAAGTGTCTACATTTCTGTTGCCTGTAAAATATTCATTCTCAAAAAGCCAATCATATTGCTGGCTCAGTGACTGGACAGCTTTTTTTGGTGATTACATTTTTCTTCCAAAAAAAATATAATTCTTTTTGTAGCGATTGGAAGCTGAACATACCACATTACCAAACGTTCAGATATACATTTTGTATGCGTCTTACTTTTTTAAATACAGTATGTTTATGGATGATGTAAATAAAGTGTACTTGAATACCAAATATTTGTGTGTGTGTGTGTGTGTGTGTGTGTGTGTGTGTGTGTGTGTGTGTGTGTGTGTGTGTGTGTGTGTGTATACAGTGGCGCAGTGGTAAAGGTGGTAAAGAGCCTGGCCACCACCGCGTTGTGGGGTCGAATTCATTGTGGTGCATCCGGCTTTGTCGGGGTTCTGCATGAACAAAATTGGCCCTTTTTCGGGGGAGGGAAGCCGGGCGGGGAGGGTGAGAATTGTCACTGCACGCAATTCTACGGGCTGGGGCAGCCCCTGTCAGCTGGGAGTGTTGGACATGAGCAGTAGGAAGGCTCTACGTCCTCCTGGTGGGGGCTCCTCACTGGTAGGTAGGTGATCACTGGTAGGTGAGTCAGTAAGATGCAACAGCAGTGACAACACAGAAATGTGTGTGGGGAGGTTTCAATTTGCATAACGACTAAATTGGGGAGAAAAGGGTAAAAGCACAAACACACAAAAAAAGATCATCGGTTCACACCTGGCTGAGGTGTTCCATGACTCCAATGTGTATTTTAAAGGTCAACATCCGAAACATTTATATAATCTATATCAGGGGTTCCCAAACTTTTCAATGCCAAGGACAGAAACATTTCAATATGGTTCTGTTCTATATCAGTCTGAAAAACACTTATTAATTTAGTTGACTGTAAAAATCAATCTATTTGCTTTAGATACAAAAATGGCAATTATGTCTTACTCTTAAAACCAATTAAACTGTAGATTAATTATTGAATGTCTATCTCAAATCACATACTGCCGGGTGCTCATATGGCACAGACAAAATATATAGCTTGCTGCTCAGAAATGCGGGAAAAAAAATATATATTACTGTCAGGAAATGATGACAGCTTTCTTTGTACTGATTTCAGGGGGTATAATTACAGACTATGTAGTATTTGAAGATTGTGGAATAATTGTCTGGCTTGAGAAACAAATCAAGCTATGGGAAATTGAACCAAGACAGGAAATGGGTACGCCATCTTCAGAACCCAGAGAACATAGAACGGGTCTGGGGAACATAGTGATGACCCTGTTTTGTCCTATGATACTCTCATGGAGGGAATGTTTCTAAATTGATTGCAGCTGATTAATTAGCCAGAGAGTTATTTATATTTCATCACTTTTTTCTAGTAAGAGGCTGTTCATTTCCCTTTGAATGTGAAACACACAAGTTTTTACACATGCACGTTTGTTCATTGAAACAAATCAGCCACAAGCCGCGGCCATCTTGTCTTTTGGTCTTTATTGAAACGTTCCACCATGGATCCATAGAATATGATTTCACCACAGACACTTCCTCAGGGGTCAGGGGTTATGTAACATTGTAGTTTTTTTCTCCATAGTAGTATTTCATACATACATCATAAACCACGGTCATCATCAACGTCATCGTTGTTATTATGGTAGCCGATTGCTAAATAGAACAGATCATTTTACAGGAAGTTACATCACGAGCCAGAGGGCTTTGAGAGAGTCACCACAAGAGTCAAGACTTTATCAAACACCAAAGAAGAACGACAGCATACTGTAGCTATAAAACAGAGAGGAGGAGAGATTGGGTTGAGGATGCCAGGAAAAAGGAAAGAAAGATACAAAAGATGAGAAGAGACAACACTAGAAGGAGAGAAAAAGAGCAGAGGAAGAGTATAAATCAGGTGGAAGAACATAGTTTTAGAGAAAGAAAGGGTTAGAGGGAGCGTGAAAGAGAAAGCAACAGGAGAAGAAACTAAAAAGAGTTTCCATCCCAACACGCGCACCCACCCACCCCCACACACACACACACACACACACACACACACACACACACACACACACACACACACAAAATCCCATCTCACTGTACACAGAAAGAACGCCTACAGCCAAAATATATTGAGGCTAGATCAAACTGGCTTCACACATCAAATACTGTACAGACATCACAACCGCAGGGGGGTTATTATCATTATAATTATAATTATTATCATCATTAACAAGTCACCATGCTCAAGAGTGGTTTCCATAAAATCTAAATATCATTTCAACAATTCAAAACAGATTCAGGAGAGAAAACAAGGTCATGGTTAAAATATAAACTCTTATGTTATGATTATGATGATGATGATGATGTCATAATCAGAAACAGCCCACGCCCACTACTGATTGGCTGAGTGGGTGGCGTTAAAGATTTCGATGAATTGTAAAATTGTATATTTTGTCTCAATTGAACTAGAAATTAAGAAGTCAACCTTTCATTTTTAATCAAACAACAAAGGATGTATTTTTAACAGTGAATAAAAGATGAAATAGCTAACTTTCTTACAGTGTACTCTCCACACCACGCACTGGCAAGGAGTCTGGATATGATGGACAAGTAAACAAAGCTCTGTTAAGCCCGATTCATACTTAAAGCAAATTGAAAATAGACGATCTACAAGCTTACAATGTGTCGCATTAGCGACGCGTTGTGGTCTTGTTGTCGGTCTGCTATTTTCGGCACGCAACACTGTCGTGCGACGGAGCATAAATTAGCACCAAAACAACCAAAATAAAACCAGTTTGAACTGTAGAGAGGAGCCATTTTGTGTCTACCACTGTCTGCTGTATTTTTGTTTTCAAGATTTTAAACAAGGTCGATACAGAATAGTAATAAAAAATGTGGTCTATATATTCATATATTTGTCTATAGTGATATTATTTATACAACACAAACAAATACATTCTCCCAAAGGTTTTCAATAATATAACTTTTTTTTGCAACATTATCATCCATTGTTCAATAAATTTATCATGTGCATTTTATATTTTTCATAATGTTTTCAGTCATTTTGGTGCAATGTTCAAGTTAGTTATTCATTAGACTTCCCTTCTGTCATAAACACAATATTTATCATGACACCTACCTATTGCCACACCACCCACCCCCTATCAGCACACTAATAGCACAGACAGACATAAAAGAGTGTTGCATTGTGGGTAGGTTGCAGGCGACCCACTCGATGTCCACTCCAACGCCACTCTGTGGAAAGGGACGGAAAAACTCAAATATAAGACTTTTCCCATTTCATAAGTCAGCACGCTCAAGAGTCTTGCAACTAGAGCTCTTCACAGGTACAAATTGACAGACCCAAACCTAATGGACCTGTGAAATTCGTTCTGAAATCAGATTGGTTCCGAATTGTTTTTAATAACAGACCGAATCCTAATGGACCCGTTACATTTGTTCCAAGATCCCATTGGTTGTGAAATTGTTCGGACCCAATTAAACCTGGTTGAACCCGGGAAATTAGTTCAGAGATCCGATTTGTACCGATATATTACAGAACCGACCCAGACTGTTCATTATTATATGGCCCAAACAAACCTAATAATTACAATTGCTATTAAATGCCATTCGACCAGTATTTGTTGTTGTGATATCAGCTTGAACGATAGTTATATTCTAATATAACTCTATGGGCAAGCTGAACTTTGCCATGTAAATTAAATGTATGTTTTCCTGTGTGACTTACCTACTTCCGGTGTGCTCACATCTGATTGGAGAAGGAGGTTGGTGCCCCCTGCTGGGCGTATCCCTGACCCTGACCCTGACCCTGACCATACTCCGCTTCCTGTAGAGACAGGAACAGGAAGTACAGCTCACTAAACAGAAATGTTATAATTTAATATAAATGAATATAAAACCTGAAGTGTTGTTCTTGGAATGAGTGGCCCTTATGGGGTTTAATCTCCCAATAATGATTACTTCACTCTACATTATCATACCTATAGCTTCACTAATTTGACATGATATGGTTCAGAGCATGTGAGCGAAGCAGAGAGCGGACCGGAGTGGCTGGAGCAGGGAGCGAGTTTATAAAAAGCTGGAGTGGACCTCGGAGTGAGAACTGTCCTCAGGAGCTGCTCCTACCACATGTTTGAGCCAGACAGTAAAAAGGCTGGACAAAGTTACGCCCATAGACTCTACAGACCGTAAATTAAGCCTATTTTTCAGCTATTTCAAATCCGGCATCTTTCTATCTTTCTATATCCAGAACACGGAAAGTAATGCTATTGGTTGGGATGTGTCGTGCGTTTACTCCACTGGACGGGTGTTCACTTGTAGTTTTCTTTCAGTGATCCAGCACTCCAAATGCAGGGGAATGCAAGGCAAACGATCAACATGCCAGTATGTATTTACATAAATGTATACATCTTTATTTTTGATGAATGGTCTGAATACTCCAGTTTACAGATAGGAATACCCCTGTTGGAGGAGCTTGCCTTGTGAGCTGTCTAATAGCAGTCTCATGTTGCATGAGTGCATTCCTCTAAAAATAGCGATTGTAAAACGAACTACACAACCATAAAACCGGCACTTTGTTGATACTGGCTAAAGCCCCGGAAGATAACATGGGAAATGGGCGCATCTGCCGCATCGTCTCACAATCAGATGCTGCATTCTGACGCAACTGTCTGACTGTACCTTAATGCAGAGAGTGTCTATAAACGCATATGTACTTTCTCCTGAAACTGTCTTTTTCTACTAATCACAACACTAATTTCTTGAGCGAAAAAAAAAAAAAAAGATTTGTAAAGCCTCAACGTAATTTCCTTGGGCCGGCTAGGTCTTGCCCAGCATGGACACACAATTACAATCCTCAACACTGCAACAGGAGTAAACAACGCATGTCTGCGGTCTCGTAACCTCCCATACTTGTTAAAAAAAAATATTGAACCAATGAAAAGCATTAAAAAGCGCTTCTGACAAAACCAGCTAAGTCCATTGGATCCTCAAACGTTCTGCTAAACCAGCTAACTCCACCGGGAGTTAGCTGGTTTTGCTGACTCCAGGCTCCACCCCCTTTTGACCTCCAACCTCATTGTGAGCTTGGAGGTCCATTCAGCTGTTCTTATCAATGATGAACAAAACCTCCTAACTCCACTTTTTTTTCATTTCCTGAAACATGAACATTTTGGAGTTAGCTGGTTTCTGCCGGACAGCAGAGATATTAAGTATATGCAACTTAAACAGAAGCATAATGCTGGTCTATTATTGAGCACAGCAGTCTGCTATCAAGAAATAACACACATCCTTGATTGACCAATCAGAATTGAGTTTTCGGCAGAGCATGTAATAATTAACATAATAACATTCATTAGATAATTACCATTTATTAACTGTAACTACTTACTACTTATACCTATTAAGTAGGTTGTGTCCTCGGTGGCTGGTGGCCATAGCACATATAACTATCTAACTTAACTAATATTAATCATATAATAAATCATCATCATCATCATCTTCATCAACATTTGGTATGTGGGCTCGTATAAGCCTCAGGGAGCTGAACGCCCCTGCCTTACATAGTTTCGGGTCACCCTTGGGCAAGGTGTAGCACCCGTTAGCCCCCCTCATCAGGGTTACGAGGCTACTGCCTTGTAGTGAGGCCCCGGAAGGTTAAAGGCTAAGGGACCTCCCCTGACAAGAAAAGGGTGTCTGAAGAAGTTGCGCTCTCAGCACACAATTTAGCAAACGACAAGATATAATAAATACAGCATCTCATTACCTGGTTGTAACCTTGCTGGCTGTAGTCTGGCTGGTAGCCCCCCTGGTTCTGGGCATAAGGGTCCTGTTCATAGCCCGGCTGCTGGGCGTAAGCATCTCCTGCAGGTGGTTTTTCTTGGGGAGGCGGGGCTCTCATGAACGGAGCAATGATTCCTGTTTCCTTAAAGACGAACCACAGGTTTCCTCCCCACAGAACCAGATTGCAAAATCCAAACGCCTGGAGAGGATGACAGAAGAGAGAGGGGGGGGGGGGGGGGGAGAGTATATAGGAGTATATAAGGAGTATATAATCTCACTTTAGTAAACCTCAGTTTAGACAATATATTTTACGAGAATTATACGAGAAACTGTGTGTGGTCCAAGCTCAGCATATCATCAAGGACAATCTGTTTACGCCACTACTGCGACAAAGGCCAAGCGCTACCGCAGTATCAAGTGCCTGAACTCCTGACTTTTGAACAGAAAATGTCGGATCTACAAGCTCACGGTGTGTTGCAATGCAACGCATTGTGAGCTTGAAGATCTGCTATTTTAGCTTTTAGATAGAGTTTAAGTGGTTAAACTGATATTTGTTGTCAGCCTCTCTTCTGGCAAGTGAAAGTAGATGTTGTTGTAGTAGTGGAAATAGTGTATCTTACCACAGAAGTATTGAGTCCAGACATGACCGGGTCGTGGACTTCACGACAGCGGTTGCTCAGGTCCTCACAGGCGCTGATGAGAGTGAGGACCTTGTCAGGATCAGTGGCTGTTTTAACGTCTGACAGACCTTTAGCCCACGCTGCTGAACTCACCAGCCACATGAATGTAAACACTGCTGTCACGCCCAGGTCCTGTTGCACCCATGCACACACACACACACACACACACACACACACACACACACACACACACACACACACACACACACACACACACACACACACACACACACACACACACACACACACACACACACACACACACACACACACACACACACACACAGATACAGAAATAACTGTGAATTCTGTAACTGACCTGACATGGATAAACAAGTGACACAAATGCATTTTTGTGCATTTTCTTTAACCGACCTACCGACCGACCGACAGTATGTACAGTAGTACTCACTATGAGCGGTCCTTTGTTATTTTCCTTGTACTTCTCGTAGGTAAAGACGTAAACAGCAAGAGCAGCAGTGGCGTACAGGAAGGCAAACACTCCAATGGTCACAAAGAACTCAGAGGAAGAAGAATAATCTCCAACCAGGAACAAACGTTCTGGACCACCTTTACAGGTAGGAGCATCAAAATACACCTGGTGGAGCCTGGAGAGAGACAGACAGGCAGAGAGAGAGAGAGAGAGAGAGAGAGAGAGAGAGGGGGGGGGGGGGGGAGGCAAAAGGTAAAAGTGGAAAAAAGAGCGCTTATGAGCTTCTGGCAGTACTACTTGTCAACCGGTAGGTGTCCTACCCAACACTAGGGCTTACAAGTTCTCAATGGAATAGTAGGGAGACCACCTCCAACCACCGCAGATGTACTAGTTATATGTATTAACATACTCGTTTAGTGTATATTGCGGTTAAAATGGCATGTTATTCATCAATATGTTTCTTTTTTTCTTCTTTTTGTTGCGTATCATACTGACCTGAATGGACATTAAAGGAACAGTTTGTATTTTTGTGTGTGTTATACTGACCTGAATGGATAGTAATGTAACAGTTTGTATTTTTTTATGTGTCATACTGACCTGAATGGTGTAGTGTTTTGTGTGCCACACTGACCTGAATGGATATTAGAGGAACAGTTTGAAGTTTTTTGTGTGTCATAGCCTACTGACCTGAATGGATACTCAAACTCCACTGGAATGTCGAGGTCACTCTCTGTTCGGTTCTTACACTCCACTGACATCTTGAATAGGCCAGAATAACTCCCACAGGTGGAGAATGCAAAGATTGAGAAAAACTGTAGGGGAGAAGGAGGGATTATGAGATTTGTGAAAGAAAGAATAGAAGACAGGGAGTATGAGGAAAAGGACAAGAGGAAGAGAAGAAGGGGTCAGAGAAGGGGGAGAGTGCAAATGAGGAGAAGAAGAAGAGGATAAATGGGGAAATTGGAGGAGAGACAAGATGTACCGTATAGATCCGCTACCACTAATAATACCAATTCCAATTCAATTCAAAGGAGCTTTATTGGCATGAGAAAATATACGTTTACATTGCCAAAGCAAGTGTCAATTTTTGTCCGATTTTTTAAAAACAAAATCTTTGACAGTACAAAGAAGTACTACAGATTTTGTCCAAACATCACACAAATCGGTACACAGTATCCCTATCTCTATGTCATTAAACGAAACGGGTCTTTCCGATTTTTCATATTCCATCCTGCTAAGATTGGCTTCCACAGTTTTTTGCACGCACTTTCCCATTTCAAATCAGCCTAATGGTGGCGCTATAACAGGCCGATTCGTGTTTTTACCTATAACTCCACCGATCTGTGTAAAACTTTGTATGCGCACTCCTTAGATGCCAAGGAAAAACCTTTGCCCTGCTCTAGCGCCACCAGGAGGCCGATTTTTGCAAAAAACAATGTTTTTTATATTACCCCCACAAAGTTTGTCCAAACATCATGTTTTAAGTCATGTTTGAAACATGACTTAAATCGGTACACATGATCTCTATAGTCAAGTGATCAAGACCGATTTTTCATATTCCATCCTGATTGGCAAATTCCGAACATTGCTGGCCCAGAATAACCTAACTGACCTGGCGGAGTCCTGTGCTCCGAGGAGATTTTTCTAGTTACACTTGCTTTACATGAGAAGAAAATAATGTTCCGATGATTTGGGTGGATTCTGGGTGAAATGTCCCTTTAATAGCAGTAATAAAATATTTAACAGAATATGGACACATGCCTCATAACAAGACAGACTCTCAGTCAGTCATACTCCTGACTCCTCATCATCATCCTCATCCTTCTCCTCATCATCATAATAATCATCATCATTTCCTGGCTTAACTCTGCCAGGTCTAGGACAACCACTCCCATGGATTAGTAGTAAATCATGCTTACACACACGCACACACAGGCACACGCAGGCACGCGCGCACGCACACACGCGCGCACACACACACACACACACACACACACACACACACACACACACACACACACACACACACACACACACACACACACACACACACACACACACACACACACACACACACACAATGGCAGATGGTTTATGGTGACTCCTGGGAGAGGTGAGTCACATAGAGAACAACTTTGAACCATATTCTACTGTACTTGAAACTGATACAGAGAAGAGACACAGAAATTACAATGATCTCTTACATGACAATATTATTGTATTCCCCATAAGATCAAATTACACAACAACTAGTGTGTGATGATGAAAGTGGTTACCTTGCAAACAGTTCTCCACTAGCATGGAGCTATACATTTACAAACTAGCTAGCTGTAAAGTTTACAAAATATGAATGTCAATGCTTTGTTTTAACGAATTCTGATAAACGTCCAAAAATCTATATTTTTATATAATGATCTGTTGTTTCATTGACATCTGACTGATACAGTAGGACATACAGTATTGTAGGCTATGAAACTGCAAATCAACCTGAAAAGGTTTAGTTTCAAAATAGGATACTGTCACGGGGCAGCCCGTGCCCTGACACTGCACACAACCTACACAGCTGCTTCCATTTGATGACCATCAAGTCAGCTTGGTTGTCAGTGACTGGTTGAAATATGATATGAATCATATGATGTGTCTTTTGGATGGATGTGTGCCTAAAATATGATGTATATGATATTGTATATTGAATATTTGATTCACTTGAGGTGAATGGAAGTGTTCTCATAATTTTTTTAAACTTTATTTTAAAATATCAAATTAAATCAGATTTTATTAGCATTATCTCCAGATGTAGTTATTGGCAGTTTTTGTTACATTGAGCAGGACATAATGCTGTGAAAACCTCTGTTTTCTAAATAATCTTGGACAAATTATGTAAAAATGTATTGCAATAGAGGATTACATTGTCAGTATCATGGTCAGTATCATGGTTAGTATCATGGTTAGTATCATGTCAGTATCTTGTCAGTATCATGGCCAGTTTAATGTCAGTATCATGTCAGTATCTTGTCAGTATCATGGCCAGTTTAATGTCAGTATCATGTCAGTATCAGGATCATGTCAGTAGTATGGTCAGTATCATGGTCAGTCAGTATCAAGCCAATATCATGTCAGTATTATGGTCAGCATCATGGTCAGTCAGTATCATCATGTCAGTATCATGGTCAGCCAATATCATACCAATATCATGTCAGTATTATGGTCAGTATTGTGTCAGTAAGTATCATGGTCAGTGACATGTCAATATTATGACACTATCATGGTCAGCATCATGTCAGTATCATGGTCAGTATCATGGTCAGTATCATGTCAGCATCTCAATCATCATCTCTTTATTTGCGTGCCGGCATGTTACAGCATAGCAGTTAGCAGGCAGTCAGCTAAGTAGCCCTCATAGTTCAACAACCACCTCCCTCTCATCCTCCGAACTCTCTCGCAGAACTCCTCAATACAACCCTCTCCTCACATTTATAGGACCCGATGTTGCAATTCTTCTTGCGCAACAACACAATAACATGTTGATCATCTTATTTCTTACGGTACAAACCCTGACTTGTACAGCTTCTTGAACTTTCCACTGCCTCCCCAGACGCTCTGCTGACTAAAGCAGAAAAATCTGTATTTGCAACCTTTTTTACTTTTATATGTGCATCGTTGTCCTTGTCACATCTGTAAAACCACTGTTGTAAATGTATTTTTGTACACAGGGCACCATTGAAAAAGAGACCCTGGTCTCAATGGATTTCCCTGAAATAAAGGTTTCAATCAATCAATGTAAAGTAACTCAGTACATTTACTCACGTACTGAACCATCTGGAGTCCTCCTGACTGTATCATAGGATTTCAACCTATCTATTTTTCTCTTTTATATAAGTGTTTACCACAACACTGTCCATTCATTTTATACAGTCTATGTTAGTATCATGGTTAGTATCATGTCAGTATCTTGTCAGTATCTAATCAGTGTCATCACAGGCCAAAAATGTGCCATATTTAAATTTCACTGGAACACTCACTGGAACATATGTACTATGCTTAACATGCAATTAATACAAAATAATGAACAATAACATTAACAAAAATGTAAAGCATTTCCCCATGGGGCAACTCTCCATATAGTTTGAATACTCTAAGACTTGAAGATGCTGTGGAGATATAAAAATAGCGTCCTCGGAGCCGACAAAACCACGGAAAGTTAGTAACATTTTAACTTGCTCTTTCATCATAGAAACAAGTGGGCTTATAACCAAAACGATCCATGTTCTGTGGGAGAAATGGTCTTAGTGTTCCGTGGAGAAATATTGTTAGTGGGAATGAAAACATAGGCGCGCCACCGGAAGTGGAGGGCCAAAGGCATGTACAAACCCTGGTTTCCATGGAGCATGGCTCTAGTTAATTCTTCCACCCAGAGTCAAATGCAAAAGTGAAAAACAGCAGAGGGCGCTGTTTTTCCTTTTTATTTGACGATGGGTTCCCAGATTGGTCGCAGTAATAAAGTAATAGTAATAAAATATAAGCTAATTATATAATGATATAATAATATATAATGATAATAATAAGTATTTATCACAACGGAATGTTCTTATAATGGGGTGTTTATTTATCACTCCAACAGCCAACACTTATCTTGTGTTGTGTCACTTATACATTACTCCCTATGTAATCTGGCGTTTTAATTGTGCGACAGCGATGACGAATGGACCCTTCGCTAAGCCCCACCCACTCCACTCTGTGACTGGTGGTGCGAAGTTAGTCACACCCAGGCCTGGCAGCGCCTGGCAAGCTCTGCTTCTCACCCATTGACTTGCATGTTAAATGATGGCTTTTCCCCTTAAAAATAATCGATCATTTCAGGAGCAAGAGCTTCAAAATCTCTTCTAAATCTAGTCAACAAGGCCTGCAGTAGACTATGCACTGGACAAATGTGCATGACATTATTTCAATAAACTAAAAACATGGGAAATGTTAGAGGGAGTAATAGCCATGGATACACGACGGTCGACTGTCACGTCATCATGGATGAACTTCAACCTGGTGTTTGCACTTTCTCCATTTATGGCCCGTACATCTACATGAACGTTCATATTTCAAATATAAAGTGCTTATCCCATGGCAAAAAAGCCCAAAACCATTTTAATCTGATCGGTGGCCATTTTCTCCATATGCTTTCAACTGAGCGACCCTATCGGTTGGTAGGTGTATTGCACTCTGATACATTATGAGAAAATGGCCAGCCACTGATCGGATTAAAATGCTTTTTATTGAACAATACAGAATATACGGGTACTTTTGAGAGTCCCATGCATAATTGTAACATCCGTGGCCATGGGGTAAGCACTTTATATTTGAAATCTGAACATTTATATAGATGTACGGACCGTAAATGGAGAAAGTGCAAACACCAGGTTGAAGTTGATCCATGACTGTAACAGGAGTTTTCATGTACCACAGGGTAAGACTGCAGTAGCATTTAATAAATAGACAAACAAATGAATTAATATACTTTAACGTGCGGAATCCGAAACAGGCAGCGCTGTGATTCCGAATTTTGTTACGATTACGGTGATTAGTAGCCTATTATTGACACCACCTGGGCGAGTGAGTTATGTAACTTTCCTGACGTTAAGCTGTGTATGTGTTCAACAACACAGCCATGCAGCCTTGCAGTTTAAGTGCAGATTTCAGCTTGGGAAGAGCAGCCTCCAACGGGTTTGGCTACGTGATTCATAGTCACCATTGCGTTATCGTGGTATTCCTATTCTTGCTATTATGTTGCAAATGATTGTGTGTGTGCGGGCGAAATGACATTGACAGCTATGGCAGGTGACGAAAGCTTGGCAGACCTATGCCAGGCTAACAACGGTTGCTAAGCTGGCATTGGACAATCGCTTTTGGGGTGGGGTTTAGCGAAGGCTCCATTGGCGGCGACCTGAGTAGAGTAGTGTGAGTAGTAGTAAAATCTATTTCCTATAATTGTCATCTGTGAGAGAGGTCTCTCAAAAATGTTAAATAAAATTATTCTGATGGAGATTATTCCAAAAACACTTTATCGATGGGGAATCCAAGCTAAAAGAAACTGCAGGCGTTCTACTCCTGGAAAATGAACATGCTATATTGGAAACCATTGTTCTCCCGTTAATTAGAAGAAGAAGAAAAAAAAAAGCCGTCCTATGAGGCACAGACAGAGTAGGAAAATATTGCACCATTTTATCATGAGCATTAGTGAGGACCAATTATATGAAGATAGATTGAAAATGGGTGAAGTCGTCCTTTAAGTTCGGGGATCAGATCCCATCTCTCCTACAGCTCACTATATCACTCTCAGCTTTCCTACTGTCTGTCTCTCCTACACCATCTGTCTGAGCTTTCCTACTGTCTGTTTTGTGTCTCTCAGCTTTCCTGATGTCTGTTGGTCCTACACCGTCTCTCTTACAGTCCTACTCACTGTCTCAATAAAAAACAAAATTCCAAGACCAGTCAGTCTAAAAGACAGCATTGTTTCAAACTTCTGTCATTATTTCCTAAACAGGAAATGTTCTGACATTCACCATTCACTGTAGCAGACTGGCACAGAGCCTCTGCCTGATGACCAAAATCTCTCCTGGCCGAGGGGGAATTCCCCTTTAGGCTATAGATGTTGCTTGAGTGTCCCTTCCCGGGGTTCGGTTGTTACACACGCACACACGCACGCACACGCATACATCCAACAGTTCTATAAAATGTGATTGTGCATAATGTTCAAATTGTATAATGAATAAATATAATGTATATATAATGGTGGTGTTTTAACTAATATCACATACTGTATCTATCAATCTCAGCTCCTCCCATTTCCCCCTTTAAAACAATGATTTGCTTCCAGGCTACAGATGGGCTTGGATGTGGGGTTGATTAATATGGCAACAGTGCGTGTTTGACAGGTGGCTCACCCATTGTAACACCTTGATGAATCCCAATGGAACCTTGAGCACTCTGAACTGGCCCTGGGCGACCAACTATGAGAGAGAGAGAGAGAGAGAGAGGGGGGGGGTTAGAACATAATAAAGACATAAACAGGTATTAGTTATCACTTAGATGGCAGCCATTTATTCAGTTCAATACATCATCTCTTCTCCTCTTCACTAACTTCTCTTCTACCATCTCTCCCCTCTTTCCTATTCTCTCCTATATATTCCCTTCTCTCCTCTCTTCTCTTTACCATCTTATCTCCTATATATTCCCTTCTCTCCTCTCTTCTCTTTACTATCTTATTATCTCCTATATCTTCCCTTCCTGCTCTTCTCTTTACTATCTCAGCTCCACTCTTCCCTTCACTCCCTTCTTCATTCCTGTCTTCTCTTTTCTATCCTTCTCTCACAGTTCTCTTCTTTCCTATCCCCTCTTCACCCTATATTAGCTCATCCTCCTAAATAAAGGGAGGGACATTCATGGCAACATGGGAAGCAACGGAAAATCAATCATCGCCCATTGATTAGAGATATGAGACCTCTGAGACACTCAGGTGGCAGAAAAACAGGACTCCATTTCACTCACAACTCAAAACACAAATACACACATAAAGCAACCAGCTGTCCCCCCAACGCGCACGCGTGCGCTTACACACGCACGCACGCGCGCACGCACGCACACACACACACACACACACACACACACACACACACACACACACACACACACACAGAGAGAGAGAGAGAGAGAGAGAGGGGGTGAATCAGGACACACCTTTGCATTAGTCTTATTTTAGTCTATATCAACTGATCCATCGGCGTGTCTATCTTTATGCGGGAGCATCCATGTGTGTGTGTGTGTGTGTGTGTGTGTGTGTGCGTGCGTGTGTGTGTGTGTGTGTGTGTGTGTGTGTGTGTGTGTGTGTGTGTGTGTGTGTGTGTGTGTGTGTGATGCTGTATATTCTGGTTTGCGGAGAAGCTGCCATTTTACAAGGTTTCTCCGCGTCTCCGCTGTGTTCACACACAGTCTCACATTCATACAGACATCTGATCTGCACCGTACACGTAGAGTAGCATAACATAACAATTCGCCTCTAGGCCTACATGGTAGGCCAGGCCTACATTTACATCGGCCCATGTAGCCTATCCTATACAGTGTAATGACGCGATGTGAATATTTAGACAGACGAATGTTGATTAGATTTAGGCCTGTATTAATAGGCCTTTTTTCGGCAAGAATCACGTTTCATCTGACAAATCTATAGGCTACTTTAGGCAGGCATTTTATTTAAACATGTCTTGTGGTTTGCGTTATGATCATAAGAAACAGTGATGTAAACAAAATAACGAATCAGATAGCTACAGCAACAACACATTCAGGGTGATGCGCATCTACTGCAAAATAATAATAATTATAATCAAATAAAAAGCAATTGAGCAGATGTGTTTTTTTTTTTACAGCAGAGACGAGGCAGTACTACAGTAGGCTATCCCCCTGGTAGGCCAGGACCAGATGGAAGGTTTTACTGGTGTTTATTGAGCAACCCCCCATAATATAACACATGCATCACAGCCACAGTCCCCCCGGAGCGCCCACAGACACAGCCAACACACCCTAACCTCCTCTACAAATAAACACTGCAAAATATCTTAATAATATAGGCCTATGAGCTATGACTATTATAGCCTACATATTGGGCAATCCTCCATCTTTACAACCACACCAAACCCCCCAGCAATAGGCTACATAGCCTACAGTCTCACCGGAGAGAGGCAATACGCACCACAAACACACCCTCCATAAATAATGAATTAAAACAAAACAAAAACACACACATTCTACGGATAATAATGGAATTTGATCAAATAAACGTTTCTGCACCTGGTTAACGATGTCCATCTTGGCCTCCTGCTGCGATCGCCTCGCTGGATGATGAGCGTAGTGGAGAGGAGAGGAGGAGGAGGAGGAGGAGGAGGAGGAGGAGGATGATGAGGGAACAGCGACAGAGAGATGGAGAGAGAGAACGGAGGAATGGAGGCGGGGGAGGGGTAGCCCTGGTCCAGAGCGTTAGTGAGTTCTCTCTAACGCTCTGCCAGTCGCTCTGCTATTCTCGAAAATTCCACTGCCGGGCCAGGTCTCCAACTTTAGTAAAAAATAAACACAACAATTTCGCTACTCACCGGAAAAAAGGCCGTTTTGTGTTGTTGAAAGTCTATTCTCCAGGATGGGAAGACTCTCAGCACCCTATCTTCTCTGTATAATACACTTTTTGGGCAGAAAATAAAATATGTCTGCCAGACGGAAATTATTGTATTTACTCCACTGCGCCCTCTACAGACCTGGTCTATGGTAATTTATATTGAACAGATCTGTAGAGGGCGCAGGTGAGTAATTACAATATTTTCCGTCTGGCGGACATTTTGTGTTTCTGCCCAAAAAGTGTATTATACAGAGAAGATGGGTTGTTGAGAGGCTTCCCACCCTGGAGAATAGAATTTAAACAACACAAAACAACCTTTGTTTCGGTAAGTAGCAAAGTAGTTTTGTTTATTTTTTACTAAAGACGGAGACCTAGCACGGCAGTGGAAGTTTTGGTCTATGAGCAGAGCAGCGCGCCTGGCAGCGCGTTAGAGAGAACTCACTAACGCTCTGGACCAGGGCTAGGGGAGGGGCTGTATGGAACATCTCTACTGCGTCATTCTGGTTGTAGGATGGCGTTGACGTAAGTGATGATGATTATGATGATGCTGAAGGCAGGTAAAAAGAGAAAGTGTGTGTGTGTGTGTGTGTGTGTGTGTGTGTGTGTGTGTGTGTGTGTGTGTGTGTGTGTGTGTGTGTGTGTGTGTGTGTGTGTGTGATCATATTATCATATTATCTTGTTTGCACTGAGAGAGAGAGAGACCCAGGGGTCTTTGGGGGGGTTCCAGGGGGTCCCAAGGAAAATTAGTTAACATAGCATCACAATCATTTTAACCACTATATCCATTTATATGTCGGCTATTAAAAAATTGCAGATCTACAGGCTCAGAGCGCGTCACTTGACTTCTTGGCATGCTGCGAGCTTGTACATCTGCAATTTTTGAATAATTTCGTTTTTTTTTAACAAATATTCTCTTCTGGGGGTCCCTGGCACACAACAGTTTCAGATGGGGGTCGGGGCCAAATACATATTGCGGGTCCTTGACGTGAAAGAGATTGAGAACCACTGGCCTAGGCTATGCAGTTGCATTTTTATTGAATTTCAGATTAATGTTGACCTGTGCTGTTAAACAGAAGATTCACCTGTCCTCTTAAACACTTCCAAGCTTCTTCTAGGATTTACTATTAGACTACAACTCCAAATGCATAGGCTACTATTGGCCAATTGTAATATTGCTGATCTAGGATTTGAACATTATTCTACTGTTGGATTTGTTGTAATTTGAGAACATTCTCCCCATTCACTCTAGTCTCTCTGGATCAGAGAATCAGGTAACTGAATGGAGGTCACTGTGTTACACTATCTGATGCTTGCAATGTTACAGATAATTAATGTTATGTCTCAGGAATCTGAAGATTGCATGAGACATGCTTTTTTTTTATTGTGATTATTATCATTATTATTATTATTGTTATTATAAAATGCTATAGCACCTTGTTTTTGTTGCATTCCTAAGCCAATAATTTGATGACCGGGTCATCGGTCATTAGGAGACTCGGTAGGAGACTCTTTGAGTATCCTACCAGAGAAAACAAAAAAATCTCATGAATTCAAGGCTTCTTGGGGTGTGTAATTGATATAAAACAAGTCATTATTTGTGTGGACTACTCCTTTAAGATTCAGGTACAGTATAGATTTGTGTTAAATTGTTTTACATTGGGTTGTCACTATACCACAAATCAAAGTAAATTCCTTGCACCCTCTCTTGCGGCTTTTCTCCAGTGGTTCCAGTGGAACGGCTTTTCTCCAGTGCAGCAATCCAGTGGTTCCAGTAGAACAGCTTTTCTCCAGTGCAGCGGTCCAGTGGTTCCAGAGGACCAGCTTTTCTCCAGTGCAGCAGTCCAGTGGTTCCAGTGGAACATCTTTTCTCCAGTGGTTCCAGTGGAACAGCTTTTCTCCAGTACAGCAATCCAGTGGTTCCAGTAGAACAGCTTTTCTCCAGTGCAGCAGTCCAGTGGTTCCAGTGGAACCGCTTCCCATCAGTGCAGCAATCCAGTGGTTCCAGTAGAACAGCTTCTCTCCAGCCCGAGGGTCCACAGATGTTAACTCAACATTTAATTAGTATCACAACACAACATGGAGAAATTACCATGACGTGAGATGAGATGAGCGAAGACATTGCGATGTGTAATGCTGCCTGATAATAGACACGTTTAGGTGAGACAGGCGGTAGGAAAGCTCAGAAGAAGACAGTGTAGGACAGACAGTAGGGCAGTATGAGAGAGACAGTGTAGGAGAGACAGACCGAAGGAAATGTGAGAGAGATGTGCACTTCAGGAAATACAGGGGGAGGGGTGTCTCTGGTGGGATCTGATCACAGACCAGCAGGGTGCATGTATAGGGCCAGAACAGAGCAAGTTAACAACACATCAACAACCACATCACAGCATCTCATTAAATTAGTTGAGATGAAATGTTAGCAGTAATCAGTCTCATTAAACCAATCCAGCCGTGCACTGGTCTCTGGGTCACTGGACTGACAGCTGTCAGCTTCCAGAGAGACAGAATACACTAAATACTGTAAATACAGTCCAAAACCACAGTAGAGAACACAAATTCAACCTTTGTTTTGGTGATGAACTATAGGACATAATAGAACAAACTGAGTTGAAAATAATAATCAATCAAAATAGACCAGAGTAAAGCTGAGCAGCTCACCAGTATCCAAACCAGTACAACTCAGTATCAAAACCAGTATCAGTTTCTGAGTCAGAAGACAGAGACAGTCAGTATGTTGCAGATGTCATTACTGTATGTCATTATTAGGGTTTCGATTTCATATCAACAAGAATTCTACCACAGATGCTACTAAATGATGAAATATCACCAACTATCAAACTATTATACATGGTATATGTGTAGTGCCCCAGACAAGACCCGGGCCCAACAATTCTTCCAATCGGGCTCAGCTCTATTGACACGGTAGGTTGTGGGTTGGTTAGCCGAGTGGGAGACTGGGGTTCGATACCAGGTCGGCGCCAATCACTTGTACAGTAGACCAGTGAGGACTGTATGAAGGACAAGAGACACATGAATAACTATCAGACTATCATTCATATTGTAACATATATAGTATTTAATAGAATGGTTAATACGGACGATCATTTGTTTATCGCATACCCATAACCCTAAAACTATAGTTATCATCTCTCATCTATCCCCATCTACAGTATTATCATCACATCTATTATCATATTGTCACTATGTAATCTATCAGCTATTATAATTAAAGCCTGACCGATGCCAGAATTTTGAGTCCAAGGCCGATCGTGTTTTTGGAGAGTCCTAGACCACCAATTACAGATTTTGACCGACATTTTGTCAAAACGCCGCACATTTTCAAATCAATTTGAGAAAGGTTTAACGTGGTTAAAAATCGCCAATTGAGATAACATGAGAACACTTCAGCTTGTATTTATGCGAGGTCATCAGTGGAGAAAAATTATGGTATGAGTTTCAGACTTGAAAACCAGCAAACTGAACTCACAACCTGAAGTGAGTGATTTATGTCAATGAATTATGAAATCACCTGAATTAGTGATTTTATGTCAATCACATTTCCAATTTCATTTTAAAAAACAGAATGAAAATGACAAATTAGCAACAGTGAATTTAACGTGATGAAAGTCACATTAGTTGATAAATTAATGAATGTTGAAGAAATAATAACAGTCCTCCAACAATAAGCATCGTGTTTATGCGTGATGTGGTGATGCTTGGTGGAGCTAGATTTAAGCGAATCCTTTATTGATCCCTGTGGGGAAATTCACGTAAACATAATCAAGATAATTCACTGGTTTATTCTTTATATATTTGGGTGGAGGGTTAAGGGTTCGATTCCAGGGTAACATACAGAGAGTATTCACTTAAAAGCCCTTACTTTAGAACATCACATGTCCTCAGAACAAAATATAAAACTAAAACTAGAAACATTAACTACACACGCACGCACGCACGCACGCACGCACGCACGCACGCACGCACGCACGCACGCACGCACGCACGCACGCACACACACACACACACACACACACACACACACACACACACAGAGTATATCAAAGTTATGTAAAACTTCATCTTTAAATTATTTTCCGTCATAATAAAAAGTAAAAATTCTGTCAGAAACACAAGAGAGAGAGAGAGAGAGAGAGAGAGAGAGAGAGAGAGGGCAATTGAACATTGACTTTACCAGGTGATGTTGCCATTTAAAATTTAATTTACGTATCGACTTTCTCTTTTTCTTTCTTTCTCTGGTTATTGTTGTATCAATTCCTTGTTCTGTCCTTGTTCTCTCTCTCTCTCTCTCTCTCTCCCTCTTTATTTCATTTTATTTGATCATTCTGAAATATATGTTCTCTTCTTTCCACTTTCATTTCAGTCAGCTTAGAATGTTCTATTTTTAACTTCCTCATTCTATTTAGACAGACTGGGAATGCTCATTCTCTGTCAGCGAATCCAATGCATCCCATCTCTCGCTCTCTTTAATTATTTACTTTTCAAGCAGTGCTAGTTGCTTGCTTCTATATCTGACTTTGTGTGTTTGCATGTTTTCACTGTCTTTCTCAGTCCTTTCCATGACTGGGCCAAAATCACATGAGTGAGTCCATCGCAATCCTTTCTTCTGATTGGTCCGAATTCAATCAATCTCACAAATATTACAGTCAAATACGAATGTACCCCCCAACACCCCCCCCCCTCACCCCCAAGTCTTTCTTATTCTCTCTCTTCTAATTGATCCAACATCATGTCAACGTAGCAGTGCCAATCCAGTCAATTCTGTCTTTCTCTGCTGACAGGACCAAAGTGATGTCAATTTCACAACCCCGACGCGATTTCTGTCTCTCTCCTGATTGGTCCAATTAGTTGTCATTCTCCAATGTCAGAATGATGCCCCACGCCCTCATTTTATCTCATCACTCTGCCTCTTACTATTGGTCCAAAGAGCCATCAGTAAAATCAAAAGGATGTCACACAGGTCATCTCATCGGCCAGGTCCTCCTCATCCCGCCCCCCGCCCGTTCTGATTGGCTCTTCGTCGCTGTACTGGGTCCCCAGGTCCGTGTTGTTAAGGAAACCGCCACTTCCTGTGCCACCCGCCGAACTACTGCCTCTGCTGAGCAGGTCGCTGGCGGCTGACTCCATCTCATCCACGGTCATGTGACATGCGTCTGCAATCTCACGCTTGGCGAATGCCACAAACTTTGGATCTCGGGCGTATAAGCCCAAACCTTCTGATATTAACACCTGTAAACACACACACAGGGAGAGACAAACACCTTATTATACCACTGTTTTCTGGGGCCAACCAGGGGTCCAAATTGACCCTTACGGGTCTGTAACTATGAGAGTGTACAAATGGAACACTTTTTTTTTTTGGAACCCCAATCTACACTGTAAAATTCTCAGTTAGAGTTACAGACCTGTAAGAGTCTATTTGGACCCCCTGGTGGTCCCCAGACCTGAAGTTGAGAACCAGTGACTTATACCAGGGACATTTAAAAAGCAACGCTTTTAAAGTAGGAATGTTCATTCATAAATCTGGGGTGTTTATTGTATTTTTTTGCTTAAAAAAATGCATATTGCATCTTTAAGGCCAGACAACTTTAGCACACAAATGAAATGACCCTACATATAAACAAACACAGACCGACAGTTTGGCGATATCCTTCTGGTTTAACCAAGAGACTGAAACTATCAATGAACTTACAATACATTCATAATTGCATTTATCAGCTGTGCCTGTGATATTCAGTACATTCCTTACACCAGTAAAGACCAACATGGTGACTGAGACTCACCGCCTCGACCAGGCTGTCAGCTGACCCTCTCTTTTCACTGTAGTGAGAACTGAGCTGGCTGGGAACACGCAGTGTAGTGTAGGACACTATAGGACACACATACAGTGTTATTATTAATAATAATATTAATATGGTAAATGCACATTAGTGTAGGACCCTATTGGATCCACATGCAAACATTTTTATTATCATTCATGTCTTTATCGCATACCCACAAACTTTTTTTTACCCATCAAGGCAAGAAGAGAAAAGATCATTTGATACTGTCCACGAAGAACTGCGAAGGAAATGGTAGTTCTGCTGGGATTTCCCAACAGTGTGGGGAGGGAATTAGCTGAGAGCACAGCAGGTGCTGCTGGCAAGCCATGCCCTTGTTAGTATGCAGCTATTCTGTGAACCGCTGAAGATCGCTGTTTTTGGCTTGATGTTTTGTGTCCTTTTTACCCAGCTGTGAATTCTACCAAACCATCCGCAGCAACCATGTTTGTTGGACATTTAGTCATGTTTGACATGTTGAGTTCCTAAACACAGTGGCACTTTAGTTTGCGTTGATTGGTCTGATGTTATCACTCCCAGGGCTGATATTGCCCATTTCCCGTCACCCAGGGCAAATAAATGTGTATGTGATAATACTGTATAAAAATATTACAGTATAGCATTATGTACAGTACAGTAACAGATGTCAGGAGGTGTTTGTTTATCATATTAATATACTGTACAGTCTTTAATAATGAGGACAGGTGCAGGGTTAGGGTGTAAGGCAAGGCAAGGCAATTTTATTTGTATAGCACATTTCAATAACAAGGCAATTCAATGTGCTTGTACTATGTCACAACACAACTAATTAGGTTTGTTGCATTGACATGGATGCGTGTGTGGTTGTGTGTGTGTGACTGTTTTATGTATAATACACAGTACTGTATATAATGCACATGAGATGTACAGTATATCATTTTCACCAATCAGATTGCTCCTACCTGATGACCCTGACGGGGCACCGTACCAGCCTGGTCTGGAGGCGGAGACTGGTACACTGCCCCCTCCCCCTGCTGGACAAAGGAATTGATAACAAACTATTAATATGCTTAATATTAACCAATAATAATATACTGAATAATATATTTTAATTTAAAAAAGTTGATTTATTAATCAAATCACCAAAATTGAAATATGTACATGAATGTGTAGATTTCTTCAATAATAAAACATCCTAAATCAATATTTATTTTATCATGATCAAATATTACCAATATCATTATTGATTATGGCCAACGTATTTATACAATTAATTAATATTCCTGTTACCTCCTCCTCCTCCTCCTCCAGCTCTTTCTACGACTCTTTTCTTGGCTTGCCTTCCTCCCCCTCCTCCCCAGGCCTGTCCCTCCTCCTCCTCCACCAGGATGAGTGGAGCGTAGAGGAGACGCCCACGGCGGGGGGAGGGATTGGCCCAGGAGGAGCAACGTGACTCATAGCTGCCATATGTCTGGTGGAGGAGAGAGGAGGAGACGAGAGGCAGAGGAGCAGCGGAAGAGAGAGGAGAGGAGGAAAGTGGGAGGTCCAGAGTTTTATTAATGGAAGCAAATGAAAGAAAAAGTGTGTGTGTGTGTGTGTGTGTGTGTGTGTGTGTGTGTGTGTGTGTGTGTGTGTGTGTGTGTGTGTGTGTGTGTGTGTGTGTGTGTGTGTGTGTGTGTGTGTGTGTGTGTGTGTGTATTACTACACATGTGGGGAACATAGACCCCGGGGAACATAGATACGCTCCCCTGCTTACCACGAACCAATCATACAGTCCTTTCCGTTACTATCCCTATTTTACAACTTTACTTGTGAGGGATTTTATGAGGGACAAATCCCTCACAAGTATAGTTGAAATTGAGAAATAGACATTGTGAGGACCAAAGCGATGTTTTATGGAGTTAAGACTTGATTTATACTTTGTTGCACAACATCACCCCACAATTACTCAGGCGTTGCGGTTAAAATGGTGTCACTGCCCCTTGGCCTGACCACACAGGGCCTGTGTGGTTGTATGGTGTACTCCCCTATGTGTCTCTATCTCTCACAGATATCCTATAGGCGTCGGCCAACTTGGGGTTCCTCATTAGGTGCATTGGGAGCACCTGATCAATGCTCCCTGGAGCCCTATATAAGAGTGGGTGGCAGCCATTCTAGGAATCCCTCTTCAGATGACAACACTCTTTTGTTTGTTTGCCTTATAACTGAGTTCACACACTTTACAACACCCCACACTACATTGAACACACATCCATACATTGCTGACACTACTGATTACTGAATTACACACCTCATTGCTTTTGTAAAGTATTATTTAAGTTCCTTTTGTAAATAAACCACTGTTATTACCAGTGTGCAGCTGGTCAAAGGAGCGTCGCTCCCCATAAGAGCGCTTGTGTGTCAACACATACAGTATTCATCTGCCAAAGCAGCCGCCTTTGCAGCAGTGTCAACTTTCCGATCACTGATGTAATTGGCAATATGTTCAGGCAAAGTGTTTTTGAATTGTTCGAGGACTATAAGGTCACATAACCCATTAAAGTCCTTAACATCCAATGCGGCACACCAGCGGGCAAAGTAACATGACAAATCGCGTGCAAACTCTAGATGAGTCTTGTTTTCAGTTTCCCGCCATGTGCGAAAACGTTTGCGATAGGCTTCTGGAACAAGTTCAAAAGCTTTTAATACTGCTGCCTTAACAACAGGATACTTCTGACTGTCAGCAGGGCTTAAACATGAATAGGCCTCCTGCGCCCTGCCCGTTAATACACATTGCAGCATTAACGTGCGGGCAGACTCTGGCCATTTACGCACCTCGGCTACTCGTTCAAACATGGAAAAGAAGGTTTCAGGGTCCTTTTCACAGAATTTGGGCACTAAGCGCAAATTCCTGAAAATGTCAAAATCTTGAGCTTGAGACCCCGAGGCCGCTGACCTACTACTACTGGATACCCCAAAAACATTGTAAAACTGGCATTTATCAAATGTATAAAACGTGTACCTGTGCTGTTGGGTTGTAGGTTCCGGGGGGCGGCAGGTCATCTCCACTCTCCTGCCTCCTCAGACAGTGGATGTTGAAGGACGGCTTACGACCTGACACAGTCAAAACAAACACACCCTGTCTAAATCAGAGTAGTCCAGAGCAGTGATTCTCAACCCTTTTCATTTGGGTTGGGACTCACAGTTTGATATGGACTAGGCCACGGACGCACATTTGATGACAAATCTTAATCTCTGGAACCCCAATTCTACATACTGTAAAATCCTCAGAGTTTATTTAACTGAGAGTGTACAAATGGAACCAAATGGACCCATATTTGTGACACACTCAGAGTTACAGAACCATAAGGGTTCTAGTATTGATTTAATTTGATTTAAGTTTATTTTATTGTATTAAATAAAACTGGAAGGGACAGGGTTTCACACTGAGTCTCGTCATTTAAAATATGCAGTGATGGGGCGCCAATGACAGAGTGGTTAAGGCGCGTACCATATAGAGCACCGAAGTCTGACGTAATTTACTGACTGACAATCATAAACGATACAGAGCCACCTCCCTGACAATATCGCAGAGACAGTTTGTTTATTTTTGGACCACAATGCTTATATATGAGACGATTCTAAGATCCCAATGTTAGTCTCCATGGAGAAAATTACTTCCGCGACCCAGGGGATGAACGAGTGACATCAGGACTTCTGTACTCTATATAGGCTCTGAAAGCGAGTCAGAGGGATTCGATTCCAGAGCTCCCACTCTTTCCCTGTTTCCTGTCAATCTCCACTGTACCATCAAATAAAGGCAGAAAACCCCCAAAAGTAATATCTTTAAAATGTGCAGTGATGTAATCACCTCTGGGCGTGGCCGGAAGTAGGCGTCTCCTGGTCGTCCGCCTTCCCTCACAATAGCCGTTGTCATAGCTACTGTTGCTATAGCCGTGTCCATCATCGTAGTGGTCTCGGTACATGGAGGGGTCATCATCATGGTAATGTCTGTAACGCATGCATGCAAGACAGAGGGGTTCCTAAAGCTCGAGACCCAAAAAGAGACATCTTCCCAGGACTCTAACTTTGAAAAAATACATTAGGAATTAAGCACATATGCCATAATTTTGAAAATAATTGTAAATGTATTTTTATTTCTGAAAATGTTCTGAAAAAGGAAAAAAAGGGGATACATACTCATGACCCATTAAACAGGTATGTTTGGGAAACAATGCATTAAGGTCAATTCATACTTCGTCGCACAACGAAAACAGCCAACCAACAAGCTCACGGCACGTCGTTTCCGTGTCGCGTTGTGAGCTTGTAGGTGACGCGAGGCCGTCGTGCGACCACGTATGAACAGAGCTTTACAGAGGCAACAACTGTACCTGTCTGTGGAGACGACGCTGTCGTTGTCCTCCTCTCTGCTGTAGTAACCTGTCTCTCCTCCATAAGCCTCCAGCCCTCCCTCCGGCACTCCATTCCTACGATACCCCGCGCGACTATCCCTGGACTCTCTCCTGTCGCCACACGCACGCACGCACGCACGCACGCACGCACGCACGCACACACACACACACACAGGTTTGTATTACTATACTTGTGAGGACATCAACAGTTTTAGGACATCAACATGCCTTAATTAATTTCCTTGAGGCATTTATAAGTGTAACCCTGAAGCCCAAAAGAGGCGATCTACAAGCTGACAACTTGTAGATCAAATAAAATAAAATAAATATGGAATATACAAGGTTTTTGCCCTACAGCAACGATATGTAATGCACTTCAAAGCCAGACCATGAAGAGCCCCACCCCTACCTTCTCTGAGGGGCGTGTTCTAGCAGACCGTTCTTCACTGCAGGCTGATGTTGGTTTATAGGCCTCGGGTTGTCGTCTCCACGACGACGAAGGTCTTCAGCCTCAGAAGCCACACGATGAACAAGACCCCCGTTAGATACACAACCTGGAACACATATCACTAGTAATGTTATTATTAACATTAGATGTAATAATAATAACAATCCAACTATAATTCTAGTAACCTCACGGTGGTAGGTAGCTGTCTTCTGTCTTGGGTGGCCTCTTGATCAAACTGCGCATGCGTCGTTGCCAGGTTTCGCGAGAGAAACAAGCAGCAAGGTCTATGAAAACAAGGCCAAACCAAACGAACCCTACAAGCAACGAGGTCTATGAAAAGAAGGCCAAACGAAGCGCCTTCACGCATATACCTTGCCTCTTGGAAAACAGCCGATCTACAAGCTCACAACGCGTCCCCACACCCACCTGCACTTTCACAACCAACGCCAAAACACAATACCACCAATATTGCCACTAAAGCGCTTACAGTAGGCCGACATGGCAACACCACGCTGCACCATAGACCCCGCCCACTCTTTGAGTGCACTCTTACGGGTCGGCCGATCTACACAGTACACACCAGACTTTTCAAAGCGAGCGTATGCGTTGTGCGTACTGTTTGTTTAGATCCAATTGATTATCAATGATACCGGCTACACCAGGCGCGCGGATACGCGAGTCCCCCATACGCAACGACGGGACGCGCGCCGGGGAGAAACCGCACGACAGGACGTGCATTAACCCCAAGTTTGCAACTACTTTCGCCTGCGCCCTTCACCGGGTATGGTCTAGTGATAATAATAATAATAGTTTGAATTTATATAGCACCTTTCAAGAGACCCAAGGACACTTTACATCCAGATAGAAAGACAAGGAGGAACCAACCAACCAACCAACCAACAAACAAACAAAAAACAAAACAAAACAAAAAAACTAGTTGCCATAGGCCTGAGAGAATAGATACCTTTTCAAGGCAGCCTTAAAAGAGTCCAGAGGTCGAGCATGGCAAATCTTCATTACTGATACTGACTCTCCATGATACTGACATTATACTGACCATGATACTGACATTATACTGACCATGATACTGACATTATACTGACCATGATACTGACATGATATTGACCATGATATTGACCATGATATTGACCATGATACTGACATGATACTAACCATGATACTAACCATGATACTAACCATGATACTACCATGATACTACCATGATACTACTGTAACCATGATACTGACCATAATACTACCATGATACTGACCATGATATTGACCATGATACTGACATGATACTGACATACTAACCATGAAACCGACCATGATACTGACCATGATATTGACCATGATGCTGACATGATACTGACATACTAACCATGATACCGACCATGATACTGACAAGATACTAACCATGATACTGACATGATACTGACCATGGTACTGACATGATGAAGTACAGAGCCAGCGCAGTTCCAGTGTACTAAGTCTAGAGGGTTTAAAAAATGTAATACAAATTAAATGAATGAAACTAGGGACTGTAACTGACAGTTACCAGTAGGAGTGGTTGCCATGGAGGCACGACGATCCTTGTCTCCAAAATCTTTCTCATTCTGGAGAGAGAGAGAGAGAGAGAGAGAGAGAGAGAGAGAGAGAGAGAGAGAGAGAGAGAGAGAGAGAGAGAGAGAGAGAGATTTGAAATAAGGCTTAAGTGCTTAATTCAATTCAATTCAATTTTATTAAAGTGTCAAATCACAACAAGTTGTCTCAAGACACTTTACATGTAGAGAAGAGACCCGACATCCCACCCTGAGCAAGCAATTTTGCGACAGTGGCAACGAAAAACTCCCTCTTAACTGGAAGAAACGTCAGGCAGACCCTAGGCTCTAGGGTAATGCACATAATGCACTTTCTCCCTTCCTAGAAATGTAGTGGAGTCAACCAATATTTGTCTTTGAAATGTAGTCCCACGAAAGTATCCAAAAATACAAAGACTCAAGTAAAGTACTGTATAGATTCTCAAAAAAAAATCTTAAGAACATTACTCAAGTGAATGTACTTTGTTACTCTCCACAATTTATGACGGTATGAGCTTTATTGTTCAGATAACTGGTAGGCAGGGTTAAGCCTAATTTATACAGAGAATAGCAGACCTACAAGCTCTTGAACTTGTAGGTCCGCTATGTTCGGACGGAGTAGAAGTGGGGCTTTAGTAAGTGGGGTCAGACATACCTTATATGGAGCTTCTTCCTCCTCGGACAGCTGGTCTTCCTCTGGGTCCTCATTAAAGTCCTCATTTAGAGCCAGCCTCATCTCTGGACCCAAATCCTGAAGAGTCTTCAGACCAGCTTTACACAACTACATGCACGCACGCACGCACGCACACACATATATATATAAATGCACACACAAAACACATAGGTTACACACCAGGTTTTCACACACACAAACACAGTTAGACACACGCACGCACAAACACAGTTAGACACGTGCGCACGCACGCAAGCACACGCACACACACACACACACACACACACACACACACACACACACACACACACACACACACACACACACACACACACACACACACACACACACACACACGTGCGTACCTGCATAGCTGATGGGTTCTCGGCCTCTTCCTCTCCAGTTAACCCTCCTTTCTCCTTCCTCTTCCTGAACTTCCTGAAATAGTCCTGGATCAAAAACGTTGCATAGAACTTCCCTACAGTCACTTCCTCCTCTGGAGAGAGAGAGAGAGAGAGAGAGAGAGAGAGAGAGAGAGAGAGAGAGAGAGAGAGAGTGTACTGAATTCAGTGAAAGTCAGCATCAGTTCTTTCTTTCAGTGCTTCCTTAAATACAGTAGTAACCACCAAATACCAGGCAGTGTCATCTGCAACAGTTAATAGGCGACTCTGTGATGCTGGCCTCAGAGGCAGACTTGCAAAGAAAAAGCCATATCTGATCCGAACCATACAGCACTAAGCTATGCAACACCTATTTGGTGAAGGAACTGGAAGCCGGAATACTGTCTTTTGTGGACTAGCCTAACCCTAACCTAACCTACTGTAGTAGTACTACGTAGTAGCAGCCGCAGCAGTAGTAGTGGTGGTGGTGGCAGTAGTAGTGGTGGTGGTGGCAGTAGTAGTGCGTGGAAGGTGTTGGTTAACGTATCACTAGTTATAATACGTCGCTCTCGGGCAGAAACCTTGTATCTCCATATTTTAAAAATAAAAAATTGGTGAAATGAATGTCCTACTTAATCATACAAGAGTGTCACACAATAGTCAATTTACAAGCTTGGCTATTGTCACTATTTTAATACATTTTTAAAGTAATAATAAAAAAGAACGGTTTCCCCCCAACAGCAACGAATAGTAGTGAGCTAATTAGTAAGTACAGTAGCAGTAGTGGTGGTAGTGCTAGCAGAAGTACCTTCATGTGGAGGTATTACTTCATCCAATATTTTGGGTTTCATTCTCTTCCAAATTTTTTTGATGATGACTCTCAGTTCTTCATTCTCCTGCTCTGGGTTTCCTATAGAACAACACAGCAATACAGTAACACATGAATACAATACTTAAACCACACAATAACATTACAAAACAAACAACAAATTCATTATATCATAAGCACATACATACAGTATACATGTGTATATATAAAGTACGTGAAGGAACATCCGAGAAAAGTTTGAATACAAATATAAAATAAAAATGATTGTGATTATCAAAAACCTTCTGTCTTTATCTTGAGCGCAGTGCGGACCAAAGCAAACAGAGTAGCGTTGAATGTTACAGTTCCATCACTGTTCAGAGGCATGTTCATAGCTACCAATCTCTGAGACAGAGAAAGAAAGAAAGAAAGAGAGACAGAGAGGTAGAAAGGGAGAGAGAGGGGGAAGGGGGAGAAGGAGGGGGGTTGGCAATTCAGAATCACATTTATTGTCAAGTTTATAGGTGTAAAGAAGTGGGTGAAATTTGATTTTGTGCAAGCTCCACCGTTTTTGTTATTTTCAGAAAAATAAAATAAAAGAAGAGAGGGGTCAGGAAAGCATGAATACAAATAAAAATCTAACGAATAATATCTACATGTATGCACATAGCATATCCAGCTGGTACAGTATGTACCACCTGTATACAATTGAACTATTCTAACAATCCAGTATCCTGTGTACTCTTAAGAGATTATACATGTACTGAAGAGATATTTAACATACCTTATATGCTACTCTATAGTGTATATCTATATTTATGTATATCTATTTATATCTATGTTTATGTATTTGTATCTATGTTTGTGTATATCTATTTGTATGTCTATCTTTTTTTTGTTTTTCTAAATATTTATCCCACGATTTTGTAACCCATTTTTTCACCCAGTGCCAATTGTCTAAGTAATCCTGGGCACTACACTCCCTCTGCCAGCCTAGGGAGAGCCTAGAGCCGAGTTCATGCCTCCTTCAATGCATGAGAGCTAGCAAACCGCTTCTTATCACCTGACAGGGGGGAGGTTCCCTGGTTAGACGTAGCGCGTGGAAGGAACACGTTATTCCAACCAGTTCCTTTCCCCTCCATCAGGAGCCCTGGCTGACCAGGGGGAGGCAGTATAGAGAACAGGATTAATGCATGTTTTTGTGGGGGTACCTACCCGATTGTATGTCTATCTTAATGCATATCTGTGTAAGTATGCACAGTATCTATGTTTCAATAGCTATGTTAGTGTATATCTATCTGTGTAAGTATGGTATGTATGTATGTTTCAATAGCTGTGTTAGTGTATATCTATTTATTTACGGTGTATTATTATATACATAGCATGTATGTACATAATGTTAGTGTATATCTACGTATCTATGCATTATCTATGTTCTTGCGTTATCTGTGTTACATTACCTTGCAAGCCACTCTATGAGGACACAGTTTTCCAAAACCCAGAGGAGGCTGGATTCTTCGGAGCAGAGCAACCACATCCAGGTGTTTTATACGACCCCTTCATTCAAACACATAACAGTGTTACTGAAACGTTTTCATGCCGCAGACCCCCAAATTGATAGATATAGAGAAGATTTTAGTTGTTAGATTAGTTATTGGCCGCGTTTCCCAAATAGATTCGTAGAGATGCTGCGTAGAGATGCTGCGTAGAGATGCTGCGCAGGTCCTACGACGGGTCTTACGTGCGTCCACACAGGCTGCGCAGTACCTTAGCAGGCACGTAGATTTCAGGTCATGCGTAGCCTACGCAGCTTGCGTAAGAGCCTCCTACACAGCTGGGACTCGGCGAAACCTACGCTCTACCCTCATTAGTAGCAGCTGGTTCTAAACTATCTAAACTAAATGTATAATTTATATTTCCTCTCACAAAGTGACAGCTGTGAATGGTTAAAAAAACTTTTGAAAATAGCAGATTTACAAGCTCACAACGCCTCATAAGCTTGTAGATGTAATTTAATGCATAAATATATTATTCAAAAGTTGTATTTAGAGTGGACTGCTTCAGGACATCAGACAGTTGGCTCTGTCACCGACAGTATTTTTTATCAGATGATCGGATCATCCGTGTGAAAGTAGGCTATAATTTATAAACGCCGGGTTCATGCATATGTAGTGGAAGCAGTGAGCTGGGATTGAACCCGAAGCTCACACTCGCCAGCCCGACGCGTTACCAGTCATGCCAATAAGCCTAAACTAGGATCTGTTGCACGCCACTTCTCGCTAATTTGACTGTGGGGGCTACACATAGAACCAGCGCAGCAGTACCTCCTAACAGCCACTCGCCCTACCCAAAAGAACAGGTCTGCAAGCTATCAACACGGCATGTCGCAGTGTGTTGATAGCTTGTATGTCTGTTTTTTTGGGGAGGCGTCGCCCGTTATGTGCCGTAATATATATATATATATATATATATATATATATATATATATAGAGAGAGAGAGAGAGAGAGAGAGAGAGAGAGGGTGTGTGTGTGTCGTGTGGTATTTTTATGATCCATTTCACTGTATATATTCGCAAAGGGTGTTTAAACTGCTGTGTAGCGTAGGACAGCACTACGTAGTGTGGGAATCTAGGTGAATGGTGCACCCACTGCACCTGACTTAGTCACATGACCAGGAAGTATAAAAGCCTAGCTCCTCCCAGTAGAGAGCCATTTGTCTCTGCTGTAGGCTGCATGGTTCATGCAGGGAGAAGGACAGGCCAAAAACTGAACCTTGTAGATCTGCTACTTTGTGCAACCCTTTTTGTTTGTGGCAGCTAATGCTAATGTTAGCTTATTGTTTGAGCACATGTTACTGCTGGCTTTTGTTTGTTTGGTTGCCTATTTTCTGTTGAGCACATGGAGGCTTCCCATGCTCTTTAGCACTTTAATTTAGCCAACATCATTGTGTTTTATTATCTTATTTTAATGCATTTATTTATTATTTCAGTTTTACAAATGAAGTGACCTCCTGTGGTGTCTGTTCTGTCTGCCCTACCTGGAGACACGGGTAAAGCAGTATACATTTTATGCATTGCCTCTTTGTGGATTTTAATGTATTTTAGTTTGTAACATCACTGTCTTCTTTTATACAGCAGCTCTGGTGTTGAGGTTGCCCCCCTCGCCTTGGCCTTGCATTGTGTGCACAGTTACTGCAACACAAAGTAGGTTTTAAGCTGTTTGTTCTTTTAATGATTTGAATATAGTGTTTTATTTAGTGTGATACTAGGGCTGGCAACTAATGCGTTTTGTTTGTCTCCTTAAAGGGACCACACCGGCCACTGTTTTCCACTGTTAATTTACTCTTTTTGTTTTGTTTATTTGAGCCATCTAGCCAAGGTACACTGTAGGCAGAGGTTTTAACATTTATCCATATTGGCATATTTTAACTGTTTCTCTCCTCTGTTCTGTTACAGTTTAATTCGTGTAACCCTGTTCAAGGCCGGGTCCGCCCTGCTGCACACGGCTTTCCTCTCAGCTTGGGACTGCACTGGGGACCCCTTTGGTTTTTATTGGTGTGTATTGATATAACCTGGCACTGCATGTTTTGTATTTGAATTTTGTATTTATATTGCATGATTTCTTTGAGACCAGGCCTGTCCCCTTTTCTTTTCCCCTAGTTATTTTGGTATTCACTGTGCACGGGCCGCCCTTCCTTAGACTGCGAGAGGTAACTGTTGGATTGCCATTTTAATACTAAATACCTTGCCTTAAGGAACTTAATTGTCGTGCGAGTTTGTAATGGACAACAGTGATGTGTTTTGTAATTTCATGGTAATAAAGTTATATTTTTCCACAAACTGCCTCTAGTAAAGTAATTGTTCCTGTTTAAGGGAAGTTGAACAGTGTAAGGTTTAGGGGTTCCTCCTGCCCCCTCCAGAAGCGGGAGGTGGCGTAGTCAGCCATATTACAGTATTACTACTCAGTTACTACAGTAGTTTACGTAGGCTCTACGTAGGCTTCGTCCAGGAGGTCTTTACGTGCATGCTGTCTCCCGAATGTAGTTTTAGCACACACGTAACGCTGTGCACTTGAGAACCTACGACGATGGTGTCTCCCGAAGCCAGTTTAGATGGCACGTAGGGCACACACAGCTGCTGCTAATGAAGATAGTGCGTAGATGGGTTGCTACTGCGCAGCTGCGTGGAGGCTCCTACGCAGGTTCTAGGCTACGCACAAGCTGAAATTCGTTTGGGAAACCCGGCCATTGTATAGAATTCTACAACTGTCTACAGTAGGTGGGGAGAGAGAAACCTATGATCTGAATAGTCATTCTTATACAGTATACTTATACAGACAGCTCTGGAACAGCTTTCTGTTGGTTCATATTATTTTCTACCAATTCTCTCATAAATCAGTTTAGCGTACTGTAAATATAACTAATGATGGAAGGGGCCGGGAGGAGAGAAGTCTACCAGATCATTTCCTCTAGTATGTTTTTTTCCCCAGACTTCCTAATAACTACAGGCCATTAGCTAGCTAGCTAGGTACGCTATCAGCCTTTGGCCATACCGTCTAGAACAGGGTTTATGTACTGCATGTACTGTATGTATAATATCTGTATAAATCTGTTTCTTCAAACGTAGATTCTGCTACATGAAGAATGTTAAAGTTGGAATGAATTAAGTAATTGAAAATCTATGCATGCCAAAAGTTGTTTTCAGAGTCTCATTGAACATTGTTCATGTGAAGCACTTTTGTACTCGCCAAAAACTTCAATTTGGTCAAATGAGGCACAGACCGTCGCCACACTAAGGCATTCACACAGGCATCTATGTTTGTGTTCAAGAGTGGACAGGGAGACTGTATGTCTTGTTGGTATGTGGACAGCTGTCATGATTATACATTAGTAACCATTAGACACATTTCCCATGCATCATTCTTGTAACTTATAACACATGTCATGCATGATTAAATGCAGGGGTATCTGTCATGCATCTCTAATTCGTCTATTCTCAATGACTGCAGTTATTGAAATGTGGACTTGATGATTGGTCACAACTGTGTGTTACAGTGCACACACAGTCTACCCTGTATTTACAACTGTACAAACTAAAAAATTAAATGTTGATATGAGGATTGGAAAAAAGCTTTTCTGTCCACCTGTCCAGCAGTACTCAGCACCATGGACAGCTCACAGTTCATGTGGTTCAGAACCACATGAACTGACAGCAACTATCGTTGCTGTCAGATGGAAACATTGTATGTCCTAAGTCCTTAACAGTTCCTTTTTATTATTATTTAAAAAAGTAAAATAGTGAAAATAGCTGATCTACAAGCTCACAACACATTGCATTGTGAGCTTGTAGATCAGCTACTTTCACTACTTTTGTGACATTCTTGTTTGAAGTTGGGCATTCATTTACAAAAAGAACATACTGTACACATTTGAAACGTACTGTAACAGAGAGGTCCTCTGTTACTTGCCATTTGCACATGTACATTGTAACCTTTATTTATGGATGGATTAATTGCATAGCATATGGTCACTTTATGGTCATATGGCATAATTTGCACATTGTAGTTTGCGCAGAAAGGAATGCAGTCATTTTATTGTTGATTACATTTAACTGAACATTTGAGTTGTGTCCTGTCCAGCTGAGCTGGCCACTCAGCTAACTAGTCCACCTATGGAGACAACATGTTTGGTGATATCTGGCAAGTGCATTTGGTGTAATATGAGTGAAATAGAGACTAAATGGAATGTGTGAGAGGTGCAATATGGGTAATGCTGAGTAATGATTGAAAGCTTAACATGTACCAAAGTGGGCTGTTCTGTTTGCCAGTGTAATTGGGCTGGACCAAGTCAGAAGGGCAGAGGGGGGTTGTAATGTGTATTTGGAATTGTGAGGGACCTTGTGTAAAGTTGTAGTATGAGAATCATTAGTGGTGTAGTTCATGGAGTTTTAAGATATTTTATGAGTTAATGTTGTAAGTATTTCTGTATTTATATATTTCTGTATTTGTATATCTGTTTATCTACCCCTTGACATGGTGGAGTCTTAATTGCCTCAGCTGCTCCAGCTGAGTATAAAAGTCTGCCAGTAACAAACCTGTTCAGTTAGAGGTAGAATGAGAGCCAGGCAACACCATGTCTGTCACCTATGTTGGAGCTCCTGTGTTGTCTTCTGTAAATTTGATGTCGGTGAATAAACACACCTCTTGGTTGCACTTTACAAACGCCTCTGTACTGCTTCCAGCCGCAAATGGGCTCGTTCTCACACGTACACATTTCCGCCCGACAGCAACAATATCTTATACATGTACAATGCAATATCTATGATTTAAATGAAACATCTTACTTGGCCTCTGGGTCATACTCTGACCAGATTCTCTTAAACTCATCCAGGTGATGCGGCCCCAAGATGGACCAATCGCGTGTCAGATAGTCAAAGTTGTCCATGATGACGGCCACAAACAGATTGATAATCTGAATGACAGAACAAATAAACAAAAGATTGATAATGTGAATGAATCAATGACACAACCAAACAGGAAGAGATGACACAATGACGCACTAACACTATAATACAAATAATTTAAACAAATGAACCCTAATGATCCCTATGCTGGGGTGAAGATTCTGCGGAAATAGCAGATTTACAAGCTCACAACGTTGTGACGTATTGGGAGCTTGTAAATCTGCTATTTGCGGCAAAGAGATTTATTGTGTTGAGAGAAAAAAGGAGAGGGTATAGTATAGAGCCCCGGGGGACCCCGGTCAACTAAGTACATAGGATTTAAGGGATTAATGTTGTTGTTCGAGTGTGAGTGTGTACAGTGGTGGAAGAAGTACTCACATTTTTACTTAAGTAAAAGTATTTGTATCAAAGTGCACTCAAAGTATCAAAAGTAGAAAGTACTCATTATGCAGAATGTCCCATTTCACAACTTTTCAAATGTATAAAATGTATAAATAGCAGATCTACAAGTTCACAATGCGTCGTATCATGACGCATTGTGAACTTGTAGTGTGTGTGTGTGTGTGTGTGTGTGTGTGTGTGTGTGTGTGTGTGTGTGTGTGTGTGTGTGTGTGTGCGTCTCACCAGGAAAGCACACAGCATGAAGAAACTGATGAAATAAACAATAGCAAAGCCGCTCCCACAGGTGAACTCCTCTCCTGGTTCAGCGTCGGCCTCTGGATCGCATCGTCTCCCAGGCAGACTGGCTAGCATGATCTCCTGCCACGCCTCGCCTGTAGCACACCTGCAATGACAACACATTAGAGGTTTCACCACTTTCAACTAAGCCTGTCGCGATTATCAAATAATCGCCTAATCACAATTATTTTGCATTAATTGTCATAATTGTTTCCATGTTGAAAAATATTAAGATTTTTTTTTTGCAGAATAGCAGATGTACAAGCTCACAACGCATCGCGACACGTTGTGAGTTTATAGATCTGCTATTTCCACTATCATTTTTTTATATGATTAAATATGTATAAAATGATTAAATATGTCTCATTTTATATTTAAGCTATTTTTCATATATGGCCTTGTGCAATTTTGGTTTACGAAGCCTTTTTATTCATATCAGTTTGTTCGATGCACATTGTCACAACGCGACACATTGTGAGCTTGTAGGTGTGTCTTCTAAAAGTTTTGAGAAAGAACATTGTGAAACGGGACATCCTGCATACTGAGTACTACAAGTATATTTTGATGCAAGTGTATTTGTACTTTTACTAAAATGTTTAATACAGAACTTTTAGTTGTAACGGCGGTACATGGTGGTATTGACATTTCTTCCACCAGTGAGGAGGCGGAGAGAGAGAGAGGAAGAGGAGGAGAAAGAGGAAGAGGGGTATAGACCTGAAGAGCAGCAGGACAGCCTGAGGAAATGTCTGGAAGTTGTTGTTCCTGTTGATCTGAGTGTAATCCTGCATCGCTACCTTCCCAAACGTCTACAGAGAGAAAAATATGTTTTACAATCAGTGTTTCTCAACCTTTTCAGGCCGCGACCCCCAAAATAACTATAATTTGAACAGGGGACCCCCCACCCTGACAAGCACTTGAAATGTAGGAGTTGAGGCATTACATTTAGTTTGACTCGGTTCCACAGATAAACATTGTCAAAATGTTTGCCTCTTTCTTACTAGTTGACAATTTGGCCAATGTTTGACCAGTTTTTATAGTATAGTTTGTTGATTACTTTTGATGCAGTAATGGTATTTTTTCTTGTCTTTTTTCCCCTCTTTTTTAAGTGTTAAAAAGGTCTTAAAAGTCCTTAAATTGTCTCTTCACTGTCATCTGGGGACCCCATAAAATCATGTGGGGACCCCCCTGGGGGTCCCGACCCACAGGTTGAGAACCACTGTTTTACATTACAGTGTATGGTTCATAGGACTGGGCAATGTATCAGTTTATATCCTTTATCACGTATTAGTGTGACTGTATCATGTGTTTCTTTATATATGTATTGGGATATCATGATACACAATGTTGTCTAAAATGTATGATACATTGCAAACAGTAAGAATCTGAAACAACAGATTGTCAGTTGAAAATTACCGATCAACGGCGATGGCCATCAACAACATTATATAACATGTGATATACATAATGCAAGATGATGATGATTATTTTTTTTCTATATCGCCCAGCTTTATTCCATCAAGATATTTGAGTGTGTTGTTGACCCTACAGACTGACCTGTGTGTTGACCCTACAGACTGACCTGCATGCCAACCACAGCATAGATGAAGAAGATCAAAGCGATAAGCAGAGCTACGTATGGCAGGGCCTACACACACACACACACACACACACACACACACACACACACACACACACACACACACACACAAACACACACACACACACACACACACACACACACACACACACACACACACACACACACACACACAGCCACACACACACACACACACACACACAGCCACACACACACACACACATATAAGTAGGACATGGTTAGATTCTAGCGCTGACCCTGTGCCCTGAAGCAAGGCAGTAAAACATTGCTACATCATCCTCAAGTCAACAGATCTAAAGCAGTTGAAGTGATTCATATTTTATGTTTATTTAAAATATACTATGCTACACTCTATAGTACCACACAACGCTGTACCATACTATACTGTACTATGACATCCTACTGCACTCTGTACTGTACATAAAAGCATAAAAGTCTTCTAATCTAAAGTACAGCATATCATTGCTTTATCTAAAACTGTATAGGCTGTTACACTATGTAGTAAAATGTGGTAACACTTGCTATGCATACCATGTCTAAAATTGTTATTACTATATGTTTATCATGATTTATTATTGTTCTATTTCTCTAATGTAAATACATATACATTCAAGAAGACTCATGAGCCTTTCCTCCTCACAACAATTACATCATTTAGCACCTCCTCCTGACATTAGCCTCTCTCCACTGACCTGCAGAGATTTGATGAAAGTCCACAGCAGCGTACGAATGCCCTCCCCTTTGCTCAGGAGCTTGACCAGTCGCATCACGCGAAACAGGCGGAAGAAAGTGATTGACACACGAGAGCTGTCATCTCCACTCTGACGGACAGACAGACAGACAGACAGACAGACAGACAGACAGACAGACAGAGAGAGACAGGGTGAAACACAGATAGAGGCAGACACAGACACAGGGAGAGACAGGAGACAGACAGAGAGAAAGAGCTGTGTGTGGGGAGGTAATGTAGGTACTGTATTACTGTTGTGAGATTAACTCATACAGGATGGGAAATTAAATAACCAGCAGGCGGCAGTGTTGTACTCAATAAAAAAGCACAAGATCATAACCACACTGACTATGACTGACTCAAACCATTATGCTTCCAGCATTACTGCTTACTATTAGTATATTAGTATTAATACTGCTACTGCATTACTTACGCTGAATTCTGTCACCACTATATCAACAACACTCCCAACAACAATCAGGGCATCAAAAGAGTTCCAGGCATCGATGAAGTAATGCTGGAGAAAGGCAGACAGACAGACAGACAGACAGACAGACAGACAGACAGACAGACAGTATTATAGCACACACACACACCATCAACATTATTATAGTGCTACAGTGCATACAGGAACAGTATTATTGTAAATTAGGCTCAAGTGGTTAGTTATTTTTCCATTCCCAGAAATGTAGTACAATATTTGTCTTTGAAATGTTGTGTGAAAGTGAAAGTATCCCAAAATACAAATACTCAAGTTAAGTAAAGATACTGTACTTAACCACTTAAACCTAAAGTCTTCGGAAGCCTGAAATGAGTTACACAACTGTACTTGACCGCTTCTTTCCATACACTAAATCCTTTCGCCAAAATTAGCCGATCTACAATCTCACAATGCATCGCAGCACGTCACATTGTGAGCTTTTAGATTGGTTAATTTTGGCAAAGGTTCCGCCCAGAATATGGATGGCTGGGGTTCAAGTAGTTAAGTACAGTATTCAAGTATATGTACTGTATTAGTACAGTGTAGTGTCTCACCCTGAGTCTAAGAGCCAGCAGTTTGAGTAACATCTCCGCAGTAAACAGACCAGTAAACACCATGTTCAGTATATCCATGATGTGACTGAACTCCTTCGACTGCTCGTAGTGCTGAAACACACACACATACATGTGAGACTGAAAGACTCAAATACTGCACGGAGTGCACACGCTCACACACACACACACACACACACACACACACACACACACACACACACACACACACACACACACACACACACACACACACACACACACACACACACACATTCCTACCTGTACAGCCAGTGTGACTGTGTTGAGTAGAATGAGGACAAACATGACGTATTCAAAGCCAGTGGAGTTGATGATGGACCAGAACTTATACTGGAAGGGATTCTTTGGAATGTACAACTTCAACGGCTGAGCCTTCAGCGCAAACTCGACACACTGACGCTATAGAGACAGACAGACAGACATGCAGAGACAGACATGCAGAGACAGACATGCAGAGACAGACAGACAGACAGACAGACAGACAGACAGACAAACAGACAAACAGACATACAGACAGACAGACAGACAGACAGACAGACAGACAGACAGACAGACAGACAGACAGACAGACGTTGATGTTAACAGCAGTTCATTCAACACATCATGTTTAGTATAGTGTTATTTTAAATCCACATCTACTTAACCAGGTAATATATTCACCACATTTTCTATTTAGTCAATTAGTCTTTTGATAAGAAATGAAAAGGACTTTTTGTTTTTAAACCTCTAAAGCCATATCACATGAAGATTGGCTTGATATATGTCCCGTGTATGGTGGGAATTTGGGTGGAAGTGCCTTGTTTGATTATTTGTTACAACAAAGCAAAAAGCTAATTTCTCTGAAGGGGATGCTAGTGGAGACAGTGCAGTAAGCTGGTCACTGGCATAATATTTTGGAAGTGTCAGTGATAAAGCCTTTCCGGGCACATAAAGCACTAAACAGTGGACTTAACACTGAACTGCCTATTGCAATTTTCCAAATGTGTAGGACATATATGTCAAGGCAAGTCGACCTGATGAATTAGAATGTCATTTTAATATCTGCTAGTAGGAAAATCTTCACATGGCATTCGTTGCCTAGCCCGGCCCCCACTACGCAGGAGTGGATAGATATAGTTAATGACATCTCTATCATGTGAGGGATTACCTTCTCTCTCCTTCAGAAAGACTTCAGAAAGAGTTCATTCAATTCGGATGTAATTGGGTCAAATCTGTAAGGCCTTACAGACAGATTTTGTACAGGAATGAAAATGGCTATATTACTCTTTCAGGTCTTCTTGTGGCTCATACTGTATATCATTATTTTATGTACACTTTTATCTCTCCCAATTGTATTTTATTTTTCAAATGTAAAATCCGCAGACAACAGAAAAATGCCCTTTGAAGGTGAATTTGCATGATAATAATACTGCTGTCCCAAAATTAAATAATAATAATAAATAAACAACAACTTTAAAGCAAAGGGAGATAATTGCATTATAATTGACGCCAATATATCCCCTCAAATCGACCGTGGAATAGAAAAAATGGCACCACTCTTTTAATATTTTGACAGTAATGTCAGAAACATTAAACCATTCAAGCATAGATAATGAAGAACATCATACGTGGGGCATTCAGTTGATGGCAAACCTTGTATTTCTTGTTTTTCATTGAGACGGCAATGGAAAGCGTTCAATACTACACACCATAACCTTTTTCTCAACCTCTGCGTTCACACTGTAGTAGCTGAAAAAACAGGATGTATTTTTTTTGGAAGCAACATGAGAGGATTATCACATTAGTAGAAAACCAAAACTACTCTCTGATCACCCAGGCGATTAACACTGTAATTAACATGAACATCCATTAGCTCATGACTCTTACACACATACACAGATTCTGCACACATGCAAGCATGCAACACACACACACATCACATCATACATCACATCACTGGGTGGCTCAGGGGTAGAGTAGCCGGATGGCAACCACGAGGTTCCCAGTTCGATCCTGTGCTCCCCCAGAGTTAGTGTCAAAGTGTCCTTGAGCAGGACACTTTGACAGGTTGGTGCCTTGCATGGTTTCCTCCGCCATCGGTGTGTGAATGTAATGCACACTCTATGTAAAGTACTTTTGATATTTTCCATATTTCATCATTTTATGTTTTCCATAAATGAATGCCCTATTTTAAATGTTATGGTATGACAGTATTGCACAGATTTAGCAAAAATAACCAATATACAAGCATCGCAACACAACGATATATGCGGCTACGGTTGTGTTTTTTATTAATATTTAATCAATGAAAAGTATTAACAAGAGATTGTGACGAATGTATTAACTACATTGGATGTTACTCTTTCCATTTCCTGAAAAGTAACAGTGTTGGACATACAAGTGTTCCGCCCGTCAGAGACGGTATGCAACACACATAATACACACACAGGTACCTGGTTTTTGTCCAGTTCACAGTTCTTGTACTCCTGTTCTCCCTGCTCTCTGAAGGTGATGATGACGAAACCAACAAAGATGTTCATCATGAAGAAAGCGATGATAATGATGTACACGATGAAGAATATGGATATCTCTACGCGGTAGTTGTAGATCGGACCCGAGTTCTCCGCATTAGCATCAATGGCCTTATAGAGAAGCCTGGAATGAATACAATATATATCTGTCATAATAAACACATTATACAGCACATTGTAATGTATATAATACTTATATTCATATATAATAAAATATATATTCATAATAGAAAACAAATGGCAGGCTTTAAATAATATACAAAACAACACATTATAAAACAGTTCCATCCTGGACGCTGATTAGCTGAATCTGCAGTTTTACCGTGACAAAATTCATGATATCAGTGTGTATTCAGCACAAACACTGACAAAATCGAACTGCTGATACTAGCATAGGCTAGTATCCAAATTAATCAGCAGAAGTGTGCTAACCCATACCATCCATTAAAACATTACATTGAAAGACTGTTGTGTCTTTATTTAGACCACAGAGGATTGATGTCACTCTGCTTTGCCTCGTGTCTAACAACATCCACCTAGCCATGACGATATTCATGATATACCAGCAGTTATCCTTCAAAATCACTTTAACATGTTGTGGAATCTCACTATTTGACCGCCGTTCAGTTGAGCATTTCCACAGGGCAAGCCAGCACTCTGTCGACAGAGTTCAGCACCTCGGACAGCGCCGGCTCCTCGGCCAGCTCATGAGTGCCAATCTCTGTTCTCAATCAGCTTGATATGATGACACCTGCGCTCTGACTAACAGGCTGGAGACAGCTGTGCTGAGTTGGTTCTGATCAAGCTTTTGCTATGAATTGTGCCGCTCACTCTTACTCAGTAGTGAGTGGCTGTCCTTGGTGGAAGGACCTGCCCAGGCGGTAAGCGATATACTCCACTTCTTCAACATGTTAGTGGTATAATTCAGATTCAAACCGGTTGTTATCTTTACTCTTTTTTTGTAGGCAACTTAGGACCTCCACTGTCTGCGTCGGTTTTGTGTTTACATTGACATATCCCAGACTGGGAAGGATTTATGTTGAAGTTATGCTTTACTTTTTGACTACCCCCTCCCCGCTAAAAATACATAATATTTATATTCATATTTAAGTAATAATAATAATAATACTAATAATAATAATAGATACACGTGTGTGTGTGTGTGTGTGTGTGTGTGTGTGTGTGTGTGTGTGTGTGTGTGTGTGTGTGTGTGTGTGTGTGTGTGTGTGTGTGTGTGTGTGTGTGTGTGTGTGTGTGTGTGTGTGCGTGCGTGCGTGCGTGCGTGCGTGCGTGCGTGCGTGCGTGTGTGTGTACTTACGCTGGCCAGCCTTCAAAGGTTGACACGGTGAACAGCGCCATCATTCCACTAAGAACATTGTCAAAGTTGAAGTCGCTGTTGAGCCAAATCCTCTCTCTTACCATTGGATGAGTCACATCACCATCCTTATAAATCACAAAGGTACCCCTGCAAAGCACGCACGCACGCGCACACACGCGCACACACACACACACACACACACACACACACACACACACACACACACACACACACACACACACACACACACACACACACACACACACACACACACACACACAGACGTCAGACAGATAACACATAGGTACAGACATATTGGAGTCATGCTAGGACATCCACAGCAGTTGAAACTGACATCACATAAACATACTTGCACTGGTCAGGAGTGTGCTTAGCCTCATCTGTGCAACGGTAGAATTTACCCTGAAAGTACAGACAACATATGAGATGTCAGAACACATTTTAAACATGATATTTCAAAATACACAATGCATTGTTAAAATTCACACACACAAGAGATGTTACAATACACATGAAATGTTAAAATGCACATAACATAGCATCACTGTCAGAAGAAATCTTTTCTGTCCCTGAAGCAATGAAAAGTGTAAAAATTTCACCCAGAACAAACAATGTCTAAAGCTTGTACAGGATGTCCACGATGCAGCACTGCAAACACTCGCTTTATTTTTTATTCTTTATATGGATCCCCATTAGCTTCCAAAAAATGGTCGCTAGTCTTCCTGGGGTCCACAACTGATCTAAACTAAATCTCTCTATCTCTCTCTCTCAGTCAGTCAGTCAGTCAGTCACTCACTCACTCACTCACTCACCTTAAACAGTTGAACTCCAATACAAGCGAACATGAACTGTAGCAGCGTGGTGACGATCATGATGTTACCGATCGTTTTGATGGCAACAAATACACACTGGACTACATGCTGCAACACAAAGATACACACTGGTTACACACACACACACACACACGCACGCAAAACATGCAAAACACACACACACACACACACACACACACACACACACACACACACACACACACACACACACACACACACACACACACACACACACACACACACACACACTCTCTAGATTACCTTGAGTCCTTTAGCTCTGTTGATGGCTCTGAGAGGCCTGAGGACTCTGAGAACTCTGAGAATCTTTACTACTGAGATAGCACTGGAACTAGAGAGAGAGAGGAGAGAGAGAATGTTAAAGGCATTGTAGGGAACATTAAGCCTAAATTTAAAAAATATGCATATATATATTTTTTGCATTTTCTCCCCTCTATCAGCCACTATATAATGATGCTGGGGTGTTTTCCTTCATTGAAACACAGTCCTCTGTCTGAAATCCGTATTTTCCCTTCTGTTTATGTTCATGTTGTTTATGTCCGGGTCGTAAATTAACGCACGCATGTGCGTGTCCGTGCGCGTCCGTGCCCGTATCAACTTTTTACTTTCGGTTTTAAAACGCTCTCAAACTTCTTTTTTGAGGCACATAATTTACTTTTAAAAAATCGTTTGGATAGAATTTAGTTGTTTAGCTTCATATATGTGGTCAATTTATCATGAAAGAGCCTATTTAAAAATATAAATTCAGAGAACCGTAGGGTCGGGCATTTCCGCGAATTGTATCCGCATAAGGCAACCTATTTTGGGCATGACTCATTTAAAAAGTCCGCCCTGCGTCACCCCCTGGTGGTCGGGGAAAAGAACTGCTGGAGGGGCGGTGTTTGACAACAGTTTTTTTCTTTGATTATGTCTGAACTCCCTACAATGCCTTTAAATGTGATTCATTTGTGGTTCTCAAAGTGTGGGTTGCAAAACCCCCGGGTGGTCACTGAGTAAATTTGGGGATCAGATGTAGTCTGTTATTCTATAAAAAAAAATATTTTGGTAGGATGTTAAAAAAAATGTGATTAAAAATAATAATCATATTTCTTTCTCAGTTAAATAACTTTAATTTTAAGTAATGCATGATAATATATATTTCTAAAAAGGTATGATCACTTGATACAAAGCTAGCAGTCGGTGAGCTGCTTCTCAAGATTAAGAGTAAAAGCAAGAATATCAATCTACAAACAGGCCTAACATTACTACATTACCCCTGCTCATGCCCCACAAACATCCTCCTCCACCTCCACAGAGAAATGTAAAGCGGGGAAGAATGATAAGCCAGTCTACTAATTAGGATTGTGGAAGTCATGGAACATTTGCTGTCAATCGATTGTCACCTAGGTTATCTAATCGATCGGCATTACCGTCTCGTCTGAGGGATTCACGAAAAGGCAGCATGAGTATAATTATATCACACATTCCGTGCACAAATGCATCTTGTTTTGATGACGCTGTGCCATTGTAAGGAGACATTGACTCAAACACAGAGAGGGGATGGAATTATCCGAGTAAACAAACGTGCGTCGGCCTCTATGGGTTGCAACCCAGAAGCAGAGAAGTCCCCACAACATGATTTACGATTATGTGCCTATCGGTACATAATCGTAACGTTCGGGACGGCAACTCGCTCGCTTTAGCTCGCTCGGTTGTCCCTCTCGTGGCTCCAGTTCGCTTGAGACTGCGCACCTCCGTCATGGTCCAAAGCGTAACAAAGTCAATGGAGGGGATTCGCGGCTCCTATGCACAGCTTTTCGTGTTTTCTAGTTGTTTATGTACGGAATGTCAATCTGTGCTATTTCAGGGGTTTTGTTCGGGGTTTACTCACCCTGCGTCTCAGAGGTGGGCTGTGGACCTCTGCATTTACTCATCCTAACTATTAGGTGTGTGTGTGTGTGTGTGTGTGTGTGTGTGTGTGTGTGTGTGTGTGTGTGTGTGTGTGTGTGTGTGTGTGTGTGTGTGTGTGTGTGTGTGTGTGTGTGTGTGTGTGTGTTGTTACTGACTGTAGAAAGAAGGACACCAGTGAGACAGAGACGACCAGAAGATCCAGCAGGTTGAACCAGTTTCTGCAGAAGGATCCCTGATGGAGGAATGCTCCATGGACCATCATCTACATCAATACACAATTCATCAATCTACATAATCAAAACATTGGTCAGCCACAATCAATCAATCAATCAATCAATCAATCAGTTCATCTGTTAGTATGTTTGTACCTTCAACAGAATCTCCACAGTGAAGATGGAGGTGAAGGCATAGTCCGCATATCCCAGGATCTAACACACACACACACACACACACACACACACACACACACACACACACACACACACACACACACACACACACACACACACACACACACACACACACACACACACACACACACACACACACACACACACACACACACACACACACACACACACACACACACACAGAGAGAGAGAGAGAGAGAGCATAGTTTACACACAAGGTTTTCAGACACGATCAGTTCAGACAGCAGCTATGTTTAGGATAGCAGAGCCAGGATCCGTACAGTACGCAACATACTGTACATCCGAGCTGAAATCTCTGACCTAAAACCTTTCTGAAGTGAACATTCATCTGGAAATACCACATGATGCACATCTGCAATGTGTCATCTGCCATCGCACACTGAATTAACCACTTAAACCCCAGCATCCATATTCCGGGCAAAGCGACACATTGTGAGCTCGCAGATCGGCTATTTTCAGCGAAGATATTTAGTGTAGAGTGAAAACAGAAAAGTTACTAGTATAGAGCTTTTAGGGACTCCGGTCAACCAAGTATGGGGTTTAAGGGGGAACTGATCCTGCTATGAATGGGAATGCCTGTCCTACACATTTATTTCAAGCAAACAGGTCAACACTAGCTAAATGAGGCTGGCAGTGGAAGACATGGCTCTGTGTGTGTGTGTGTGTGTGTGTGTGTGTGTGTGTGTGTGTGTGTGTGTGTGTGTGTGTGTGTGTGTGTGTGTGTGTGTGTGTGTGTGTGTGTGTGTGCGTGTGTGTGTGTGCGCTGCGTGTGTGTGTGTGCTCTGCGTGTGTGTGCTGCGTGTGCGAGTGTGTTTGTTGTGATTGTATGTTCGAAGACAAGTCCTTAGTCAGCTGTTGCTAATTGACACGTCTAGCATGAAGACAGCTGCCACCTACTCAGCATGTGTGTGTGTGTGTGTGTGTGTGTGTGTGTGTGTGTGTGTGTGTGTGTGTGTGTGTGTGTGTGTGTGTGTGTGTGTGTGTGTGTGTGTGTGTGTGTGTGTGTAACATAGGCCAGATGTAGGAGAGAGGACAGCTGTCACAATACAATAAACAGATAGTTGGAGAGGAGAGGTTACATGTTGTATTGTATTGTGTTAAGTTGTTATGCTGTGTTGTATGGCATCTGACTCACATTGTTGCGGAAGGAATGCGCTCTGATTGGATCCTCTGCAGCCAATGAGCAGCTGCTGAGGATGATGAAGACGAGGATGAGGTTAGTGAAGATGTGATGGTGGATCAGAATATGACATCCCACACGGATCCTGGAAAAACAGACAGGTATAGGGACAGACAAAGGGACAGAGAGACAAATAGAGATTCAGGCTTATTCAGCTCTGATGTGTTGTTCAGTTTCTTTCGGACCAGAATATAAGATAGTGTTTGTTCAAATATAAGACACAGAACAGAATGCAATGTGCAATACAAGTGTTAAAAGTAGAGTCTCATTAGATGGCACTGGCTCTATAGATGTACTGTATTTTATACTTAAATTACTTAGTTACTTACGGGTTGGTCTTGCTAAGGCAGAAGAAAGCACTGCCTTCTGGGATTGGAAGAACCTTCTCTTTAGGAGGAGCAAGATCTGCTATGTTCAACTTCTCTTGTCCTAAAGCAGGAAGAGAAGAGAAGAGAAGAGAAGAGAAGAGAAGAGAAGAGAAGAGAAGAGAAGAGAAGAGAAGAGAAGAGAAGAGAAGAGAAGAGCGAAATTGATGCCAGAGTATGTCACACATACGTATGTGTGACAATTACCTGCATAATTAACTGTATAAAGCTCTATATTTGAAAGGGTCTGTGATTGAGTGTTAATGAGTGGGTGTTTGATTGACAGCGTGGGTGGTGATTGCTAGTTTCTTGGTGAGTCACCATGAATCACTGTCTGCTGTCTATCTCTGTCTAATGACACGCATGCACACACACATACGCACGCACACTTTTACATTCAAGTTATTTTCATTGAGTGATAAAAGACAAGACCAGAAACCTGAGTGTTAATATCTTTTTGTTTGAAGACATAGTTTTATGTCTTACGGGAGCTAATTACAACGATGTCTGAATTACAATAAAGATGGTGGCGCATCAACTTTCCAATCCGGTGCACCACCTTCTTCAAATAACATTATTGACATCAACCAGGTGTTTACCTGACACCAGGGTTGACATTTCTCAGCGGAAGAGTTTTTGTCTTTATAACAATGTCTAAGATAAAAAGTACAAATTTAACTGCAACAAATTTCCAAAAATAATAAACAGATCTACAAGGTAACAACATGTTGTATTACAACACGCTGTGAACTTGTAGATTGCTATTTTCACTATTCCTCATATGACAACGTCTACTTAAGACCTCTGGCTTAAGTGGTTATGCTTTCAGAAAACGTGCACAAAAACTAACAAATGACAAAAAACAAAGACAAGACAAAAAAAATGAACAGAGAATGGACAGAAAGGCGTCATATTTTGCGCTGAGCATAAATTAGTCATAAGCTGTTTATTTGGTGACAGGAAACAGGAGTACAATGATAACTGTTGTTATTGTTCACAAATTGAAACTATTTATACTGTAACTCGCATCTGACCCATCATCAACATTATCATTGTACTCAATGTGAAACAATGCAAATTCACCTTCATCCCCCACATGGACCTCCTCTTCTTCATACTCTGTATCTCCATCAATATCAATTTCAATATCAACCTGCGATAGGAGGAGACATGAGACATGGCTTATATTATAATCACATAACTATGGTGTTGTACTATAATCAATCAGATGTGTCTGATACTCAGTTACAAATGGGGTTTTAGTTTTCATAATCCATAAATATTGTCATCCAACTGGGAGCCTGCTAATGTTTAAGGCTTAAAATACACCAAACGGGCAGTCAGTCAGTTAAAAACACCGAGGTTTCTGAGCGTTGGGAATAGTCTTCTAGGTGTGTACAATACCGTACATACTTTCAACTGAAGTTGGTCAAGTTTGAGCTACAATACTGCCAACCATTGCCACTGTGATCTATGATGAAGTATTGGGGGGGGGGGGGTTAATATTCAGAGAAAAAACAAAGAATTCTTTGAGTTTAATTTAGTAAATTTGCGAGATCATAAAGTCACAAATTTGAGACAACATGAAGTCGAAATTTCTGAAATTATAAAGTCGCAAATAGTTGCAACTTCCTGTGTATTATGCCTGCAGTGGATGGCCTAATGTTTTCAGTTGCAACTTTTGCAAGTTATTCAATGCGTTACACGGTTGGACAATAGCACTGAAAACAGACATGCAAGGGTTTCTGATGAGAAACCACAAAGACAACAGTTTTATTTATAGACTCGCAGTGCGGGCGCTGAACACATTGAATCCTACTACTACGAAAACTAAACATCACATATCCATTAATCCCGAGATGGTTTCAGTATTTTATAGGAGTCCATATTCCAAAGTGTTGTACTGCACATAAGAAGCTGCGCTCTTCAATGCTCCACATCTTGAGGATCGATGAATTTAACAATCTGTTGAATTGTATCCTGCTGTACCACCACAAATCAGCCCTAATAGGCCATCATACTGGCCTGACATTGGGGTTTGGTCTATTTTGAACTAATGCTGGTATAGAGACCATGCCATCTATCAGTCACATTGTAACCACAATATTTATATTTTTGTATTTACCTTTACTTCTTCATCTCCTTCTACTTCTTCTGCACCTCCTTCTTGCTCCACTCCTTTTTTCTCTCTGACAGAAACAGAAGAGTTCACATCCATTAGAATATCTAACTTATCTTCTTCCTTCACCTGTCATCCACTATCCTCCTTACTTTTCATTATTCCTTCTCTTCTTCTATCCTTCCTTCATTCTTCTGTTCCCATATATCTTTATAATTCCACTTCATCATCTGTTCTTTCCCTGCATTCTCCTGTGATGCTTTGAAGAAGCATTTACATTCTTCCTCTCATCCATGTTTCCATCTCTCCCCTCCCTCTCCCCTCCCCCTCCCTCTCCCTCTCCCTCTGCCTCTCTCTCCTCCACCTCCATCACTCACTCTTTCTTCTTGTCGTCTCCTCCGTCTGTCGTCCCGCCCAGGTTGTCCACTGCGATAGCCAAGAAGACATTCAGCAGAATGTCTGATATGAAGATATAAGGAATCAAACAGAGAGGAGAGGAGATTCTTCTACTGCAGTCTTCATCATATCACAGGCACTCATTTGTAATTAAATGAGGTTTAAGTATGTCATCCTATAAAATGGATATTAATGGACAGTGCAATAATATATTTATAATAGAATTAATCTTGATTCCCTCTTTTGGACTCTCCGAGCTCCAGTTCCTTTAGGTATTTACGTAGATCATTATTACAGATTAATTGATAATTACACTAAGGACCTGACTTGGAGTATGCACACAGAGCTGCTTGTACTTGTATAAGTAAGTGACAAATAAAACACTTCTTGATTATTTGAGATTGCATTAGATATAATGCTCATTATTTATACTAGACCATACCCGGTCGACGCATCCGTGGGGGGATATGCGCACATGATCTGGCAACCCGGGAGGCAGTTCGTCCCATAGCTGGGCAGCCCCGTAACCATGGCGACAGTGTTTTACACATAAACGCTAATAAGAAGCTGAGATTTGATGAAATTGAAAAACGGGCTTCACAGTTAAGTTCAGATGGTAATGGTCAATGGCTGTGTGCAAAATCATAGCAATTGGTTCAGCCACTGAGGAGAACCGGGTAGCTTCACCTACCACTACAGACAGACAGACACCTACCACTACAGACAGACAGACAGACAGAGGTTACTAGAATTATAGTAGGATAGTAGGATGTATTATTACAAATACTGTATATTGATCATTATATACAAGTATTTATCATTGCAGACATATTGGTCATTAAATGTACTAGACTGGCAAGTCGGGGCCATACAAGTCGGGAATAAATGCCCACCCGTTTGTTGGAGTCTTAGGCTTATCTCACATTTTCAGAAAGACTGCCTCGTTCTCCTTCGCATTTTGCTTGGCGCTGTTGCTTTCGTTCGTCACGGCTTCCTTCAGCCATGATCACAGCTCTCGTACATGTCCGCTTCAATGCACATGCTGTCACTTATATAGGCGCAAGTATGAGTTATGCCCGTGACAGACAGACCAACAGACACATGTTTGGTGAATTCAGATAGATGTGTACTGAAGGATACAGTTACCACAGATGAACAGGATGACAAAGTAAACAGAGACGATCATTCCTGGAAACACAGGCCCTCCATACGCATGGATACCGTCATACATCACCACGTTCCAATCTTCACCTGTTAATATCTAGAACAACCAATCAATATACGTATTACTGATTACATCATCATCATCGTATCACCACATTACAATCTTGACTTGTTAATATGAGCAGCACCAATGAGTATTATTGATCCCATCATACATCACCAATACCTGGAACAACCACTCCATGATATTGGTCCCATCACCAATGTCTGGAATACAGTATCAGCTGGTGCCCACTAGCCAGTATCAGGTGTGTGTGTGTGTGTGTGTGTGTGTGTGTGTGTGTGTGTGTGTGTGTGTGTGTGTGTGTGTGTGTGTGTGTGTGTGTGTGTGTGTGTGTGTGTGTGTGTGTGTGTGTGTGTGTGTGTGTGTGTGTGTGTGTGTGTGTCACAGAGCATCCTCTTACAGACAAATGTTCTCTAAGTTCAACAGTACACATTCATATTGAAATGTATTATATGTTGCACAGATGGTGACACAAAAGGTGCACATTCTATTGT